>NC_090646.1:222115179-222715179 GCF_040937935.1 Hyperolius riggenbachi
AACCCTAGTAGTAAGCCTTCAGAGGAAAGCAAAGGTATAGAAATCCAAGATGGGAGGAGCAATTCTGACAGCTATGTCTGTAAATGATGTCATTCATCAAATATGGTGTAGGGACTCCATCAGGTATTTAAGGCCATTTAATTGTCATGGGGCTTAATCAAGACTGTATGGAGATCCCAGATACAGTAGTTTACAGTTCTGACCTGGATTATGGCAAGGGGCATAAAAGCTTTTTGTCTTGTACATTTTTTTTATTAAATAATTATTTTAGAGGTGTGTGTACTGTATATTTACATTTAACCATTTGTGGAGTTGGTAAGCAATACTTGCGTACCCCTGTACTCATTTATGTGGGAGGAGGAAGAAACCAGGTTGCTCAATTAATGGGGCTCTTCAGACTCCTTCATAAGCTTCCATTTCCTTCCTTCCCTCACCTCCTTCTTCAGGCACATGAGGTGGAGGAGAGGTTTACAGGTGTCTATATCTTATAATCCAAGAAACAGGTCGCTGCAACCACTGCACCTACTGTGATCGGGAGCAGAACACCAAGAGCCAGGAAAGTGTAGTAGGTAAGAATTCCGCTGCACCGATCTCAGGCTAAAAGTCCAATTTTTATTTAGGCAATTGTGGACAAACAGCAATACAGCTCACGCATATCAGAGGAAACTCATGGCTCCTTATAGGAGCCATAGCTAATGAACAGTTGGTACAGCCAGGAATATGTAGGTACAAAGTCCCACCCAAAAGGTGATATCACCTGTCTTAAAGGGACTCCGAGCAGTGCAGAAACTATGGAAAGATGCATATCATTTTAAAGCTCTCTTTCTCCTCTTTCCAATGATATATAAACCACTACCCTACGTCTTTTAGTTTTTGCTATTTTCGCGATTGAAATTGCCGCGGCCGCGATTTCGATCGCGAAAATAGAGAGAACTAAAAGGTGTAGGGCAACGATTTAGGTGTCGTCAGAAAGAGGAGAAAGAGAGCTTTAAAATGATATCCATCAAGCCATAGTTATATTGTATTACACAGGACAACACTTTCCCCAGTGTCAGCAGCTCCATTCTGCTGAATGCAGCTGCTGACTTTGACAAAAAGTTGCCCTGTGTAATACAATATAACTATGGAAAGATGGATATCATTTTAAAGCTCTCTTTCTCCTCTTTCTGATGGCACCTAAATCGTTGCCCTACACCTTTTAGTTTTCTCTATTTTCGCGATCGAAATCGCGGCCGCTGCAATTTCAATCGCGAAAATAGCGAAAACTAAAAGGCGTAGGGTGGCAGTTTATATATCATTGGAAAGAGGAGAAAGAGAGCTTTAAAATGATGTGCATCTTTCCATAGTTTTTGCACTGCTCGGAGTCCCTTTAAAGCGGTTCTTGGCAAGTACGCTATAGATGGATCCAGAGGTTTACTTCTTCTTAGGTAAGTATCCATTTTCTACCCTTAGGTTCACCTCAAGTTCACTATAAGTTTCTGCAATTTTTCTAAATTTGTTATATCCTCAACAAATTATTCAAAGTTTGGTAGTTATTTTGAATCCATTTTACCTACTCAATACTTTTCTATTTTTCAACTGTGAGTAGAAGAGTGTTTCTTTACTGTTGCAGTGAAGAACAGTCTCCATATTTGGTGACTGTCTGATACTGTAGTTCAACACTGTTGTTCGCTATGCAGCTAGAGTATCTTACGTAGTTCTTTCTTTGTAGACAATCCATATGATTCAAACCAGCAGGTGGAACTCTAAACTAACATTATCTGTTGTAATAAAAAAATGAAACTGTTTTAAACAATCTATTTTTAGTTCTAAACCTAAAGGGTAATTGAAATAAAAATGAAGAATAAAAATACACTGTATATTACCTTCAAAGAGGAAACCTTGCAGCAACTATTTAATAGTGTCTACTGCTGTTTTACTTGGGAATGAACTAGTAATGGTCCAAAGATCAAGGACTGTGTACATCTGGTCTCTAAATCTACTTGCAATTAAAATAATTAGGCACTTCCAAAGCTCAGGATGGCTAACTGCTCAGTACATATAGTAGACTACCAGGAATAAATGGCATTTTGCAGTACATGTAATCTAGATGTCTGTATTTTCACAAAGACCGGCCAGTCATTTAGCGTTATATTTAGATATCACGTTAATCCTTGAAAAGTACTGATGAATTACCCACTTTGTTTATAAATGGTACAAATAGGTACTATCTAAATCAGGAATTCTTAATTGGGGATCCATGTTAAAGTTTTACGACAAATTCCAATTAGGTTGGACAAAATAGTCCCACTTCCCCCTATCCACAAGAAAAAAATAGTCCTGCTTCTCTGTCTTGAGTATCCCTCCATGGTACTGGAGGGATACCATTGCAGCCGCATCTTCTGAAGCTAGTTTCTTAATACCAGCTTGGCACGAAAGTTCATGTTTGGAGTAGTGTGGCATGAGCCTGGACGACTTCTTTTTTTATTTTTATTTAGCAACAGTGAACGCCAATGTTTTGGGGGGCACAAGTTAAAGGGGCAGCAACCAAGGCTACATTTATTTTTAGTTTAGAGAGAAAGGTATGCACATCTAATACATTCTTTGGGAAAGGTATTTAAATCTCTTATTCAGCACCTTAAGATTGCAGCAGCCAGGAAGGAGCCTCTATTGTATACTCTCTGATGAAGGCTTCCCCCGAAACGGCGCTCCCAGGGTATACTTTAGGGATGGGGTCATAATTGTTACCACTAACATGTGTTTGATGCTTCATTGCTTATGAATGTATTGCACTTTGCTGTATGCATTATGCTTTCTGATTGATTTGTATTTATGCTGACCCCTCTCATATCCTGGCCTGCTGTCAGTTGGATGTATGCCCCATTGTATTGGACTTTCAATGTATTGCTCCATTGCAACTTTTTTGAATATAATTCAATACAAATCTATTTGCATTTATCAATTGCTGGTGTGCAAGTAAATTTTTATGACATACATTCATTTTTATACCAATGCTTTAGCACCAGTGAACACCAAAGCCTACTTTGAAGCAGCACTAAACAACTTTTTGTTTATGGGAGGCTGCATTAATTGAAAGGGGGCCACACTCTCAAAGGACATCTGAAGTCAGCGGGATATGGAGGCTGCCATATTTATTTCCTTTTAAACAACACCAGTTGCCTGGTTGTCCTGCTGATCTATTTAGCTTCAGTAGTGTCTGCATAACACCAGAAGCAAGCATGTAGCTAATCTTGTCAGATCTGACAATAATGTCAGAAACACCTGATCTGCTGCATGCTTGTTCAGGGTCTATGGCTAAAAGTATTAGAGGCAGAGGATAGCCAGGCAACTGGTATTACTTAAAAGGAGATATTTATGGCAGCCTCCATATCCCTCTCACTTCAGTTATCCTTTAAAGAGGGCCAAAGGGTCTGCAATAGAGGGGGGCACAGCCTGCATTTGTTAAAAATAGACCAGGCAAAACATATTATAAAGCAGCACACTGGCAGGGGAAGTGTGAGAGAACACTTGTTATAGTGGTAACCCTTTTTAGATGGGGTAATGTTTGCTGCATATGTCATGTATGGTTTACTGGTTGCTGTGATTGTTATCTGCAAGCTCACAATCACAGCATCTGTCCCCTGAGGCTCATGGTTGAAGCATTTGTCACCTGGGGCTCATGGCTGCTGCATTTGTCACCTAGGACTCTTGGTTGCTGAACTTGCCACATGGGGCGCATGGTAACAGCATCTGTCACCTGGGGCTCATGGCTTTTGAATTTGTCACCTGGTGTTCATGGTCACAAGCACCTGTCATCTGGGAACTATCGGTCACTGCTTTTGTCACGTGGGACTCACAATTGTTGCTTTCGTCATGTGTGGTCTAAAGGACACAGAGGCAACTAGATAGTTCACTGCATTTGTCATCTGGGGGCTCATGATTGCTGCATTTGTAACCTGGAAGCTTGTAACTGCTGCATTTGTCACCCAAGGGTTTATGACCGCATTTTTATGTTGGGGTTATTGGAAATCCGGAAATTTTTCACATGGTTCCTCCAATTAAAGTAGGTTTTAAAAAAAAACTGGTCTTAATAATATGAATAGGTTCCAGTAACATTTTAATTCTCTTTTGTGGAACTTTTATAAAGTCTTCCTGCCGCAGCCATCTACAGAGTGCCTAATGAATATCAAATGTGGCTCACCCTCCAATAATGGAATAGTTGTGCTTTCAATTTATGGCTGAAACCTAACAAACAATTATTGTTAGCAATTGTTGTGAGTAGTCTCTGAGTGTAAGAAATCAAATGAAAGCTCTCTAGGTTCTCCTCTAAGTGTATTAACTCAAAATCAAAATTGTATTACTTTTACTATTCATCAAGCACGACTGGGTCACTCATACACAGAGTTGGGTTTGGCACATATAGCAGTCAAAAAGGTAAGAAAAAAGACACACAATAGACAGCATTTTAAACAAAATACATCAAATCAGCAGGAGGCAGAGACACAAAAGTCAGCCATATTGGTTACAACAGCCAGCGGGCGCAGCCTTAAAGGGAACCTGTATTGAGTAAAATTATTTAAAATAAACACATGAGGTAACTTTAAATGAACATTAAATAGTTACCTTGCCATCAGTTCTTCTCAGAGGCTCACCATTTTCTTCTGACAATGATCCCTTCCAGTTCTGACAACATTTTGTCAGAACTGAAATATATCAGTTGCTGTCAGTTACATATCAGTTGCTGTCGTTTATAGCTGAGTGGACAACTGATGTGCCCGTTAATTTCCATGTTTCCCTATGGCTCAAGTGGACGATGTTACAGTTTAACAGTGTGCTGACCAGAAAGCTGTTATGGGGTAATGGTCATTTTCAAAATGGAGAACGTAGAATTCCCTTGATCACAGTGGACAAACAGGACACAGGAGAGAAGAAAGAGATTAAGGAGTAGACTACACGGGAAGTAAGTATGACTTGTGTATGCTTATTTTGATTTTAATTTTTAGTTCAGGTTTTCTTTAAGGGGGAAGGGAGGAGGATGGGCACTGGTGGGGGAAAGGGATATGGTGAGAGATCAAGTTGTTGACAGCAAAGGGGAAAAAGGGGTTTTTATGCCTTGAAGTCCTGGTGGAGATGGCCCGAAACTTCCAGCCTGATGGATGCCGACTGAGGAAGCAGTGGCCTAGGTGTAAGGGGTCATTGGCGATCACCAAGACTATGGGGCGCAGTCTGGATTTGTAGAGAAGGTTCAGTGGGGAGGGGTTTCACAATGATCCTCACTGCTGATTTGATCACCCTCTTTAGTTTGTACAGTACCTGTCGCTGGCAGAGGAGCTGAAATACCAGACCAGGATGGATAAACAGAGGACTGATTCAATAGGAGCAGAGTAGAAGCTCCTCAGAAGCTCCTGGGCCATACAAAACTTTTCCAGTTGATGAATTAGGAATAGTCTTTGCTGTGCTTTCTTCAGGGTGAAGACTGTGCTGGCCTTCCAGTGGGATGGGCTTTAAAAATGCTACAAGATTGTTCTGTAGTATGCGGTGGCAGATGATATTAAATGCTGAGTCCAATTAACCAGGTGGTTACAGATGAGCTCCATGCAGATATTGATAGCATCGTCAGTGAACCTGCTTGCTCTATACAGGTAGTCCCCGGTTAAAGAACGAGATAGGGGCTGTAGATTTGTTTTTAACTTCAATCCAGTGTACGCAAACTGAAATGTGTCCAGTAGGGGCGATATAGAGTGCTTAAAGAGAGCTTAAAATTAAATAAAAAACTATTCTACCTGATCCCGGGGAGGGGGGGGGGGTGTACTGGGGAATCTCGCTGTGCAGATCAGCTAGCCGCCATCTCCACTGCTCTCTTCTGCTCCATTGGCCTACACTGGAAGGAGAGAGAGATTCTCTCCTAGCATGCAGGGAGCTGGGGGAGCGGCCAGGGTGAGACAGCTGCCCAATGGGAAAGTCTGCAGGAACGCCCCCTCGGGTTCTCTTTAAGGAGAGACAGGACTACTTTCAAAGGTCTCCATGATGACAGATGTAAGGGTCATGGGCCTGAAGTTATTGAGGTTGGAGACACTTTGTTTTTTTTGTTTACATACATACCTTCTTAATAGGTATTTATCGTTATCTTCAGGTATACAGGTCAAGTATTGCATTCCAAATGTGATAGTGATGTATTTAAAAGATGAATCACTCAATCTGGGGAGTTTTTAGCAGAATGCATGTGACATTTATTGTAAGAAAGTTGTTTTATTGATGTGGGAAGGGGATTCCTCGATACAGTAAGGGAATAAGTTTCTGCTGTTGTGGCTTTCCTAGATTCGTGAGCAGTGAGGATCATGAGGTTGTACATGATGGATGGATGTCTTTTTCATTCTAGATAACAATATAAATAGCAAAAGATGCTTAGATGCTTTCTTGCATCCACAAGTATGATCAAAGTTACAGAAAACACCTGTTAAACCATAACGACCAGCACACTTGATTCAAACTGCAATTTTTCTTGCTTTTATTGCAAAAGATCTCCAAGTGTAACATGTTAACGATCAGTACCAGCTGCTGGCATTAGATAGGAGAGGTTCCCCTATGGGGGGTGGAGTCTATAGTCCAAGATTATGGGCCATATGCAATTCATTTTATCACCTGAGTTTTCACCTAGGAGATAATTTTTCGCCTTCTATTTAAAATAACTTTCCAGCACTTTTCAACTAAAAAAGTACCAATAAGTGGGTGAAAAAGTACTACCAAAATTATTTTGAGTATTTTCTTGCTTTCTGGTGGCTTAAAATGCATGTTATCGACAAGTTTGAAAATATCACCTAGGAGAAAACTCAGGAGAAAATGTAAATTGCATATGGCCCTGAGGCCCATATGCAATTCACTTTTTCTCATGAGTTTTCTCCTTGGTGATATTTTTAAAACTGTCAATAAAATGCCTTTTAAGCCACCAGAAAGCAAGAAAATACTCAAAATAATTTTGATAGTACCTTTTCACCTACTTTTTGGTACTTTTTTTGTTGAAAAGTGCTAGAAAGTTATTTAAAATCAAAGATGAAAAATTATCTTCTTGGAGAAAACTCAGGTGAAAAAGTCAATTGCATATGGCCCTAGGTGTCTCTTAAATCATGGTGGGGACAGATACTGGACTGGAGCTGTTTTGGCAGACCTGCCCATCTTCAAGCCAATATATGTGCACTCGGCTTAGGTTAGATGTTTCTCTTTGTTTTTCTTTGCCTTGTAGCACCATGAAGAATATTGTGCAATTGCATGATAATAATTAATTAATAAAAAGTAATTGCCTGTCTTATATAATTGCATGTAAGTAATAATGGTGTATCAATGTAAAACCCCAACTAATTTAGAATTGCATTTTGTTGAAACAAAACAACACAATAATGTACTGTAATTGTTTGATTCTGTTCTTTTCATAGCTGGTACGTCAATGATCATTGTGGTTTAATGACTTCATATTTTCAGTGTAAAAAACATTTTGAAATAACTGTGCATAGCAAAAATAACAAACTTTAAACAGCGTAACAAAAAATACTATGCTGTGAAAATGACAGTGAAACAGCAGATTGTCACGTGCATAATTTTGTTAGAAAACTATAGCAAGCTAAAAACACTCTGCCCTTCCTCATGGTTGAGTGATTTGAAAGAAATCTTTCTTTCCATTACTTTAGTTGCATGCATGCTCTCATAGAGTTTTCTGTTTTACTTTCCTTTGAAAAACGTCCAGCAGATGTGAGGTTTGGAGCTTGAAAATATGATTAGCAACTTCTAGATTTCAAAAAGAAACCCATCTGAACAATGAATGTTTTTGTTTGCCATTGAGGTCTACTGTATACCACTGTCAGTATGCTGCAAAATGGTAGTTTTTTTGCACATTTGCCAAATAGACAAATTTACTCATATAACATAGTTCTGTTAGTGACAAATAAATTGTGTATTTTTATCATGAAAGTAATAATAACAATAATAATAACAACATCAACTATTATTATTATTATTAGTGTTATTATTAATATTATTACACAAGTTAATATCTGCAATAGAGTTTGCCACTGACTGACCATCACCCAGATTGAATGAATATCTCTAAAGACTTCTATACCGAACAATATGTTATCTGATTGGCTTGGCATGGATCCAGCACTGAATTTTGTTGTAAGAGTTTGGCTGGATGCTGTGGAAAACATTTACTCTGTCCAGGTTTGTAGAGCAGCCACATGGTTTTGAGCCTTCCTTTTGTATTTCACAGGAGGGTTTTTACTCTCATTACATTTTTCACATCAAAGACTGCAAGAAACTATAAAGAACTATTATTTCATGATTTGCAGACTATATTTAATCCTATCGTACAAGGAACCAGTAGTCTTTATATCCTCATTTGCTCCACCCTGGAGGCACAAGTTTGTTTTAGTAAATCAAAGCTTTTAGGTGCTTATACATTTTACCAGAGGCTGTGTTAATAATTTACTGATTTACCAGACTCCACATCCTCCTTTATACAGCTAATGAGCTTGTTGGGATTTTTTTTTACTCATTTCTTGTTACTGGTGCAGCACAGCAAGTTCTGCCTAAAACCCGATCAGAGGAAAGAGGTTCTGCTTGCTGCTTTATTATTTAAAATATCTGCATTTACTAATTAACTAATGACTCTCCATTGATCCCAGAGGATCCTAAATCCAGGTGCCAAAGGTGATTCTGCAATCCTTTATTAATTAAATATTATTTGGTGTTAAAGAGGAACTGAGCCAAAGAAAAGTCACTAAATTGAGCCTCCTTATCCCTTTGAAATTAATGATTAGACACAAAACACTTGTGAAGGCCAATATAAAAGTAGATATATTTGTGCAATACAACTATGAATAAAAGAGAATGGCAGGCTCCATCTTGCAACTCTCTCCCTCCATTTTGCAGCTCTCACTCCATGGGAGGTGCAGAGTCTGATTCTGTGGGCGGTGTTACAGTTGGAGTTAGACATGCCCATTCACGCCCACAAAATGTGATTTGCAGCCCAGTGTCATGAGGTCATCATCAGTCGCCCTGTTACAGGAAAGTGACAGCTGTGGCTTCTGCTGCTGCCCTGCACAATACTGGCACATGCCTTGATAAAGTAGTATTATTTTTTCTCTAACTATGCCTCCTGCAGTGTGAGATCGTCTGCTTGTCATCCTGTAGCTCTCCCCATACATATAGACACACTTATATACTTCACTCTTTATAAAACTGACCAAATGTCCACTAAAAAAAATGACAGGCATGCATATGCTTCACTAATATTACTTCACTCTTGCTAATTTCAGGAAAACCATTTTTTTGCCAAAAAACAACCCTTTTAGATACACAATCGCCCCCTCTCGTTATCAATTGACATACGTACACCCTAAGAGAGGTTTGGCACTTCACAGTGTAAAAAACACTGAACAGGTTTTTCCCCAAAAACATAAATATATATGCTTCATTGTTAATGCTTCACTCTTTATAAAACTGACCAAATGTCCACTAAAAAAATATGACAGGCACGCATATGCTTCACTGTTATTATTTCACTCTTGTTAATTTCAGAAACTTTTTTTTTTTTTTTCCAAAAAGCAACCTACAATCTCCCCCTCTCGCTGTTAGTTCACATACACACTAATAGAGGTTTGGTGCTTCACAGTGTAAAAAGGACTGTTATATTTTTTTATTGGATATTTGTTTAGTTTTATATAGAGTGAAGCATTAACAGTGAAGCATATATATGTAGTCATGTTTTTTCTGGGAAAAACTTGTTCAGTCCTTTTTAGACTGTGAAGCGCTTCACTGATATTACTTCACTCTTGCTAATTTCAGTAAAAACATTTTTTTGCCAAAAAGCAACCCTTTTAGATACACAATGAGCTTGATTCACAAAGCCGTGCTAACTGTTTAGCACGGGCGTGCTAAATAGCACGTGAAGTGCCGCTCACGGACTTTTGCGCGCGCAAAGTGCCGCGATCACAGACAAAAGTCCGCGTTATCGCGTGCAAATGTCCGCGATCACGGCACTTCACGTGCTAACTGTTTAGCACACCTGTGCTAAACAGTTAGCATGGCTTTGTGAATCAAGCCCAATATCCCCCTCTCGTTATCAGTTCACATACACACTAAGAGAGGTTTGGTGCTTCACAGTGTAAGGAGGACTGTTATATGTTTTTAGTGGACATTTGTTTAGTTTTATATAGAGTGAAGCATTAACAGTGAAGGATATAAATGTATTCATTTTTTCCAGGGAAAAACTTGTACAGTCCTTTTTACACTGTGAAGCACTATAAGCGCTTTTATGAGCACTTTTTAGCCATCAGAACTTTCTGAAAGCTTTTTAAAAAGGGCTTCCGTTGACTTACATTAAAATTGCGATCGCGGTAAAAAAAAAAGCGCTTATAGTGTGTCTGGGCCTTATGCTGAGAAGGGGAGAAATGGTGAGGAGAGAAAAGCTGAAAGAGAAGGAAAAAGATAGTTAAGTGACAAGACAATATGCTCTGTACAGCACTGCGAAAGATGGCGCTATATAAATCCTATATAATAATAGGTAACTGTCCCTGCGTACAGCATGGACAGTTGTCTCTGTGTAGCTGGGTCCGTGCTTTTTGCTACTGCGCATGTGCGCAGCACGGACCCAGCCTCTCACACACAGGAGGACGGGGCCAGGGAGCCGAGCGGGCGGCGTGTGAGCGGACGGCCGGATGTACGGCGGGTGAGCGGGCAGCCGTGTGAGCGGGCGACAGACGCGTGTGGCTGGGTAAGCGGGCAGCAGACACGCGCGGTGAAAAACAGACCTAGAGCCCGTTTTTAAACCAAGAGTACTTCTGAGAGGTTTTCAAATCGACAGTGATTTGAAAAGCGCTTGGCTAATGTTACCCTATGACTGTTTTCTCACAGTAGCGTAGTGATTTTTTTTAAAAACGCAAACACACTGCATGTAGCATTTTTTGGAGCGATTCATTCAAAAATCGCTCTAAAAATCGCACTCACAAATTGCTAGCGATTGCTATTGTGATTTTGGCATGCTCTAGTCCAGAAATAAGAGATATAGGGAGAAATTGAGAATAGCATGAGATGAAGCAGAGATCTTATCTGTATTGCAGACTCACATCACACAGAGGCTACTTGCCTGTAATGTGACTCCCTGACAGTCACTCACACAAGTCAGAAAGCAGCCCTCCTGGAGTCTTGGGCCTGTCAAAAAATTTTCAATTTGTTGAACACTTTATCCAAACATGCAGTCATTATAACAATGGGGAGCGACCAGACAGATTTTTGCCCATGGACCCTCCATGCACAGCTCTGCATCATGCTGCCCTCTAATTGCACTTTTATCAGCTAGCCCAATGTTTCCCATTGCCTTACAACAAAGTTACGTTTCTACAGTCCCTGAGCTGGCTGTCAGGATTCTCTTTTCACAGCGCCTCCTGATGACTCACTGTGTCAACAAACAAAGCTGCAGGGGATTTGCATAAGCAGAAGAAAGTCTCCCATTGATCTCTGGGAGCCTTGCATTGGCAGATTAAGTCACAGAGGGTGTGGCTTATCAATATAATTGTATATTATAGTTTATTCACATATTTTTGTACATATATTGTACTGTTTTTGCCTACAATTTTTAACATGGATTGCAATGCTCTGTTTTCATATTCTGAGTTCAGTTCCTCTTTAAGTGGTTAAGATTTGCTACTGTCACATAAGACAGATCACAGTAAAGGGTGCTAAGAGGTTTGTGGGCTAGTGTTTCCCTCATTGGAGCTGTATCCACAGCCAACAGTTTTTAAAAGACTATGCATTATGGGCCTACAGAAATATATACTGGATATATACAGACTGGTATAGCATGGTCATCAGTATACTTCTCAGAAAACTTCTGGTTTTGCTTTTCTTTTTTTATGGTAATGGTCCTTCCTATAAATAAAACTGTGTAAGTGCTAAGGTTTGTGGCACCTGTTTTCTGACTCCTGCTAAAGTATTTGTTAAACCAAATGGGCTGCAATGGTGTTTTTGAACTTTCATGAACTTTTTAAAGCAGTTAAACTTACATTTTCTAGAGTGGCAAGTTTCAACCATCGGTAGAGTAAAGCCTCATACATACGTACGATGCATGTGGTGGTGTGGGAATAGGCACCTGATCCCTCAGGCGACATTGCAGGGCTGAGGCTGTATAGTTGTGTTGCTATCCTGCAGGTCAGAGACATATTCTGTTCCTTTGTAGGGGGTGGAGCGAAGTAGTGATATCATGTGGTGGGCAGGATTAATGGAGAGAACTGTGCTCTTGGACGTTGCGTGGCCAAAGCAATCCACCAGGATGATCCCCGGCTCGAGCGGCAGAGAGTTACATATTTAATTAATTAGACTGAACAGATCACAGCTGTCCATCTGTTCATTTGTCTGCAGTCCGTGGAACCCAGTTGCAGCTGAAAACACCACAACACAAAAATGTAAAGTATTACACATTTTCAGCATAACGTTAAAGCTGCACCCTAAAAAAATCAAGCCATTCTAGGTTTTCAAATGGAAAAGTACATCAACATCTCCTTGTCTAGAACCAGCTATTGTCAAAAGTCACAATGAACTCTCTGCTGAGAATCTAGCATGTGTATGGTGGCTTTCAGTTCTTATCTTGCATATCTCTTATCTTGCATATCTCCAAAGCATTAGCTCAGCAAAGCTCAGCACATCATACTGTGAATTGTACCAGTAAGTTCTTCATTATATGGACATGCTCCCATTTAGTATACTAATATTGTCACCAGACAAATATAATAAGACAAATCTAAATAAGACAAATCTTATTGCAGTACTAGAATAGACATAATTGGTCAGATGTACTACATCTTCAATTAGCAATTTCTATAAACAAAGAGTGGCTGTGGTAGACAGAACCTCTATTTTGCTTATCACTGAGCGCCAAGTGCCGGCGGTTGCCAGACCCTGAATTACATCACTTGCGGCAACTCAGAGGGGAAGTAGTATTTAACGCCGCTGGGGAGTTTTGCGGCAGCAGGGAGAGCCGTCATTCAGCTCGCACTAAACCGAACTGCCAAGCGCCGTAACAATATGTACTCGAGTCAGAATAGGGATTAGCTCAAAATAATAGCAGAAAAAATAATCTCAGACTCTAGATAGCAATCAGATAAAATTCCTGAATCAATGCTGCCAGGAATTACCTAGTAATTATATCCATGGATGTCCTTCAATCTAAGGAAAGCATCCAAGTCCCCTTTAAATGTATAGAATTTGCCATAACAACTTCCACAATAGATGGCAAAAACATTTTCCTCTATACATAGGTTTTGTCCCCTTGTCCTCTGCACAAGCCTAAGGACAAAAAGCTTATCTCTCAATTGCCCTATGATGTATTTATACATGTACATTAGATCTCCTCCAAGACGACTTTTATCCAGACTAAATAAGCCCAGTTTATTTAACTTTTCCTGGTATGTGAGACCTTCTATACCTCTGATAACTCTTGTGGCTCACCTATTCCAAAACTGTCCTTCCTGTAATGCACAAATGGGGAAGAGAAGTGCCCAGGTTTGATAAAACTAGGTTAAAAACAATAAAAAAATGAAAAAATAATGAGGTGGCTTACCTAAATGATGACAGTCTTCTAATAGACAAAAAAGATATTATTAGCATGGGCAACGCGTTTCGCAAGGTTGGATCCACTTCACCAGGCCAGTAACAATGCCAGAGTATATAAAGCCAATAGCATGGAGCGCCTGTAATGCGGTGCCTAGAGCTATAATGCAATATTTGCATTTCCCTAACCACAGAAACTGAAATTGTGCCCAGTTTATGTCTAGATATTTGAAGTATCTGCCTGCAAACTGATTGACATGGTGTAGTGTAAGTACCAATTTAAAGGTTGGAATCATGTAAAAGTGAGGATTATTTACAAAAACAGAGAAATATTTTTGGCAAAATAATATCTTCCATTTTAACATCCTTAGCGTTTTTTGTCCCAAGTTACTGTGTGTATGCATTTTGTAATTGCAAAAAGCTAATACCTGTACACATTAAATTTGGACACGCATCTTACGGTGTGTACCTGTAAAAAGGGTGCTGGAGATAGCCGCTAATAGAGCATCAGAAAAATTACTGATTGTCCGCTACTCATTCACAATAGTAAAATGTCAGTAATCTTCACTTTTACTTATCTATGACCTAAACCTACCCTTACACAGAACCCTTTCTCTACCAATGTCTAATCCTAAGACCCCCCTTTGGGGTGCCTAACCTTAACCTACCCTGCTGGTGCATAACCTTTAATCTCTCATGGTGGTGCCTAACCCTACCGACCCCCCCCAGGTGCCTAACCTTAACTGCCCTGGTGCCTATGTTTAACCCCTAAGGACCACCACACTAAACACTAAAGATCCCCACCTCCTAACCCTAACTACAATCGCAATGTTAAAAGCCACAATCAGCAGCTATAAACATAAATTAATGATTATAAATGACTTAACCACTTCCCAATTGAGGGGTTTTACCCCTTGACCACCAGAGCAATTTTCACCTTTCAGCGCTCCTTCCATTCATTCGTCTATAACTTTATCATTACTTATCACAATGAAATGAACTATATCTTGTTTTTTTTGCCACCAATTAGGCTTTCTTTAGGTGGGACATTATGCCAAGAATTATTTTATTCTAAATGTGTTTTAATGGGAAAATAGGAAAAAACGTGGGAAAAAAATTTCAGTTTTTGGCCTTTATAGTTTTTAAATAATGCATGCTACTGTAATTAAAACCCATGAAATGTATTTGCCCTTTTGTCCCAGTTATAAAACCATTTAAATTATGTCCCTATCAGAATGTTTGGCGCCAATATTTTAATTGGAAATAAAGGTGCATTTTTTTTCAGTTTTGCGTCCATCCCTAATTAAAAGCCCATAGTTTATAAAGTAACAGTGTTATACCCTCTTGACATAAATATTTAAAAAGATAAAAAGTTCAGTCCCTTTTTTTAATTGTAATTTTTTTTTAATTACAAGAAGAAAAAAATTGGGGAGTGTGGGAGGTAAAGGGTTAAATTTGTGTGTTAAACTAATTTATTTCTATGTGAAAAATGCTTTGGATGTAGTTTTACTATTTGGCCACAAGATGGCCACAGTAACATTTTGTTTATGCGACCTGCCTGCAAGCGTCTGGAAGGACGCTTGCAGGAAGTAGAAAGAGGCTGAGAACTTTGCGGGGCTTAGATCAACGAACGGGAATGGATTTTCCCGTTCATTGATCTCCGGGCGAGTGGGCGGCGGCGTGTTTACTAGCGGCGGGGGGCGTGTTTACGAGCGGGAGCACGGGCAGCGGCGGGAGCGCGGAAAGTACGTATTTCTCCGTCCTTGGGGGTTAAAGGATGGAAAAAGGGACGGAGAAATGCGTACGTGCGGGGGTAAAGTGGTTAATAACTGCTATAAGTGGCTATAAATGGTAAATAGCGGCTATAAACCTTGAGCGCCTTGTGGCACCTACATTACCATTTATAGCCACTGATGGCGGCTTTTAACATTGCTGTCTGTGGCGGTGCCGCCTTAACAAGGCCCGTCTGGCGCTCTTTTTACCTGCTTCGCCTATCGCACCTGCTGTTCAACTAATTAGAGTCTCTGCGGAAGGAGTAAAGCTATATTTTTTGTAAGTATTGCAAAAAAACATGCTTTTACTTCAAGGCAAAAGAGTTAATTTTTTCTACATTTGTTTTATCTGTTCACAGAATGTTCTTCCAATACTCTTCCAGCTGATCTCTATTGTTTTAGCAAACAGTAGACAGGCAGCAATGAGCTCTTAAAATTGGTATAGAATTTCCTCTTGTAACTCTGAGTTACAAAGTACGAAGCAAGCTCATAGTGAACCAGAACTCCTAGGAGTGTGTAAGGGGCTACAAAGGACCAAAGAGCCCTCTTACTAAAATGTTGTGCAAAACAAAAGTTTGTCTTGTTAAAACAGAAGGAATTTACAATTATTCAGGTTGGAGTGAGCATATGATGTCTCCCACGATGCATCACTGCTGAATATGCAAATCATCCTTTGTTGTCCCTGTAAGCTAACCACACCTCCAGAACCGCTGAAATGCAATGATGTGTCAGCTTGTTAATTGTACAGAGCCACAATAATCCAACATGCATACAGACTGCTTCAGATTGGTTGATCCTCATCAGTGCATGGCATGGATTAATACGGCTCTATGGAGTAAGACTTGAACCATCCAGAGTTACAGACTACCTAGCAAATAGCAAGTGGTAGATAGATGCAGTATGTATTAACAATAATGTTACCTCTATCGTATAAGATAATATAACTTGGTCCTACCTTAATAATTCAGTAGGCCATGGTACAATAAAAGGAAATGTATTGGGAACCTCAAGAACACAACGCGTTTCACGTCGTGAAACGCTTCCTCAGGTCGAGTACAGTGCTAAAAATGCAAGGTATCCAGTTCAGGGCACCTGTATTGACTACCCAGCAAGCTCGTGAGGAACCAGAACTTCTAGGAGTGTGTAAGGGGCTCTTGTGACTCTGAAATTCACATCATTGCTGTTTGGTGTTCTTCTGATGGTAATCTTCCTGAAAAAGTTCCAACACTTAAGGTGCGTACACACATGCGACTATAGTCGTTTGTAACGATCGTTCCCCGATCTTTACCAACGACGATCGTTACAAAAAACGAACCACCGACTATTAAGTCTAACGACGAACGAGGCAAATCGCTACAAAAGAAAGTTCTGTCTCGGCGGATTTTTCCCAACGACGATCGTTTGCAAAAGTAGTACATCGTTGGAAACGATCGTTCGTACCAGGCTGGACATGCGCATTTCACTTTTTCTCCATGGAATTTTACAATTTTATGCGCAGGCGCATTAAGTGCTTTTACGTGGTGTAACGTTCGTTCTAACGATGTGATCGTTACACACTTTTTAGAACTAACTTTACTTCGGTCGTTCTTTCATCAATTAAAAGATCGTTCGTCGTTAACAACGAACGATCGTTGTCGCATGTGTGTACGTAGCATTAGGAAATAAATTGCGTAACTTTTTTTCCAGCTTGGTTGGCATCAATCATTGTTATTAGAGGTCAGCAGAAATATCCTTTGTCACAGAAGAATAAATGAATTGGCCATAAAACCACTGAAACCAAATAAAAGCCAGACTTTGGAGCCCAGATGGTGTTTCAACACAATATTGCAAAGCGTTCATATCAATAATAATCCCCAGTTATTTAAACTATTTAACAACATTACCAAATTGACCCACTTTTCTAAACACACATACTTTAGTAATGAAACCATTGTTGCTGCTCAATGTTGATTCAAAGTTTTTAGCAAACTGACTGCAAAGCATCTGCTTTAATCCCTTGCTGAAACAAAAGATCATGTTGTCTTTTTTTTCCCTGGGAGAGAGATTAGGTTAAGATGCTGTCCCTTGTTGTGTGCCCACATACTGAAAAAACAGAAGTTTTAGGCCCCCTTCATATTGCAAATCCGATTTGCAATTCCGATTTGGGATTCAGATATTCCCTGGATGCTATCAAAAGTAAAACGCAGAAAAACCGCAGCATGCAGTGACGATTAAGAATCACAAATCGGAATTGCATCTTAAAATCGGTTAAAACCGCAAATTGGACTCGCATGTAGTGTGCAAGAGGCTATACTGATATTTACAAACTGTATGCAGAAAAGGGGTTCCACATGACCGCATAGAATTTTATGGAAATACTCTTAAGACAAAATGAAATATCCTTTGGTTAACCCAGTGATCTGCAAACTTGGCTCTCCAGCTGTTAAGGAACTACAAGTCCCACAATGTATTGAAGTAGTCTGACAGCCACAGTCATGATTCATAAAGGCAAATGCATTGTGGGACTTGTAGTTCCTTAACAGCTGGAGAGCCTAGTTTGCACATCACTGGGTTAAGCCATGGAACATTTCCACAAACCCATGTGATAAATCATTAAAGATGGATAATGATGATGGATCTTTAACCTCTTGAGGACCATGGTGTTAAACCCCCCTAGTGACCAGGCTATGTTTTACTTAATTGGCCACTGCAGCTTTAAGGCCAAGCTGCAGGGCTGCACACAACACAGCACACTAGTGATTCCCCCCCCCCTTTCCCCCCACGAACAGAGCTCTCTGTTGGTGGGGTCTGATCCCCCCCTCCCCCCACAGTGGTTTTTTAACAAATATTTACTTTCTTATTTTTATAATAAATATTGTCTTTTTTTTTTTTTTTACTAAAACCCCTCCCTCCCCCAGCCGGCCAATCCTGCCGATCAATCTCTTGTCCCCCAGGGGCACAGCAGTGTCACACGGCTGTCCCCAGCGCTGCTGCTGATCGCAGCACTGTACATGTAAATACACAGCAGTTTCGCCGTGTAACAGTCTTCCGAGCGGCAATCGCCGCTCGTAGACTGAAGGCGGAGCTCAACTCCGCCCAACAAACAGGAGAGGCGCGCGATCTCCTGCAAAACAGAGCCCCAGGTCTTTATGCCGATGAGCGTTAGGCGGTCCTGTTGCTGCCGCCGCCGCCACGCCCATCGGCGTGACACGGTCAGCTAGAGGTTAAATAAGGCAGGACCTCAGACGCTAACATCTGATTATTTTCCTATTGCTGAAGTACTTGACCTCAATATTGCCGTCAGAAAAAAAACTCCCTTCCTGGCAGTTCACATTGGTTTACCATCAGAGATATCTCACTTTGGTTTGTCAATAAATAAATAAACAGGTTTAGTGCTTATAAGTGTTTGTATTATTGGGTCCTCATATCTTGTTTTAGGTCATGTAAGCATATCATGTTTTTTAGGTAATAATTATAATGTAGAAATATGGAACTCAAACTTTACAAATACAGTATGAATATATGCAGATGGACATTCAGCTTCTTGACTTTCTCAGCCTCCAAGTAAGAATGCAGACAGTGTCATATAGCTACATTTAATGCTTCAATACTCTTCACTTGAATTACCCCACTTGAAGAACCTCTCCCAGCTGATGACAGCACTGGAATGACCACACACAGTGTGGGTCCTGGATGTGCAACTGCACTCAATACTCATGTAAACTCAGTTATTTTTAATTGTATTTGTTTTTTTAGGTGTAAAATAAAACAGACACATTTTTGGTACATGCTTTTTGCATTTTCATGCATCAAAATCAAGATAAAGGAACATACTGTATAGGGAAATATTGATTGGCTGTCTACATGTATCAGTTTTTGTTTTTCAAGGTACGTTCTTTTTGCATTTTGTTCTTTTTGTTTTTATGGTTTTTATAGTGTCCTTTTATTTTTTTGCTTTTTATTCACTTGCATTTTAGTTTTTTTCATTTTTAGTGTGTCTTTCATGCTCTGTCTAGAACCAGTAAAATGTTAATGTGCTCATATGCATAAGAAGGAAATAGTTCTTTTCATATACATCAGTAACTATCTCATGTCCATGAGTTCCTCAGCAGTTACTAAAGTAGAGGAAAAGCAATAGGGCGAGTTGGAAAATTTTGTCTTCACATTCTTATTATCCCTTCCAACGTAAATGTCTCCATTGGTGTTCACTCTTCACTAGCCAATCCCTTCTCTTTCTCATGTACCCTGGAGCTTCATAGTCCAGCACTTCAGTTGTAGGGCTGTCAGCACACATAATGCTGTAAGCGTGCTCTGATGATCTTTGCAAGTGTGATTGCCTTCACATGTTCCACTTTACGGCATACTGGTGATCTTAAGCATTTAATGTTCTTTGTCATGCCTGCTAATGGAAAACAATTTCCTTAAAAGATGACATTCACAAGGCTAACATTTTCCAGCTACCCAAGTTTTCTTTCTTTCTTTCTTTCTTTCTTTCTTTCTTTCTTTCTTTCTTTCTTTCTTTCTTTCTTTCTTTCTTTCTTTCTTTCTTTCTTTCTTTCTTTCTTTCTTTCTTTCTTTCTTTCTTTCTTTCTTTCTTTCTTTCTTTCTTTCTTTCTTTCTTTCTTTTCCTTCCTAAGGCCTTGTTCCCTCTTGTGGGTTTTGTGTCAGATTTTTCTCTCAGAAAATTTGCATTGATTTTGCAACTAATGTTAGTGAATGGGGCTGTTTCCATTCAATGCGAATTTTCGTACACGTTCGTACGCCTGAAAAAAATCTGAGGTCCTGTATCATTTTTCGGACATATGTATGATTTGTGTACAGTGCTTTGCATAGGCAATGCAAATTTTCTAGTTATTTGCCTGAAAATTCGCATTAGATCCATGGTTACAGGAAGTTGTCAGCAGTCAGGATGACTAAGCTGTTGCTAGGCAGGTTATGTATATTTAACTAATGCAAATTTTTTGTAACAATTTACATGCGAATTTTCACCAATCAGAAAAATCTTATACAATTTTTTGCAGGCGAAAATGTCACGCTACAGTGGAAACGTAGCTTTTTTCTTTTCTTCCAACCATAATGTAAAATGCTGCTGGTTTCTTTGATTGATCGTGTGTTTGCAGTTTGTTTGTCCTTATCATCATGCTTAGTGATGGCAAGCAGCTGCATGCATAATGCTAGGTATATACAATACGTTGTGTGTGTGTGTGTGTGCTTTTTGTCTTCATTTTTTTATTGTTTAATGAGCAAGACATTTTTCTCAATATTAGATGGAATAAACAATCAGTATGAAAAATGAGTTCCCTATAATTTTTGGGTGAGAGTGTTGCCATAGCAGAGAGGTTCTTTCACATTGGAATAGTATAGGGCTTGCCCACACATTCTTAGTGTGGTTGCTTGAGGATTTCTTTGAAGGCATGTGAGCAGGGCCCGAGTTGGGCGTGAACGCGGGTGGATGACGTCCACCTGCTTTTTTCAGACGTCCACCCTAGCATGTGTGGAGGGAGAGAGCACAGAGAAGAGGGAGCGATCATGGGCACAGCGGGGAAGGGGGGATGTTTCCCCCTCCCTCACCTTGGGGCCCCCCCTTCCTCATTCTCCCCCCCCCCCCAACCCCCCCACCCCCCAGAACTAAAATTTGCGGGCGGCTGGCAGCAGGCGGGACTTACCTCCATCTCGTTCCAAGCGCCGGGTAAGTAGTGATGACTGGTTCATTTGAGCCTGTTCTTTCCTGTGAGTTGAGTGATCCAGCTCATCACACTGAACCGAATCAGTTCAGTGGATGAGACAGGAACTGCAGCTGAACACAGTGTGCAGCTGCAGTTCCTGTCTCATCCACCGAACTGATTTGGTTCAGTGTGATGAGCCGGATCACTCAACTCACAGGAAAGAACCGGCTGAAATTAATCGGACATCACTACTTACCCGGCCCTTGGAACAAGGAAGAGGTAAGTCCCGCCCGCTGCCAGTCACCTGCAAATTTTAGTTCGGGGGGGGGGGGGGGGCGGGGTCGGAGAGTGAGGAAGGGGGAGCCCCAAGGTGAGGGAAGGGGGGGGGACGTCCCCCCTTGATTGCTTGTAGGGACATCTGGCTACCTATTCTGGGGGGACCGATAGACCTGGCTATACTGGGGACACCTATAGACCTGGCTACATATACTGGGGACACCTATACACCTGCCCACCTTTTCTGGGGACATCTATACACCTGGCTACCTATTCTGGGGACATTATACACCTGGCTACCTATTCTAGGGACAACTATAGTCATGGCTACATATACTGGTGACACCTATACACCTGCCCACCTTTTCTGGGGACATCTATACACCTGGCTGCCTATTCTGGGGACATTATACACCTGGCTACCTATTCTAGGGACAACTATAGTCATGGCTACTTATACTGGGGACACCTATAGACCTGGCTACCTATGCTGGGGGTACCTATTTTGGGGGAACTACTGTCAGATTATCTGTATTTTTGAGGAACCGCTGTTAACAGATTAAGTGTATTTTGGGGAGCAGCTACCAGATTCTGTATATGTTAAGGGAACACCTGCTGTCAGATTATGCGTATTGTGGGGAACTGCTGCCAGATTGTGTATGTTTGGGGGACCACAGCTGCCAGATTATATGTATTTTGGGTGTTACGTGTATTTTGGGTGATCCGCTGCTAGGTTTTGCATATTTTGGGGAACTGCTTCCAGGTTGTTTGTATGTTGGGGGAACTGCTGCTGCCAGATTGTCTATTTTGGGGGAACCACTGCCATATTATCTGTATTTTGGAGAAACTTCTGCCAGATTACGTGTCTTTTTGGTGAAATGCTGTCAGATTACATCTATTTTGGGGGGATACACTACGGCAGAGCTCAAACTTCCCCGGCAGACCTTTTACACCACTGCTAAGGTCGTGTATATTTGGCCCCACCCATGACCACGCTCATGTTATGATTGACCATGCTCATTTTTGGCGCGTGGCTCAGGGGTTTTCCGGGTGAGTCCACTCACCTCTTTTCCCAGGACTAGACCCCTGCTTGTGAGTACCTTCATTCATATTTCTTGGGTTTAGCCAAACTACAAAACTGTAGTAGACAATACAGGTCACTCTGTTTTTTTCTCTTGAAACATCTTTGGGCTTAAAGGGGAACTGAAGAGAGAGGTATATGGAGGCTGTCATGTTTATTTCCTTTTAATCAATACCAGTTGCCTGGCAGCCCTGCTGGTCTATTTCTCTGCAGTAGTATCTGATTAAAACCAGAAACAAGCATGCAGCTAGTCTTGTCAGATCAGACTTATAAGTCTGAACCACTGAAACACCTGATCTGCTGCATGCTTGTTCAGGGGCTATGGCTAATATTATTAGAGGCAGAGGATCAGCAGGGCTGCCAGGCAACTAATATTGATTAAAAGGAAATAAACATGACAGTCTCCATATACCGCTCTCTTCAGTTCCCCTTTAATCTCTCATATGCTTTTAAATAAAATGTTAGATAGAACATGTGTTTTAAATTCCTCTCTAAAACAATACAGTTGATTGCTTCTCATTCTTACAGTAACAATCCAAACAAGATATTAAATACAGCTAGTGTAGTCTAGTAGCCTGTCCCACCCCTATAGCTTTTCCTGGAACTGTTTATTTAGTCATTTCCCCCCACCTACCTTTATATCTTTCCCTGGTAGTCTAGTGGTTCCCCCCACAACCCTATAGCTTCTCCTGGTACTGATAATCTAGTGGTTTCCCCTTACCCATCCCTATAGCTTTCCCTGACAGTCTAGTGGTCCCCCTCACTCCCCTATACCACCTCGCCCATGGTATAGTAACAGGCTGGCAGCAGGTCCTGTTTCATACTTACTGGCTTACAGTAGGTCGACTTACTTGTCACTCTTCACTTGTCATTCTTCTTCCTCTCTTGTCGGGCACCACTGGCTCTGTGAGAGGTGACTCGCTCCATGCCTAACTCACCACTACATTACACTGATGTGCTGCAGCCACTCTTTCTGATCACTCATCACTTTTCCTCTTCTCTTGTCTGGCACACCGGAATCTGTGACAGGTGGGTCAGTCTGTCCACAGCTCACCACTGCGTTACATTGACATGCTGCAGTCACTCCTCCTGATCCTCCTTGGCCAGAACTAAAGATTAAATGTTCGGCCAGGAAGATATTCATGCACAGGCAGCAGGCAGATGGAAAAATAATCCCTCTTCACCTACCTGCTGCACGCCACGTGGGACACACAGGTGTCAACAGGGGAGGGGGACCTGGGGTAGAGCCAAAACCGCAGCAACAGCCTGGCGAGGAGATCCATACGAAAATGGTGCCTGCGAATAATGGCGCACGGTGATGCCGCTAATCCATATTCCGCTTATTGTTATTTAACTTTAACAGTTAATCGTTAATTACCGTTAAGAAATGGTCTCCTTAAAAACGTTAAATAGCTTTTTAGTTGATATTAATAACTCTAACGCTCTTGATAGTAGTCTTCATTTAAAGTTATTATTTTTAACTGGATTAATTGCTATTTTTTATTTTCAAATCCTTGATATTTACAAATAAACACATCACAGTATAATACATTTTAGTTATATTTAAAATGTAATGCAATGCGCAGTCCGATCCTGCACAAAGTGTATTATAGTTAGTTAACATTAAGAGTACTGTACTTTAAAGGTGCAAGTTAGCTAACATTAATATCGTTATGATTTTTTTTTTTTAAACTCCAATCCTGTGCACCATTATTCTCTGATCGAAGGCCAGGGGCAGCCAGTAATATTAATAAATGTACATGTCAAGAAAAATAAGTCAGCCAGGACTGGGCTCCCTTTGGCTATGGGCCTCACCATAGTAGCTGCAACCACCACTGAGCAAGAAAAAGTAGAGGGGACCCACTAGATGAGCTCTCTGCACAGTACATACTATCTGCAGTGTTCCAATCAGAACTCTTTCATGGCCCTTCTTGCCCACATCTTCAAATTCCTGTCTTTTATTTTGACTTGGACTAAATTAGCCTTTGGTCACTCTGCCTCCCCTTTTCCACCAATCCTCTTTCAGCTATCACATTTTTTATGTGTATTTGTCTTTTTCCCTTGTTCTGTTCTGTTGTTTCTTTCTTTCCCTCCACTTTCTCTTGTCTCACTTCCCCCTTTCCCCTTCACCTCACCATCCTGTACTTTTCCTTCATTTTGCCTCTACCTTTCACAACATCCCTCCATTCTTCCTTTCCCTCAAATGTCTTCTTTGCTCTCCACCAGTCCCCCACCCAACACACACCATCTCTTTTTTCACAACCTTTTCTTTCCTCTCACACTCCTTAGTCCTCCTCTTCCCCCCTTATCCCTGTTCCCTCCTCCCTTAATGTGCCACGCCCTGTCCATCTCTTGTTTTTTAGCAGTATGCAGGTTGTCCCCGGTTAAAGAATGAGATAGGGACTGTAGGGTCGTTCTTAACCTGAATCTGTTCTTAAGTCAGAACAATGTGCTATCTCTGTCCCCTGTACCTCCTTTGTGCCCCCCAGGCACACTCCAGTGCCTCCCACCTTCTGTCACCTCTGCCCTCTGTGCCTGCTTATACAAGTTTAAAACCGACTTTTTCAAAAACTACAAGTCCATTTTGAAAAAAAATTGGGAGGCTTGTTCCCATGGAAACACTGAATCCATGCCATTTGTATCGGCGGGTCGTTCGTAAGTCGGGCAATTTTAAGTCGGGTCTACCTTTATATTTATAATTCCCTCTTGCTTTCTTTTGATCTGGCTTTGGTTACCATGGTTTATGCATATTACATGGCAACTGCATTCAGTTTAACTTCATCAAAGGGTTAGTTTAAACTCAAATATTTCTTCTAGCACTGGGACATACTTATATGCTCAATAGAGCCAAGGATGACATATATACTGTACTTCATGTAATAACTATGAAAGGCCTTATCCATGTATTTCTACACAGAGCATGTATTTCAACATATACTCTATAGGTCTAGGTCTCGCCACTTATGAGTCTTAACCTCCTTGGCGGTATGAAAAATACCGCCAGGAGGGAGCGCAGCAGTTTTTAAAAAAAATTTTTTTTTTTTAATCATGTAGCGAGCCGAGGGCTCGCTACATGATAGCCGCTGCTGAGCGGCATCCCCCCGCCCGCTTCGATCGCCTTCGGCGATCTCCGATCAGGAAATCCCGTTCATAGAACGGGATTTCCTGGAGGGCTTCCCCCGTCGCCATGGCGACGGGGCGGGATGACGTCACCGACGTCACTGACGTCGGGACGTCATTGGGAGTCCCGGGCCACCCCTCGGCGCTGCCTGGCACTGATTGGCCAGGCAGCGCTGGGGTCTGGGGGGGGGGGGGGGCCGCGCGCCGCAGCAAATAGCGGCGATCGGGCGGGGGCCGGCGGCGATCAGAGTGCTGGCGCAGCTAGCAAAGTGCTAGCTGCGTCCAGCAAAAAAAAAAATTTTGAAAATCGGCCCAGCAGGGCCTGAGCGGCACCCTCCGGCGGCTTACCCCGTGTCACACACGGGGTTACCGCCAGGGAGGTTAAGGTGGCACACACCATACAATTTTTTAAATATCTGTTCAATTTAAGAATTGCAATCAATTTTCCTGACTGATTGTAACATTTCAAAAATATGAGCAATTTACCACACACGTATGTTCAATTTTTCCCCAATTATGATAAAAAATGATTGGAAACTCTGACAAAATTGCTTGGGTGTGTATATTAATAAATTGACAATCTAACACACACCATACAATCTTTAGCATGATTGAAGAAAAATATCTGGCATTCCGGAGCGATAAAAATCGAAGAAACTGGGACATCCGATCGGATTTTTCAGTCAAATGAAAAAAAATCTTTTGATTTAATGGGGAGATACGATCGTTTTTATCAAATTGCCGTACAATCGGATCATTTTATTGTATCGTGTGTGGCCACCTTTTGAGCAGAGGGATAATCACTCTAGTTTTGTCCAAAAGAACACTTAGCCCTGCGTTCCCCCTTTAATGTTCCTACAGCGACCATCTAACCTGCAAAAAAACTCTCTGAAGCTGACAGCCAATAGCCGACAGTGGCAATTATAAATAAATAAACAGTTATATATGAAATGTTAAGCTGACAAACTTGAAAGTCAGAACCATCGTTCCACAGAAGAGGCCCGATTATAGCTGTAATGAAATCTGTCATTGCCTTTTTTCCAGTTAATGTCATTGTACATTTCCAGAAATCTTTACAGTAGTCTACCACTTTATTATGCAGGAAGCTAAAAATATCATCACAGTTGCTGGCTGGTAGGCGGACAGCACCTTCAAAATTATGCCCAAATTAGCCATAATGTAATGTATGCTTTGTTGTGTTTCTGTTTGCTTCTGGCATATTGTTTCAGTAACATTCATTATCAGCATCTTTTTAATGCAAGAATACCATATCTTCGGGGAAAATGAGCCATGTCCTTTTGGCAAGGTCTGCTGCATAGAAATGCTGCTAGATATCCTTTATTGTATGATATTTGATGCAACACTTAACAAGATAAAAAAAGAGATGCATGTTTCTGCTTACCCAGTCCGTTTGTCCCTATATAGCTCCTGTTGAAAATATCAGTACAATTTAAAGTACAACTGCTAAAATGAGTCAAATACATTTACAATCAGGTGTAATACTTCAAAATAACCTTGAAATAAATACCAATAATTAATGATCTTAAATTCCTAGTTCAGGCCTAGTTTTATTGAAAAAAAGTTGTGAAACAAAAATGAGACTATCCACTGTACCAATTTATTGACCTTCATGTCCTCCCCAGTGTCCTACAGTTGCTAGCTCCCTCCTAGTCATTCTGAAATATTCCCCTTTAGTCCAAATGGAATGCCGGTTTGATTGCTCCGCCTTCTGAAGCATGCCTCCCTGCTATCAAGTCTGTTATGGTAAGGCATAGTTAAGGATGACTGGGAGGAGGGGGGCAACATTATGTTGCTCAGGACCACATAGCACTCTATGAATTGTTGCAGCAGATGTTCTTTCTTCTGATTTTGCAGAAATGTTACCTTTTTTTTTTTTTACTAAATTTGTTTTATGTATATTTAAATTAAAAGTGTTCTATAGTAGAGTCTTGGTTATCCTGAATAAGTGTGCTTTCTTGTTGCTTGAGACTCAGTGTTAGGCTTAGCTAATAGGCCTAGCTACAGTATTATACTCCACACTGTATACATACTGTACCATTAACTCTGTTTTAAATATTAAAATACAGTAACTAAAAGTAGATTAACTTTGCGGGAGCTGTGGAACCCAGTCTTAAGAATACGTAACTGTCAGGCATAAAATAAAAAATCAATTCTTTATTTGTATCTAAATTATCTGGTAAACAAGTACCGTATTTTTCGCCCAAAAAATGGGGAGAAAAAGTCCCTGCGTCTTATACGGCAAAGGCAGGGAATCCCCGACTTCCATGCGCCCGCCAATACGATCCGCCGCCATCGGGGATTCCCTGCCTGTGTCCCCCAGCGTCCTCATGTGTCCCCGCTGGCCTGGCCTGCCTCCCACTTATGTCTCCTCCATCTTGCCCACGGCAATTGAAGACATCGGGCTTCAGTGTGCGGCTTTCTCTAGTGCTGGCTTCTAATGACACGTCATCAATGACGCGTCATTAGAAGCCGGCACTAGAGGAAGCCGCACGGGGAAGCCGGATGTCTTCAATCGCCGCGGGCAAGATGGAGGAGGTAAGCTGCTGCCGCTGACTGCAGGGGACCCGGAGACATAAGCGGGGGACCGGAGACATAAGCGGAGGGCAGGGCAGGCCAGGCCAGCGGGGACACATGGAGGAGGTAAGCTCAGCTGCTGCCGCTGACTGCAGGGGACCTGGAGACCTAAGCGGGGGGGCCGAAGACATAAGCGAGGGGTAGGCCAGGCCAGCGGGGACACATGAGGACGCTGGGGGGGGCAAGAGGACACAGCAGGGCGACCACAGGGGGGACCACAGGGGACAGGAGGACACAGGAGGTGGACCACAGGGGGGACCAGAGGACACAGGGGGGTGACCACAGGGTACAGGGGGGGGGACAAGAGGACACAGGAGGGGGACCAGAGAACACAAGGGGGACCACAGAGTACAGGCGGGGAAAAGAGGACACGGGGGCGATCACAGGGGGGACCAGAGGACACGGGGGTGACCACAGGGCACAG
The DNA here is from genome assembly GCF_040937935.1 of Hyperolius riggenbachi. NCBI lineage: Eukaryota > Metazoa > Chordata > Amphibia > Anura > Hyperoliidae > Hyperolius > Hyperolius riggenbachi. The sequence goes on from NC_090646.1 coordinate 222,143,668, forward strand.
GGGGCAGAGGACACATGGGGGCAACCGCAGGGGACAGGAGGGGACCAGAGGACACAGGGGGCAACCACAGGGCACAGGGGGGGGGGACCAGAGGACACGGGGAAACCGCAGGGCACAGGGGGGACCAGAGGACACAGGAGGGCAACCACAGGGTACAAGGGAGACCACAGGGGGGGTAACTACAGGGGGGGGACCAGAGGGCACAGGGGGGAGACCAGAGGACACAGGGGGGAGACCAGAGGACACAGGGAGGAGATCAGAGGACACAGGGGGAGACCACAGGACAACTTAGGTAGACAGGGTGAGATAAGAGGGCACATGAGGTACACAGGAGGACACCATTTGGGGGAGGTCATGTATAAGACACTCCTGAAATATGGATGCACCAGGTTTAGTTTATATATTTTTTCCCCTGTTTTTTGCCCTCTAAACCTGGGTGCGTCTTATATTCTGGAGCGTCTTATACAGAGCGAAATACAGTAATAAGGATGCAAATCAGACAATCCAAAAGTTAAAAATCACTCTTACTTTTCTTGTACATAAAAGATCATTCCCAATTTTCCCTGGCTCTTATTTGGTACATCTTATTTGGTACAAAGGAATTTGCAAGGCATGCTGGGTTTTCTTTTTTTCTTCTTTAGTTTTCCCTCAGACATAACTAATGCAGCCTGATTGTCTGAAGTGTCTTTCCCTTCAGTTTTCCCCTCCCACACCTCTGTTCCTCTCTGATTGGCCAATATTTCTCATGCTGAAAAGCTGCAGAGTCACACAATTACAATGCTTGTTCTACTGCAAAGCTGGGTGAGAGTGTCTGAAAACTGGAAGGAGGGTGGCCAATGCTAACACAGACAGAGCAAGGGAGTAAATGATGTCAGGATTGGCTTCAAGATACAGTTAAAGAGAGTCTGAAGCAATTTAAATGACCTCTTTTTATTGCCCAGTTATGTTAAGCATTAAGATCAAAGCTGATTTGCCACATCCCTGCGTCAGAACGAGGTATTTATCCCCCAAATTCCTGGGGCAAAATTCCACGACTTTCCAGGTTGTGGATTTTTCTGCCGGGGGAAAGCAGAGCTTTGAGCAGTAGCTCTGCCTCCAGTCCAGTCAATCTCCACCAATCTCTGCCTCTCCCCCGCCCCTCTCAGTGAGGGCCCTTTTCCACTAGCGGCATTTGCGATGCTGAATCGCAAAATCACAAACTGCTAGTGATTTTTTAAATCGCTACGGTTTGCTGAATAACATAGGAATCACGGTAGGTTATTTCCACTACCGTGATTCATTTTGGCTCAAACGCGATCGCGCTGCGGAGTGATATTTGCCGCAATTTTGCTATGCACACTACAACATAGCAAAATCGTGAACGCAATTGCCAGAACTTTCCTGCATTTTGCTATTCAGCAATCGCTAGCGTTCAGCGCGAACGCTAGCGATTGCTAGTGGAAAAGGGCCCTGAAAGAAGACTGAGAGAGGCGGGGAGAGGCGGAGATCGGCGGAGACTGACTGGAGCAGAGGCAGAGCTACTGCGCAAAGCCCTGTCTCTACCAGGAAGCGATCGCAGAATTCTGCCCTGGGGATTTCGCGGGGAAAAATACCTAGTTCTGCAGTGGGAACTGGGAATGTGGCGAATCAGCTTTGATCATAATGCTTAACATAACTGAGCTATAAAAAGAGGGCATTATATGACCTTAGACTCTCTTTAAGATGGAAAATCCTAAGAAGGATTTTCTCTTTTTTTTTTACTATAGAAAAATCACTAAAATCAAAATGTGAACAGTGCAATACATCTATAATGTAAGTAGAGCAAGTATTTATTTACTTATATATGTGTTGTTTTTTTTCTGAGACAGCTCCTCTTTAAAGCAATCCTGATGCTGCAATCAACATATTTATAAAAATACTGCACCAGATCATAACTCACCTACTCCGCATTCCAATCGCTGCCTCTGCCATCCTGTCAGCTCCTCCGTTCAGCCGCATTGCCACTCATATGCCTCAGCATCTTCACAGCAATGCCACTGACCCGGAAGTACCGACACCAAGTACTTCAAGGTCAGCGCCATTGCTGTGAAGATACCGGTGCTTATGGGTGACACTGTGGCTGAATGGAGGAGCTGACAGGAAAGCAAAGGCAGCGATTGGAATGTGGAGTAGGTGAGCTATGATCTGGTGCTTTTTTTAAACACAGGCCCAGTATAAAGCAGCAGCAGCGGCCCATGATCGTGGGTGTTGCTAGGGGCAACAGGGGAGGAAACTGCCATTTCCTCCTGCCCATTTTCGACATTCGGTACCAGTCGAAGATTTCAACTGAGTACTGCGGGAACCCCTGGAGAAGCTGGGACATGAGGATGGTGCTGTGCCTACATCATAGCACCGCAAACAAAATGATATCATGCATGTCAACTACCCCTTTCAGTTCAGGGGTACTTTAAAGCATAACAGAGCCCACAAACAGCCTAAGACATTAAGCTTCACCACCGTGTTCTGCTGGTGACTTGTGCTGGTTGGTTGAGACTGCTGGTTAGTTGAGACCAGGATCCAACTCAAAGGATAATTCTTAATATATCATCTGAATTCTTAGTTATCACTTTGCCTAAATATTACTTTTTATGGCCTCAATTCACTAAACTTATCTCCTGTCTTTAATAACTCTTCTAGAGTTGTTACCATGGTGATAAGGCATGTAGTATTCAGGAAACATTTTACCTCAGGCAAGCCTAAAGTTAACTCTTCTGTCTTTAAGTTAACTCTCCAATCCTTAGAATAACTTCAGAGTTAAAGACAGGCTGTTAATTAACTGCGTGTGAAAATAACTACAGAGGAGGTAAATGAACTACAGAGGAGGTAAATGAACTACAGAGGAGGTAAATGAACTACAGAGGAGGTAAATTAACTACAGAGGAGGTAACTTAAGGAATGAAGAGGTAAGATAACTCTCTCACGTGTGGAGTTAAGTTTTCTCTTGCCTTATTATCTCCAGCATGATCTTAGTGAATTGAGGCCTATATGTGATAAGAAGATAATAGCAGGTTCATTAGTGCAGCCAGCACAGGCTAAATGTCTGAGCAGAAAAGATAAAGCTAGTGAATCGGTACTGTGAAAGTCTTTTCTGACATCAAAATATCAAGATGTCTACGCACTTTTTGTTTTGTTATTTGATGACTTTTACAGGTGATTTTTTTATAGCATAAAGATCTGTACATACACTACATTTTCACTATTAAAAAAAATGTTGGGAAAGATCAGTCAGAAATATATCAGGAGTAGACAAAACAAATAACAATCATATTGCACTTTTCTCCTGGTAGAGTGGTGAACTTAAAGCGCTTGAACTGCAGTCGCTAGAATGCGCTCTATAGGCACTAGTAGAGTTAGGGAGTGCAGACCAAGGACTCTGTAAGAAACTCACCTGCTGTGGCTTCCAGCGCTGGCTTTCTCTCTTCTGGATTGCGGACACAGCAGTCGGATCTGTACTGCCGCACGCCTGAGGTCACCGAGTCAGCTGACGTCTCAATGAACCAACACTCGAGGGCGGTCATGTATGCATGCACAGCCATCCTATAGGCTAAGCTGCTGGAGATTATAGTGTCAACTAACTGCTCTCTGTCAGCTGACACTTAGGCAGGAAGTTTTTAGTGATTGGTGCTGTCTGCTGTGGCCGGCCATTGGGTGATTGAGGTATTTAAACCTGTACTGTCAATTGTCATATTTTCCGTGATAGCGTTTAGCTTTGGCTTCTTGCTGGGTGTTTGCCCTATACTTATGTATTGTTACCTGGATTTTGAGCTTTTGCCTGTGACCTGGTCTGTCAGAAACCGGCCCCACAGCACGCCTGCAAATACGGGAATGCCACACACACAATACAATCACACAGTAGCAATGCACAATCAGGCACTGAACTTGTAACACAAATTTCACTGCAGTCTCTTTTCAGACTATGAGTTTTTGCTAGTACATCAGAAGTCAAGCTTATTAAATCAATATTTAATATTCCAGAAAAAAGTGGAACAGTGCAGAAAGTAATATATACAAAAGATTTACCAAAACAAGGTAAAAATTACAAAGACACACAACAAGACAGTTTGCTCAAAAATAAAAACGGGAATAAAACGTTACCGGCATACAGATCAGAGCGTTGTTTGCGAGGAGCACGTGGTTGCTGGTCAGAAACCAGGAAAGTCCTATCGTCTTTGCTATCTCCAACGAGCTATAAGTTGTGAAGGTCCTCTGCGGACATTTATAGTAAGCAGCATATCTCCAGGGTACACGTCTAGATATAATTTAATTTCCTCTGAAGGTTTGCACAGATTGCTTGTCATATACTTGCTGGCTGTGATATGCAAACTTCAAAGGTTCCTGTTTTAGCTTCCAACTTTCCAGACTCAGTTAGTCCGGATTGTATATTGGGTCAACAGGGCTGTTTACATGCATACAAAGTTCAAAGCAATGCAACACCTTTTCAGTAGATTCAAGGCAAAAGAGTGGGTCGTTACCTAATTACCTGTTTCCTTACTGGAGGCCGCAGTGTCCAGAGGAAACTGAATGCAAATGTACTTTACACTGCCATACAGACAATCAAATTAGCAACTTCCTTCAGCCTAGTGACAATTATACCTCCAAAGCCAGACGGCTTCTGAACATACATACACATCTAAAATAGTGCACAACAGACAGAAAAATGAAAAATATGGCTTCTGTATAATATGCAATCTCACAAATGGCCGCTATTATTATGACATGGACTACTCGTGTTTGCTTCCTGGATTGACCTTTTGTTCAGATTGCCTTTAGACCCTGCTATTGCCTGTTCCTTTGTACTGCGCTCATCTGATATGGCGTGTATGACCTTGGACTGTCGTTGGTTGTGATTTTTCTTGTCGCATCTGGACTGTTGCCTGTATCTTGCTGTGGTTCCTCTGTCTTATTTAATTAATTAAGTATTTATATAACGTCAACAAATTACGCAGTGCTATACAGAGTATATTGTCTTGTCACAAACTGTCCCTCAGAGGGGCTCACAATGTACTCCCTACCATAGTTATATTTCTATGTATGTATCGTGCAGTGTATGTATCATAGTCTAGTGTCAAATTAGGGGGAAGCCAATTAATTTATCTGTATGTTTTGGGGATGTGAGATTAAACCCATACAGACACGGGAAGACCATACAAACTCCTTGCAGATGTTGACCTGCCTGGGATTCAAACTGGGGACCCAGAGCTGCAAAGCAAGAGCGCTAACCACTACACCACCGTGCTGCACCGTGTCTTTTCTGCCTCAGTTTCTATACTTTGCACGCAGAAGTCCTGGGGGAAACTGTAGGCAGGCAGGCTTGACTATAGGTGAAGAGCATGCAGTAGATTGGGGTATAGAAACTGAAGAAAGGCACGGAATGCACCAGACCTCGCAGACTCCTCACTGAATAGATGTAGGCTTATTCAACAGGAAGAGCCAAAATTTGAACCCAGGTCTTCTGTGTCAGAGGCAGAGCCCATTACACTATTGTCCATTGATCCCACTGGTGATCTGACTTGTTGGATCACAAACAATGTTGGATCACAAACAACCAAACTATTTTAATTTACAAAACTGGCCTTATAATCTTTAGTCCTGGTAATAATGCAAAAAAAAAAAAATCTTCAAGATAATCACTTCATCCCTTGCAGTGCATATGCATTGGGTGCTAGTGAGGTATATTTAAAGTATGGCAGGTATATCCTGACATATCACAGCATCCATTGGAAGGCAGTTATAGCAGCTTGGACCAGTAGAGCCACTGATTCCTCACCTTTACCAGAATTCCATTGACCAATAGAGGAGGGGCACAGCAAACATTTTTTAAGCAATGTGAGCAATGCCTGGGTCACAGAGCATAAGGGCATTGAAGTGAAGATGGGGATTTTGGTTGAGAAGAAGAGCTTCATTGACAACTGGCGCTACGAAGGATGAGGCATGTATAATATTTTTTCTGTACAGGGTTTTTTTACTTACTGTGTCCCAAGAGTCTTACTCATCTGTGGACCATTCAGTTTTTTAAGCACTTCATTTAATACCTAGTTTGTGTCATTGTTATTGTTTTATGTGAGCGGTTTCAGTCAAGTGTCATGGTCACTCTCCACTAGACAGATGCTATAAATTCTCGGAATAGATTGATAAATTGTAAAAAATTTACAAAAATGCCATAATCTGTTCTGCATGATTAGATTTTATAAATTTAGCCCACATGAATGAGGAAGAATTGGTTTGCAAGAAATATATCCTCTTAAGAATTTTATGTTCAGTCAAGCTGAAAGGAGGCTCATCTATTTCTAAATTAGAATGAATCAGTAACTATCATTTTCAATATACTGCATAAATGTAATATGCTATTTATATTGTATTTATTAAGTTTTTTTGAGAGTTCTGTAATATGATCCTGCATGTCTCAGTCCAGCTACGGTCTTGTGTACACAGATGGTTTTATTTCTCTTGGAAATGCAGAGAAGAATCTGTTCTGTTCAGTTCTGTTCTTGTCTCAACATTAGTGCCCTTTTATACAGGATGTCTTCATTTCCTTACATAGTTCATATTTTTTTTCTTCTTTTTACTCCTCTGCTTCTGTCTTTTATTTCATTTTTTCAGTTTTTTTTTCAGTTTTTTGCTTTCTTATTTGTATTTGTATTTTTAAACACATTTTACTACTACTTTCCATACTTTTTGGTAGCTCATTTGTATATTCTAGATGTCCTTTTACTTTTATTGAATTTCATAATTTCACTTTTCTGCACTTATTTTCTTTAAAATGTGGTGCAAAGCTGGGAGAATATGAATTTGGCCAGCTCACTCTGTTTTTCATTTATCATGAAAAGTACAGGAATAACAGGAATAACTGTTAACACTTGAAGGCTAGCACAAGGTTGGTTCTCTTTTTTTAAAGAGAACCCGAGGTGGGATTTAATTGTGTTAGTGGGGCACAGAGGCTGGTTGTGCACACTAACACCGGCCTCTGTTGCCCCATGGTGTGTCTCCAGGACCCCCCTGCGCGCCACTATACCCCCCGCAGTGCTAACGACACACAGCGTGTCGCCAGCACAATGTTTACCTCTGCCTGTCTGTTAGCGCCGCTCCCCCGCCTCCTCCGTATCGGCGCTACCCGCCCGTGTCACTTCCCTCCAATCAGCGGGAGGGAAGGGATGCGGGCGGGTAGCGCCGATACAGAGGAGGCGGGGGAGCGGCGCTAACAGACAGGCAGAGGTAAACATTGTGCTGGCGACACGCTGTGTGTCGCTAGCACTGCGGGGGGTATATCGGCGCGCAGGGGTGACATGGAGGCACACCATGGGGCAACGGAGGCTGGTCTTAGTGTGCACAACCAGCCTCTGTGCCCCACTAACATAATTAAATCCCACCTCGGGTTCTCTTTAAGACTGGAGATAATGCTTTTGGTGTTGCTGACTATTCTTAAACACAGTATCACCTCCTGTCATCATGAAATGTTTCACACCAGCACAGTTGCTACCTGCTTCTTACCATTATGCTCCTGTATACATGTAGTATTTCCCCAGATCACTGGCATCAGTACAGTATATGGTGCTGTTATGATGAACAGTACATACATTAATAATTAAAAAGCATTCCTATTTATAAAACTCAATAAAATATTGTTTAAAAAAATAAAAAGCATTCCTGCCATGCTTTATTTAAAATTAGAATTCCCAGGTTGCTCTCTCCTTTATTCAGACAATTCACGGCAACGTGAGGTCCCTTCATCCCCTATTCTGCTTACCTCATAGCCCTGACTTTTTGCCTGACGACCAAAACAGTAACCCTGTCTAGGTTTGAACATCTGACCTTACTGGCTCCAAAGACAATTATACTTAAACAATGGCTATCTTCTACCCCACATACGCTAGGTTTAATTCAGGATTTTCTGAGGTATTTTCTACATTTGGAAAGTCTAAATTTAGAGAGAGATAATCAGAACTCCCTTTAAAAAAAATTCAAGACTTGGACATTGTTTATTGTAAAGGTATGTACGAGAGATCAGATTGTCTGCATAATAATGCCATTACAAAAAACAGCATGGTACCTAACTCAGAAAATAGGAGGCTATCTGGGAAAGCTAGAGACATGAAAGCTTGTTGGTACTGAATCACATAGGGAGCTATTCTGTGTGGAGATTCTTTGTGTGGACTGTGGGAATCTGGGGCTCAGGGGAAAGTAATGGTGGACAGATAGAGGAACAAATATAGTTTGTTATTAGTTGATTGTTAGTATGGCCCTGTAGAGCTCCTAAACTGTTATGGCCCTATTGAGCTGCTAAGCATTAATATCTTAGCTTACTGTTCTTTTGGTTGTGGATGAATAACTTAAATAGTTGACAGGATTAAACACTAAACCGCAAAACCTGGTATTGTCTAAACTTATTTTGTTACTGTTACATCATATAATGCAGTAGTCTAGTGTTGTTTATTTTTCTGCAATGTGGCCTTACATTAAATTAAATGACGAATGGAGAGATGTCTAATTTTGATGTTCTTATTGATTTTCTGTCTCTGTGATATTTATGATTCGGGCATTAATAAAAATTATTTAAAAAAAAAAGAATCTCCTCGGTACTCTATTCTGTTTAGTGAAGAATTACGTTATACTATACAGGTTGGTTATACCTAAACCCATTGTAGATATACAGAGAAATAGATATGATTGTATGTCTCCAGGACTCCCTGTTGGTGTGCAGCTACTTCTAGACATTGGTATACAGTACTGTCCATCTAGTCATGTAATTGTGCAAATAACTCTAAACTATGGTCAGATGCACGATGCCCTGTAGCCTGCAAGCTATCGCTGGATACAGAGAAGCCACTGTGTGACTTAGCTCCCAGTGTATTCATTTCTTATTCTAATATCTTGGTTCTCTCTGCTTTTGCTATCAAAAACTAACAACTATATTTGGAACAACGTCTGACTGAAATACCCTAACCCCAGCGTGTTTAGAAACAAAAAAAAAAAAAATAGAATAAAGCAAAGAAGAGAGAGGTAGTAAAAGATCACAATATAGCCAGTATGCACATGCATTATAAGACTATTGGGGGAAGCAGGAAAAAAGACTGCCGGTGGCTAGTGAACGAAAAGGGCGCCGCTATAGACCGTAATGCATTTATTGTTAATATGGCGCCCAAAGCAGAAAAAAGGGCTCATGATAAATATCGTTAATAACATTTGAACATTAAAGTTTTTGAAATTTGTTATCGTTTTAGCAGCTTGCAACGTTATAGTTTTGTCATATTATTTTGTTTGTATGTGCAGATTTTACGTTATCAAAGATATTATGATCTCTATGTGTGTTCTATATGTGTTTCTGCAGGAGAAGTGGTTAGTGTTAGGCACCACCAGGGGAAGTGGTTAGAGTTATGCACCACCCATGGGGTTAGGGTTAGACACCACCAGGGGGTTGATTAGGGTTAGGTACCCCCAGGGGGGAGGTTAGGGTTAGGCACCACCGGGGGGGTGGTTAGTGTTAGGAACCCCCAGGGGGGTGGTTAGGGTTAGGCACCACCAGGGGAGTGGTTAGGTTTAGGCACCACCAGGGGAGGGTTCTGTGTGAGAGTAGGTTTGGGTTAAGCTGTATTGTTGAATTACATAATGATTTTTAACGTTAATATCTTTTCGTTATTATCTCTCATCTGTTTTCATACAGTACATATTGTTAACCAATTTCGTTAACAATGTTTATCGTTATTGAGATTTTGTTATCAACCAGCGCCAAGCCGTTATCCAGCCAGGCCCTTTTTTCCTGGTGCCCTTTTTTCATGCACGCCTCTGGATAATTATCACAGGGGACACCTCTGGGGGAGGGGGAAACAGTGCACAAAATTGGAGGAGGCATCCCAATGTAGTATGCAATGGGTAAACTTGGGTAATGATACAATCTCTCAAGGAACCTGCCTGTTTCCTCAGGCCTACAGTACAGTGTCTTATGCAGCTGCATGCACTGATTGGGAGTTCCTAAGGCACAGTGTCTTATGCAGCTGCACACATAGACTTGGAGCGCCTAAGGCACTCCCTGTCCGTGCGTGCAGCTGCATAAAGGGGCCCATACACTGGTCGATTTTAGCTGTCGATCAGTATTTCGATTCTATCAAATATATCGATCGATTTGCAGCCGATTTCGATCAATTTCAATCGATTTGATCTATCTGACAGGATGGAAAATCTAGGTCGATCTGCTGCGGGCAACAGATTAATGGCCCATAGAGTTGCATTGGATCTAATGGTCCAATAATGCATTTAGATCCATTTCCAATAGATTTCATTCTGAAATCTATTGGAAATCTGTTCCTAGTGTGTGGCACACATCAGATAGATTCCTGTCAGATTAGACTTCACAGGCATCTGACAGAAATCTATCTTATGGTCGAAACTGCTGCAAATCTTTAAGTGTATGGCCACCTTTAACCACTTCCCGACCGCCGTATATACAATTGGCGGCCTGGGAAGTGCACCCCGCAAGGACCGCCGTATAGACAAATGGCGGCGGTCCTTGTAGGGGCATGGGCGGAGCGATCGCGTCATCCGTGACGCGATCCTCCGCCTCCGCCTGGCGCCGCTCACCCGCCGCAACATCCCGCCGGCCATACGGAAGCGCCGGCGGGATGTTAACCCGACGATCGCCGCATACAAAGTGTATAATACACTTTGTAATGTTTACAAAGTGTATTATACAGGCTGCCTCCTGCCCTGGTGGTCCCAGTGTCCGAGGGACCACCAGGGCAGGCTGCAGCCACCCTAGTCTGCACCAAGCACACTGATTTCTCCCCCCCCCCCCCCCGCCCCAGATCGCCCACAGCACCCATCAGACCCCCCCCCCTGCCCACCCCCCAGACCCCTGTTTGCACCCAATCACACATCAATCACTCCCTGTCACTATCTGTCAACGCTATTTTTTTTTAGCCCCCCCCTGCCCCCTGCTCCCTCCTGATCACCCCCCCACCCCTCAGATTTTCCCCAGACCCCCCCCCCAGACCCCCCCCCCCCCATGTACTGTATGCATCTATCCCCCCTGATCACCTGTCAATCACCTGTCAATCACCTGTCAATCACCCGTCAATCACCCCCTGTCACTGCCACCCATCAATCAGCCCCTAACCTGCCCCTTGCGGGCAATCTGATCACCCCCCCCACACCAATAGATCGCCCGCAGATCCGGCATCCGATCACCTCCCAAATCCATTGTTTACATCTATTCTCTCCTCTAAACACCCACTAATTACCCATCAATCACCCATCAATCACCCCCTATCACCACCTGTCACTTTTACCTATCAGATCAGACCCTAATCTGCCCCTTGCGGGCACCCAATCACCCGCCCACACGCTCAGATTGCCCTCTGACCCCCCCCTTATCAATTCACCAGTGCATTAATTACATCTGTTCTTCCCTGTAATAACCCACTGATCACCTGTCAATCACCTGCCAATCACATATCACCCATCAATCACCCCCTGTCACCCCCTGTCACTGCCACCCATCAATCAGCCCCTAACCTGCCCCTTGCGGGCAATCTGATCACCCACCCACACCATTAGATCGCCCGCAAACCCGCCGTCAGATTACCTCCCAAATGTATTGTTTACATCTGTTATCTTCTCTAAACACCCACTAATTACCCATCAATCACCCATCAATCACCCCCTATCACCACCTGTCACTGTTACCTATCAGATCAGACCCTAATCTGCCCCTTGCGGGCACCCAATCACCCGCCCACACGCTCAGATTGCCCTCAGACCCCCCCCCCCCCCTTATCAATTCGCCAGTGCATTAATTACATCTGTTCTTCCCTGTAATAACCCACTGATCACCTGTCAATCACCTGCCAATCACCTATCACCCATCAATCACCCCCTGTCACTGCCACCCAACAATCAGCCCCTAACCTGCCCCTTGCGGGCAATCTGATCACCCACCCACACCAATAGATCGCCTGCAGATCCGACATCAGATCACCACCCAAGCGCAGTGTTTCCATCTATTCTCTCCTCTAAACACCCACTAATTACCCATCAATCACCCATCAATCACCCCCTATCACCACCTGTCACTGTTACCCATCAGATCAGACCCTAATCTGCCCCTTGCGGGCACCCAATCACCCGCCTACACGCTCAGATTGCCCTCAGACCCCCCTTATCAATTCGCCAGTGCAATATTTACATCTGTTCTCCCCTGTAATAACCCACTGATTACCTGTCAATCACCTATCAATCACCCATCAATCACCCCCTGTCACTGCCACCCATCAATCACCCCCTGTCACTGCCACCCATCAATCACCCGCTGTCACTGCCACCCATCAATCAGCCCCTAACCTGCCCCTTGCGGGCAATCTGATCACTCACCCACACCAATAGATTGCCCGCAGATCCGAAGTCCGATCACCTCCCAAGTGCAGTGTTTACATCTGTTCTCTACCCTAAACACCCACTAATTACCCATCAATCACCCCCTGTCACTGCTACCTATCAGATTAGACCACTATCTGCCCCTAGGGCACTCAATCACCCGCCCACACCCTCAGAATGCCCTCAGACCCCAGCCCTGATCACCTCGCCAGTGCATTGCTTGCATCTATTCCCCCCTCTAATCACACCTTGAGACACCCATCAATCACCTCCTGTCACCCCCTAGCACACCTACCCATCAGATCAGGCCCTAATTTGCCCCGTGTGGGCTCCTGATCACTCGGCCAAACCCTCAGATCCCCCTCAGACCCCCTTCCGATCACCTCCCCAGTGCATTGATTGCATCTATTTTCCCCTCTAACCACCCCCTGAGACACCCATCAATCACCTCCTGTCACCCCCCCTAGCACTCCTATCCATCAGATCAGGCCCAATACAACCTGTCATCTAAAAGGCCACCCTGCTTATGACCGGTTCCACAAAATTCGCCCCCTCATAGACCACCTGTCATCAAAATTTGCAGATGCTTATACCCCTGAACAGTTATTTTGAGACATTTGGTTTCCAGACTACTCACGGTTTTGGGCCTGTAAAATGCCAGGGCGGTATAGGAACACCACAAGTGACCCCATTTTAGAAAAAAAGACACCCCAAGGTATTCTGTTAGGTGTATGACGAGTTCATAGAAGATTTTATTTTTTGTCAAAAGTTAGCGGAAATTGATTTTTATTGGGTTTTTTTCACAAAGTGTCATTTTTCACTAACTTGTGACAAAAAATAAAATCTTCTATGAACTCGCCATACACCTAACGGAATACCTTGGGGTGTCTTCTTTCTAAAATGGGGTCACTTGTGGGGTTCCTATACTGCCCTGGCATTTTAGGGGCCCTAAACCGCGAGGAGTGGTCTAGAAAACAAATGCCTCAAAATGACCTGTGAATAGGACGTTGGGCCCCTTAGCGCACCTAGGCTGCAAAAAAGTGTCACACATGTGGTACCGCCGTACTCAGGAAAAGTAGTATAATGTGTTTTGGGGTGTATTTTTACACATACCCATGCTGGGTGGGAGAAATTTCTATGTAAATGGACAATTGTGTGTAAAAAAATCAAACAATTGTCATTTACAGAGATATTTCTCCCACTTAGCATGGGTATGTGTAAAAATACACCCCAAAACGCATTATACTACTTCTCCTGAGTACGGCGGTACCACATGTGTGGCACTTTTTTACACCCTAAGTACGCTAAGGGGCCCAAAGTCCAATGAGTACCTTTAGGATTTCACAGGTCATTTTGCGACATTTGGTTTCAAGACTACTCCTCACGGTTTAGGGCCCCTAAAATGCCAGGGCAGTATAGGAACCCCACAAATGACCCCATTCTAGAAAGAAGACACCCAAAGGTATTCCGTACGGAGTATGGTGAGTTCATAGAAGATTTTATTTTTTGTCACAAGTTAGCGGAAATTGACACTTTGTGAAAAAAAACAATTAAAATCAATTTCCGCTAACTTGTGACAAAAAAATAAAAACTTCTATGAACTCACCATACTCCTAACGGAATACCTTGGGGTGTCTTCTTTCTAAAATGGGGTCATTAGTGGGGTTCCTATACTGCCCTGGCATTTTAGGGGCCCTAAACCGTGAGGAGTAGTCTTGAAACAAAAATGACCTGTGAAATCCTAAAGGTACTCATTGGACTTTGGGCCCCTTAGTGCAGTTAGGGTGCAAAAAAGTGCCACACATGTGGTATCGCCGTACTCGGGAGAAGTAGTATAATGTGTTTTGGGGTGTATTTTTACACATACCCATGCTGGGTGGGAGAAATACCTCTGTAAATGACAATCTTTTGATTTTTTTACACACAATTGTCCATTTACAGAGGTATTTCTCCCACCCAGCATGGGTATGTGTAAAAATATACCCCAAAACACATTGTACTACTTCTCCCGAGTACGGCGATACCACATGTGTGGCACTTTTTTGCACCCTAACTGCGCTAAAGGGTCCAAAGTCCAATGAGTACCTTTAGGATTTCACAGGTCATTTTGAGAAATTTCGTTTCAAGACTACTCCTCACGGTTTAGGGCCCCTAAAATGCCAGGGCAGTATAGGAACCCCACAAATGACCCCATTTTAGAAAGAAGACACCCCAAGGTATTCCGTTAGTAGTATAGCGAGTTCATAGAAGATTTTATTTTTTGTCACAAGTTAGCGGAAATTGATTTTAATTGTGTTTTTTCACAAAGTGTCATTTTCCGCTAACTTGTGACAAAAAATAAAATCTTCTATAAACTCACCATACTCCTAACGGAATACCTTGGGGTGTCTTCTTCCTAAAATGGGGTCATTTGTGGGGTTCCTATACTGCCCTGGCATTTTAGGGGCCCTAAACCGTGAGGAGTAGTCTTGAAACGAAATTTCTCAAAATGACCTGTGAAATCCTAAAGGTACTCATTGGACTTTGGGCCCTTTAGTGCAGTTAGGGTGCAAAAAAGTGCCACACATGTGGTATCGCCGTACTCAGGAGAAGTAGTATAATGTGTTTTGGGGTGTATTTTTACACATACCCATGCTGAGTAGGAGAAAGATCTCTGTAAATGGACTATTGTGTGTAAAAAAAATAAAAAAATTGTCATTTACAGAGATATATCTCCCACCCAGCATCGGTATGTGTAAAAATACACCCCAAAACACATTATACTACTTCTCCTGAGTATGGCAATACCACATGTGTGGCACTTTTTTGCAGCCTAACTGCGCTAAGGGGTCCAAAGTCCAATGAGCATCTTTAGGCTTTACAGGGGTGCTTACAATTTAGCACCCCCCAAAATGTCAGGACAGTAAACACACCCCACAAATGACCCATTTTGGAAAGTAGACCCTTCAAGGTATTCAGAGAGGGGCATGGTGAGTCCGTGGCAGATTTCATTTTTTTTTTTTGTCGCAAGTTAGAAGAAATGGAAAGCTTTTTTTTTTTTTGTCACAAAGTGTCATTTTCCGCTTACTTGTGACAAAAAATAATATCTTCTATGAACTCATTATGCCTCTCAGTGAATACTTTGGGATGTCTTCTTTCCAAAATGGGGTCATTTGGGGGGTATTTATACTATCCTGGAATTCTAACCCCTCATGAAACATGACAGGGGGTCAGAAAAGTCATAGATGCTTGAAAATGGGAAAATTCACTTTTTGCACCATAGTTTGTAAATGCTATAACTTTTACCCAAACCAATAAATATACACTGAATGGGTTTTTTTTTTATCCAAAACATGTTTGTCCACATTTTTCGCGCTGCATGTATACAGAAATTTTACTTTATTTGAAAAATGTCAGCACAGAAAGTTAAAAAAATCATTTTTTTTGCCAAAATTCATGTCTTTTTTGATGAATATAATAAAAAGTAAAATCGCAGGAGCAATCAAATAGCACCAAAAGAAAGCTTTATTAGTGACAAGAAAAGGAGCCAAAATTCATTTAGGTGGTAGGTTGTATGAGCGAGCAATAAACCGTGAAAGCTGCAGTGGTCTGAATGGAAAAAAGTGGCCGGTCCTTAAGGGGTAGAAAGCCCTAGGTCCTCAAGTGGTTAAACACTGTACTATAGAGCTGAGGAAACCTCCAACCTGAGATAAGATTGTTTTATTACCCAAGTTTACCCATAGCATACTATACTGGGGCGATTCCTCCTATTTTGGGTAACATCCCCAAATGTCACAAGCTATTATTAAAATTAACCTCAGTGCACACTTTGCAGGTAGGTTTACCTGGCTTTACTGCTTCTTGTTTAAGGCCATTTAGCCACACCCTGTATGCAAATAGTGATATCAGATACATTTATTTTATGCTTAAGTACATGTTGATATAATATTTACATAGAAATGATATGCTTCTTGTATACACCTTCACACACAATCATAATGTGATCTACCGTACTTATGTCTAAAACCATGAGAAGGTGGCCTTTAAGTGCATTTGAAGCTGACATACCGTCTCTGATATCTGTTTTATGTATCTATGACATGTTTTGTACAGGAGCTGCCTGGTATGCTTTTTATGCCAGGATTTCTTTTTTATTCTCAGTTCTATAGTGTGTTATACTGTATATGCTGACCACTGCAAAACCTACATACAAGCTAGGGAGGAGATTGTTCAGGCAATTCTTTGCTTCATATTGTCTGGATCCAGTGGCAACAATTCATATTGCTGTCACATAGATAGAGCAGTACAGCTCTGTCCTGGTATTTCCCAGCTATTTATAGCACAGCGCAGACCCTGTGTAACCTACTTTTGCTTTCAACGTGCATGGAATTCTGATTCTGTTCTTTCTAGTACCAGCATGTTGTATGATGCCATCTCAAAATAAAAAACGAAAAATATCAGGTTTTCAATGTCACAATATACTTACTGTCAAACATTGTTTTGTATTGAGTTCAGAAAATAAAATGTGAATGCGGCTAGATGACCCAGTTGCAGCCCTTCCGCCCAAAAAAATAAACACACAAATAAAAAATCATGAGCGTTCATGCTTGCATGAGCCAAACATGTATGTTCAAGTTTAAACGTTGCAAGGGAACTTGAAAATGTCCCTCCCAGCAAAATTTTGATGGTAGCCCGACCCTGCTTATTATGTTGCCGATCAGGGCCAGATTTGTACTTTCTACCGCCCTAGGCCGTCTGTCACCAGCCGCCCCCCCCCCCCCCCAATATATATCAGTACACAACAAATTTCACCACCGCCCCCCCTCCCAAGCATAAAAAAGAACAGTACCTGAAACTAACAGTACCTGAAACTACTAGAGGAGACGTCATACACCCCACTGTTCCAGCACTGGGTCACTCTTTGCTTGAATAGGTTTCTTAATTCTGCAGGCATGGGCGAGCGTGTCCATACAGATCATGCACAAGTAAGGTCTGTGCATGCCCAATAGAACTAAGGCACTTGTGCAAGGCTATTTTTTACTTTATTTTTTGTGCACATTACTGAGCATGTGCGGACCTTACTTGTGCAGCCATGCCCAGTACAGATACACTCGCCCACAGTTGCAGTTGCATACTGAAGGAACCTACTCACCACTGGAAAGGTTGAGGTATAGGAAGATACAGGAAGCCCCTGGACTACCCCTTCCCCCTCTATAGAGGCACCACAGCTGCCAGCAAGCCCTACACCCGCTTTATAGAAGTACCACAGCTCCAAGCATGCTCCTTCCCTCCATAGAGGCACCACAGCTCCCAGCATGCACCTACTCTTCTATAGAGGCACCACAGCTCCCATATAGTATTGGATTGTCCCCTAGGGCCTCAAAGACGGCTGCTGGGCCCCCGAAGCCCATGCAGAACATTTTTAGTGGATCACACTCACCTGTCCGGCTCGCTTGCTCTTCTGTGTGCTTTATCCTTGTGGGCACCTCATCTCTGTAACCTAATGGCGTGTACATACTCCAGTGGACATGTGCATACTCAAGACGGAAAAACATGCAGAGGAGCGTGCTGGCCGGGTGTCTGTGTGCTTTTGTGCAAATACACAGAAGCTCCAGGGGACCATATTTCACTTTGGGAGAGACAAGAGGGAGGGTCACCAGATAGCACTGGGGCCCTGAGGGAAATCACAATACAGTACTACTGTATATGGAGGAGGTGCATGCTGGGATCTGTGGTGCCTCTATGGAAGGGGGGTGGAGAATGCTGGGATCTCTGGTGCCTCCATGGAGCATGCTGGCAGCTGTAGTGCCTCTACAAAGGAGGGGGGGTTGGAGTGCTTGCTGGGAGCTCTGAGGAGGAGGGACAGGCTGATAGCTGTAGTACCTATATAAATGGGGTGGATTTGCTGGGAGAAGTGGTACCTCAATAGAGAGCAAGGGGTCAAATAGGCCACCTAACGCTGTGGGGTGGGGAAGAAGGTGTCAGGACTCAGGAGTAGGACAGGTACTCACATGCATGCAGGCCAGAAACAGCATCAGGGACACAGACACATCGGGATCTTCCAGCTTCCTGCAGCCAGTGAAGGCTGCACAAGAATCCTGCTTCTCCCATGTGAGCTGAATTCTGTTCAGCTGAGCAGTCTCACCTTCCCCTGTGCTTTGATGTGTCTGACTGTACGGGAGGGGAGAGGAACAAACAGCTGCCCTGCGTCTCTTCATTTCTGCAGGAAGTCAATGTTCTTTTTTTTTTCTCAATTAAATTTTTTTATTGAGCAGAAGAAGTGTCAATAGAATACAAACTTTTGAAGTAATTCAGCAAAAAGTATACAACAGATACATAACAGCTGTGGTAACATTCTTCAGTGTTTCAACTACATACAAACTTCAACTATAATCATTATAACTTAAAGTTTAATTCAAGACTAAAACTTTGTAGTAGGGATGTTGGGAACAGGGGGCAGATTGGAGAAATGCGTGATTTTAGTCTGGTACCTCCTGTGTCGAGGGGGGGTATATGCAGCCCAGATAAGGGCGAAGGAGTGAGGTATGGGAGTGAGGAGGGAAGAGAAAGAGAGAGAAGGAGAAGGGAGGGAAGAGATAGGAGGGAGATAGAGGATTCTCAGTTCTGTCGGGGAGGTTACTCAAGATTGCAGAATAGTTTTGTATTCCTGGGAGCATTGGAAATCAGACCAAATCGACCAAGTTATGGAGTACTGGTCATTTTTGTCTTGAGAGAGAAGGATAGATCTCTCCATAGTTTCTATGAAATCCACTCGTTTAATCCATGCTTTAATTGAGGGCGGTGATATTGATTTCCAATTGACAGGGATCAGAGCTCTGGCAGCATTGATCATGTGTATTGTTAGTGATTTTTTGTATGTCCTAATGGGTTCTGTAGTGGCGTGGAGGAGAAGGGTCTCGGGTGAGAAATCGAGTTTATCTGATGTAATCTTTTCCATCAAGCGGTGTGTCTGTTTCCAAAAGGGAACAATTAGGGGACATGACCAAAATATATGCATTAAAGTGCCTACCTGTGAATTGCATCTCCAACAGAGGTCAGAGAGTGAAGGGAATATTTTGTGAAGAATTGAAGGAGTTCTGTACCATCTGGTAATAAGTTTATAACCCATCTCTTGGGTGTTTGCGCATAGGGAGCCTTTATGGTTTATTGTAAATATTTTTTCCCATAAATCATTATCTATTTCCTTCCCAAGGTCAACCTCCCAATGAGTTTGGTATTTTAGCTTAGTTAGATCCCTGGATCCAAAGAGCATTTGGTACAGGAGGGAGATCAGATGACTAGGTTTAGAAGTAGATAGGATAAGATTTTCAAAGGCTGTTGGATTCTGGGTCCAGTTAAATCTATGTCTCAAGGAGTGCAGATAGTGTCTGATTTGAAAAAATTGCCATCTTGATAGGGAAACATCATCTCGGAGGGCCGAGATATCCGAAAAGGTTTTAATTGCTCCCTGGGAAATAAACTCGTGGACTCTTGGGATGTCACCTGACGGCCAGGATTGTAAGAACGGGATGTCCACTGCCGGAAGGAAGGCAGGGTTCTCCACTAGGGGTGTCAGTTTTCCGGGGAAGGATGCCAGACCAAGCGCGGTCAAGCCTTTGCGCATAGCCTTCACTGAGGCAGAGATAAGGGGGTTTCCCCAGGCCAACACTTCTTTTTCTGGCCTCTCCACCCAACCCAATGTGCCTGAATCCAATCCTACTGAGTTCTGTTCTACCTGTACCCATGCCTTGGGGTTCTCTCTGTTAGCCCACTCAATTACTCGACTCAGCTGGGAGGCTAGATGGTATTTATGTAGGTCCGGGAGGGCCATTCCTCCTTCATCTTTCGGGAGAGTTAGGATTTGCCTCCTAATTCTAGGGGGTTTTTGGCCCCAGATAAATTTGTTGATATGTTTCTGTAGGTCGCGAATAAAAGCTGGTGGGAGAGTAATGGGGAGGCATTGACTAACATAGAGAAATCGGGGCAAAAGGTTCATCTTTACCGAGGCCATTCGGCCAAACCAAGACAGACTTGGTTGGCGGCCCCAAATAGTTAAGACTGATTTTAAGTCTCTACTTATAGTCAAGAAGTTTAGAGGGAATAATTCTTTCAGGTGTTGGGGTATATTAATGCCTAGATATTTGAGAGAACCTTTTGCCCAAATAAAGGGGAACGCCAGTTTGCAATGGTCAATCAAGGAGTCCCCAAGAGAAATATTAAGTGCATTCGATTTGTTGAAGTTAATTTTAAGATTAGAAATAGAATCTTGTTATCAGGTTGGGTAAAGAAATCAGGGGATCCTGGAGGTAAAAAAGTAGGTCGTCAGCGAACGCAGAGACTACATGATAGGAAGACTTAATCTGTATTCCTTTGATAGATCTGTCCTCTCTTATGGCGTTAAGGAAAGGTTCAAGTGTAAGCACATAGATTAGAGGTGAGAGAGGGCATCCTTGCCTTGTCCCATTGCTAATGGCAAGAGGGTCAAAGAGAAGGCCGTTTGCTTTGACCCGAGCCGAAGGGTTCGAGTATAAAAGTTCAATCCATGTTCTTATTGATGAACCGAGGCCTAGGCTCGACAGGGTGGCACGCATATAATCCCATGCCACCCTGTCAAAAGCCTTTTCCGCGTCTGTGGATAGAATAAATGCTTTAGTACCATGTCGCCTGGCATGTGCTATCACCCCCACTGTTCTCATCACATTGTCTTTGGCTTCCCTACCAGGGATAAATCCTGCCTGATCTACGCCTATATGATTGTGTATAAAGGGAAGGAGTCTGTTTGCCAGCATTTTGGCCAACAGTTTCACATCAACGTTGAGTAGCGAGATTGGCCTATAGCTAGAGCAGAGTCTGGCATCCTTCCCCGGTTTGGGTATGACAGATATGTGTGCCTCTAAGAGTTGAGGTGACGGGATAGTTGATGGTAGGATTTTATTGAATGCGGAGACAAAGGCGGGGGCAAGCATAGATTTAAAAGTCTTATAGTATTGGGAGGTGAAGCCGTCAGGGCCAGGAGCCTTGCCAGGTTTCAATGATTCTACTGCTACCAAGAATTCATCGGTTGATAGGGGGGCCTCAAGATCTTCTTTGTCAGAGTGAGATAGATTAAAGGGTTTAGCGTATTTGTGGAGGAAGTTAGTAATCTGTTCCTTCCTAGTTGAGGGAGTACAGGAATTGGGGATGTTATACAAATTTTGATAGTATTTCCGAAATTCCTCTGCGATTTCATCTGATCTCATTAGGTTCTGTTGCTTATTATCTGTTAAGGATACATAGAGTATGTGGTTGAGTTTTGTTCTAGCTGAGTTTAGAGCTTCAAGAGTTTGGCTAGCCAATGTTTGTTTATGGAGTGTCTCTAATTTTGAGATTTCAGCTGTCAGGTTTGAGATGCCTTCTTCTCTTTCCCTCTTGAGCTTTGCCCCCATTCTAATAAAGGAGCCTCTTATCACTGTCTTGTGAGCTTCCCACACTGTCAGGTCTGAGACCTCAGGAGTAATGTTGTGCTCAAAGTAGGAGGAGAGAGAATTGGATATCTGTTGGATTCTATTTTGATCTGTTAATAGATTAGGGTTAAGTTTCCAGGACCAGCTTTTCGTGGTGGTCTCAGGGAACTCCAAAGATAAAAAGATAGGGGCGTGGTCTGAGATATTCCTATGACCAATGGATGTGCTACTTATCAAAGGGAGGTCTCGTTGGGACACAAAGAAGTAGTCAATTCGAGAGTATTTGTTGTGTATAGGTGAGAAAAAGGTGTAGTCCTTCTCGACCGGATGTGCTATTCTCCACGGGTCCATTAGTGTCAGCTGTTGTAGGCTTTTTTTGATGTGTTTAAGTGCTCTGTAGGAGAGGACTGTGGAGCCGTTAGAGCAGTCTATCAGGGGGTGTAGTGGAATATTGAAATCCCCTCCCAGAATTAGCATACCTTGGTAGAAGCCCAGCAGCTTGGATACTATGGAGGAGACGAAGGAAGGTTGTTTGTTGTTTGGTGCATATATCGCTGCCAATGTGATCTGTTTGGCCGCAATTTTCCCTTTAACGAATAAAGATCGACCCTCTTCGTCTCTCTCCACATCCTCCAGTTCAAAGGGGACATCTCTGTGGATGAGAATTGAGACACCTTTAGTTTTAGATGTTGGGGAGGTGGAATGGTATACCCAGGGGAATTTGTTGTCAAATTTAGATGGGATGTGTTGGGTTCTAAGGTGGGTTTCTTGGAGGAAAGCTATATGGATGTTTTTCTTTCGAAGGAAATCAAAGACTATCGTTCTTTTTTCAGGGGTGTTCAAGCCGTTAACATTCAACGACATGAAATTCCATCGAATTGGGTCCTGGTGAGATTGATGCATTATGAGTGAGCGGCAGCCAAATGGTATTGAAAGCTGAGAGCTATTTAATCCTCTGATATAAGGAGGGTGAAATTGAGGGAGAACAGATAAGAGAAGAGGGAGAAAGAGGAAGTATAGGGACCAGAGAGGAGAGGTAGCTCGACACAGGAGGTGGATCACACGCTGCGGTGTGCTCATCAGGGTGTAGAGTGTATAAAACCCACGTGAGTACGTCGTGGGAGGACGCACTCACCTACGGTGTGGGAAAACAAGTCAGTATACAAAAATATACTGTGTGGGGGAAATGGATGATGTGCGGTCAAGAGTAAATAAAGAACAAGAAAATTATTATTTACTGGAGAGGAACTGTTTCAGAAACTAATCTCCTGGTATTCCCCGTCATGTGGTGTAAGGAGAAGTCCCCAGACAAGATTTTAGTTAAGAGATTGCGCAGTTAAATCATGAGTGGGCCCGAAGGGGTTCTCACAGGTGTCCACAATCCCAGATGGGGGGAAAAGGGAGGGGGAGGGGGGAGAGGCAGGGGAGGGAGCGCCTATCTATTTGCTAGGGTGGAATGAAGCACCGGGTGGGAGTTATGTAGATGCATAGAGGAGTGTAGGCAACCTTTCCTGAACAAATTACTAATAAGTATTTATGGTGTACTCCTATCACCGAGGTGCATGCATTTCAATAATAAAGTAAAATGATCCCCCCACACAGAAGGGAGCCGGAAAACAACAACCTGACATTTCGACCTAGATGCATTCTACTACTCTTCAGGTTAAGATTAGCTAATGTTAAAACATTCGAGATTATTTGCAATCTCCCGAGACATACCACTTAGCATGCAGAGAAAGGAGAAATAAGACTAACGCAAAAATCTAATTAGCTGAGGCAAACAGTGCTATATTAGAGGATGGCAAAGGGGTCCTCAGTAAAGCCACAGTCATTTTTAAGCATAGGTGGGTTATCTCTGGATCGAAGTCTTAAGTGGACTCCTGGTGTAGTCGGTTGTGTCTGACCATGTCGTGGGAGTAGGTCACAACATGGTATAAACTTTTAAGAGATACGAACCAACTGGTGTCTAAGCGAGGCTGTGCAACCCAGGCCTAGTAAGGAGCCTTAGGATGGAGTCATAGAGTCAGTCTTCGTCCGAGGAAGTGTGGGTGTCCCATGAGGCTGAGGACTTGTCACCCATGGACGGATCCGGGATGGGTAGGGTACGATCCTCATCTCCATTATTGTCCATCCGTTTCCTTGTTTTCGACGGCCTAGAGAAGTTGTAGTTACTGGCCGAGGGGTTTCCGTCCCAGTCGGGGATAGCTGGAGGTGAGATGCCCAGATCTGTACAGAAGTCTCCCAGGCCTTTGGCGTTGCGTAGGGAAAAAATCTTTCCATCTTGCTGTATGGTCAAGGCAAATGGGAAGCGCCATCTATATGAGAGGCCTTTATCTTTTAACAGTTTTAGCAAAGGCTTTAGGGCCCTTCGTTTCGCTAAGGTTATAGCTGAGAGATCTTGATAAAGTTGGATCGGTGCCTCATTAAAAAGGATGGCATCTTGTGTTCTGGCTGCTTTCATTATCTCCTCTTTCAGGGGGAAGGAGTTTAAGCAGCATATGACATCTCTTGGAAGGTCAGTGTCAGAGCCTTTTGGTTTAAGGGCTCTATGCGCTCTTTCAAAGATGATCGGTGTGTCAGCAGACCGCTCTAGCAGGTCATTGAATATGGCTGATAAGGCATGTGTCAGGCGGTCGGGGGCTACGGATTCCGGAAGGCCCTTTATTCTTATGTTGTTTCTGCGTCCACGGTTGTCTAGGTCTTCTAACTGCCGGGTATGGTCAGTCAGCCAGCCAGTATGGTCAGTGGTAGTGCGGTGCAGATTCTGGACCTGTAAGGTACGTTTTGCATCTGCTGCTTCCAGGGAGTGTAGTCTGACACCTAAGGCCGCCACATCGCTCCTAACCGTTGCTATTGCCGAGTGGAATGAGCTTTTAATATCTTCGGCCATAGCATGCATGTCTGCTAGTGTGGGAGCGATTTGCCTAGTATCACTGACCTTCTGTGTGGGTAGTGCGGGGCCGGGCGGCGAGGCCTGTGCAGGCTGTGTCTCTTTAGTCGGCGCCATCTTGGGGAGCTGCGTGCGTAGTTGCTGGGACTGAAAAAGCTCCGGTACTGTTTTCCCTATCCGGTTTTTGGAGGATCTCTGCTCGTTGGTGGTAAGTGGCTGCCGTCGGGAGCTCTTCGTAGCCATAAAAAAGGTGTAGGGGAGTGCAGGAACAGTCGCTTCAGACGGGTGGTCAGCAGGAGCTCTGGATTAGGCAGCCATCTCGTAGCAGCGTCAAGCCACGCCCCAAGTCAATGTTCTTCTCCCGGGCAGGCCAGGCTGAACTGCAGGCTCACGTTGCCTGTAGCTGTATGTTTGCTGCTTCTGCCCACCGGGATCTTCCTCCACGTGTGACTGCAGCCCCGGCCATCCAGCCTTCCTGCACTGTTCAAACGTACTTTCAAAGCACCCGCTGCCCGCCCTATCATTCATTCATTCAGCTCGCCGGTTACTCTCACCTCCACCATTACACAAGCAGCCAGCATAACATGAGGCAGTCAGACCCGCTCTGTCCGCTGCCAGCCGCCCTGCATCAGAGTTTGCAGAGGGCGGCTGCGGACGGACTGGGTCTGGCTGCCTCATGTCATGTTACAGTGCTGGCTGCATGTGTAATGGTGGAGGAGAGTGGATCCGGCGGCCAGAATGAATGATAGCGCGGGCGGGTGGCGGGCGCTTTGAAAGTATGTTTGCTTTTAAATCAAGTAATAAAATGCCCCCCAGCCGCCCTAAACAAGGGTCAATTATATGGCGCCCTAGGCCACGGCCTAGGTGGGCTTGCCAGAAATCCGGCCCTGTTGCCGATCAGGGTTTGGGATTGCATTTACAGGATCACTAGCACAAAAAATGTGAATGCGTGCGCATACGTATAAAATGTACATTTTTTTCCAGGATAAAAAGCACTATAAATTATATTCCACTTTCACTTACAGTAGGTTATAAATATTAGTCAAATCGGACAGGTTTTGGACTAGTCCATCTCCTCATGTTGAATTCTTAGGTTTTTCTTTATTTTCAAAAGCACCTATTACCGTATTTTCCGCCGTATAAGACGCACTTTTTCTCCCCAAAAAATGAGGAGAAAAAGTCTTATATGGCAAAGACAAGAAATCCTCAACTTCCGAACGACCGCCGATACGGACCGCAACCCGCCCCCGCATCAGGGATTCCTTGCCTATGTGCCCGCTCTGTCCTGCACATCTATCCTCCTGCCCCTCCATCTCCCCCGTGTCCTCGCTATCTCCCCCTTGTCCCTGCTATCTCCCCCGTGTTCCCACTACCTCCACGTGTTTTTAATAATCTCCCCTTGTGTTTCTAATACTGTGTTCTTGTGTCCCTGCTCCCTGTTTAAATGTATAAATTGTAGCTGAAGCTGCGACTCTTACCTCTCCAGCAGCGCCCGCGGGGATAGCCGACCTCTTCACCGCTGCACTTGTCGCTCTAGTGACCACGGCTTGTACTGACGCGTCATCAGTACAAGCCAACACTAGAACGAGAAGTACGGCAGTGAAGAGTCAGCTATCCCGCTGCTGGTGAAGTTAGAGCCACAGCTAAAGCTACAATTTATACATTCAGAATGGGCAGCACGGTGGCGTAGTGGTTAGCACTCTTGCCTTGCAGCGCTTGGTCCCTGGTTCAATTCCCAGCCAGGTCAACATCTGGAAGGAGTTTGTATGTTCTCCCTGTGTCTGTGTGGGTTTCCTCTGGGCACTCCAGTTTCCTCCCACATCCCCAAAAATACAGATAAGTTAATGGGCAGCACGGTGGCGTAGTGGTTAGCTCTCTCGCCTTGCAGCGCTGGGTCCCTGGTTCGAATCCCAGCCAGGGCACTATCTGCAAAGAGTTTGTATGTTCTCTCCGTGTCTGTGTGGGTTTCCTCCGGGCACTCCGGTTTCCTCCCACATTCCAAAAACATACGGATAAGTTAATTCGCTCCCCCTAAAAAATTGGCCCTAGACTACAGTAATTACACTACATAATATAGACATATGGCAATGGTAGGGCTTAGATTGTGAGCTCCTTTGAGGGACAGTTAGTGACAAGATATATATATATATATATATATATATACACTGTACAGCGCTGCGTAATATGTCGGCGCTATATAAATACTAAATAATAATAAAAAAAATAATAATAATAATAATAATTGGCTTCCCCCAAAATTGGCCCTAGACTATGATACATGCACTACACGATACATACATAGACATATGACTATGGTACGGGTTAGACTGTGAGCTCATCTGAGGGACAGTTAGCCTATATATACTCTGTAAAGAGCTGCGGAAAATGTCGGCATACATAAATAATAAATAATAATACATTTAAACAGGGAGCAGGGACACAAGGGCACAGTATTAGAAACACAAGGGGACGTTATTATAAACATGTGGAGGTAGCAGGGACATGGGGAAGAGAGGCGGGTACACGGGGAGATAGCATAGACACAGGGGAGGTAGCGGAGGAACCAGGGAAAAGAAAAGGGGACACTTAGGGACAGGAGGGGGCACCTGGGGACAGAAGTGGGGACACTTGGGAGGACAAAAGGGGGGACCTAGGGACAAAAGGGGACACCTGGTAATACAGAAGGGGGACACCTGGGGACAGAGGGGGACACCTGGGAGGACAGAAGGGGGGACAACTGCAGACAGAAGGAGGATACCACCTGTGGACGGTAGGGCACACCTGGGGGGGTTGGTAGGGGACACCTGGGGACAGAAGGGGACACCTGGGAGGACAGAATGGGACACCTGGGCACAGAAGGGAGCATGAGAGGATACCAACTGTGGGAGAATATCTACAAGATGCTCCTGGAATATAGACACACCAGGTTTAGTATATATATATTTTTTTTGCCCTCTAAACCTAGGTGCATTTTATATTCCGGAGTGTCTTATATGGCGAAAAATACGGTAAATGTCAGTTGCTCAGTCCAACTGCCAAAATGCACATGAGTAGGGAGAATGACTGGCTACTTGGTATAGATCCTTTCCAGGGAATGCTTTTGTAAAGAATAAAGGAAATACTGAAAATCCCTCATAAGCTGATGGATTAGTCCAAAATCTGCCTGATCTGTTTGATTTTTATTACCTACTGTAAGGGTTCGTATAGACGTACGATAAAGATCGTTCATTACGAACGATTCGTGACGTTTACACGATATTCAAATTAGACGGAAAAGATCGTTCGTAATGAGCGATTGTGTACACACGTGAACGATATAAGTATAAAGTACTGAATGACGAACGATTAAAAAATGCGTGCGCAAACGGAAGTGACGTTATGACAGGCAATAAGGACATGCACTATCGGACGATCTTTGTACACACTGCAACGATTGAACGATTATCTTTCGAAAAAATCCGCCGGGTTGGATCGGTCGGATTGAACGATAACGGTCGTTATCGTCCCAAAAAACGATCGTTGGAAAATTTGGAGCGCACGATTATTGGCCCAATTGTCGTTATCGTTCGTTTTTGAACGATCGTTATCGTACGTGTGTACTCAGCTTTAGTGTCAGCAACACTGGAGAGACGTCTTTTATATTACATTTTCGGAAAATTCCAATAAAAAATATTGAAATGTAAAAAAAAAGAAAATTCCAATAAAAAATATTGAAATGTATATTACATTTTCATCTGTAAGTAATGCACTTAATAAATATGTGCACATGGGTTTTCAGTTCTACCTTTTCTTTTTTTTTTGCGATGGTGGTCCTTTAAGGGGAAAAGAGCAGTGGTGAGACAGAATGAGTGATAGGGTAGATGGTGTCAGCACACATATTCCTGTTACTGAGATTTGCCCCATCAAACCCTCTTTTAAGGGATAGCAGAGCTCAGACATATGGTGGCCTGGACTATCTCACTCTCTTACATTCCCTGGGTACTTGCAAGGCAGTGCCAAATAACCTGGAGATGCAGGAAGGAGTGGAAGGAGTCATCTGCCCGGAGTCTCTCACTATGCCTGCTACTAGAATGCACCTATCACTATCAGTATTAGCCTATCACTAGAGTGAACTAATCTCTGTTTACCCATAGCTAACTTTATCACATGTGAGAATTGTCATCTGTCAGGCAGTGGGAAATGGTCGGCACACAACGGAGTGAATTCTCGTGGGCGGTGAGAGCAGAAATAACATTGCGATCGGTCCTGTTGGGTCATTAGGGGTCATTGAGGGTGTGGCCCAACACCCAAGCAGGATCTATTGGCGGCCTCTGTACACACTCAATGATTGCCCATTTAAGCCGACAGTTACCGCATGTGTGTTAGTTTAAAAATCTTTATTTGCAGAAAAAAAAGCATTGTCATGTACCATTTAGGGGTTGTTCAAACAGCGATATTAAAGGACCACTATCGTAAAAAAAGTAAGCAGTTAAAATCTGACAGAACTGACAGGTTTTGGGCCAGTCCATCTCCTCGTGGGGGATTCTCAGGGTTTTCTTTGTTTTCAACAGCATTTCCTGAACAGCAGTTGAAAAGTCTAACTGACAAAATAGTGTGCAAGTGAGTAGGGAGGCTGGCTGGTAGCTTACTATTTTTTGTAGTTTAAACTGCTTTTCAGGAAATGCTGTTGAAAAAACAAAGACAAACCCTGAGAATCCCCCACGAGGAGATGAACTGGCCAAAACCTGTGCGTTCTGTCAGATGTTGACTGCCTACTTTTTTTTGTTACAGTGGTCCTTTAAATAATGATTTTTCTTCTAAGAGCCTGCCTTTTAAAATCATAAAACTTTCGATTTCCTCCCCTTAATTACATGGTCTAGCCATTTTACTTTTTTGTCAGTACTGTTTTGTTTCTACTTCTTTTTGTACATTCTAGCTATTTAGGAGGTTGTCATAAGAGTAACATGTTGATGTCACCTCTCCCATTGGACTTGCCCTCTCTAATCTAATATGACTGCCAGCTAAATGCTGGAGGAGTGACCAAATAGAGCTTGGTTATGCTGTTTGACACAGAGCATACTGGAATGTGTGCTCATGTGTGACAACCAGAAGTACACTACAAGTGCATCTTGTCTAGTTTTGCACCTCATAGGCAGGTTTAGCCATGCCTTTAGAATACAGCAGTGATCAGGGCCGGTTTAAGCAACAATGGGGCCCCAGGGCAAAATAAACCTGGGGGGCCCCCCCAACAGATACCCCGGAGCAAAAATTGGCATTAAGGGACCTTTTTTGCAGCTGGTATAGTCAGGGTTTGAAGCCCCAATCGGTCAGAGCTCCACATTCTGGCTACCCCAGCCTGCATGGGAGACAAGGGGTTAAAAAGTTTCAGGAGGGGGGACCTTACATAATTTAAAAAAAAAATTCCAACACTCTAAACATAAAAAAATTGGGAAAATAGGAAAAAAATGCCAGGGATCTTCATACAGCCATATTGCGGCTGTATAGCGATCCCTGGCCAAAGCGCTGTGGCTGCGTATGGACCCCCTGGAAACCCCGTCAGGAAATGTATTGCTCTTTCTTTTGATACATGTAAAATTACACTACCGTTAGGTACTAAAAGTGACATTTACCGCATTTAAAAGTATACTTTTTTCCTTTGAAACTTTAAAATCGATTTTCTCAAAAACTATAAGGTCTTTTTGAAAAATTGTTTTTTCCTCTTATTCCCAATGATCTCCTTAACATATCCTGCAAATTTAGGGTTTATAGAGTTTAAGGTGGATTTGCTATTAACCATTAAAGTTGGCTGGTTTTTAAATGTGTATTTTTTTCCCTTTGAAACTTTAAAATCGATTTTCTCGATTTGAATTTTTTTTTCCTCTTGTAGCCACTGGGGGCCCCTACAAGCTCTGGGGCCCTGGGGCAGCTGCCTCCTTTGCCTCTATGGTAGCGCCGGCCCTGGCAGTGATCTGCAAACTTGGCTCTCCAGCTGTTAAAGGTAAAAATAAACAAAATCGGTACTTACCTCGGGCTTTCTCCAGCCCACCATAGGTTGGGGTATAATTATATGGAAGCCAGCTATACTTTTTCAGTCACAAAGTCTACCCGGCTTTTGGGATTGGTCCAGCCCTGTTAAGGGAAAGTGTGAATGGATAAATAAACAAACTTACTTTGCCAATGCATTTGCTTCCCATGACATTAAATAAATATATTTATGAAGTAGATACATGTGTCATTGTTTACAGGCAGGCTGCCTTTATGTTTTATTGATATGGAGAACGGAGCATGTAGGATCTGTGAGTAATGGGCTATGTGAAACACCTGACAGCAGAAACAAGAAAAAATGACTTTATAAATGCTTTGAAGACATCTTGAAGATTTAATGCATAGCTGCATTTGTGTAGGTGTCTTTGCATCTCACTCAACAAAGAATAATTACAGAAGGCAAATCTGTTATGTCAATGAACCTGTACATGAATGATAATTACCATGCCAAGCATGACTCCAGTTACCTCTATTCCAGCTTTTCAGTAGCAAAACTCGACGTTCCATGAAATTTATCCAGCATACTGTATTTTTCCACAACAGTCATTTTATACTGCATGGATTCCGTAGCTTCCATTTATCTTACTTCCAGCGAAGTTTTTTATAAGTATTTTTCAAAATAACATGGACAGTTTAATTACTCATGTGTTTGTCGCCTGTACGTGGAGATTGAGGCTGCTGTTGGCTGGAATTTGTATGCATTCATTTTTCCCACAAACTACATTTCCTACAGGAATAGTCTAGATGTGACGATTAAAACATCATTTTTGTGGAAATGTTTTAGCTTGGTCAGCAACTGTACAGAAGCCAAGTATGATAGGTTATATTATTTTAATTTAGGTTTATGTTTTCATCATCTAATAAAATGTAGCAACTATTTCCAAGATTCCCTAGTGGTATAGGTTAGTTAAAATAATGAAATAGCTTGTGGTGATTGGTGATGTGAGTATCCTTTAC
This sequence comes from Hyperolius riggenbachi, assembly GCF_040937935.1. Taxonomy (NCBI): domain Eukaryota; kingdom Metazoa; phylum Chordata; class Amphibia; order Anura; family Hyperoliidae; genus Hyperolius; species Hyperolius riggenbachi. Next base: position 222,175,342 of record NC_090646.1, read on the forward strand.
AACCTATTTTATTATTTAAGGCAGGGACACACTTGACTGTTTTCATGCACATTTTCTGCACAGTAAAACTGTTTAAAAACTGAGAACTCATATTAATCATGGGCTAGTTCACACTTAATGCAACATATTGCAATACATTCATGCCTTTAGTTTAGACTTGGCACTGAATTTATACCCAAACTAGTGACCTTAGCCCATTTAAAAACGGGCTCTAGGTCTGTCATCGCCACTGCATGCCATCGCGTGCACCTGCCCACCATGCATGCACCCCCATCTGGCCGCCCCCATAGCCTGTCCTGCTCCTGTCCCCGGCTGTCCCTGTGGCACATGCGCAGTAGTGCAAATACAGACACACACATGCAGGGACAGGATGCAGAGACACTTAGGTTTTATTTTATAGGATAGCTTCTTATCTGTAGTTATTTGCAGATTGTGGCCAGAGATCACAGTAAGCTATGGGCTGGTTCAGATGGACGGCTGCAGGTGTTGCGTTTAGCTAATGCTAAATGCTCAACTGCTGCAATGAAGAAAAGCGGTTGGCATTCGTTCCCATTATCCTGTTTTTAAGCCCCTAGGGAGATACAAAACTGCAAAAGCTCCTAGAAGCTACATCCGTAAAATGTGATCTACTGCAGCACTTGTGCAATGCTGGGAATTGACGGTAAATGCATTAAAATTATTTATAATATACTGCTGACATCTTCCGCAGCGCTGTACAGAGTATTTTGTCTTGCTATGAGTCTGAAACCAATTAAAATACTTCTGTTTACCTGCTATTTATGTTAAGCAATCTGAGCAGTGCTGAAACGCGGCATTCCTGCGGCAGAACTTTTATAGTCCCCAAATTCCCGGGGCAAAAATCGGGGAGTGCTCCGGGTAGAGGCAGAGCTTTGCGCTGTAGCTCTGCCTCTACTGGAGTCAATCTCCGCCGATCGCCGCCTCTCATTCTTCTTTCACTGAAAGGGGCGGGGAGAGGCGGAGACCTGCAGAGATTGACTCCAGTAGAGGCCGAGCTACAAGGTAAAGCTCTGCCTCCCCGGGCAGCAAAATCCACGACCTGGAAAGTCATGGAATTTTGCCCTGGGATCTGGGCGGTATAAAGACCTTGTTCTGCTGCCGTAATGCGGCGTTTCAGCACTTCTCATATTGCTTAACATAAATAGGAGATAAAAAGAAGTATTTTAATTGGCTTCTGACTCTCTTTAACATCAGAGGGGATCACAATCTAATTCCTGCCATAGTCATATGTTTATGCATGTATGTGTATAATAGTCTAGCATATGTATTGTAGTCTAGGGCCAATTTAGGGGGAAAGCCAATTAACTTGTCTTTACATTTTGGGATGTGGGAGAACCCTGCACACACGAGGAAAACACAGAAACTCTGCGCAGATAGTGCCCTGGCTGGGAATCAAACCGGGAACCCAACGCTGCTAGCCACTACGCCTACATTAAAATGAATGCTTCCTAAATGACGTACATGGATGCCAGCAGTCGTCCACCTGAACTGGCCCTAAAGGATTCAGATTTGCAATCCTTTGGCTTAGTAAATCAACACTGTATTTTCTTTTAAATCCCAAGCAGGGATTCCTGAGTACATATGGTAAGCATGGCCCTGTTACTGCACTTACTGTATATGTCTGAGGAAAGCTGATATTCTTCAATGACCTACTGAAATATTCACTGGAATACAGCATTGTACATATGCCTTATTTTCTGGTCATTTCATTGTGCTTTTATTGTGACTCAAACACCAGGACAGCTTTCAATGTGTGGAGCTGGTCACCATGTGAATGCTTAGAGCAAACTTGTCATTGTTCCCGCTGTGTAAACTGACACAGCTGCTTATGTTTAGGTACCATAAGCTATTTGCAGCTGCAATTGTTATAAGCCAAATTCTTTTCCATGTGTTTCCTGGGATCCCAGAAATCTCCGACCTACTTTAATAGAAGCTTTAAATTCTGACTGGGAGTTTTTTCACACCACACACCAATAAGACTGACAGCTGAGGTGTTCTCATTAGTCTGTGAATGACAGGAAAGGACACGGCAAAGTCAGAGGTCAGTGGAATTGATTTATTAAGGTCACAGAACAGTGGAGAACGTAAGTGATCCAGCAAATCTGGGCTGGATTTGTAAGAATTGCCTGCTAATGGGTGACATAAGGTTGCCAATCTCTCCTATATAGCGAAGGCTCCTTAAAGGTTAGTGCAGCCATGTGTACACTGCTGTGAGAATGCTGGTGTTACTGAATTTGCTAATGATAAGTTCTTGCTCTGGATGTCCATGCAACGGCTATAGCACGCATTTTGATTTACTAAGCTTTCAACAATCCTCGCTGTAGTCAGACCCGGTTGTAGTGCATTTTTTTCACCTAACAGCAGGAAATTAAAAAGGAAATGTAGGTCTGGATTGCTGGAGTACTCATGTTTTCCATTGTTCTTCACTCTGCAAACCTTCTATCTAAATGTCATAAAATAAAGCTAATAATAATTAAAAAAAAAAAACCTTTAATATCAAAGCACTTCAGGGCTGCAGCCACTTAGGGTGCACTCCATAGGCAACCAGGACCGTTAGAGAGCCTTGCCCACAGACCCCTTACTATTTACATATTGGTTTGAGCCAATATTCAAACCCTGGTAAAAGTTTAAATCCAACTTCAAATGCAACTGTGTTAGCAAGTAAGCTATCCAGCTGAGTATAGTTATTTGCAAACACATTGGGGCACTTGTAGTATAGAGAGTGGCTGTCCTATTCTTTTCTTCTGGCAATCTGTCAGCTCCATATGCATACATGGTTAGTATAATATATTAAGAAGTCAATTTAGTCACTAATTTATATTTTTTTAAATGAGTTCTAAAGACCGCACATACCTACATATCTGCTCATAGACAATATTGATGCAGCAGCATTCTTCTGGAAATGAAGAAGTTAATGTGTGGTGATGCAAATGCATCATGGTCCTCTCAAGCAATCATTTGCATGCATAAGGGCAATATGCTATGTGTAGGAGTAGTCCCTTGGAGCCTGAAGAGAATATTGAATTTAGATTTCTAGCCACTACAATAAAGATGCAAATGATATTCAGTCTACAGCCTGATATGCTGAGAGCTCCTATAATGTGATGTTACCAGCTGAGCCAGCAAACTGTATGCTTCTGTGACCAGCCACATATTCTGCCTTGGCCTTTATGTAGATGCAAGGCTTACTTCATTCATCTCAGTTTATGTTTGTATAGGAAAACATCCAGCCTCCAGGTTTCAAAGTCCTGAAAAAACATAGTGTTTTTGATCATGGTTAAAAATAAAACGATAGTTATTTCTTTCTATCTGTCTCTCTTTCTCTCTCTAGTCCTTTTGTTTCAGCTTCAAGTCAAGGGCCTGATTCACAAAGCGGTGCTAACAGTTAGCACGCTGGTGAAAAGCCCTTTATCATGCCTAAACTCAGTTTAGGCATGATAAGTTTAGGTGTGATAAGTTTAGGTGTGATAAGTTTAGGCATGATAAGTTTAGGTGTGATAAGTTTAGGCATGATAAGTTTAAGCGCCAACTGCGTTAGCACCGCAGTGCACAGCTGATCAAAAGTTTTACGCTAGCAAAGATTGGTGCACTTCGTATAAAGTTTAATGGCGCTGCTTTGCGTGCGGGACTTTGCAAGCGATCTAAACTTATGTAAACTTACCATGCCTAAACTTATCACACCTAAACTTATCATGCCTAAACTTATCACACCTAAACTGGCTTTTCACCAGAGTGGTGCAATGGTTATCATGCCTAAAGTCTCTAACTGGGTTAGCACCGCTTTGTGAATCGAGCCCCAAGTGTACACAACTATATAATGCTGTTTTGCTTACACATTTTTGATCATTTATCAATGTTTTTTGACTACTTGGAGAAGGTAAGTCCACCACCATAACTCCCAACTGCCCCTCTTTTGGAGGGACAGTTCCTATTTGAGAGCTCTGTCCCTCTGTCCCATTTTCCTCCTCATTTGTCCCTCTTTCAAGACTTTGACCCTCTTGCTATGTAAATATATATATTTATCTACTAAAAAAATGTGATTGATTGACTCTAAACTTTATTCCCATCCTTTAAATTAATATAATTTAATAATAATAATTTTAAAATGTTAATATGAAGGAAAATGAACCAGAATAGAAAAGACCAGTGTGGTTTAAATTATAAAACAACATATTTTTCTTATGAAATCTTTATGGCATGCGTGACTAGGGGGTGTGATTAGGGGTGTGGCAGGGGTGTGGCTTAAAGAAAACCTGAACTGAAAATTAAAAGTCAAAATAAGCATACACAAGTCATACTTACCTTCCATGTAGTCTACTCCTCAGTATCTTTCTCCTGTCCAGCGTCCTGTTTGTTCACTGTGATCAAGGGAATTTTTCGTCCTCCATTTTGAAAATGGCCATTACCCCATAACAGCTTTCTGGTCAGCACACAGTTAAACTGTAACATCGCCCACTTGAGCCATAGGGAAACATGGACATTACCTGGTACATCAGTTTTCCTCTCAGCTATAACTGACAGCAACTGATATTTTACTGACAGCAACTGATATATTTAAGATCTGACAAAATATTGTCAGAACTGGAAGGGATAATTGTCAGAAGAAAATGGTGAGCTTCTGAGAGGAACTGATGGCGAGGTAACTATGTAATGTTCATTTTAAGTTACCTCATGTGTTTATTTTAAATATTTTTACTCAGTACAGGTTCTCTTTAAGTGTCTCTCCTTCTCATCTCAAAACATTGAGAGGTATGCCACCACTACCTCCTCTTTTCAAACGGATTTTAACAAATGTTATCCCGTGTTGGCGTTTCTGTTACAAGCCTTAGTATATTGCTAGTAACATCCCTTGGTGGAGGGGTGTTACTACATTTCCTATCTACAGAGAGTGACTTCTTAAAGGACCACTATCGTAAAAAAAGTAGGCAGTTAACATCTGACAGAACCGACAGGTTCTGGGCCAGTCATCTCCTAATGGGGGGATTCTCAGGGTTTTCTTTGTTTTCAACAGCAACTCCTGAATGGCGGTTGCTAAGTCTAACTGCCAAAATAGTGTGCAAATGAGTAGAGAGGCTGGCTGGTAGCTTACTATTTTGGCAGTTAATCTGGTGTTCAGGAAATACTGTTGAATACAAAGAAAACCCTGAAAATACCCCATGAGGAGATGGACTGGCCCAAAACCTGACGGTTCTGTCAGATTTTAACAGCCTACTTTTTTTTAGTTGTCCTTTAACCTGAGGGGGGTCAGGTCTAATCTCCCCACCTGCCATAACAGTGGTTGCCTTTGCGGTAACCCTGGTTTCTGATTATATATACACTGGGTTGCAAAAGTATTCTGCCCCCTTGAAGTTTTCCACATTTTGTCATATTACTGCCACAAACATGAATCAATTTTATTGGAATTCCACATGAAAGACCAACACAAAGTGGTGTACACATGAGAAGTGGAACGAAAATCATACATGATTCCAAACATTTTTTACAAATAAATAACTGCAAAGTGGTGTGTGCATAATTATTCGGCCCCCTTTGATCTGAGTGCAGTCAGTTGCTTATAGACATTGCCTGATGAGTGCTAATGACTAAATAGAGTGCACCTGTGTGTAATCTAATGTCAGTACAAATACAGCTGCTCTGTGAGGGCCTCAGAGGTTGTCTAAAACCTAGGTTCTCAACATGCGGTACATGTACCCCAGGGGGTACTTCTGATGGTTCCAGGGGGTACTTCGGCTTGATATAATTAACCAAGTATAACAAATTTAGAGTTTTAGAAAATTATAAAACCTATATAAACAACACCAAAATAGTATTTTAGCTAATTAAAAGCAATAGTAAATGCTTGGACATTGTTTAGAACCAATTATTATGTACTATGATTAAAAATATATTTGTCAAGGGGTACTTGAGATAATGTTTACTATGGCAGGGGGTACTTGGTGAGTACAGGGTTTTAAAAGGGGTACATACCAATAAAATGTTGAGAAACACTGGTCTAAAACAATATTGCGAGCAACAACACCGTGAAGTCCAAAGAACACACGAGACAGGTCCAAGACAGGTCAGGGATCAAGTTATTGAGAAATTTAAAGCAGGCTTAGGCTACAAAAAGATTTCCAAATCCTTGAACATGGAAGGAGTATGGCACAACTGTAAACCCACCAAGACAAGGCCATCCCTCTAAACTAACAGGCCGAACAAGGAGAGCGCTGATCAGAAATGCAGTCAAGAGGCCCATGGTGACTCTGGACGAGCTGCAGATATCTACAGCTCAGGTGGGAGACTCTGTCCATAGGACAACTATTAGTCATGCACTATACAAAGTTGGTCTTTATGGAAGAGTGGCAAGAAGAAAGGCATTGTTAACAGAAAGCATAAGAAGTCCCGTTTGCAGTTTGCCACAAGCCATGTGGGGGACACAGCAACCATGTGGAAGAAGGTGCTCTGGTCAGATGAGACCAAAATGGAACTTTTTGGCCAAAATGCAAAACGCTATGTGTGGCAGAAAACTAACACTGCACATCACTCTGAACACACCATCCCCACTGTCAAATATGGTGGTGGCAGCATCATGCTCGGAGGATGCTTCTCTTCAGCAGGGACAGGGAAGCTGGTCAGAGTTGATGGGAAGATGGATGGAGCCAAATACAGGGCAAACTTGGAAGAAAACCTCTTGGACACTGCAAAAGACTTGAGACTGGGGCGGAGGTTCACCTTCCAGCAGGACAATGACCCTAAACATAAAGCCAGGGCAACAATGGAATGGTTTAAAACAAAACATATCTATGTGTTAGAATGGCCCAGTCAAAGTCCAGATCTAAATCCAATCGAGAATCTGTGGCAAGATCTTAAAACTGCTGTTCACAAACGCTGTCCATCGAACCTGACAGCTGGAGCTGTTTTGCAAAGAAGAATGGGCAAGGATTTCTGTCTCTAGATGTGCAAAGCTGGTAGAGACATACCCTAAAAGACTGGCAGCTGTAATTGCAGCAAAAGGTGGTTCTACGCACAGAGAAGTGCGCTTTATTGTAATGCATTCATGCATTGGACATTCATTTTCATTGTTTTGTTTAGCCTGTTGCCCTGGCAACTGTGATGTCATTTCCTGTAGGGGTGGCTATAAGTATTCATTAATTTCCTATCATGTGTTAGCTTGACAAAGGGTGTGGTCACCCGAAACTGTTGCTATACCTTTTGCTGTTTGGCTCAAATAAAAGGCGTTTGTGTGCTGCAAACCTAGTGGAGTTTTATATATATATATATATATATATATATATATATATATATATACAATCTTGGTATCACTACTTACTACACTATATTGGGCTCCACTATAGTATTGTAGACCTTAATCTCATACAAAACGCGGCAGGATGACGATTGCGCACGGGCCAAAATCGTGACGCAATCGGATCGCACTAATGGAAATGCTTTTGGGATCCGTTAGCAATCGGAATCAGATCCCAAAACACAGGTTAGTGAAAAAAGGCCCTTAGGATGGCACAGGCGCAGAAAGCTCCCGGCTATGGGAGCATGATATGGGCACACGCTTAAGTGAAGCGCGACTAGGAAATATGCCGGAGGAGACGGCGGTGAAACAGAGCAGCTCAGGAGGATGGCGATGGAGCCCACGGCCTGCATAGAGCTGGAGAAAGCCCCAGGTACGTATAAAAGCTGGTAGATGAAATCTCAGGACAGTGTACCACTTTAAGTGATCCTGTAAAAGTAGCCTGTATTCATTTATACATTATCTGCACCAAAGGTCCCCATCAATGATACAATCGTGATTGTACAATCTTACCAAATCTATATAGTATAAGGGTGAACTGAGTGACTATACTTTGGATTGGCTACTTCAAGTAATCCCTCATATTACCTTGAAGTGATAAGGTCGCATACTAAATGTAGTATCATTTAGGCATGGAGAGTTCACAACCTTCTCTTGAGTCAGATCAGACCTAACACGGGCTAATGAAATCTTAGTGAGTAGGCAGATGTGTGATTGTAGTCACATACATGGCCACACATCAGTAACTTTTTTAATAAACTGACGACAGAAAGGATTTATTGGAGTTAAAATTAAACATTCTTGCTATGGGCGCTGTCTCACTTCCATGACCATTTATGACTTAAGATGATATCAGATTATCCTAGCAATGTTTTATTTAGCACATTTCAAGTGGTTAGCCTGAAAAACACCCATAGCCTTTGCATACAAACAAACAAATATTACATGCTTTTAAATAAAGTTTGAAAATGATATTACTTCATAGCACTTAACCTTCCTTTGAAAAGTACTGTATATACAAAAGTAATAATGTTTCGGAAAAAGTCAGTTGCAAAATAAAAGGAATATTGTTTAGCGTGTATTGTAAATTATCAAGTACATAAATAAAGCGTGAAAGAAGTAATGAAACTGCTGCTTGGTTATTGGTCGGCATTCCATAGTTCAAAGTTTTCTAAAATATTGCAAAGATAAAAGACATCTGCTTCGACAGAATGGCAGTGGATAGACGACGCCTCCAATATAAAAAGACATGAGTTGGATAAGGAGGGAGCCACAGACCCAATGTCAAGGCCAGTGTTTTTAGGGGTTCTATGCTGGCACGTGATACTATTACATCCTGCATAAACAATTATTGCGTCCACAGTGAGACATATAGTAAAATGTAATATACTATTCAGGATACCCAATTTCCTAGTTTCAGCATCAGAAACATTACCCTTATCTAGATATTAAAGTTTATTGGTATTTAACCCCCCCCCCCCCTCCCAGTGATGCTTTAGCTTAGGCTTAAGGCTATGATATCACGGAATTCTAATCTGCCCCAGAGGACTCTGGGAGGCCAGGTATTGTTTCTGCTCATTTAACCCTTGAACAACCAAATAAAGTTTTTATTTGGCTGCAGAGCCAAATTTTTCCTTCCGCTGGGGAAGTGTGCCTTCCCCAACCCGGCAGTCTCAGCAGGGTATGCAGAGTGGCAGCAGGGAACTTTCATACATACCTGTCCAGATGGCTGGATTGGCTTTCTCTTCATCCACAGCGGCAGCGATGTACTCCCTACACTCCCAGACAGAGTACAGAAGGAACCACCGCCGCTACTGCTAGGGCGAATGCGATCCAGACAGACAGACAGATGGGGCTACCAGTAGCAACCGCTGCTCTGACTTGCACCCCTAAGACAGAGTACAGAAGGAACCACCACCACTACCGCTAGGGCGAATGCAATCCCAACAGACAGAACGATTTCCTGTCGACCGCCGCTGGCGACAAGACAATCGCAACAGACAAGACAGAACTAGGCAACACAGATAATCAACAACCTAACTATGCTAGAAGGAATGCTAGTGCACTCCAAAGGATTACTCTAAGATAATCTTAACAAACAATATGCAGAGGGCTGAGACTAAAGGTAAGTCTAGCAGGAACAAACCATCATGACCAGCAAGGGATTCTGGGAGGAAATGGTATTTATACTGCAAGCCATCAAAGGAAGCAGCTAAGCAATTTAGATGCCAAGTGGATGCAAATTCCTCACCAGAGCAGCAGCTCAGCAAGTTGCAGAGTGAAGACAGGTCTCCTTTCCAGGGACCTGCAGCACTCAGACTTACAAAATGGTCAAAAAGCTGTCTGCCTGTGCAGACAGCAGAGCAGATCATTACAATTTGATTCTGTATACTCACTTAAACTAATAACTTCCTGTCATCTTTGGCTTAAAAACACATTCACAATCTTTTTCTTTCACATTCAAAACTCTTCTAAAATGCAAGAGTGTGCTCTTATCAAACCTTAATCATTCTGATTGTCTACCAACTATCAATCTGGTGCCACTCCAGTACATAATAAACTGTGTTGATTGATTTATCCATCTTTTTTTCCTAATACACAATTGCTTCTTCTACTCAAGCTTTCACGGCCCCTCAAGTATCCCAAGCATTCACATTACAAATGTTACTCTTACCTACAAAACTCTCTGCAAGCCTTTCCCGATATACTACTATCAGAAGACAGATGTATCCGCATGCACTCCAAAAGATCTAATATAAATCAGTTTTGTTTAGGGATTTCATAGGGATAAATCTGTCTTATCTCCTAATCAGGGCCAGGCTGAGGCAGAGGCGAGAGAGGCTACAGCCTCAGGGCGCAGTGTAGGAGGGGGCGCACAACTCACTCAGCTATCATTCCTCTATTGTCTTTGAAGCAGAGAGAAATAAGAAAAGGGGATACATTGCAGTGACTGCAAGCCAGGTAAATAGAGATTAAGGTGTTGGGGCCTGTGGGGCACCTCTTAGTCAGATAGCAATCAGTGTGTGACGGCTGGGGTGGGCAGGATGGAGGGGAGCACTTTGGTGTCTCAGCATTTGGTGCTGGAGAATTTTGTCCCGGCTCTGCTCTTAATAGTAGTATAACAATCCTTTCCTTTTTTTCATTCCACTTATTAACGAACTAGTGCAACACATTTTTTATGTAAATGTAATTAAAGTAAGTAATATGGTCAGAGACTAAAATTAGGCAACATTGCATACAGGGCAAGGTTACAGCTAAAATTAGGCTGCATGCATCTTTCTACAAGGAGTACTAAGAAGTAATCAATAAAATAACTCAAGTACAATACTACATGTAGCAACCACATCTTGTAAACAATTTTCTCCTATCAGTCACTAGATTCATTCACCTTCCTACATTTGAGTATTCAGAACCTTTCACAAGCACAAGTCAGTAAACCTTATTCAAACTCACTGATCAGGCTAGATTGAAGAGGATCTCCAGTAAATATAATGTAATAATTATTTTTACAATAATTATGTATAAATGAGTTAGTCAGTGTTTGCTCCTTGTAAAATCTTTTAAATCCCTAATTTACATTCTGACATTTATCAAATGGTGACATTTTTACTGCTGGCAGGTGATGTAGCTGCTGCTTGCTTTTTTGGCAGTTAAACAGCTATTTCCCACAATGAAACAAGGTTCACAGACAGGAAACTGCCAGGACCATGGTCCTCAGAGTTTCTTGTGGGAGGAGTTTCACCACAATCTCAGCCATACAGAGCCCCCTGATGATCCGTTTGTGAAAAGGAATAGATTTCACATGTAAAAAAGGGTATCAGCTACTGATTGGGATGAAGTTCAATTCTTGGTCACGGTTTCTCTTTAAGTGATGTCAAAAAGAGGAGTTGTTCATTTGCTGGTGTAAACAGTTCCTTTCACTGAGCAATGTCAACCCACATAGCCAGAGAGGCCTAAAGTTGAAGTGAGGTCCTAAGCATAGTACAGTAGTAGGTTTGGTCCTTTTGGTGTGGAGAGGTTTCAGAGAAAGTTACAGGTGAGCCTCTTGACACCAACTAGAACTCGGACACCTGCCTAGGTTTCCAAGAGGATGATCCTGCTCTGCACATGACATTTCCTTCTGCAGCGCAGCTCTGTCCTCCAGCCCCACATGAGCGGTGGTAGTGATGTCTGCAGTATACATTTCCACATACAGGGATATCTCTTTGCTAGTTATACATATGACTCCATATACTGTAACCCTCTCCCGTGGATTTTAATTATTAAGTGCACTGGCAATGTTATATATGAAAAGAGAGAAGGAACATCTTTTTAAATCCTTAGTTTTGAGTCTAATGCCTCCTGACTTCATGAAATAAGTTTACCAGCCTCTTCCTCTCAGAGTCCTCCACTAATGAATTCCTTCCATGATCAGGAATATATTCAATTCTATTTAGTAATGGGAAATCTTCACTATAAAAAAACACAAATAACTGAATTATTATTATTACACTACTGCCTTTTCTAACATAAAATATATTATCCAAGCAAGACTTAAAATAATAGTTCCAATGCTGAGTCAATCTAGAAATAATTACTAGCATAGAGTAATGTGTTGACATTTTATAATATATTTTAAATAATCATGAATTTCTGATGAGCTGAGAAACATAATTTTCATTACGAGACACATTAATTATAGGGTCTTATATGTCATTAACTGGGTTTGTGGATATATTTGATGACTTTCATTTTCACTATAATTAATACATTTTAGTAAGTTCTCTGGAAATAAAATAAAGCATAAAATGCATGGTAGTAACATACTCATATTTTTTTTACATACAGCAAAGCTTTGCAAAAAGCAAAGATTATGTATAAAGTACAGCAGTACTCACAGGGGCTGTGACATTTTACTTAATTACTGAAGCCACATGACCAGGCAACTACTTTGGGATAATCATATAATAATATATGTTGTTTCACAATGTTCCTACTTAAAAGTGTACCAGAGACGATATAAAATAACAGTTATATACATTCCTGGGGCTTCCTCCATCCCCATGGGCACGAATTGCTCCCACGTCGCCGACATCAGTCTTCTGTATTGCCGGTACTGGATCCCGTAACTTCAGTCATTCGTGGCCAGTCTGCGCAAGAGGAAGTGTGCTCTCTTTGTATCTCTCTGGCAGCAGATACAATGGGGCCCCTGGGCAAAAGTAATTTGAGGGCCCCCCTAGCATCGCTCCAGCCCCCACAGCAAATTCACCACCCAGATCCCGCACGCTTGCTGCCAGCCACCACCGCCCCCCCCTTCCCCCGGTCACAATATCATTAGGTGTCCTTCATTGGCTGGAAAGTGTAATGGTTAAGGGCTCTGCCTCTGACACAGGAGACCTGGGCTCGAATCTTGGCTCTGCCTGTTCAGTAAGCCAGGACCTATTCAGTAAGGAGTTCTTTGGGCAGACTCCCTAACACTGCTGCTGCCTACTGAGTGCGCTCTAGTGGCTACCTCATAAGCGCTTTGAGTCCGACAGGAGAAAAGCGCTATACACAAAAAGGAATTATTATCATATGTCCCCATATGTCCCCAAAAGCATTATTGGGGTCCCCATTATTCCCCTCCTCCTTTCCCTTACAAATGCAGAGTGTACACACAGCAGAGTCTTACATAATCCAGGCAGGACAAAGGAGGCAGCACCATGCTCTACACTATACTCTGGACTTCTTCTATCCTCTGGTGCCTCTCTACCTTATTCCCTGTAGGCTGTATACGGCTTTATAAACACCCTTTCCCACATAAAAATTGTGTCCACGGGGGTTGATAAATTGTGACAGCAGGACGTGACAAGAAGTTACATGGTGACCAATCATAACAGAGATTGTGACTGGTAGCGACAGGAAGGGTAACCTAGGTAAAGAAGGAAAACAGGATGAGAGATTGAAATTGATGCAGTAACAACTTTTTAGGCCTTCTCATCACACGCTAACCTATTATGGGTTGCTATATAATACTATAGCTTCTTAGCCTTAATATTTCCATTCTCATCACAGAGTGGTGAACTGGCAGGGTTTCTTATAAAAAGAAACAGTATTTTACAGGAAATAAAGCTTGTCTGTAGCCTGTATCTGGTGGTGATCATTTTATTGTAACAGGTGTTTTATAACATCACTGTCTGTTATGATCTTCTGGGCTAATGGAACACAGTCTAAGTGAGTATTTGGCATTGTTAATAAACATTATAATGAACAAAAAGGAAAGCCTTGGTAAACAATAGAATGTTTTCAACAGTTTTAATAACAGAGTTTTTGAGTTGTCTAAGGTATGGTACGTGCTTATAAAAATGAACTTAATGAAGAACTGTAGTGAAAATAATGTAATGAATAACATTTCTTTCTTTTTTTTTTTTTTTTACAATATTAATTTATACATCATTTAGTCAATGTTTGCTCATTGTAAAAACGTTCATCTACCTGATTCACATTTTGAAATTTATCACAGGTGGCAATATTTTTACTGCTGGCAAGTGATTTCTGCGGAAATGTTTGTTTTCTGACTTCCAAAGCCAGTGAAAATAATGCATAGTCTCCCAGAATTCTCTGGGATGAGAAATCCACATAGCGAAAGAGCCTAGGCTAAGCAATACTGGAAAGGCGGGGCTACATACCAATCTACAGCAATATATAGATATAGGAAATGTTTCTGATGCTGAAACCAGAAACATTACTGTAAAAGGGGGTACCCTGAATCATTTACCGGGTCATTCTACTATATGTCACTACAGTGGCTCTTTAAGTTTCAGTTTCTAGTTTTATTTCTCTCATCTAATAATTCACATCTTCTAATTTGCACAGTGTTTAAAGTTGTCCAATAACTTTGCAGGGAGGTGAATTCTAAGCACACTGCTACACTTTAGAAATGGGAACAGCACCACGTAGAGCAACTTTATGTGTGTTGCAAGTACACCAACATGGGTACAGTCATACATAAGGATACAAAAGTCTCCCAGCTCTCATTGAAAGTCTCCCAGCTCTCATTGGTGAGTATCTGTCATCTCTGTCTTTGAGCAGCAGATGGGTGAATTACCTAGGCAGTTCCTAGAGAGAGGAGGATACAAGGCAAAACATCTAAAAATGGCATGCCAATGAGCAAAGATAAATGCACACAAGCATCACAAAGATAGACAACTGAGAAAAACACCCTAAGGTTTATTACTCAGTATGATCTGAAACATAGAAAATTGTGTAAAATTTTAGATCAACACTTGCACATTCTTCAGTGTTATAAGAACTTATGCCTGCACTACCCAACATGACCTTTAGATGGTCTGATACATAATGAGACACTTTGGTACATAGCTATTTTCAACAATGTTGCCTAAGGACCATTGCCATCAATGAGGTGTCTTCAGATGTGGAGGATGTAAGGTTTTTAGATGGTTAAAGAAAGAGGAAATGATTATCTTATCTCCCAGTAGACCATTCTCTTTGAATCACATTTTCACTGTGACACAGATTAAATTGTATACCCTCTGATGTGTACTTGCAAGCCATACCATATAGAAAAGACAAAGAGAAAATTCAATGTGAGAATATCAGAACATCTGTACAATATTAAAATTAAAAATGTAATATAAGTAGTGGTCCAGCATTTTTAGAGGTGATGTAACTGGAATCTGCTTTAGATCAGGTGCAACATGCCCATAGTGGAGGCAACAACGGCATCATATTGTTTTGTTGGATTTTCCAATTACAGGCCACAGAGCCTCTGAGTTCAAAGGAGGTGCTACATTTTGGGTTATTTTTACCTAATTAACTAATTCTTTATAAAGATGGTTGTTACTGGCGGTGTGGGACATCTTGTGACAATCAGACATCTTCAGGATGAGTGAGATCTTACAAATTTCATACCGGCCATGTAAGACCAATTTAATTTTGGATGGTGGGCACTTGCCACTACATTATTCCAGGACTGCATTGATCATTATAGTGGGCACCAAAGAGAGGCCTACATATACAGTATATATACATACAATCACTTGCGGCCGTGATTGAGCCGGCTGGTAGAAAGTGGGGTGGGGTGACCCTGGTGGGGTTCTGCTGGCTGCCAGATTTTAACACAGTTCAAAATATGGCTGGTCAGGAACTGTCCACATCACACCAGCTTGGTTTATGAGAAAACTGTTGTGTACTATTGCACTATTATGCCTGTTCTCAGCTGCAAATATTATTATCTGGAATTACCATTAATGATTTTTTGATTTGTGGATTCATTGTAGAATGGGAAAGAGTAAAGATTTACTCTATTGAACAATCAGAAGTATTGGCATGGCTGCACACCAGTGATTCTTTAACTGCAATAGTTGTTGTTTATACAGGATAGTACAATATTATTGATTTAAGCATTAATAAAGTAGTGTGTTTTTGTGAAATGATGGCAAAATACTTTGCCAGTAGTTCTCATACAAATGAGTCTGCATCACATTATGACTAGAGATGGCCCGAACGGTTCGCCGGCGAACGGTTCCAGGCGAACTTCCGGTGGTTCGCGTTCGCCATGGAATGCACACTTTTCCGGAAGTTCGGTTCGCCCCCATAGTGCACCATTAGGGTCAACTTTGACCCTCTACATCACAGTCAGCAGGCACATTGTAGCCAATTAGGCTACACTCTCTCCTGGAGCCACTCCCCCCTTATAAAAGGCAGGCAGCGCTGGTCATTACACTCACTCGTGTGCATGCAGTAATTAGTGAAGGGGCAGCTGCTGGCAGACTCTCATAGGGAAAGATTAGTTAGGCTCTTGTAGGCTTGTTAGCTTGCTCCTGGCTGATTGCTATTGCTAAAATAGCACCCCTCAACAGCTCTTTTGAGAGCTAATCTTCTCCTGATGTGTTTTTTTTTTGTGTTGCCCACTGACACTGCATTATACAGCCCTATCTGTTGCAGCTGGACCTTGGTAACTGCTATTACTGTGCCAGCCAGGCCCTGCCTAACTATCTATACTGGGACACCTACCTATGCCTACCCAACTACTGGGGCACCTACTTACCTATACGGAGACACCTACCTATTCCTACCTACCTATACTAGGGCACCTACCTATGCCTACCTACCTAAACTGGGACTCCTACCTATGCCTAGCTAACTACTGGGGCACCTACCTATGCCTATCTACCTATACTGGGACAACTTCCTATGCCTACCTACCTACACTGGGGCACCTACCTATGCCTAGCTAACTACTGGGGCACATACTTATGCCTATCTACCTATACTGGGACACCTACCTATGCCTACCTACCTATACTGGGACTCCTACCTATGCTTACCTACCTATACTGAGACTCCTATCTATGCCTAGCTAACTACTGCGGCACCTACCTATGCCTATCTACCTATTTTTGGACACCTACCTATGCCTACCTACCTATAAAGGGACTCCTACCTATGCCTACCTACCTATACTGGGACTCCTACCTATGCCTAGCTAACTACTGGGGCACCTACCTATACCTACCTACCTATACTGGGACACCTACCTATGCCTATCTACATACAAGAAGATAATAAGGTCATTGCTTCATTGTGGACAGACCAAATTTGATCAGCTGGACAGTCACTGTTGTTCTATTATTGAGCTACCACAGCCCAGCGACCATATGGGCTTGAAAACCGCTATCGTCATGGTGCGCACCAGTCCAGCACGGCCGTCACTACGCAAACAGCTGTTTGCGGTGCTTTACACAGTGAGTTTGGTGTGTCAGTGTGAAGCAGTCAGTGCAGTTTCTAGGCTAAAATGCACCCAGGGCGAGGGTGTAAAAATTGCGCCCCCCCCCCCCCCCCCCCCCGAGCAAGGTATGGGTGCCCGCAGTATAGGTTAGCCAGGTCTAGTTGCACTTAGTATAGGTCCCCCCAGTATAGGTAGCCAAGAATAGGTACCCCAGTATAGGTAGCCAGGCATAGGTGAGCCAGTATAGTTGCCCCCGCTATAGGTTAGCCAGGTAGGTGCCTCCAGTATAGGTAGCCAGTATAGTTGCCCCCAGTATAGGTTAGATAGGCAGGTGCCCCCGGTATAAGTTAGATAGGTAGGTGCCCCAGTACAGAAAAGCTTCAAACAACAATAACCGCGCTCCAACTGAGTATAAGATCCTGGAGAAATTACTCCTGCAGATGCCACCAATTAGCAAGCTCCAATGCTCATAGGGAAGATGAAAACTGGAAAACAAGATAAACAGGAGCGCTCTATGGTGCATTAACGTTTTATTGCTGTTAAAAAAGGAATAAAATTGCACTTACAAGAAGTAAATGCTTTAAAAGCATATCGCCCAACATCCGGGCTGTGAGGTGTCCCTTTATCCCTCTCCTTCCTCCAATTCCCAATTGCTGTGGCCAGTAGCAGGGATGTCGAGCTGGATATCAGATCATGATGCTACAGGCACTGAACCAGAGGTCCTGATGATCCCACCCTATCCCCAGGTCTTATATCCAGCTCGACATCCCTGCTACTGGCCACAGCAATTGGGAATTGGAGGAAGGAGAGGGATAAAGGGACACCTCACAGCCCGGATGTTGGGCGATATGCTTTTAAAGCATTTACTTCTTGTAGGTGCCCCAGTACAGGTTAGCTAGGTGGGTGCCTCTAATATAGGTAGCCAGAATAGTTGCCCCCAGCATAGGTTAGATAGGTAGGTGCCCCCAGTATAGGTTATTTAGGTAGGTGCCTGCAATATAGGTAGCCAGCATAGTTGCCACCTGTATAGGCTAGCTAGGTAGGTGCCCCCAATACAGGTTAGATAAGTGCCCCCAGTATAGGTTAGATAGGTAGCTGCCCCCCCCAGTATAGGTTAGATAGGTAGCTGCCCCCCCCCCCAATATAGGTTAGATAGGTAGGTGCCCCTCAGTATAGGTTAGATAGGTAGGTGCCCCCCAGTATAGGTTAGATTAGGTAGCTGCCCCCTAGTATAGGCTAGATTAGACAGGTGCCCCCCAGTATAGGTTAGATGAGGTAGCTGCCCCCCCCCCCAGTACAGGTTAGATAGGTAGGTGCCCCCCAGTATAGGTTAGATTAGGTAGCTGCCCCCCCCCAGTATAGGTTAGGTAGGTGCCCCCCAGTATAGGTTAGATAGGTAGCTGCCCCCCAGTGTAGGTTAGATTAGGTAGCTGCCCCCCAGTGTAGGTTAGATTAGGTAGCTGCCCCCCAGCGTAGGTTAGATTAGGTAGGTGCCCCCCAGTATAGGTTAGATAGGTAGCTGACCCCCAGCATAGGTTAGATTAGGTAGGTGCCCCCCAGTATAGGTTAGATAGGTAGCTGTCCCCTATAATGGAGGGGGGAGCCGGAGCTACGGGGAGGGCAGCCCGACCTCTCCTCTCCCGGGCGCCCTCTGTGCTCCCCCTCTCAGATGCATAGTCAGTGAGCAGGCAGGAAGCACTGTTTACAACTCACCTCCCTTGCTCCAAGCGCCACTCTCTCGCCGCCGGTCTTTTCCTCTCTGCCTACACGCTGATGCACACGCTGCTTCCAGCTAACCAGGAAGCAGCGTGTGTATCAGCATGTATACAGAGAGAGGAGACTGGCGGCGAGAGAGTGGCGCTTGGAGCCAGGCAGGTGAGTTGTAAACAGCGCTTCCAGCCTGCTCACTGACTATGCATCTGAGAGGGGGAGCACAGAGGGCGCCCGGGAGAGGGAGGGAGAGGGAGGGCTGCCCTCCCCGCGGCTCCGGCTCCCCCCTCCATTACAGCGCCCCCTCCCAACAGCGCCCCGGGCGGCGGCACGCCCCGCACTGCCCTAGAAACGGGCCTGGAAGCAGTACTCTAATTACACTCCCTAATTGATGTATACACATGCAAGATGTTTTAAAGCACTTTAGTCCTGCAATTTAGCATTCAATATGATTTCTGCTCTTAAAACGCTGCTTTGCGTCAAATCCAGATTTTTCCCCAGGACTTTTGGCGTCTATCCCACTCATCCATGCCCCCCTCCAGGTGTTAGACCCCTTGAAACCTCTTTTCCTTCACTTTTGTGGCCAGCATAAATGTTTCTAGTTTTCAAAGTTCGCATCCCCATTGAAGTCTATTGCGGTTTGCAAACCTTTTGCGGAAGTTCGCGAACCCGGTTCGCGAATCGAAAATCGGAGGTTCTGGCCATCTCTAATGATGACAAGTGACTAATGGTATAGCAGGAAATATTCCGCTCTAATAACCAAACACAACAGTGAGAAGTAATAACACTGTAATATGTAAACTTAAAGTGGAACTGAACTCTTGCACAGCACACAATAAATAGTCTTTATTCCACATATAGTTGCGGAGGTGGGGGGTGGCTCTTTGTTTCTGTGTTTGTTTATCAAGATCAAAGTGTCTCATTAGTTCTTATCAGCAGCTGTGAATAGACCTCAGGAGCACCACAGCAGCTCTCTTGAGTAGACAGTAAACACCGAGGCTTAACCTCTTCAGTGCTCCCTGCAAAGTGAAACAACATTCTAAACTTTTTTAGTACTTCCATAAATTGTAATAAAGAAACTTTTTTATAAAGGTCATCGTGCTGTGGCTAATCTTTTAGGGCAGAAAAGAAATTCTGGGTTTAGTTTCACTTTCATTATCTAATAGTTGATCCGAATCTCCTCGACAAAATGCTGCAATTTTTAAAAATAGAGATTGGGGGCGCTTTCCAGATCTGGCCGAAAACATCACTTCCACCCTGCAGCAGAGCTGTAAAATTCATTACAGTAGATAAATAACAGGTCTGTGAGAATTCACACACCAGTAACCGATGGATTTTATTGTTTTGGGTGCAGCTACCAGACGTGCTCCTTTTCTTCACACTGTTGTGTCTGGAGCAATGCCCTGCTTCTCCATGCCATACATCAGGAGGTAAATCACCTGAAAAAATGACCAGCACTGGCTGTTTCTTAAAAAGTAGGTTTGTTTATTCACACAAAGGGCTTGATTCACAAAGCGGTGCAAAGTGTTTGCACGCCAGTGAAAAGCCCCTTATCACGCCTAAACTCACTTTAGGCGTGATAAGAAGAAACTCGCGCGAAGTTACCGCGCGTACGTGCGTACGCGCGTAAGTGCGCGCGCAGCACCCGACGCTTCGCGCGAAGCTCCCATTAAACCCTATGGGACTTTGCGCGCGCGCTCACGCGCGTACGCGCGAACGCACGTACGCGCGGTAACTTCGCCCGAAGAGCAGGAAAAAGCGGTGATAACTCAGTGGTGAAAAGGTCATCACGCCTAAAGTCTTTTAGGCGTGATAACTGGGTTATCACCGCTTTGTGAATCAAGCCCAAAATGTGAACAAAACATCGCCATGACACACAGAAGCATCTGGAATGTAACTATAGCTTAGTAGTAGTAATAGCTCTTTGCTGCATACAAGTGGATGGAAGACTCCTCAGACATAGGTTTTGCCTTCATTGCATCCCAGCCTGCCCACAACGGACAATCGCCATTTCGAACAGGTAAACCGTTCTTTGTCAAGTGGTAGCATGCTTTCACTTGACAAAGAACAGTTTACCCGTTCGAAACGGCAACTGTCCGTTGTGGGCAGACTGGGCTGCAATAAAGGCGTAACCTATGTCTGAGGAGTCTTCCATCCACTTGTATGCAGCAAAGAGCTATTACTACTACTGAGCTATAGTTACATTCCAGATGCTCCTGTGTGTCATGGCGATGTTTTGTTCACATTTTTTGTGAATAAACAAACCTGCTTTTTAAGAAACAGCCAGTGCTGGTCATTTTTTCTGGTGATTTACGTCAAGTCTGTGCTAGATCTGGGCTAGATCTGGCACGGCCATTGACGCAAACAAGGAGTGCTGTCCGAGAAGTATCAATACATCAGGAGGTAATATATAAACTGGAGCTCCTGAAATAATGGCAATTAATGCATTACCCACAAGGAGATTTGTATTTATTTTTATTTATTTAAGTATTTATATAGCGCTGACATATTACGCAGCACTGTACAGAGTATATATTGTATTGTCACTAACTGTACCTCAGTGGGACTCACAATCTAGTCCCTTCCATAGTCATATGTCTATGTATGTATCGTGTAGTGCATGTATCATAGTCTAGAGCAAATTTAGGGGGAAGCCAATTAATTTATCTGTATGTTTTTGGGATATGGAAGGAAACTGGAGTGCCCAGAGGAAACCAACGCAGACACATGGAGAACATACAAACTTCTTGCAGATGTTGACCTGGCTGGAATTCGAACCGGGAACCCAGTGTTGCAAGGCGAGAGTTCTCCAACACTGTGCGGAGTTCTTTTGTAATAAGAATTGCCATATGAACCAAATTAGCATTTATATCTCAATTATTATTATTATTACTGAATGAACGGTTTAAAGCAGAACTAGGGATTGACCTAAAACAAAGAGTTTCATTTTTACGTGTGGCCAGGACTGCGCAGACGCAGTTGTCATCAGCTTACAAGTTGGCAGCAACGCAATCGGCACCCCGGTAGGAGAACGGAGGATCGTTGAGGACCGGCGCAGGACAGGACGGCTGCAAGGGGCTGGCAGAAGCAGTTCCGTTTTAAGTGCTGCTATGTGATTACAATTTCAGGGTTGTTTTGTATTATTAGACGCCAGCCTCTTATACACATTTTATACTTGGTCTTTTCCAATCCTTGTAAAATGTTTTAGCCTTTTCTGCTACAAAGCTGTTTTGTTCAGCAGGGTTGTTGTTGCTCGAGGCAGCTCTAATAAGAGATGATAGGAGTCCCTTCAGCTTTATTGGAAAGATTTTATAAAAGAGGAAAAAACAGAACACAGAAGTTAGTATTCATCACAGTGAAAAAGTATAAACTCCCACCAGGCTTCAAAGCAATTACTTCTGTCTTGTATGTGGAGCTGAAGAGCTATGCTCAGGTATGCCTCTGTGAAATGAATCCACTGGTATGTATGTGTAATTCATCTACAAGGTTATCCCTCTTTCCTTCTCTGACATCAGTGTTTAATCACAATAGGATGATACTGAAGGTATGGAAGCTATGGCTTGTAAAACTAGAGTATCTGTCTGCTTTATTCATCTGAGGTAATGCTTGTGATGGATCACCCTGTGGTGGCACTACATTCAGGAACTGAAAGGAGCATTTTGCACAGACTGCTCAGTTAATAGGAGAATGTGGCTTAAGGCAGCCTCTGTAAAATATGGAGCCTGAGGTGAATGTTGAATGTAGGTCCAACTGTACATTTCATTGTAATTATAGTCGGTGTTTATTTATTTGAGTTACAGATTGCCCCGCAAGCTCATGGCGAACCAGAAATCCTAGGAGGATGTAATTGGCTATTTTATTTTTTCAAGGAAGTCTCAAAGATTAAATGACCATAGCAGACACGCTATGAGCTATGGCAGTTTATTACAATCCTAATCACAGCAACAAATCACCACAATATACTCCAAGTATTGCAATAGTTAGTCAGTTGGTAACATCACCGAAGTGCTAAAAATAGCGTTATGTGCTATTCAGCTGCAGAGTGCTGAAAAGTCATTATTAAAAACTTAGGAGATACGGAGAACTGAAAATAGGCGTCTGTCAGTTAATTATCCCTATTGAGTACAGCACTGGTGCTCAACCTCCAGCCCTTCAGTACCTATGGTGCAGCTCCCAAACTCAGAAGGCCTGACTATTGCCTGATCAAGCTGGTCAGGATTGGATTTGTGCAACTGTTATATGACCAAAGCACTTTGTAGACTGTATGACCACTACTTGATTGAAAAAGACAGCATGGGAACCCCACAGTTGCAGGAATCTTTGCCATAGCTGGGTCACATGGCTAGAATCAGTGATGATATTCTTGAAATATAATGTGCCCCCTCTGGTGATGACAGTGGCTGTACTTAAGGCCCTCTGTACCTACTAAGTTTACCACCACTGCAATACAGTGTGTTCTTCTTTGTCACTAAGTAGACTTGCATTGTAGTTAACTACAGAAACAACTACATCACAATTGTTTTTTGTTGGTGTGCAATATGCAGAGCTATAACAATCCAACTTGCAGACAGCTGTTCCAGGCTTATTTTAGTGTTACACAAAAGAGCAAACGGAACACAGAAATGCCAGTGTTAGGAAAAGGTTATTGGTAATGATCATTTTGAGTGACAAAAAATCAGGTGTGTGCATTGTTTTACGGCGGAACATTTGCAGTGTATGTTGTTACAACCTTTTGGTGTCAGAAAAAAGAAATGTGTTTGCTTAGACAAATGCATTGTATACAGGTTGTGGCACACTAGCTACTCTGTGGCTATGACATGGTGCAAGACTAGAGATTTGACTCTTTTACAGACTGAATGGTTTGCTGTTAATTAACTTGTCTCTGGTAGAATCTCTGGTCTTATGTTGGACAAATATAAAACAGAAGTTTGCCTTCTTAACCACTTTGGCGGTAATGACGAGCTCAGCTCATCCATTACCACCACGGTGGATTGCTCAGCCGCTGGAGGGTCTTTCTGCACAAAATTTTCAGAGGGGGTGTAGCTACTACTTGGCTAGCTACATCACCCCTCCGATTGCCACCGGCCCGCTCTGATCCCCCCGATCGCCGCTGTTTTGGCTTACCCCCTTACCCCAGGAGCCCGCGCTGGCGCAGCCTCTCCATAGCCCCCAGGGGTCGCTATGGCGGCGATCGGAACTGCGCATGACGTCATGACATCATGTCCGATCATTGCCATAGCAATGCCTAAAGCTATGGCGGAAGTCTCGGCCATCGCGGGATCTCGGCCAGGTAAATATTGCTGGCGGCGAGCAGAGGGGGGGGGACACAGTGCCGGGGGACTTGGGGGGAGAGCAGAGCAGGGACAAGGTCCTCCAGCACCCAAGGCTGAGACACCAAAGTGCGCCCCCCCCCACCCCTCCCACCCCAGCTGCCACTCACTGATTGCTGTTAGACTAAGAGGGCCACAGGGCCCACAACCTCCCCAACACCTTAATATCTAGTTATCTGGCTTGCAGTCACTGCTATGTATCCCCTTTTCTTATTTCTTTCTGCTTCATACACAATTAGGAATGACAGCTGAATGAATTGTGCGCCCCCTCCTACACTTCGCCCTGAGGCTGGAGCCTCTCCAGCCTATGCCTTGGCCCGGCCCTGGGGGAGAGTGTAACTAGCCTAGTGCTAGTTACACTAAAAAATTACATTTTTTTTTTTAAAAGCCACCTGCGGCCACATGGCCACAATAATTGTAACGCCAGGGTGGTTAAAACAGAAGGTATTTGCAATTATTCAGACTGGAGTGGGCATTTGAGGTGTCCCACAGTGCATCACTGCAGAATATGTAAATCATCCCTTTGTTGTCCCTGATAGCTAACCACACCACCAGGACCACTGGAATGCAATGATGTGTCAGCTATTTTACATTACAGAGCCAACCTCATCCAACATGCATACAGACTGTTCCCGGACTGGTTGATCCTCAATAGTGCATATCATGGATTAATATGCTCACTGCAACCTGAATAAATGCAAATACCTTCTGTTTTAGTGCATAGCTTAGTAAGGAGATTTATTTTGACCTTTTCAGCCCCTTATGCTGGGCATACATGGTAAGTTTATGCGCCGGTATCGAGCCAACGGCTCATCACCGCTCATCCGCGCGTGCACGCGGATCGATTCCCGCTCGTCCCCGCGGGCATGCCTTATCAGCCACTCGATTAACCGCTATTGTCCGCCCGCGGGGATCGAGCGTGAAATCTATCCGGCGGGTCATCGGACCTGTCGGATATTATCAATCGAGCCATCAGCGGCTCGCTTGATAAGAAAACAAACTTACCATGTATGCCCAGCATTAAATTAGAATCAGAATCAATTTTATTTCGCCAAGCATGACTGGGTCAAGCCCGGAATTGGGTTTGGCACAATGCAGCAATACATAGAAAGAAAGGCAGGAAAACATTAGAATGACAGTAGTATCTTATACTCAAGTATAAGCATACACGAATATACAATCAACAATTAGATATACACAGCCAAAGTCTGCCGTTCCTTTGTAGGTGGTAGGGCGCTGATAGAGGGTGGTAGAATGTTAAGGGAGTCCAGGAGGCTAACGGCCATCAGGAAGAAAGAGTTCTTGTGTCTGGTGGTCTTGGTGTGGATGGCCCGAAGTCTCCGACCCAGTGAAAGTGGGGTGAAAAAACAGTGGCCTGGGTGAGAGAGGTCACTTGCAATCCTCAGTGCCCTGGCTTGCAGTCTTGTGTTATACAGGTGGTCAAGTGGGGGCAGAGGTCTTCCAATGATCCTCTCCGCCAGCCTATTGATCCTCTGTAATTTGTGCCTGTCACTGGCGGTGGCTCCCACATACCAGACCAAGATGGAGGAGCAGAGGATCGATTCAATGGTGGCAGTGTAAAAGCATGTTAGAATCTCCTGAGCCATGCCGAACTTCCGCAGTTGGCGGAGGAAGAAGAGTCTCTGCTGGGCTTTCCATTGGGTTGACGTGATATTGGCTCTCCAACTGAGATCGCTGGAGATGGTGGTGCCCAGCAGGCGAGCGCAGGGCACTCTGGCCACCTCGTTGCCATCGATGTAGATGGGAGGTGGGGTAAGTGCCGACTTCCTAAAGTCAATTTTACGTTCGACGGTTTTGGCCATGTTGAGCACCAGACTGTTCTCTTTACACCAGTGGCATAGTCTTTCCACCTGCTGCTGGTACTCCCAGATGTTGTCCTTGGTGACGAGGCCAACAATGGTGGTGTCATCCACAAATTTTATGACTTTGACAGAGTCTGCCGTGGATCTGCAATCATTTGTGTAAAGAGAGAAAAGAAGCGGGGTCAGGACGCAGCTCTGGGGCGCCCCTGTGTTTGTTATCTCTACCGGTGAGTAGATGTCCCCCAGCCTGACAACTTGGGATCTGTTAGAAAGAAAGTCGTGATCCATAGCCGTAGGGTGGAGTGGACCCCCAGTGTGGTCAGGACATTCTGGAGGGTGCGTGGGCATATAGTGTTAAATGCCGAGCTGAAGTCTAGTAGCAGTACTCTGGCATAAGCATCCCTCCTGTCTAGATGGTTGTAGATGTTTTTTCCAAACAGATGTTTAGAACATCATCAGTGGACCTATTTGCCCTGTAGGCAAACTGGAGTGGGTCTAGTAGGGGCAAGGTGGATAGCTTGAGGGTGGATAAGACCACTCTCTTTAGGAAATTCATGATGACGGACGTCAGGGCTACAGGCCTGTAGTTGTTGAGGTCGGAGATGCCCTGTTTCTTAGGGACTGGAATGATGGTGGACCTCTTGAAACACTCCTAGAATTTGTAACACTGGACAAATATTTGTCAGATCAACAAAAGAAGCCTACAGTTCAGATCATCATGGAAATAGATGTGCAATAAACAGGACCCGTTCTAAAGATTTTACTGCAGGTTTTAAATGATTTTAATGCACGAAATAAGAAATTCTGTAAATATATTCTACATGTCATAAAATTGTGTCCATTGTTGGAATCTGTGAAAAGATAGAAATTTCCATTGTGCTATTAAAACACTTTTAGGTGGAAAGGAGATTAAAGAGGAATAGAAAATGATTTATGAAATGTAAAAAAACTCAAGACAGTGGTTGAAGAAGCTGACTTTGATTATTCTGTCCTATTTCAATTTCACAGCAGGATCAAATGCTGAGAGTTGTTTCACTAAATCCTTAAACCTTCAAAGAAAAAAGGGTTTGTCTCCTAAATGACAATAAACCTCCACATCAGGGAATTGTATGCACATACACTCACTACGCCAACAAGGATTATAGAGTTGATGTTCTTTACTGTTCAGCAAAATATGTGAAATACATTTTAGCTTAGCTGATAAAACAGAAAACTGTAACAGAGGAGTGAACTTTACATTTGTGAACTGGTAAAGGAGGGTCTTGAAGACATATTAGTTAATTTGGGTGCAGATAGCACCTGATAATTTTGGTAGACCACTGTGCAAATAGTGTCTATGGTGGTGGTGATTTTGGCGCGTGATAATTAGCAGCTATAGGGATCACCGTAGTTCCTTTATACTATGTGTGTGTGTGTGTGTGTGTGTGTGTGTGTGTGTGTGTGTGTGTGTGTGTGTGTGTGTGTGTGTGTGTGTGTGTGTGTGTGTGTGTGTGTGTGTGTGTGTGTGTGTGTGTGTGTGTGTGTGTGTGTGTGTGTGTGTGTGTGTGTGTAGCTCTCAGAAACACTGATGTCCCCTGAGTGCTTCTGAAGATGCGCAGCTTCGTACTGCGTGTTCCCAGAGGCATATTTGACCTGTTGGTCGAATTTATGGAACAGGGGTAACAATGCAGGAACAAGGGGACCAAGACAGGATAGGGCAGGCTCTTTGGATCCAGATCCTTCCCTCTCCAGAGGTGAGTATCTGATTTTGCGTCTGTTTTACTTTAATTGTACAGAACCATGTTATTTAAAGTGGAATATAACCCTGCATTTCATCTTTGTTCTAAAACATTATTTACAGCATATTATACAATACAATAACATTTGTAAAGCGCTTTTCCCCCATAGGACTCAAAGCACATTATGCATTATGCAACCAGCATTTTTTTTTTACTAGACCAGCATTCGAAGGGTTACACACAGAGCTTGAAAGTTGAGTGCAGTGAATTGCAGACGCATCCGAACTTTAGATAATGTTATCTCATGTTTATGTAAATGTATCAAGTGAGGAATGTGACACATTCCCTGACTGTGCAGGAGCTGCTGGAGACGGAGAGACACTGAAAGCATGTCTGCCTGCAAAACCGCAACAAATAAAACCAGTTATTAATAAAATGCAAAGTCAGCTCACAAAGCAAAAAACTGTACTTTTGGAAACCTATAACTTCTAAATGAATAATAATACTTATGCACAAATGCAAATATGATAACCGTATGACATATAAAAAGTAGGTAAACATGTTTTTATTGAATATTATGTCAGGGTTTTAAACCGCTTTAACTTGCATACATGTGTTTCAAGCTAGGATAGACTTTATCAGTGGAAGGCCTGGACTTATATTTATATTTCGCACAACCATTATCTGAAATCTACTCTATGGTTTTCTATCACCTAGGCCAGGATTGCAAGCTCTTGCAATGAAATAAACTCTAGGCCAGGTTTGCTGGTTTACTTAAAGGAGTTGTAATCATCCAACAACCACTTAAAGTGACACTGAAGCGTAAAAAGCTCATGATACAATGAATTGGTTGTTTAGTATGGATAATAATAGAACATTATTAATCATATTTTTATTTTCAGGTATATAGCTCATTCTCTAATCATTGTAGTTTACACAATACACTCAGTATTTTAAATGATTTCACAGAGCAGGCTACTGACCCTTTAAACATTTCTCTGCAGAAAAACCATAAACAAAAGAAGAAACAATGAGAGACAGTTGAGATAGGAGCTTCAAAAGACAGTGCTGTCCAGGACTTTATAAAGTCGCAGAGCTCAAAAAAGCTGTTTTGCATAGATAACAACTGAAGTTTCTTAACTCTTCCTGTACTGGAAATAATATGAAACTCATATCTGTGCTAATGTTTTATTTCTTAGAAGTAATACACATACAAATCATTGTATCATAAGTTTATTTTCACTTCAGACTCCCTTTAAAGGACACCTGAACTTAGAGGGATATATAGGCTGCCAGATGTATTTGCTTTAAAACAATACCAGTTGCCTTGTATTCCTGCTGATCCCTTTGGCTGCAGTAGTGTCAAACGCCTGAAACAAGCATGTTGCTAATCCAGTCAAACTTATTTCAGAAACATCCTCTAGAGGCCCTGCTGACCCTCTACAGGCAGAGGATCGGTAGGGTGTCCAAGTAATGTGCATTGTTTAAAAGAAAATAAATTTCAGCCTCCATATCCCTCTCAATTCATGTGTGCTTTTGCTTTAGGGCAGATGAGAAGCCATTGATGCATTTCGTTGCTATGGAAGGCTGAGGAGGGATGATGGTGCAGGGTGAGTAAGTGAACAATAGAAGTAGAGGGGTTCGTTAAAGGCAATCTGCTAGTCTGTATCACTGGCTGATGCATCGGGGGTTGGAGGGAATCAAGGGCCACTGTGTACACATGCTGACAACCATCTAGCGTGTATACAAGGCTTGCAACTTTGCTGTTACTATACTTTTCCTGGCTGGGTAGTGTAATGGTTAAGGGCTTTGCCTCTGACACAGAAGACCTGTGTTCAAATCTCAGCTCTTCCTGTTCAGTAAGCCAGTGCTTATTCAGTAAGGAGTTATTGGGCAAACTCCCTAACACTACCACTGCCTACTGAGCACACCCTAGTGGTTGCAGCTGAAACTCTTTGAGTCCGCCAGGTGAAAGGCGCAATATGAATGTTATTTGTCTTGTCTACGCTAAGATGCTGTCTTTATTTGCTTTAGTTCTCCACTGAACTATTCTGTGTAGTCAGTTTTTATTGTTATCGTTCCATATAAGAACATAATTAAGCAAAATGTGATTATTTGCAGAGATCTATTTGTGCCATAGCTAGACAGTTTGCTTTTTGGGCACTTCTTGCATCTAATTTCATTACGTTTGGCTAAGAATAACTAAATATAGTGGACAAATGGACTGCATTGCCAGCTTTCCGCAGCTGGGCCTATCCAGATATGAGATGTAGAGATGTTTAGCTCTGTGAACACAGCTAACTGCACTTTGATATACAAATGATAAGAAATGTCCTAATTGCTCCCAGCTTAGCAGTACCACTGTGTAATGTTTCCTCTGTGGGAAATGACTGCTAATTACTAGCTAATTGTTCTTAAAATGAGGGGTTTTATCTTTTTAATCCCAAACATAAAATGCAGAAGTGAAAGAAAGAGAACATCTACAGTCTCTGCATGAGAAACTTGTATTATGTATATTAAGGATTCTCTGCTGGTTTTGTCAGAGAAAAATACATTTAGTAACTTTGTTCCTAAGCTTATACATGTCGAAAGCAAAAGCACAAACCATTTTTTAAATTACTTTTGAATTAAGAAAATGAACAGGCAAGTGTTTGATCTTTGTTTTATTCTGTTTATTACATTTTTAGTTTCCAATGTGCATATTCTATTTTTACATATAACACATTCTAGATGGACGGGATATGAATTAAAGAGGAACTTAACTGAATATACTGTAACTTAATGTTTTTACAATTTTTATTTATAAATGATTTAGTCTTTTTGATTTGTGCCAAATCTCACCTCACCCAGATTTACATTCTTAAATGTATCACTGGTGGCAGCATCTTACATAGGTGCATCAGTGTGGTTGTGGACTAAGGGTGTGTTGAATAGTGAAGGAGTTGTATGTGTCTATCAGGGGCATAACTATCTCTAATAGGAGATGGGGCCATCTCCTACTTTCCATTTACCCCATCCCTTCTCTCGGAAATGGTGGATTACCTGATCATCCAAAATGGGAGGGGTGCCCGGACTTCTTCCTCCACCAGGGCCCTCTTCCTGTGCTCCCCTGGCTGCCTCTGCATATCTTCCCACAGATCAGTGTGGCAGTAGTAACAGGGCTTACCTTTGCCAGTGGTGGGTCCCTCCGGCTCTCCTGCTGCAGCCACTATTTGTCCTTGTCTTCCCCTACATCTATGCTTGAAAAACTTCTGAAAACATTTGCAGCATAATGGAAAGTACCTACTGCAATGGACCTGATGGATGCTGAAAGCATGAAGACCCTTCACACTTGCTCCTCTTCTTGGCAGTTAGAACCAGAAACCCCCTCCCCCCCATGTCACATGTTATCTACAGTGATTCAATCCAGTGCATGGGGAGAGGGAGGAGTCTGACTGATCCTGACGACTGTCATGTCTCACTGGTTACTGACAGCATTGATAGACATAGGCCTTAATTCACTAAGATCATGCTGGAGATAATAAGGCAAGAGAAAACTTACCACCACACAGTGAGAGAGTTATCCTATCTCTTAATTTACCTCCTCTGTAGTTCAGTTACCTCCTCTGTAGTTATTTTCACACGCAGCTAATTAACAGCCTGTCTTTAACTTCAGAATTTATGAGTTATTTTAAGGATTGAAGAGTTAACTTAAAGACAGAAGAGTTAACTTTAGGTTTGCCTGAGGTAAAATGTTTCCTGAATACTACATGCCTCATCACCATGGTGATAACTCTAGAAACGTTATTAAAGACAGGAGATAAGCTTAGTGAATTGAGGCCATTGAGTCATTAAGAAGGTGTGGTATCTGACTGGCAGCCATGCCTCCCTAGTGACTGTCAGTCCCCCAATGATCAGCCTCCCAAGAATGTGGACCACGTCACTTCAATTACCACAAGGCTGATCTTAGGTAGCTAGGAAGGTGAGAGGGAAGCACACTCAAGAAGGTTGTTTGCAGTGAGGAGCTGGCACGTGTAACCCACTACAGCAGGTTATTTGCCTTTTTATGTTGCAAAAAAAATGTTTTAGCATTCTGATTTTTAATACACACTTTTTATTACATTATTATTATTATTATTATTATTATTATTATTATTATTATTATTATTATTATATAATTGTTACAAACAAAAATAATCTAGGTCTTCAAGGAGAAATAATAGTTTTAATATGTTATATTACTTCAACACTGTGGTAGATACACATCAGCTCTGTCAGAAATTCGACTTTGGCTAAGTTCCAGGATGTTAAAGGCAAGCCTTGATTGAGCACGAGGCACAGTGGAGCGATGCCATGGAGTTGCTGGGGTTCAGAGGTGACTTTTTTCCTGCACACGGCATATATCACACTTCCTTTCATCAGCCCTCATAAAACCTGTTGGAAGGAGAGAAGTCAGTTCATGATTCAGAGGGGGATCACGCTAGCCACATGTACTTTCACTTAACCAATCCAACAAAGCTCCATGTATATTTGTCTTCCAGGCCTGAGAACCTATTCTACACAAGGATTCTTAAGACAGGCTTAATATGTCACCATTTTGAGAGATGAATACATTTTCCTTAAAAACAAGGAATTATGCACTGTGTAAGCCATTATAATTGTACTCAAAGAGGAAGCATATAAAAATGCAACTGTCATTATGACTGCTAGTATAAATATTAAGCGTCTTTGTTTCTTAAAGAGACTCCGTAACAAAAATTGCATCCTGTTTTTTATCATCCTACAAGTTCCAAAAGCTATTCTAATGTGTTCTGGCTAACTGCAGCACTTTCTACTAACACAGTCTCTGTAATAAATCAATGTATCTTTCCCCTGTCAGACTTGTCTGCCTGTGTCTGGAAGGCTGCCAAGTTCTTCAGTGTTGTGGTTCTGCTATGAACTCCCCTTTATGCACACTGCCTGTGTGTTATTTAGGATTAGAGCAGCTTCTCTCTTCTCTCTCTTATCTTTTACAAGCTGGATAAATCGTCCTCTGAGCTGGCTGGGCTTTCACATACTGAGGAATTACAAACAAGGGCAAAGCTGTTTGCAGGAAGAAAAAAACAGCCTGAAACTTCAGTGCATGGGGGAAAGAAACACACAAATGATCTCTTGAGATTCAAAAGGAAGGCTGTATACAGCCTGCTTGTGTATGGATGTATTTTCTATGTGTGGACATACTGTACATCAACCTACTTCCTGTTTTGGTGGCCATTTTGTTTGTTTACAAACAAACTTTTAAAAACTGTTTTTAACCACTTTTAATGCGGCGAGGAGCGGCGAAATTGTGACAGAGGGTAATAGGAGATGTCCCCTAACGCACTGGTATGTTTACTTTTGAGCGATTTTAACAATACAGGTTCTCTTTAAAACTCAAATTTCCAGACTTATTTTATAATGTTGTGCACAAAACAATAATCATTTGCAAAGAGCAGGAACCAGAAAGAGCCAGGATTCAGTTTATTGAAGTCAGACCAGCGACCATTCTTCATAAATCCTTTCAATGCTGCAGCTCAAAGCAGGGATCAGAGATTTATTTGCTAAGTCAATGTATGCAATTAAACTAAAAAGGTGTAATAAGCTTCATAGCAAACTTTGATGCCTCCCCATGCTTTGTGTATCTGACTCCCCCCCCTCCCCCCATCCCACAGTCAAGTACCCCAGTAGGCCTTGCCCTGAAATAGACCTACCCTAGCTTTACCCTGATGGTAACCTACCTCATCATTATAAAATCCTGCGGCTAATATTAACCTTTTCAATAAAGTGACCCAGAATGCCCTTCTCTTTCTACTTCAAGGACTTACAATGTATATCCCTTATCTACCCCAGACTACCCTTACACTGTACATCCCCTTCTTCTCCCCGACAAGGAGGTCCATAATGCAGGGCCATTTCTGAAGGGTACTTTGTTCACCCTCTCATGCTTCCATACTTGCCAATGGGATTGGCTCACGGTGATCACAGCGTCAGGAACCAATGAAATCGGCTCCTGACTGGCTTACGGAGCTCTGCTGTCATACCGACAGCAGGGCAAGTGGGCTGCAGCGCTGGGAAAGAGGCACGATCAGCAGTAGCGGTGGGAGCATGCTAAATTAGCCTCTTGGAGGCTAAATTGCACATAAAGTCATATACTTTTGTCAATCTAGATACAGTACACCCGCTGTTTATAAATACTGTACTAAAATAATAATTCGCAAACTTACAAAAGATAACAAACTGCTATTAACTCAGAGCATCATTTTTGTGAAAATGTTAAAGTTCCAAAAATGTCAACCGGAATATGTTAGCACAATATAAATACGAAATAATAATACTGAAACACCACTAGCATGTTGTATCCACTTGTATACTGTTAATTCCAAAATGTGAAAGATCCATAATTTTATTGCTGATATTGCTATATAGCCCCACTTAGTATGGATGTTTAAGCTATTTCCACAATTATAGCTTATCACCAAGAACAGATGGAATTTGCCAAAAGGTATTAAAAATGTACAGCATTCCCTTCCTCAATTTAGGAAACCCTCCTCTGCCTTTTTAGCTTTAAACACAGATAAAGATTTTGTCAACTTAAACTGAGATACATGTTGAGTTGTGAATCCTGGAAAATAGGATCGCAACAGGGTTGAAAAGGCGCTTTGCGCTTTAGGAGTGCACTGCGACGCAGTGCATAGGTATGCACGGTATAGGGAAGCATACAGTGCATAGGTATGCTTCACTGCAACTGTAATCACACAATTTGTCTGGTAAACGCACAGCAAGATGCGTATCATTTCAATAGAATTGCCACACCATGCCACTGACGTGTAGATGTGACTGTACCTGTACACTATAGTTGCATTGCATTCCGCTGCAATTATATTGTCCATTGCAACACAATGGATGTGGCATGGAAGTACCCTTAATGTGCAGTGGAACTGAACTCAGAACTACCTCTTCGCTCTAAAAGATAAGCAACAGTATGATAACCTTTAAAGAAAAACATTTCTTTGTTACAGCTGATACAAAGCCTGCAATAAATCTGCAGTGTGTCTACTTCCTGCTTTCATGGAAACAGACATAGGGGATAACATCCTGTGTTTACAAATTAGCTGCTCTGTTGAGGCAGCCAGCTGACATAGCCGAGAGATCAAATTACCATTGTGATTAGTCACATATAAGGGGGAAATAGAAAGGCTCTCTAAATACATACCGGGTGCATTCCTCTGTTTTCCTTCTGTCCTGTGCAAGAGATAAGGTCCACTTTAACTATGACATGGAAAAAAAAAGCCAGCTTTTATGAACATTAACAATGTCTGTGCAAATTTAGGATTATTGTCAGGATGTGTTAATAGAAAAGAGCTTAACTGATATTTATTCAATTAATTTCAACTAGAACGATAAATATGCTTAGAAATATGAAACAAATCACATTAAACTGAATGCATAAAAGATCCTACCTATTACATGTGAAAAGCCCTTGTTTTGTTAGTTTACAGAACACACATAGCACAACATGCAGTGGATGAAGCCTTTGGAATGCAGATCTGCTTATGTTAGTGCTACCCTTTCAGGTCTGTGACCTCTAACAACAAGCAGATGAAAACAGCACAAGTATGGGCTCAGAGATAAAAAGCAGGGATGATCATATATTTTTTGAGGCTTGAACTGCTTGCCTCCTAATCATTATGGCTAATCAGAACTGGTCCTTACAGCTGCTCAGATGGAATTGTTTCCTGTGAGTGGATGCATTTTTGCCATGCTTTGTAATCTTGAAAGTACTGACCTTGTGATCTCCGCAGAGCAGCACTGTACTGTTCAAAGGAGAGACTTGACTGCCTGAAAGACTGATGTCCACAATGCACAAACCTCTCCCCATGAGTCATGGCACCTTGTCTTTTTTACACTTTAGCTGTGTGAAATCTTTTCAACACCCAGCAAGAAGACTAAAGAAAATAAGGTGATAAAAAAAAACAAATGTATTTTTGTCGGAAACTGCTTCCTTGCAAAACGCTCAACTCATTTAAGGGATAAGGTGAGATATACAAAGATAACTCCTGGGAAAGGATTGTGCATTCGGGTTAATACCACTTTTGTGGCTCCTTATGTATTTTTTCTTGCATTTTCCATCATATACGTTTTATTGAAATAAAATAAATATATTATAGCATATTTTTGTAGCACTGATATCTTCCACAGATATGTACACTCATTTTTTGCAAACTGTCCCTCAGAGGAGCTCACGATCCATTCCCTACCATAGGCATAGCTTATGTCCTTACTTTTGCTTACTGTGCCACTCACCCATTTCTTTCATTTGCATTATCTCTTATTTGACTCTGGGGAGAAAAAGGATTATATCATTGGATGGTACTTGGGTGGGCATATTGTAACTGTTTGCCCTTGAGGGTATTGCTATTGTATATTATATGGCAAATGGGAAAGCAAAGTGTGTTGGTGTATCTACTGTAACAACAAATATTTTAATAGCGGACTCAGTTCTTTATGTTGTTTGGGAATTATTTAGAATGGCTGGTTCAATGACTGGTACAAAAGTACAGTGTCCTAAAAATTAACATTCCTTGTTTAAATTAAACATAGCGCCAAACTGTTAGATTGGGAAACTGATACATGTTTGCTCCTACATCATTGTGTCTGTCTTTCTAATAATAAAAAAAGGCAAAAAAAAACTTGTTATGGAATAATGTGTGATCAAAGAATAATGTAAGTAATTAAGAATTGTTCAGGGATTAGCAAAGCGTATGTGACTCCTGAACACTCATATCCATCACAGAACACTTTTTTATTTTAATAAGCATGAAGGATTTCATACAAAATGAATGTTATTAATACTTCTTTTCCTTTGTTACAGATACCAGATACACACCGGTCTCCAGCATTCTATAATAAGGCCTTCTCAACCAAACTGTCTACCTCTGGACAACCTGACCTTGCCACAAAAACTCAAAAAAATTGGCTATGCA
Organism: Hyperolius riggenbachi; assembly: GCF_040937935.1. Classification (NCBI taxonomy): domain Eukaryota; kingdom Metazoa; phylum Chordata; class Amphibia; order Anura; family Hyperoliidae; genus Hyperolius; species Hyperolius riggenbachi. Next base: position 222,211,916 of record NC_090646.1, read on the forward strand.
ACGCACATGGTGGGAAAATGGCATCTGGGTTTTTATCGTAAAGAATGCATGCCGACACACAGAGGGTTTGATTCTTTCTTCGGGTCACTTTTAGGCAGCGGCGATTACTACAATCATTACAAATGTGACAGCCCAGGAACATGTGGATATGATCTATATGAGAATGATAATGCGGCGTGGGACCATGACCGTGGTATTTATTCTACGGAGATGTACACCCAACGAGTGCAAAAGATCTTGGCCAGTCACAATCCCAGGAGACCCATATTCCTTTACCTAGCTTACCAAGCCGTTCATTCACCATTACAAGCTCCTGGAAATTATTTAGACAATTATATGTCCATTACTAATGTCAACAGACGGCGTTATGCTGCCATGTTGTCATGCCTAGATGATGCAATTAATAATATTACTATTGCTTTGAAACAATACGGCTTCTATGACAACAGTATTATAATTTATTCATCGGATAATGGTGGCCAGCCAATGGCCGGTGGCAATAACTGGCCTCTGCGTGGTAGCAAAGGCACTTATTGGGAAGGTGGGATACGAGCTGTTGGATTTGTGCACAGCCCACTTTTTAATAACAAGGGCTACGTATGTAAGGAACTCATACATATAACAGACTGGTTTCCTACACTTGTTACTTTGGCTGGAGGAGAAATCGATGAAGATATGCAGTTAGATGGCTATGACATATGGGAGACAATAAGTGAAGGAAAACCTTCTCCAAGATTGGATATCCTTCACAATATAGATCCTATGTATACCAAAGCAAGAAATGGCTCCTGGGCTGCTGGCTTTGGTATTTGGAACACTGCCATCCAATCTGCTATAAGGGTGCACCACTGGAAATTGCTTACAGGAAACCCTGGGTATGGAGATTGGGTGCCTCCGCAAAGTTTTACTAACATTGGACTCAGCCGATGGCACAATGAACGAGTGTCTCTCTCGAGTGGAAAGTCTTTGTGGCTTTTTAATATTACGGCTGACCCATATGAAAGACATGATCTGTCAGGAAAGTACCCAGATGTTGTAAAGCAGTTGCTCAGAAGACTTGCACAGTTCAATAAATCTGCAGTTCCAGTGCGTTATCCCCCGAGGGATCCAAGGAGCAACCCAAAACTTAATGGGGGGGTTTGGGGACCATGGTACAAAGAGGGATCTAAAACCAAAAAAGCAGGCTCAAAGAAATCCAAGAAAAATAAGAAAAAGAAGGGAAAGAAGAACTCCGGCCATCGCAAACAGATGTACTCTGGTTGTCATTTACCTCCCTCAAATGCATGAGATAAAGTATATCAAAACAAGACAGTCTCTCTCAAAACAAGACAGTCTGCAACTTAATTAGCGATGATGTTGCCTTTAGAAATTATCAATAATGCAAATGTTTTGACTTGCATGCAGATTTTAGGCCCGGTTCACATTAGCGGTTGTTTGCCAAACGGACCGGATGACCTGACCGGATCCGGACCGGATCCGGATCGGAACCGTACGGTTCTGATCCGGATCCGATCCGGATCCGGTCAGGTTGCATCAGGTGGTAATCAGGATGCGATCCGGATCCGTTTGGCAAAGTTACGTAAAAAAAAAAAAAATGTTGGGGTCTGGGAGGTCAGCAGAAGGGGGACCTGTGGAATCAGGCCCTCTGCTGTTTAGCACTCACCTCCACCTCCGACATGCTGCCAACATCCTGCCAACACCTCCAGCTCGTGCTGCTCCACTCCAAAATGCTTGCCCATGTGTCCCCAGCCAATATCGCCGCAAAAATCCGCATAGGAAGTGGGGTAGAACATCCGGATTTCTCAGCCAGTGTGTTGTGCGGCCTCCGGTTCCCATTTGTTTGTATTGGCCGGATGGTGCAGTCCGGCTCCGCCCCGGATACGGCTGCCGGAGGGGCCGGATGAAAAAATAGCGCATGTTGGAACGGAGGCCGGAGTCCGGATCCGGCCCGGATCCGGTCCGGCTCCGGTTCTGCAGAACGGACCCATGTGAACGGACGCATAGGCTTTAATTGCTATGCCGTGCGTCCGTTCCGTCCGTTCTGCAGGCGGTGCGGCTCCGGCACGGCGATTCCGGAGGGCCACCGCAAGTGTGAACCGGGCCTTATAGAAATTGCATCTAGCTTAGAATCGTGCCCATCCAAACTAGCTACAATGGATGCAACTGCTTTCAATGTGCATTAACTCTGCGTGCAAGTTGGAAAAATTAGCATTGCAATGATCATTTCTAATTGTCATAAGTACGGCACAGCAATATACAAGGGCAATAATGTATTTTTACATTTACGAGGTACACCTACATTGTATAGACTTTTATATAGTATAGGGAAAATGTTGGTACTTTGGATTTGATTTAGTAAGCTTTTCAAAAACTAGAGATCATGAGAGAAAACTTAAAGGGAACCTAAAGTTACTCAAAGGTGCTGAGTTTCATTTACCTGGGGCTTCTTCCAGCCCACTCAGGTCCCTCACTGCCCTCCTGATCTTCTGCGTTTCGCTGCTGTGCCCCTCTGAAAGCTGCCCAACTGAGCAGTGTGGCGGTCTACTGCACATGCATGACCCAGGGTTCAATCACGCTCCTGTGGTTGGGAGTGTACTGCACATGCGCAATTGCAAGTTTTACGAACTGCAAATGGGCAGAACGCTCCTGACCATGAGAGCGTAAACAAGGCTGGGGCAATGCATGCACAGTAGCCAGCGACAGGGTTCAGTTGGATGGACATAGCAGCGGACCGTGAGTACAGCAAAGGACCTGAAGGACTACAGGGGGCTGGAAGAAGCCCCAGATAAGTTAAAACCAATGCCTTTGGGACACGTAAGGTTCCTTTTACGTCATCCAAAAAACCTGATATGGATTTATTACAAATTCTTTACTCTTTATTAAGTGTTTGAGCTACAAGAGGTAGCATACACCCTTAGCCAGCATGTTTTTGAGCTAATTCTAGAACAGAGTGGAATAAAAAAGGTAAGAAGTGTTGGGTTTATGGATGTGTCTACCATCAGACAAATGCTATTTCATTAATGTCTCAGTAATTCCTGCTGTTGTCTGATTTTACCTATGTGAATGTTACAAACTTATACCACATAAAAGCAGTCATTTTTAATCACTCTAGCCAGTTCTGCCTCAATGAGGTTTCCCTAAACCGAAAATTTGCCATCTTAACACAGAAGGTATGTGCGATTATTCTGGGTGGAGTGAGCTTATGATGTCTCCAGTAATGCTTCACTGGTGAATATGCAAATCATCCCTTTCTTGTCCCTTATAGATAAACACACCTCCAGAACCAGCTGGCATGCAATGATGTGTCAGCTTGTTAATTGTTCAGAGCCAATAATCCATTGATGCATTGTGGGACAACTCATACACTCACTCCAATCTGAATAATCACAAATACCTTAAATTTTAAGAACTACTCAATTAATTCAATAGATTAGACTTCAGATTCAACATAAACATTTATTCTAATGAACACCTATTTAAACTAATGCATATTCGATCAATATTATTTATTGTTTACAGATCTGAAATGCTGGGTCTGTGGAGAGCACAGACAGGTACAGGCAGAAGCACACCATCTAGGCTATGCATAGCTTTCTACTGCATCAGGCAGTACAATGCGTGCAGCTGTAGTGGTGAGATCAATATTACACAAGGTGTGTAGTATTGAGCATTGCAGATTGGTAGAACATGAAAATAACTCATATCTGGAGGATATTGATGTTTACCTGATTGACTACCGCTAATCTTTCTAAGTGTATGGGCAGCTTTAGGCCTTTCTAGCTGCACATATATCACAATATATATATATATATATATATATATATATATATATATATATATATATATATATATATATATATATATATATATATCACAACACAAAAACAATTTACTATTACCCTATAAGGTGATCTATCTAAAGATCAGCCATAAACATAGTCTGCAAGTATAAATATAAAGATCCCAGCAGGCCAAGATAAATCTACAAAGAATGTATTATTTGCAATAAAAAATTAGCTTTGTATAAGAAAATCTTATTTGGATTCTATTCATGTATATTTGTATTGCATTCCGGAAATCACAAAAGTTATTATTGCAATTTACTTTTTAAAGTCAGTTGAACCATCATTGTTTTCAGTGGATGATTGGTTATTTCTTGGAAAACAAGGTTTATATTTATTTACTTCTCAACTCATTGCTAAGATACAGAGACTGGTAAACTCATTTTCCACTGCTGGGCACTTAGTTTCTTCTTTTTACAGTATGAGGGATTTATTTGCCTCGTCTAGTATATTTTTCTCCTAAAAGCAATTTATCAGATGGACTGTGTTCATGGCCATTATGCCTACATATGAGTTTTTGTCCTCTTGACTTATAGTAGTGCCTTTCGCAGGAATTAAGTTGTTTCTGAGAATGTTACAACCTCATCAAGGTTTCTAATGGCACTCATTTATTTTTATTGGGGTCTTGACATTATACAATTGTATCACTTTAATTATCTTGACCTGTTATCACTAATATTTATTCTTACAGACTGCATGTTTAGGATTGATCTTTTGGCTATATATGTCTCATAAAGTAGTTAAACCCTTCAGTTATTAACAGGGTAGCCAGGGCCGGCCCGCCCATGAGGCGGGGTGAGGCGGGTTCCTCAGGCGGCAGGAAGTGGAGGGGCGGCACCAGGCATAAAGAGGAAGTGACTGCGCCTGGTTCTTGCCGCCTTCTAACCTGACTGGAGAGAGACGGGAGAGAGAGTGCAGGCTGCAGTGCAGACTCTGCAGTGAAGTCCTGCTCCTGTGGTGCCTCCGTGCCTGCACACTCCATGACAAAGGCAGTTGCTTGGGGCCAATCTGCACTCAATTTGGCTTCTTTCAGTAGCCCCTCCACTAAGTAAGCGGGCATAGTATGTGTGCATTGCCCGCTAATAAATAAACACCCGGCACTATTTCCTCCTCATAGCAGCAGCGGCTCTGCAGAAGTGCGCAGCTTCCGGGCCTCTGTTGTACTGTGCAGGAATTACACAGATCCGCACTAGCGGGGCCGGGAAGCTGATGAAGGAGGTTCAGCTGCAGTGAGGGAAAGTTTCCTACATCTGAGACGGTGAGACTAGCTGCCTGCTTTATCGCACTTCTGATGTGCCTTCTGCAGCCTGGGACCCACTCTCCTGACCACGCTTCTCCTCTTGGCTGGGATGTGCACGGGCTCCTGTGTGTCACTGCAGGATTCAGAACACAGAAAGCCGTGATTGCAGGCAGCTAGTGACATGTTTATGGCCCCAGGACAGCTATGGTATGTGCAGGCTGTGCAGTCCTCGGTTAGGTAAACAAACATTACTATCGCTGCCTCTTTTGTTGTTTGTTGTTGTGCTCTTTTAACTAGCTCTGCTTGCAGCTTTACTATATAAAACAGTTTGCTCTACTGTGATGACGTCTTTTAAGGTGTCCACTCCATACACTAAAGGTGCCCATACATTATATGATGCATGGGCAGATCGACCAAGTGACAGATCTCTCTCTGATCAAATATGAAAGGAGAGAGATCATTTGCCTGCCCATATAGCAGCAGACCGATTCCCAAAAGATTTCAGCATGAAATCTCTTGGGAATCAGCCTTGTGACTTAGCACCTGCCGCCTCACCACCTTTGTCGTTGGATCACAGGATCCACTTCACAGGAGCACAATGGAGGGGACTAGTAGGTTGGCAAGGGAGCAGACGGACTGCAAGGGGCTTAAAGGATCCCATACATTATTTGATTGGCGGCATCAATCTCTGTCAGAGATCAATGCCTCAACGTGGCCACCAGATTGTAATTACCATTTCTGTCTGAAACTGAAACTATCAATCTGGCAAGATGGAAAGATGCTGAGTGCACTCAATTGGCACTCAATTTCTGGACGATCGAAGGACCCCTGGCTGGTCTCCAATCTAAGGTGTGTACTCCTCCGGCTGTGCAGAGTGCTGAAGTGGGGGACATACTCGCCTATTTACCAGCGCACACCACCCATGTCCTGTGTCTTCTCTCCATCGTTGCCAGTGCGCCTGTATTCCTTGGGCATCTACGTGGTTGCACACATGCCACCATGTCACATGGTACAGGGGGCGATGGAGAGAAGATACAGGAGGAAGCGTTCGAGGGGACAGGTGAGGGTTATTGCGTTTGTGTGAGTTAGGCTAACAGTAACTGGTGATATGAACATGGGGGCCCAAGTTGCTGATTTGCCTAGGGCCCAGTTAAGCCTTAATCCGGCTCTGAAGTGGATCATGCTGGATGCCCGACGCCCGCCCTTCGCCGCCGCCAGACCCCATCCCCGGTGAGTCAGTCACTTTGCTGCCTTAGGCTTTCTTTCCTGGTCGGCTGGTCGGCCGTGTGGGGGATGTACAGCAGATGGGGGTATACAGGGCACCAGTAATGGACGTACAGACAGTAGGGAATTAGTAATGGTGGGCGTACTGTGGGGATGGAATCAGTATTGAAGACATATTGGGGGGCTTGGCAAGGGGAACAGGATCAATGAAGGGGATGACAAAGTCGAAAGGAAGATGAAGGGGGGGGGGGGGGCACAAGAAAGGTGCTAAGTGGGAGCAGGAAGATGGTGACATGTGAGTGGGGATCAAAACAGAGGGAGGAGGGCAGTGACTGCAAGGAGGGGCATAAGACAGAGAGACTCAGGAGAGAGTGGCAAATAAGGAGGCATAGGGGAGAGGACACAGAAGGGAGGCACAAGAGAGAGGGGCAAAGGAGGCACAAGAGAGGCCACAAAAGGGAGGCACATGGGGAAAAGACACAGAAGGGAAGGACAGGATGCACAGGAGAGGGGCACAGAAGAAAGGCACAGGAGAGAGTGGCAAAGAAGGACTCCTTCTGAAGGAGGCACAAGAGAGAGGGGCAAAGAAGGTGGCATGAGAGGCCACAGAAGGGAGGCACATGAGGGAATGGACACAGAAGGGAAGGACTGGATGCACAGGAGAGGGGTCACAGGAAGGAGGCACATGAGAGGCAGCACAAAAGGGAGGCACAGGAGAGGGGTCACATAAGGGAGGCACAGGAGAGGGGGGGAGAAAGGGCACAGAAGGGAGGCAGGAGAGAGGGGCACAGGAGAAAGGGGGCAAATGAGAAAAGCACTGGAAAGGGGGCACAAGAGATAGTAGATGACATCAGAGAGGTACAGGAGAAAGAAAGAGATGCACAGGAGAATAGAGGGGGGGGGGGGGGGGCGCCTTCACGATCTTTGCCTCAGGCAGCAGAAAGTCCAGGACCGGCCCTGAGGGTAGCTATGGTTTTTAGTAGAACTATACTCCTTTACACTATACTAAAATGTAAAGCCAAAAGATGTCTCACACTGCTCCTGCGAAAGCCCCAGCGGTGTTAAATATTATTTCTACTCCAGGCTGCTATTGACTCGGGTGTAACATGCAATTCAGCTTCCAGCTTTTGCTGGAGGCCGAAGTAGGCTCCCTGCACACTGCATGCGATTCCGATTCCGCTTTTTAATCGGTTTTTACATCCGATTCTGATTTTTACTCTTTACTGCATGTTGCATTTTTTTATCTGTTTTGCTGTTGAATGTATTCAGGGAAAATCAGAATTGAAAATCGGAATCGGAATGGCAAAACAGATTTGCAGTGTGCAGGGAGCCTTAGGGCTCGTTTCCACTATAGCGAATCCGTGCGGATTCGCATAGTCAATGTAAGTGGATGGGGCTGTTTCCACTTGTGCAGCGGCGGGAGCGTTTTTTGGTGCGGCAGAAATCTGCACAGCAGAGCCGTCAGATTTCGCGTGCGGGAGGAATGCGGGCGAATCGCCGCTAATGCATTTAATAGGGAAATCGCATACGGCTTTGTCATGCGGATTTCCCCGCGATTTCTCGTGCGATTTCGCATGGTTTGCTATGGTGCTTTACTCAGGCAGTGACATGGTTAAATTCGCCTGGCTCCTTGCCATTCGAAATCGCATGCGAAATCGTGGCTAAATCCGCATGCGGAAACGCAGCCGCATGCAATTTCTTCTGCGGTGGAATCCAGGCGATTCCGCACCGCAACAGTGGAAATGAGCCCTTAGGCTGTTTTTTTTATCATAATTTGGACTTCGTCTTTTGAAGGCACCCGAATACTGACTGAGTGCCTTTATAGTTGTAATTCACATTACAGCCCATGGCGGCGCTGGCTGCACCCAGATTTCCAGGGCCGTTTTTGCCTGACTCCCCTAAAACTCCATATTCATTCATATGATATCAGAACATAGCAGGAGTGGTGGAAGGATAGTAAATCTACAGTTTTAGTTGTGCGCGGTGTCTGACCTTTTTGCAAGGCCAGGCTGTTCAGAATATTATAGATAAGTTCTTACTGTAGTTGTGTGCATGCAACAGCAATAGCTTAAACACTCATTCGCTATTCTTTTAGTAGCCCCAGTATGTTTTAATATGATTCAGATTTCTAATCTCACCAATAGCAAACACTTAAAAGATCCATCCCAGTTAGCTGGACAAATTTGAGCAGATTGACCATGCAACAGAAAACTGCAGTGTGCATGGAGTGTATGTCAATTTTACTAGTAGTAGGTAGGTAGCACGTGTTAGGTTATGTGTGCATTATCTGAGTACTGTACCTGGGCAACCTACACATTATTTATGCAATGCGGGTCACACTAACTACACAATGCTGCATACAGGTACCTGTTGGAAATACCAGTAAAATTACTGAGCACTCTCTGCCAGTTTAAGCGCTGCATAGTGAATATGTGCCATTGTGTCATCTGTTCCCCATTTCCAGGTTGCTTCTATAACTTGAAGGGATAGAAAAGTCATCATATTAGCACCCATTTCTACTGGCACCAAATCACGGACATTTCCTGCACATGATTTTGGATGCAAAAGCACAGCCTATTGAAATCAATAGGGTGCATCCGGCCGTGTGTGGAGTGATGCATGTTGCAGTGTTTCACAGGCACAGCATGGCTATTGGGATTCAGATGCAAATTTGCATCGGCACAGATGCCACGGCCGCTTCGGAAACAGTCATGTAACCCAAGTGGAAATGCAGCTTTGCTTGGAGTTACATGACAGATACATGGTACTGTAGACGTGTGTTTTTATTGTCTTGCTATAATGATATCTTTATAACTAAACACATTGCAGTTATGTTTATCAATCACATTAACCACATATCATGGTTGCTGGGTGAGGCAATGCAAAGAGCAAAACTGAAGTGTAAGATGCAATTACCCATAACACAAAATATGTTTCCTCGTACATATCACAAATCCTAACTGGTCACAACAGGCTATTGTGCTTTTATACTCAGCTGCCTAATGAATAATCCTGATTATCTTTGCATTACCTCTTCCTAAAATACAAGTTGTTTTACTGTATAAATATATGCTGTAACAATCACATTGGAGGTTCCGAATACCCAAGCAGCTCAGGGTGACCCAAAACTTTGAGGAAAGTATAGAGGACTAATGGTACCCCTAAATTGTACAATAAAAACAGTCGATTTTCCCATTTATTCAACCAAAACAATCTACTTGAATGAAAGTTAAAAATATTTTTTTTCATCAAGGAAAACTAACGATTATCCCGTTATTTCAATAAAAATCTGATCTGACATGTTGGAAAAATCCTTATATTCAATCTAGCGGAATAATTGAATGAAATTATCCAATCAAAAAAAAAAATTGAACCATGTATGGGCACCATGAAAGAGACCGAAAAGCTCTCCTACTAAAAAGCCAACACTCAGTGTAGTTTGCCTTATTAAAACAGAATGTATTTGCAATAATTTAGCTTTGAAGGAAACATCCAAGCAGGAAAAAAAAACAAAATCCACTTACCTGGGGCCTCCTCGAGCCCCTGGCTGCCGTCCTGTGCCCTCACCGCAGCTCTAGTGGCTCCTGGTGTCCTCCGCTGCAGAAGCCGACCTCGCAGAAGTCGGCTTCTGCAGCGGAGGACACCGGGAGCCACTTGAGCGGCAGCGAGGGCACAGGACGGCAGCCAAAGACTGGAGGAAGCCCTAGGTAAGTGGATTTTGTTGTTTTTTTTGTGCTTGGACCTTCCCTTTAGGTGAGTGACTGTGGTCTCCCACAATGCATCACTACTGAATATGCAAATTATCTTTTATGCCCCTGAAGCAAGGCTGACATCCAGAACCGCTGGTGTTTAGCAAGCCTATAGCTTATAAATTGTTTTAGTAATCACAGAAACGTAAACAGTGATCTATCAGGTTCATAGTCTGTGAAATATGCTTTACATTTATCAAATTTTTGGGATGTTTCATATGTGTTTGTTAATGTTACTTGTATTTTAATAGAAACCTTCTTGCATTTTAGTTTAAGTGGCTTATACAATGAAAGTCTGATTTTTAGCACAACTTATTCTTATTTGTACATTATTATTTATGTTGAAGTAGTCCTCACACTGTATTGTGCTTTTGTATTGTCTCTAGGACCAGAGAAGCATCTTCCAGAGGGGGCAGGAAATTGCCTGCAGCTTTTTCCTGTTTACCCTCACTGGAAACAGCCTAGTAGTTTTCATGTTTGTAAGAAAGGATGCCCAGTGTGAGACATTATGAAGGAAAATGTTGCAGAAATGTAAATAAACTTGGCAAATGAATGGAAATTGTTGCAAATCGTCCACGCAATTTGTTTTCCAAATGTCCTTTGTGAATGTGATGGATACTTAATTGCTGGGTTGTGTTCATTGGAGATTTCACAGAGACCATAAATATGAAGCAATCACTTCAACACATGCCCATGGACTGCTAGGTTACATAAACTGCGTTCAGTATGCAACAAAGAAATAACTATAATGAAAGAGAGAGGTTACCAAAAAGTGGAAAATCACTTTATTGTAAGTAAACCACGTGATGGGAGTGTTTCTCTGGACCAGTCTGCCATTTGCAATTAGGATCACCAGTTACATATTGAGCTGATTTACTAAAGGACTTATGCAAGGAAGGACAGAGACATTGCACTGGGGTTGATTAAGGCTGTGTCCCCACTTCAGCGAGAACAGACATTTTTTACCACCCATTTACACTTACACACATAACAGAGCTCAATGACAAGCCTGGTATATTATAAAATACAATAAGTCATATAAAAATACAGTAATAAATTATATTGCCCTTTCAGACACAGTTTTGGGGTTCTTCTTCTTTCCGGGAGGTGTAATAATAAATGTATCCCTATACTATGCGCTTTGAGTCCCACGGGAGAAAAGTGCTCTACAAATGTTATTTGTTGTTGTTGTTATACATAAAATATTTGTCAGTACGCAATCAGGAAAGAAGAAAAAAACACGACTGGAAAAAAAAAAAAAACCTCAACAAAGATTAGACTTTGTTTTAGCATTTTGATTCAACAGCATAACTGAAATATCACAAATAAACATTAAGGTGGACCTGAACTCTTGCACAGGACCGAAGGAAAACATAGAGAAATGCACCCTGTATGTATTTAGAGAGTTTAACCTGTCTAATACCCCTCATTTTTGTCTAATCACAAGTTGTAACAATATTAGTAATATTGTAGTAATGAGTAGTAGTATTGCTGTGCACAGAGAGCACACAGCAATATTACCATTACTTTCGTCAACCTTTGCTGCGGTAACACGCTTTACTAAGGGTACCACTAACATAGCAATGGTCCCGCTACATATACTGCTGTCAGAAGTAAGGGTAATATTGTTGTGCACTGTCTGTGCAAGGCAATACTACTGCTGGTATGTGAATCGACCCCTATGGCCCTGATCCACCAAACTGCAGCATGATTGGCTTGCACAGGCAGAGCATGTCAATTTTACTGGTACTAACACCGGGGGAGCCCGTTAATCCATTAGCTCCCGAAGAGAGACCCTACGTTTCACTGTAAGCTTGTTTTTTTTTGCATCTGTGGATATTGAACTGCTATGACTTGCCACTTTGGTTTCAACTGTCCAAAGAACATTCGCCCAAAAGCGCTAGAATATACAAATTCCGTTCTGTCACTGCAAATAGCATGTGATAGCATTTACCTCATCTGCTATTTGCATATAGGGAGATACCTCAGGGACAGGGCCGTAGCAATAGGAGATACAGAGGTTGCGACCACTGCCCACACTGCGGCCCTTGGGCCAGAGGAGCCCTCCCTCAACCACAGTATTAGCACTCTATTGGTCCTATGCTGGTAATAATCACTTCTTTAGAAGCTTTGAATAGTGGTAATCATTAACAAACTGTTCCCCATTCCCTTCTTGCACCTTTGACACTGTGATTGTCCTTTACATGTATAGAGTTCTTGGGGGGGCACTGGGGCCCATAGTTCCTTAGCTACACCACTGCCCAGGAGTACACAGAGTTCTCACTCATTAAAGTCTTATATGCAGAGTTGGATTAAGACCATACAGAGCAATGCATTTGGACACATGCCAGCACTATCAGGCTGGTAGGTTTTGTTCTGCCAAGCAAACCAATGAAGGTTGGTTGTACTGGTAGGGACCCAGAGAGTGGGCCAATGTACATATTCAGTTTTCAGAGGGTCACAAAACTCAGGTGAGTCCGTGCGTGTACTCCAGAGTACTGAATCTGACCTACACAAACCTCTGACAAGGCAAAAATATATTACAAATTTAGATCTCTGAATTTATGATAGTCATGAACAAACAAGCAAACTAGCTAGCAGTCTGTCTCACACGAAACATGATACTGCAATATTCTAGAGCTGAGTCCTCAAAATTGTTGACCTCTTGTGAACTATACATCCCAGTATGACAATGGCCTCAATTCAGTAAGATCATGCTGGAAATAATAAGGCAAGAGAAAACTTACCTCCACACATGGATCTTGCCTTATTAAGATGTAGAGATATGTTTTCACAGTGAGAGAGTTATCTTATCTCTTCAGTCCTTAAGTTACCTCCTCTGTAGTTATTTTCAATGCAGCTAAATAACAGCCTGTCTTCAACTTAAGAATTCTGGAGTTATTTTAAAGAATTAACTTTAGAGATCTCATCTTAACTTAAAGACAGAAGAGTTAACTTAAGGTTTGCCTGAGGTAAAATGTTTTCTGAATACTACGGCCACAATTCATTAAGATCATGCTGGAGATAATAAAGCAAGAGAAAACTTACAACCACACAGTGAGAGAGTTATCTTATCTCTTCATTCCTTAAGTTACCTCACCTGTAGTTAAGTTACCTCTACTGTAGTTAAGTTACCTCCTCCATGTAGTTATTTTCACACGCAGCTAATTAACAGCCTGTCTTTAAAGAGAACCCGAGGTGGGTTCTGACAATGCTAGCTGCACACAGAGGTTGGGTCTGCCTATACAGCCCAGCCTCTGTTGCTATCCAGATCCCCCCTAAGCCCCCCCTGTGCTCTGCTATCCCCCATAAATCATAAGCCGAGCTGTGCGGGCTGTGTTTAACTTTGGACTGTCAGTCTCGGCAGTCCCCCGCCTCCTGCATAGCTCCGGTCCCCTCCCGCGTCCCTTCCCTCCAATCAGCGGGGAGGGGAGGGATGCGGGCGGGGATCGGAGCTATGCAGGAGGCAGGGGGAGCAGCAGACTGACAGTCCAACGGTAAACACAGCCCGCTGCGACACGCTGCATGTCGACAGCGCAGCTGTGATTTTTGGGGTATAGCAGAGCGCAGGGGGGGCTTAGGGGGATCTGGATAGCAACAGAGGCTGGGCTGTATAGGCAGACCCAGCCTCTGTGTGCAGCTAGCATTGTCAGAACCCCACCTCGGGTTCTCTTTAACTTTAGAATTCTGGAGTTATTTTAAGGATCGAAGAGTTAACTTAAAGACAGAAGAGTTAACTTTCAGTTTGCCTGAGGTAAAATGTTTCCTGAATGCTACATGCCTCATCACCATGGTGATAACTCTAGAAACATTATTAAAGACAGGAGATAAGCTTGTGGCCTACATACCTTATCACCATGGTGATAACTCTAGAAACGTTAGGTCCTTATGACTGTCCTTATAACTGTATCATATTTACATAGCGCAAAAATAACTGCGCATAGGGACTACCAGGAGACAATTCAGAAAGTATTACCTCCCCTAGATCAACCCAAACCGTAGTGTGACTAGGAAGCGGAACATATAATGTTGTGTAAAAAAAATGTAACACTTGTGAGCAATTACTTTAATGTGGGAATGCTTTTATTAGGAAGAATCTTCCTAGATAGTGCAGTAAATAGGAAACATACAGGAAGATTTTTTCCTATAATGAAATTCCATAAATTAGACATCTAATCACTCTCACCTGACTGACAAGGACTCAGAAACCATGAAACCATGGCTAAAATCATAAGGAGCTACAGTATGTCTGGCAAAAACAGGAATCATACAACTGCTGATATGGTCTCTAAAGAGCCCTGATCTCAACATGACAGAACCATCCTGGGATTAGTCACAGAAACATGTTACCCAGATTCTGAAAGTGAACTTTAGAAATGCTGCAGTTGTTATAGGTGGTGGAAGTAACACAGGGATGTGTTGAATGTGCGGAGGCACTATCATATTGTTGTAGAGGGAGGCCCATGATATTTAGTTGCATCCTTGCAAATGATTGTGGAATTCAGGAGCCAATGAGAAATGTGTAGCAGCAAACTTCAGACAGTAATAAGAGAAAGTTGCCTAGAGGCTGTAACATTCAATAAGCCTTTGCTATCTGGCTTCAAGGATTTGTATAACTCTGTTAATGGCAAAGGGTAGTCACTGCAATCATTTATTTGATTTACGTGTTTTAATTCTGTTTGCTATTAATTTTAGGAAGACTTCTGACTAATAAAAGCTATACCAAACCGAGAGACAAATGCAGTCCACCAGCCTCAGGGATATGCAGCAATATAATGTGGGGAGTCCTAACAAGGCAAAGAGGTCCATCATTCCTCTATGAACAGTCCACATCAACAATAATGCCATCCAGAACTCAACCCCAAAACAACGGATATATATTCAAATAGTATTTATTCCATACTGCGGAGGTACAACATAGCAATAGCACAACGTTTCAGGCAGAGGCCCTTTCTCAAGTGCTTACACTTCTGGTACCTGATCTTAAAACATATAGACTTGATAAAACACGCCACACCTAACGAGTTGGGGGTGGGCACATGCTTACAACATCGTTAACCCTTGAAAGGGAAGAAAGCTGCAATACCTGTTAAAGAAAATATCTCAGATTAAAGTCCTCATTCAGGCCACTAGGGGATTGAGTCTCTAATCACTCCATCCACCAGGCTTCAAGTTTAAGAAGGGTATTGGTATGGGACCTGCCCTCTTGGGGTTGCACCACTTCCAGTACCTGCTATCTAAACTGAATGGCATTGTGTCTATTCTCGACAAAATGTCAGGCAATGGGGGATGCTTTAGTGATGTCTATTCTAACGCCTCATCTTTCGCTTTTAATAAACTCTGTATGTTGCTCTTATGTTCATTGACAGTGGCGGCGCTACACTGGGGCTTGCCCAGGCTTCAGCCCCAGCTGGCAACTTGCTAGCCCCTGTTAAAGCCCCCCCGCTGGCCGTGGCCACCGCAAGTCTGTTAGCCAGCCGCGCTAATAAGGGATTCGGGAGCCTGCTTTATTTCTCCCTCCCTCCTCCCTTCCTCTGAATGCCCCCACCTGCTGTGAATGACGGTCCCCCCCGTAGGCAGTGTGTGCGGAGGAGAGCGGAGCGGTAGGTCCTCTTACCGCAATCCATGCTCACCGGCAACTAGTCTCCTGCTTCCTGTTTACCATGACGTCACAGGAAGCAGGAGACTAGTTGCCGGTGAGCATGGATTGCGGTAAGAGGACCTACCGCTCCGCTCTCCTCCGCACACACTGCCTACGGGGGGGACCGTCATTCACAGCAGGTGGGGGCATTCAGAGGAAGGGAGGGAGGGAGGAATAAAGTAGGCTCTCGCATCCCTTATTAGCGCGGCTGGCGCCTCGATCATTTTCTTCCTGTCTTCTCTCCCCAGGGCAATCTCCTCACACACAGGGGCACCTTCCTCCCCACCCACGGGCATTCTCCCCCCTCCGCTGACGACCCCCCTACCCACTGGCACCCTCTTCCCCACCCACTGGCACCCTCCTCCTACCCACTAAGACTATCCTCCTACCCACTGGCACCTTTCTCCTCCACCTAGTGTCACCCTCCTTTCCACCCACAGGTACCCTCCTCCCCACCCACTGGCACCCTCCTCCTACCCACTGACACCCCCCTCCCCACCCACAGGTACCCTCCTCCCCACCCAGTGTACCCCCAGCCCACCACCACCAGCCAGGCCTGAGCTGACCTGGGGCCCCCAGCCCACCACCACCAGCCAGGCCTGAGCCCTTCCACCCAGCCCACCACCACCAGCCAGGCCTGAGCTGCCCTGGGGCCCCCAGCCCACCACCACCAGCCAGGCCTGAGCTGCCCTGGGGCCCCCAGCCCACCACCACCAGCCAGGCCTGAGCTGCCCTGGGGCCCCCAGCCCACCACCACTAGCCAGGCCTGAGCTTCCCTGGGACCCCAGCCCACCAGCCACGCAGGCATGAGGCCTCCAGCCCACCACCAGTCAGGCTTGAGGTGCCCTGGGGCCCCCAGCCCACCACCACCACCAGCCTGACTACATATACTGGGGACAGCTATACGCCTGGCTACATATACTGGGGACATCTATACACCTGGCTACCTATGCTGGGGACACTGTCTGTCTGTCATTATGTGCATTTACTGGTGAAAAGTTGTCTCTTATGTGCATTTACTGGGGAAATGCTGTCTGTCATTATGTGCATTAACTGGTGAAAAGCTGTCCCTTATGTGCATTTACTGCGGAAACGCAGTCTGTCATTATGTGAATTAACTGGTGAAAAGCTGTCTCTTATGTGCATTTACTGGGGAAATGCTGTCTGTCATTATGTGCATGAACTGGTGAAAAGTTGTCCCTTATGTGCATTTACTGCGGAAACGCAGTCTGTCATTATGTGCATTAACTGGTGAAAAGCTGTCCCTTATGTGCATTTACTGCGGAAACGCAGTCTGTCATTATGTGAATTAACTGGTGAAAAGCTGTCTCTTATGTGCATTTAATGGGGAAACTGTCTGTCATTACATGCATTAACTGGTGAAAAGCTGTCTCTTATGTGCATTTAATGGGGAAACTGTCTGTCATTACATGCATTAACTGGTGAAAAGCAGGCTCTTATGTGCATTTAATGGGGAAACTGTCATTACATGCATTAACTGGAGAAAAGCAGGCTCTTATGTGCATTTAATGGGGAAACTGTCTGTCATTACGTGCATTAACTGGTGAAAAGCAGGCTCTTATTTGCATTTACTGCGGAAACGCAGTCTGTCATTACGTGCATTAACTGGTGAAAAGCTGTCCCTTTATGTGCATTTACTGCAGAAACGCAGTCTGTCATTATGTGCATTAACTGGTGAAAAGCTGTCTCTTATGTGCATTTAATGAGGAAACGCTGTCTGTCATTACGTGCATTAACTGCTGAAAAGCTGATTCTTATGTGCATTTACTGGTGAAAGGCTACCTGTCATTATGTGCGTTTACTTCATTTTTTTTTCATGTAACTACGTTAGCTGGTACAACTACATTACAGTTAGCCCCGCCCACATGACATCATGACCACGCCCAAATTTTCGCCCCCAAGCCCAGGCTGCCAGCCCTCGTGCCCCCTTTGAGCCCCCCCAAAAATCTGAAGCCGCCACTGTTCATTGAGCCTGGCTTTAATCTCCCTTGTGGTCTGGCCTACATAGCCCAGGCCACAGGGGCACTTGATGTAGTAAACCACCTCCTTGGTATCACACGTGGCAAAGTCCCTAAGTGCAGTGGGGGTACCTGTGCGTGGATGTCGCACTTCAGAGCCCCTGATAATACTATTAAAGTGTTGACAATGTAGGCATGCAAACGTTCCCATCTTAGGTGTACCCAAAAATCTCTGGGAGCTCCTATCAGGTATAGAGATGGGCCGAACCTCCGATTTTAGGTTTGTGAACCCTGTTCGCGAACTTCCGCGAAAGGTTCGGTTCGCGAAAAAGTTCGCGAACCGCAATAGACTTCAATGGGGAGGCGAACTTTCAAAGTTTTAAAAAATTCTATCAACTGGAAAAATGATAGAAAACATGTTTCAAAAGCTCTAATACCTGGAGCCCCACCTGGAGCCCCACCTAATTGAGTGAAATACACATCACTGCTGGAGGACCCACCCTCCCTCCTCCAAGCAAGGTCCTTTATACCATTTGCCTACCTACACTAATTAGTTATGGGACAGCTGCTACACACTCTGCTAGGGAAATTTTAATTGGCCACCTCCCACCTCCCACCCTTCTACCTATTCCCTCCTCCCTCCTACCTCCTACCGGAGGGAGGAGGGTCTCTTCTGCCAGGGAATTATACTATTTTAAAAACCAGTATACATCATACCATAGCTGGTACATCATACCATAGCTGGGAATACATACATGAGTATACATCATACCATAGCTGGGGATACATACATGAGTATACATCATACCATAGCTGGGAATCAAACCCAGATCTCACTGTGTGGTGGGCACGTCACCCTAAGCACTGTACCACTACAGAAGTAAGTGAAGCTAGCCTAAAATTTAACATTTATGCTCAATGCAATAGAACCATTAGATTGCTTAAAGGAGAACTGTAGTGAGAGGTATATGGAGGCTGCCATATTGATTTCCTTTTAAGCTATACCAGTTGCCTGGCAGCCCTGCTGATCTATTTGGCTGCAGTAATAATAATAATCCAAACATTTGTATAGTGCTTTTCTCCTGTCGGACTCAAAGCACTCAAGAGCTGCAAGCCACAGGGACGCGCTCAAGAGGCCACCCTGCAGTGTTAGGGAGTCTTGCCTTGAACTCCTTACTGAATAGGTACTTGACCTAGCCAGGATTCAAACCCTGGGCTCCCATGTCAAAGGCAGAGCCCTTAACCAGTACACTTTCCAGCCACTGTAGTGTGAATCACACCAGAAACAAGCATGCAGCTAATCTTGTCAGATCTTACAAAAATGTCAAACACCAGATCTGCTGCATGCTTGTTCAGGGTCTAGGGCTAAAAGTATTGGAGGCAGAGGATCTGCAGGATAGCCAGGTAACTGGTATTGCTTAAAAGGAAATCAATATGGTAGCCTCCATATACCTTTCACTACAGTTCTCCTTTAAAGGGAACCTTAACTGAGAATGATATGGATGTTTCCTGTAAACAATACCAGTTGCCTGGCAGTCCAGCTGATCTTTGTGACTGCAATAGTGGCTGAATCACACCCTGAAACAAGCATGCAGCTAATCCAGTCTGACTTCAGTCAGAGCACCTGATCTGCATGCTTGTTCAGGGGCTGTGGCTAAAAGTATTAGAGACACAGGATCAGCAGGCGATTCAGGCAACTGGTATTATTTTAAAAGGAAAAATCCATATCCTTCTCCGTTTAGGTTCCCTTTAAGGATTTGTAGCATAAAAGCCAACTCACATTGGCTGGGATTTGAACCTGGGTCTCACTGTATGGTGGACAAGCACACTAACCACTATACCAACTGAAGCTGGCCTGAAATTGCTGGCCTAAAATTTACTATTTATGCTCAATACAAGAGAAAAAGTAGGGTAGGAGGGTAGGAGGGAGGAGGGTAGGAGGGTAGGAGGGTAGGAGGGAGGAGGGGAGGAGGGAGGAGGGTAGGAGGGAGGAGGGGAGGAGGGAGGAGGGTAGGAGGGAGGTGGGAGGTGGGAGGAGGGAGGTGGGAGGTGGGAGGAGGGAGGTGGGAGGAGGGAGGTGGGAGGAGGGAGGAGGGAGGAGGGAGGTGGGAGGAGGGAGGAGGGAGGTGGGAGGTGGGAGGAGGGAGGAGGGAGGTGGAAGGAGGGAGGTGGGAGGAGGGAGGAGGGAGGTGGGAGGAGGCCAATTAAAATCTCCCTAGCAGAGTGTGTAGCAGCTGTCCCATAACTAATTAGTGTAGGCAGACAACTGAGTCAAATGGTATAAAGGACCTAGCTTGAAGGGAGGGTGGGCGGGTTCTCTAGCACTGAAAGTAGTGTGTTTGACAATAACATGTCTGCTGACAGTGAAATGGAGGGTAAAAATGTTGCTCAATACAGCATTATGGGGCGAATCGAACTTCCGCAAAAGTTCGCCTGATGCAGGCGAACGCGAACCCCCAAAGTTCGCCTGGAACCGTTCGCAGGCGAACCGTTCGGCCCATCTCTAATCAGGTACATCTATATCAGCTCTCACCAAGTGGTCTCTAAGGGACTTACCCTTTCTATAGACAAATCTAGGTAGATTCCTGTAAATCGGAGCGAGTTGAGGATCACTCTCAATCACCAGCCAGAACTTTCAGATAAAAGCTATACCATACATGGTGTAAATGTATGGTATCGTACTTGAACGTGGACAAGTGGGAGCATGGCGTTAGAACAACTGAAAGTGTAAGATACGCTAATGTATGGTATTTGTGTATGGTTAATACACATACATATAGCTTAAGCCTTATCAAGCATTAGAGGATTTTTATGTGCAGCCACCTTCCTCCCCAATGGAAGACCCAAATATTTTCAGGAGATGGCCACTCTACAGGTCTGAAGAAAAGACACTGGAACAGCAAGCTGTCAGCTGCTACACTCTCATTTTTGTATGTATTTGAGCTATGAATAAAGAGCTATTTTTTTACATCGCAAGTGGGGAAGCAGTAAAAAAGGGTTGGGAAATTTGGGCGCCCGAGGAAATAGCGGTTGCAGGGATCGTGTTAACAAAAGTTTTCGTTTACAGAATAAAGTTTATTACAAATATCATTTACAAGTTCGTTTTGACTTTGTGGTTTACTTATTTTTTCATTTTTGAATTTCGCTTATAGGATCTTTTACTTATTTTTCCGTTTTTAAATTTTGCTTTCAGGACTGTAACAGGTAAATTTTCGTTTACACTTATTTTATCATTTAAATATCGTTTTCAACCTTATTCCATTAGAAATACATTGCTTTTGGTTTTAACTTTGTTTTTTACACTTATAATGCGTCGATTATAGTTTTCAGATTTATTAACTTACGAATATATCGCTTTTAATATTACCATTATTTTAAGATTTTTAATGCGTACGTGATTGTAAGGCTATCTATATATATATATACAGTGGTGTGAAAAACTATTTGCCCCCTTCCTGATTTCTTATTCTTTTGCATGTTTGTCACACTTAAATGTTTCTGCTCATCAAAAACCGTTAACTATTAGTCAAAGATAACATAATTGAACACAAAATGCAGTTTTAAATGATGGTTTTTTATTATTTAGTGAGAAAAAAACTCCAAATCTACATGGCCCTGTGTGAAAAAGTGAATGCCCCCCTTGTTAAAAAATAACTTAACTGTGGTTTATCACACCTGAGTTCAATTTCTGTAGTCACCCCCAGGCCTGATTACTGCCACACCTGTTTCAATCAAGAAATCACTTAAATAGGAGCTATCTGACAAAGAGAAGTAGACCAAAAGCACCTCAAAAGCTAGACATCATGCCAAGATCCAAAGAAATTCAGGAACAAATGAGAACAAAAGTACTGTAATTGAGATCTATCAGTCTGGTAAAGGTTATAAAGCCATTTCTAAAGCTCTGGGATTCCAGCGAACCACAGTGAGAGCCATTATCCACAAATGGCAAAAACATGGAACAGTGATGAACCTTCCCAGGAGTGGCCGGCCGACCAATATTACCCCAAGAGCGCAGAGAAAACTCATCCGAGAGGCCACAAAAGACCCCAGGACAACATCTAAAGAACTGCAGGCCTCACTTGCCTCAATTAAGGTCAGTGTTCACGACTCCACCATAAGAAAGAGACTGGGCAAAAGCGGCCTGCATGGCAGATATCCAAGGCGCAAACCACTTTTAAGCAAAAAGAACATTAAAGCTCATCTCAATTTTGCTAAAAAACATCTCAATGATTGCCAAGACTTTTGGGAAAATACCTTATGGACCGACGAGACAAAAGTTGAACTTTTTGGAAGGTGCGTGTCCCGTTACATCTGGCGTAGAAGTAACACAGCATTTCAGCAAAAGAACATCATACCAACAGTAAAATATGGTGGTGGTAGTGTGATGGTCTGGGGTTGTTTTGCTGCTTCAGGACCTGGAAGGCTTGCTGTGATAGATGGAACCATGAATTCTACTATCTACCAAAAAATCCTGAAGGAGAATGTCTGGCCATCTGTTCGTCAACTCAAGCTGAAGCGATCTTGGGTGCTGCAGCAGGACAATGATCCAAAACACACCAGCAAATCCACCTCTGAATGGCTGAAGAAAAACAAAATGAAGACTTTGGAGTGGCCAAGTCAAAGTCCTGACCTGAATCCTATTGAGATGTTGTGGCATGACCTTAAAAAGGCAGTTCATGCTAGAAAACCCTCAAATAAAGCTGAATTACAACAATTCTGCAAAGATGAGTGGGCCAAAATTCCTCCAGAGCGCTGTAAAAGACTCGTTGCAAGTTATCGCAAACGCTTATATGCAGTTATTGCTGCTAAGGGTGGCCCAACCAGTTATTAGGTTCAGGGGGCAATTTCTTTTTCACACAGCTCCATGTAGGTTTTGAGGTTTTTTTCTCACTAAATAATAAAAACCATCATTTAAAACTGCATTTTGTGTTCAATTATGTTATCTTTGACTAACAGTTAATGGTTTTTGATGAGCAGAAACATTTAAGTGTGACAAACATGCAAAAGAATAAGAAATCAGGAGGGGGGCAAATAGTTTTTCACACCACTGTATATACCTTTTTCTATTTATAATATTATTCATGTGTACGTGATTTTAAAGTGGACCCAAATTAAAAATACAAGATTTCAGAAATAAAATCTATTTTCTAAATTATAGTGATGAATAGCAGCCTTTTTTCAGCTGCATGATGACAAATATAAAATATTTTACATTTATTGGAGGAACCCCTCCGTTCCTTTCAAATTGCCGGGATTTTTCCGGCAAACTGGTAGAGGAGATAAAAAACAAAAACAAAACACAGGCTGCTACTGATGATGTCACAGGGGAGGTGATCTCAGCTTGTGTGAGATTTAACACAGATGACGCCCCTGTGAGGGAGGGTAGCTGATGACAAACACACCCATGTTCTAAAACCTCCTACTAAGCTCAGAAATAATGGCTGCCACCTGTATAACCCTAGTTATGAAAAGAGAAGGGTGAAACGCATACACTGAAATGCTCATAGGCTTAAAGGAGTGTTTATTTATCTTTGTATGTGTCAGAGTGGTGCAACTAAATGTTTTGAATTAAAAACATGTTTGGTTTGGGTCCGCTTTAAGGCTATTTATTCTATTACAAATATATAAATTATTCTATTCATGTTATTTATAGTGAAGTATTTTAAGGATTAAATATATTATTGTTTATATGTGTGTAAGAGTGTTTGTGCAGTGGGGATGGTTAGGGTTAGGCACCACCAGAGGGATGGTTAGGGTTAGGCACCACCAGGGGGATGGTTAGGGATAGGCACCACCAGGAGAGATTTAGGGTTAGGCACCACCAGGGAGGTCTTAGGATTAGGCACCACCAGGGGGGGGTCTTAGGGTTAGGCACCACCAGGGGGGTCTTAGGGTTAGGCGCCACCGGGGGGTGGTTAGGGTTAGGCACCACCAGGGGGTGGTTAGGGTTAGGCACCACCAGGGGGGTGGTTAGGGTTGGGCACCACCAGGGGGTTGGTTAGGCACCACCAGGAGGGTGATTAGGGTTAGGCACCACCAGGGGATGGTTAGGGTTAGGCATCACCACGGGGGGGTCTAGGTGTTAGGGATAGGTACAGAGAGGGTTCTGTGTGAGAGTAGGGTTAGGTATAGTTAAAGTACAATATATGTAATATATACAATCTATTAAATTATGTATATTTACACAAAGGTGACGTCTAGGGGTTAGGGATAAGGAGAGATCTGTGTCAGCCTACAGTTAGGTATAATGGCGTCTACCTTGCATAAGTCTCAGGGTATTCCTCAAGCATGCTGGGTAAGTTTCTGATGCACCTCACATCACTTCAGCACCAAATTGACAGTACATCCAGCTGCAAGTTATGATGCCAATGAAAAAGCAGGATCATTGTGTACGTCTAAAAAAAAAAAAGAATATTCTTATAGTAAAATGTCGGTATTGCTTCTGATATACTACTACATATTACCTTTAGTTAAGCATTGGTAATGTTACCAATATTCTACTATCGACTTCCCTAACCTTTCTTTCACACCGACACCAAACCACTGCTACATACGCCTAACTCTAACCTCCCTCTTACCTACGGCTAGCATTAATATTCCCTCTACCTACTGTATGCCTAGCACTAACCACTATTTCACTAACCCTTCTGGCATCCACTGTAACCAAAACCCGGGTGCCGAAAGTAACTCCCCAGCATTCGGCTATGCTACAGCCAAGCACAAAATACTAAGACTTCGCCGCTAAACTATAGCCTGAGTTCGGCAAAACATTAGCTAAACTCTGCCACAATCACCACTGCTAACTGGAGTATAGTCGAACTACAGGGTCTCAATTACACACATTGCATTGCAGCCTATGGCGACACCTAAACCACCAGGTACTCCTAGTGCCCATTTTACTCGCAATAGAATCATTACCAGAAATCATTACTAGAAACAAACAAATTATATATGACTTTTCAATTATATTTTCAATAAATACAAAAAAAAAAAAAAGCAACAACAGTATCACTGTTTAAGAGTGTCTTCTTAAACAGTATAAGGATTTCATTTTAATAGCAAATTAAAAAAACAAAACACCTTATCCCCCCTTAAAAATGAACCATGACCCTGGGAATCCATAACATCGTCAGCTGAGTGTGACAGGGCCATGGTTTATTTTTAAGGGTGGGTTATGTTGTTTTCATGATTGTTAGTAATGATGTTGCTTTCTTGAATGTTGTTTAATCAAAGGATGGCTCCCCTTTATTTAGAAAGGCTGACCGTGAGCGATATGTAGATCATGCCCTCCTCATTTTTTCAATTGTTATATTTTGAGTAAAAATCAATAAGATGCAATTAAAATGGCTCTGTTTTTATAGATCTGATCAGAAGATGAAAAGCATGTCATCTTCAAACCATCATGTTAAACCATCTGTGGGCACCATTGCATCTAGAAGAAACACTATGGATCTCAGTCATTACAACCATAAATAAACAAGAACAGGTAACAGTAATTCATGTAAAGGAGTCTAAGTTACCAAACCAGATATGATATTGGTATGGTATCTATAGACCTACATTGGTACTTCTGCTTTAAAGATAACTGTATGTGAGCATGGGAAGAAACTCACATAATCAAATAAAAGTTTTATTAAGTCGAGTGACTCATTTTTTTCCTTTCTTCTGTTTCTCTAGTCACTCCACACACTCAGCTATGCTAATGTGCTAAGCTCTGCTAATTATGATTGCAAAGTGCAACTTCAATCTTGCTTTCCTTGATTTAGTGTAAATAATGTGAACTGATTCCCTAGCTGCATAAATTACTACTTGTATATATTCAATCACTCTTTATTTATCTGCTCAATGATTAAGGAAACTGTTTCACACTAAATTGCACACTATGAGCCCCATTGTTGACCTATCCCGGGGAATATTTGATTTTCAGCACAGTTAATTTCTGTATTTTGCAATGATATTTAAAGCTGTTCTGTAGTAAAGCTCATCACAACAAACCAGCATGCTTACCACTATAGAGGAGCAGCCCATGTAACTGCAGAGGGGCACAGAGCTGTGGAGGGCCCCCAACTACTAGCCTTTCCTCCCTCCAATACAGCGGTCCATCAGTGGCATAGGGTTCATCATAGCAGCCAATGCATCTGCTATGGGAAGCATAGCCACTGGGGCCTAGTCTGCATGGCGAAATGGTGTCCATGGCAGGCCCCATGGAGAACTGCAGTGGACCCTCCCGAAGAGTATTGGCAGGGATGCATAGAATAAGTGACTCTCCTCTCCAAGCTCCTAAAAACTGTGGGATATATAAGAAAAGGTCATTTTAAGGAGAAGGGGGATAGATTCATTTATTTATCTCATCAGTTTATTTTCACCTTGGTATTCCCTTAAAGTTTTTAGAAGGTGCATCCCATCCATAATCGCAGGACATGCAGCTTTTGGGGAGCGTATCCATTCTAATGTATTGTATAGTAGCAGGGAAATCTCTCCCAAAATCGCTTGCAAAGCGCTACCACAAATTGCTAGTGATTGCAATAGGGCTTGTGCTGTGTAGTGGGTCCCAGGCCTTAGCAGTCTAATAGGAAGCATATTATATCAAACAGCTCTATAGAGAAAGAGCAAAACATTTTCTAGCCTTTTCAATCAGTATATGAAAGAAGAGACAGTGTAAAGGTGTCTGAATTAATAGCAGATATACAATCTTCTCAGGCTTTCCAAACAAGACATGACTGTGAATACAGTATAATTCATTGTCATTCTGAATGTTACAGTGACACTTTTTCTAGGCTATTTCCCAGGAATAGCTGTGAAACAAAACTGAACAGGAGACCCATGTCAGCTGTTTCACATTTCTCTCCATCAGGATCTTTAATGTGGAGTTCTAAGGTGTATGCAACGTAGTTCAACTGCTCTAATCCGGAGCTGACAAAGAAAGCAGTAGCCATTCAACCATATCACACCCTCCTGGGACTCAGAGAAATCCAGTAAAAACCATTGGAGGTGAAAGAGTTAATATATACAGACAATTATTAAAATCAACAATTATTAAGACAGTAATAGCCAGTATGAAAAATAAAAGAAGGGAGAAAAATACTTAGTTCCTGAAAAGATGTCCTTTAGTGGGAAAACTTGTAAAGTTCTTTGTTTTAATCAAAGTTCAGAGTTCAGACCAGGTGGATGCCAGCATATCCTCAAGCTGGCACAGATGAGATCAGGATGATGTTTCAGGGTGGAGGACACTGAGTTTGTCTCCTCTGCCATTCCTATGCCCCTGATCCAGTAGGAGGGAGTGAGGGCGGGGCCACACACCCCCTTAGAACATGAGATGAGTCCTCCCCTTGTTCTGGGGATCAGAAATCATGTCTTAACCACATATGAGCTCTATCTCACAGAACCGTTTAGGTCAGGGCAGATTTACTAATATTTTTAGGTCTGCCTCGATTTACCCAGCAGCCTGATACCAAACATGAGGGGTGGGACCCCTGTGGTATCATCAGGGCACTTTCGAACTGCCTAACTGGCAGTCTTTACCTCAGAATGTTCTGAAATTTCTTCAGAACCAGCGCCAGATAGGGCCAAGCATGCTCTGTTAGTTTGGAGGGTCTGCCAGCCTGGCAACACAGAAAATATGACACATATAGCAGTTTATGGAATATGAGATACCTCTGGGATATATAGCAGGTCATTCCTAGGTGACGGAACAGATGCTGTACAAACAGAACAGATGCGAACAGATCCAATGTTAACCAATGGAACCATTCACATGTGTCCATTCGTACAAATCCATTGTGTATGTTCCACTGAACGGTACGCAACTTTGCACCTATTAGCACCTACTTTTCCGGACTGCTGGGCCCAGCATCTCATTGGTAGATCAATGACCCATAGCAGTGCGATACCACGGTTCAATCTATTTTCATGCTTTCTTGCTGTGTGTGATAAGAATAGATCTTTATCTAATCTGATTCAGATCAGAGAGGGATTAATCACTTTACCCCATTGGGTATCTATCTATGTATCGTAGGAGGAAATGGGAATAGGGGGAATTGGGGGGGCAGGAAATTATAGAAGAAAACTTATTTCGATATAGGTTTTTACCGCTGTGAGCAATAATCCTGGCTGGCACATCATGGTCGCCTCTACCTGAAATTAACCATGCTTAGCCAACCAACCAGTGTGAAAAAAACATATTTATTTGATCAAAAATATAGTGAAGATTCAAAAACTAAAATCAGTTGCATGTAGGTAACAAGTATACATTAAAATAACAGCACTGTTAATCCCAAACACGCAAACATAGCCACCATCCACACATGCCAGCCAAGCATATCACGGGCCCCTCCATCACCAATTAAGTATACGGGAAACCTATAACTATTACAGTAGGCAAACACTGACTAAATAATCTAATAATCTTTGTGGTCAGTGCTAAAAAGATCTAAAAAGTTACTGACAAAGGATTTTTTACTGACTTTTTGTTTAAAGTAGGGTTGTCAGCCATAAAATCAAATTTCAATCACCCACTGCTCTGTGTTTATTATATAGTCTACATCTTGCATTGCAGGCATTCCAATATACTGTAATCATAAATGTGTCTGCTGTAATAATCTCAGTCAGCCTGGCTCCTTTCTAGTACATTGCGGGGGAGAGGGAAGCTTGTTATCTCCCCTCCCACATTCCTGCTCCTCACTGATTGGCAGGGAGCAGTTTAGTGTGACAGGCTGAGGCTGAGAAGGGAAATATACCTCACCCCTCTGCCGAAGCTGCTGAAACACGATCTATGCTGTGCTCATATGTGTTTAGTTTACAAAGCAAGCTTAATCTGACAATGCAGTTTCTAGTTCACTGATTGGCAGGGAGCAGTTTAGTGTGACAGGCTGAGGCTGAGAAGGGAAATATACCTCACCCCTCTGCCGAAGCTGCTGAAACACGATCTATGCTGTGCTCATATGTGTTTAGTTTACAAAGCAAGCTTAATCTGACAATGCAGTTTCTAGTACAGAGCTCAGTGGGAAGAAGGGTGGGCAATGCAAACACCATTTCAGGAAGAGGACAAAAAAAGGGAGGAAATTACATTAGGATTGACAGTCAGGGGCAATAAAGATGGAAAATGCCTGGAACACTTTTCTCTTTATTTACTATACTGTATACAATTCACTGAAATGAAAATGGACAGTACAATACGTATGTAAGTAGAACAAGTAGAACATAAAACTGACCTAGTGTTGCCTAACCTTAACCACCTAACACTAAAGACCCCAACAGTGGCGCCTAAAGCTAAAGACACCACTCACGCCTAAATCAGACGAAATTTCCACCACCATAGGTGGCAATGCTAATAGCTGTGATTATCGATTAGTAGAGGTAATTTGGGAGCCTCCAGCTGGGTGCTAGGGCTACCCTCTATGCAAAGTGTGCCTATAAATAGTGTGCACTCCACTACCTATCACTTCCTGTTGGTCACTTTGACTACGGGGGAGCTTCACACAAGTTGCCTGGGTCTCCAAAGAGGTCAGAAATGGTTTCAATCTATTTATCAGTTGCAGTGGGAAAGAAAAGGCTATTTACAGCAAACATTGCTCTCTCTCATTAGACCCATTACTAAGTAAAATATCTTCTTAACATAGTGACATTTTTGCTTAAAAATTCAGAAAGCAAATGGGTTTCAAAGTAATATATTGTACTTATTATGATTTCTTAGAGGTTATGTCCTCTTCAGTTATCATCTGTATTGCAGAGTAAAACCAATTAAATATTATGTAAATGATTATGTGTGCTGGGCAAGTACAGCACTATGTAAGTTAATAAAATGGATAAATAAATGTAACTAATGTTACTCTAATGCACTGCCCACACAAATCATTATGATGAAAATGATACAAGCTTTTTTGTACTAATGAACAGCACAGTAGTATATTATCTGTAAAGTACAGAAGATTATTTAAAAAAATAAAATCAATATCTGGAACTGCAACTAGCTATGAAATGCTGTAACAATTTCGCCACCAGGTGGTGATGCTGAGTTCCTGCTAACCTTTTCAGCCCTTTAACATTTCTGTTCACTATTTGCATTGCACATTATGAGCTAAATGCAAACCTGATGTGCATTTCGAATAAACATGCATATATCTGTTTTTATAGCATTTTTGTAATGAGGTAGAAATAAGCTGATAAGTTAATGTTGCTTTAAGCATTCATTATAAAGCAACACAAATATTAAAAGAAATGAGTATTAGTGGACGATTAGCGTAATGCACGTTCTGTTGCAATGTGCACGTCAATTTTACCTGTGCTTTGTGAATCCGGGTCTATATGTCTAGACAGAGGCACAGCCTGAAAAGAAATAGTTATGCACAGCAACAGTTTGTGAAATCCTTGGCTCTAAGCAACATCTGTACAGTTCTGCCTAACTACAGAAAACTGACACAGAGATGCAAGCACACAATATTATTAAGTTAGCACCCACGGGCAGATTCAGTGCTGTGAGAACAGAAGATAGCCAGGATTACTTTTATATATCATTTATAAGAAAATAGGAAAAACAGTACATTAAAGATCATAGGAAAAGATTTACGTAAAGGGAACCTAAACTAAAATAAAAAAAAATCCCATTTACTTATCTGGGCATGCTTGGCACTGTCCGCGGGCGTCCTTTATCGCACTGCCATAGCCGGGAGCATTTTGCGCATGCGTGGTCGCAACTTTTGCTTACTGCGCAAGCACAGAGTGCTCCTGGCGATGAGAGCGTGTTAGAGGACATACATGGCATGGGGCCGTGCATCCGGCGTTGGTGGGGGACACCAGAGGCATGGCGGGGCTGGAAGAAGTCCCAAGTAAGTAAATGGGCATTTTTTTTCCCCTTTAGGTTTCCCTTTAGGTTGACAGTGGGACGTTGCGCTGTGATGTGAGGTTAAAATTGCAACACAGCATTACAACACATTGCAACAAAAAAGTGGTAATGCACATTAACGCTATATTACCGTTGCATAAAGTACAGTAAAGCATACAGGCAATGAAAAGTATGCTTTCCTGTACCTGGTAACGTGTTCGTTTAGAGATAACGCACTGCAGCAGTGCGTTACCATAACGCTACATGTTACAATGCGATGCTAACATCGCACTGTGAACGTCACATACACCTTTCATTGCAGTGCGTTAAGCTGCGTTATAAGAGTTTATAACGCAGCTCCGCAACGTTCCACTGTGAACCTAGCCTGAATGGAACCTGAAGTGTGAGGCACGTGGTAGTTGTCATATTTATTTCCTTTAAAACAATACCAGTTGCCTGGCAGTCTTGCTGATCTTTCACACATAAGTAGTGTCTGATTCCCACACCTGACACAAGCATGTGGCTAATCTAGCCAGACTTCAGTCAGAAACACCTGTATATTTATACAGGTTCTAAATGTATTAGAGACAGAGGCTCAATGGGACAGCAAGGCAATTTACCTTGTCTAAGGGCCCATTCACACTAGAGCGTTTTGCCGGCGATTTTGGCAAAACGCTCAAGCGCTAGCACTTTTGAAAGCGCTAGTGCAATAGAAACCTATGGGCCCGTTCTCACTTGGGCGATTTGCGTTAATCGCCAGTGATTAACGCAAATCGCCAAACGCAAATGCGGAGCCTGCACCATTTTCAGGCGATTTACCTGCGATCGCTTTTCAGTGCTATAGAAAAGCTAAACGCGATCGCGGGAAAATCTCTACAGTGTCCAGTGATTTTTCCACATGAAATCGCTGAAAAATCACTTCCGCAAAGTTTTGCGCTTTCAATTGTGAATGGGGCCTAAAAGTAAATAAATATCAGGCTCCATATCCCTCTCACTTCAGGTAGGCTTTGAGTTCTTTAGTCTGTCTCATTCTTAGAGGTTATGATGGGGATCTGGTGTCTCAGAGAAGCAGGTAAATGGAATAATGACTTTCACTTTACTCAATCATTGCTATCAATATCAAACATTCTCTCACATCCTGGGCCAGTTCAAGCTACAATGGGGCTCCGGAGCAAAAGTATCCTGGGAGCCTCTCTGACCCCCCCCCCCCCCTTCTCCCTTCCCACCACAGCAAAGTTACCACTCGGGCCCCCAAACCAGCTGCCAGGCCCCTCCCCCAGAGATCCCCTGCATCGGATCTCTCTCCTTAACTTGTTCATGATAAATCCATGCCCAAAGTTTTCTGTGTTTAACATAAATGTTTGTAAATGTATGATGTTTCTGTATTCCCGTGCTAAAAAGGGAAATCTAGACTCTTCTCTATTGTCTGAGATAAAGGAGAACTTGGTGTTGATCACACACAGTTCCATCAGTGGGACAAGACACTATTTGCATAGAATCTGCAAATCCTCCCTACAGCTGAACTTCCTCTGGGCACTCCAGTTTCCTCCCACACCCCAGAAAATATGGATATGTTAATTGACCCCTCCCCCAAAATAATAATAAAAAAATTGGCCTTCACCAAGGTCACGCTGGGCAACAGTGAGAGTTGTAGAAATGGTACTGGAATCATTTTTGTGCAATAGCAGTCTCTTACAAGCACCCACAACAAAAATGATATCCAAATTGTCTTCAATGTTTAAAGGGACTCCGAGCACCTCTCATGGGCATGTCTTTAAGCCAGACTACTTCCAACAAAGTCGTGCTATGACCCCTCTAGAGGAGCCTCTTGCAACTGTTTCATTCAGTGATGCACTTCTCTAACAGAGAAGACAGGGGTGACCTGGAAATTATAACATAGCCAAGATGGCAGCCGTGATTTTTATATTGAAATCGAACGAAAACTATTTGGTGTAGAACGACGATTCAGACATCAAATGAAAGAGGAGAGCACAAGCTACAGAAAGGTAGGCATCTTTAAGTACTTTGCAGTACTGGTCGGAGTCCTAAAGGCATACCCATTAGAGGTGCTCGGAGTCCCTTTAAGGGCCTGTTTCCACTACACGTGGACTCCAATGAATGCCTATGGGCCTGTTTCCACTAATTGCGATTTTTCTGATGCAGATTTCCCATAAGCATTCATTGGAGTCAGTTTTCTGCATCCAAAATCCGCGTGTAGTGGAAATAGGCCCAGTTCTACTGTTAGTTCAAGCATGAAACAGCAATTGCGCAAATGCTCACTACCCATTCAGTAACTACAACTGGCTAGCGATATGATCCAGGTCACAGGTGTGATTTGTAATATTTTGCCACATAAGAAAAAAAAAACTTTTATTTTTTACAAAAAGACAGACTATACTTAGCTTGACAGGATTGTATAGGATCTCAAATACCTCTCTTTATCTCTCTTTTCTACTTTAACTTGTATATGCATTTACCTAACTGTACCCTATGTATAGCTACTTAGGCCAAGCCACTCTGAATCAGCAAACCATTCTATGGTATGATGTCATTTTCCAGAATCTGCTCAGAACCAAGATGTCAGCTTTGCATTAAATGACTCTTATGCTAGGTACACACGATGCAATTTTCGGGCAGATGTGCCTGCCAGATCGATTTTTTCCAACATGTCAGATCTGAATTACGATTGATTTTCTGATTGATTTTCTGATCAATTTCCATATAAGTGAACAGAAATCAATTGAAAAATAAATCAGAAATCGATTAGAATTCAGATGGGACATGTTGGAAAAAATCGATCTGGCAGGTAAATCTGTCATAAAATTGTATCATCTGTACCTAGCATGATAACTAAAAAAAAGACAATCAGATGAACACCTTATTTATTCTGATATGTTACAGATCTGCACCTCTTGCAATAAAAAAAAAAAAAAAATAACAATTGCAAGGGAGGATATGAAGCAAAGGTCCCTAAGACAATCCTGTTTTGACAAATGAAGCCAACACAGCAGTGTGGATACAATGACACAGAGCTTATATAGTTGACTAATTAAGGTCAATAACCTTTGTAAGCAATGATTTCAACGATTGCTTTTCACAGATTTTTTTTTTAGATAAAAACATAGCCAGGACAGTCTGCAGGAGAATGAAGTTGGTAAATCATAAAAGCTGCTGCATCATTGTATAATGGTAAATCAGGAACTCCCCTCTTGTCATCTGAGGTGCATAATGGTCAGTCCACCGGAGCAACAGGCAGGACAACCAATTGTAGAATCATAAAGACCAGCACACTCTGTTGCTAATTGCTAATTAATCTTCTTGCTTTTATTGCAAGAGATCTCCACACACAGTGCCGTTAATATCACTTGAAAACCAGTACAAGCTCTTGGCAATAAAGTGCACATTTTCTTGGCTTAAAGATGGGCAGTATGCCCGAAACCGCTCTAATCCAATGTCTGTCGCCAAGCTTTTGCCAGGAGCTTGTACTGCACTACTGGATCTCTCTTTGATCTAATCGGATTGGTGAGAGATTTGCTGGCTGCCAGTGTTGCCAACTCATCCCTTTAATTACTGACACATCTAAGTTATACAGGTTCTGGGGCTATTTGCACATAGTCAGTGCCTTACTGCATCTACCTAGCCACAAAACCTGTATAATTGATATGTGTCAGTAATTAAAGGGATGAGTTGGCAAGACTGCTGGCTGCCCATACACCACAGGCCGATCCCGATCAAAATCAGCATAAAATCTCTTGGGAACCGGCCTCATGACGCTGCCTGGACGCCCCTCAAATGTTAGTGTCTCCCCCCGATTCCTGTGGATTGTAATCACCTATCCTAGTATCAGTCTCCTCCAATAATTCCTGCTGCACCTGGTCTTAAGCCCCATACACACACTCAACAGCGGTCTTTTAGGCTCTCACAACTTTTCTTGTGAAACACCTAAAAAAAATCTCTTGCTATTATTCAAGCAGCTGATAAGACTCATAAGAAGTCAATCCAAATGTCGAATTGACTTCTTATCAGTCTTAGCAGCTGCTTGAACAATAGCAAGAGATTTTTTGTAGGTGTTTCACAAGTGTTCAGTGTGTGTATGGGGCTTTACAACAGAACAGGAAAGACACTGACAGTAAAAAGATTAGGACCAAAGCTGGTTTGCAGTAGCATAAGGACTGGCAGTGTTACTGGAAACAGGGAAAAACTAGGTAAACTGACTCATAGTACTGGAGTTATTATTATTATTATTATTATTATTATTATTTATTGTATTTATAAAGCACCAACATATTACGCAGCGCTGAGTTATATGGCCTTTATGGTCCAACACTTTATACATTGAAACTCCTTAAAGGGAATCTGAAGTGAAAATAAACTTATGATATAATGATTTGTATGTGTAATTCAGCTAAGAAATAAAACATTAGTAGCACAGATGTGAGTCTCATATTGTTTCCATTACAGGAAGAGTTAAGAAACTTCAGTTGTTATCTATGGAAAAGAGCTTCTGTGAGCTGTGCAACTTTATAAAGTCCTGGACAGAACTGTCTTTTGAAGCTCCTATCTCAACTGTCTCTCATTGTTTCTTCTTTTGTTTATGGTTTTTCTGCAGAGAAAAGTTCAAAGGGTCAGTAAAATGCTCTGTGAAATCATTTAAAATGATCTGTGTATTGTGGAAACTGCAATTATTAGAGAATGATGCAATGTTATAAAATAAAAAAGCTATATACCTGAAAATAAAAACGACACTATTTTCTTTGCTTCTAATGTTCTATTAATTATCCATACTACACAACCAATTTGCTTCAGTGTCACTTTAAATAGTCTTGAAAGCTAGCAGCTGGTACGAAAATAGTACAGTTACAGACAGTGTCAGCCAGTAGATGGTGTGCAACAACACGTAAAAAGCCTACTTTCTTGAACAGGAAGCAAAAGCCAATCTGAATACAGAAGATTTGAAAAGGGATAAAATAAAGACTTAGGAGACACACGTTGCATCTGAGGGTAAATGGGTATAACACAGGGAAGGGTCAGATGCAGCCAATGTCACAGATACTCTGTAGAGTGCTGCGGAAGATGTCAGCAGTATATAAATACTAAATAATAATAATCTATGACAATGGCATGGCTGATGGCTGAAGATAATGACAATCCTTATTCCTATCTGCTGGTATTTAACAAGTACTCAGGGGTATGCTTTAATTAAACACACATAGAAAGGATGTAGTTGAACAAAATAAACTTAAAATGCAACAGGACTATATTTCCAGTTCAAGGATCATGTTCTATTACTCCGCTGTTTGTATGCAGGCACTCACAAGAAGTTGCAGCAATGTTGTACTGGGTGCAGAACAATACATGCTTAATACAAAGGTCTGCATGTAGGTACAATGATTATACTTATATGAGACATTTAATGATTACCTTATTTGTTAACTTGAGAATGCAAGTCTGCTCTGACAAGATGACACCAGAAGATCAGCATTTTCATGGTAGGACCTGCTAATGTCTGGGTGTCACTGTCACCATGACTGGTCCAGAAAGCAAAGTGCTATAAGAATTTTCATATGATAGATGCTAGTTAGTCTTACACAGAGCCTCTGCCACCATGCAGGTAGTACTCTAGTGCAAGGCCTGAGCTTGCAGAACCCTACAGTTTACATTGTTTGAGGGACCAAAAGCAAGCCAAGAACATTCTGATGGCAGCCCGGCTCTCACATGCCCTTCCTTGCCCTGATTTTTTGAAGCAGAGATGCAGTTTCATGACCTTGTGGTGTGCATTATGGGTATACATCTGGGCTTGGAGTACCATATTTTCATCACACCGTAAACATTTTGTAGCATGTATCCATGGCTGCATTAGTGACTCCATTTGCATCACTATTTTTAAATACTCTGGATTATTGTGAACTGCTCTTTTCTAGGGTGGCATCCTACATTTTAGAGGGCAGTTAGATGCCTGGCTGCTGGCATAGCACTGTTTTTAGCTGTTACAGTGGGATCTAACTGCCCATATGCCGGTTTGTTGCAGTTTTTGAAGATCTAGACCAGTGGTCCTCAAACTACGGCCCGCGGGCCGAATGCGGCCCCGTGAGGCTTTTTCACTGGCCCCCAAACACAAAATGTATAACTTATAGATGTGGCCCACTGCACCCATAGTGCTGGCACCTCCCATCCACATACTGTAGAAGCCAGCAAGCAGTAATTCGCTGGCTTCCAATCCAGTTCTGCATTAGGTGACACTGCTGTCCAACTGGATGGCATGTTTTCACTTGGGTATGCTTCACTGTCTGCTGCACAAAGACGTTTTCCGGGTGCCGCATGACTGAATGGCTGCTGCTGGGAGTTCTCCTCCGGGCATGTTTGGCGGAAATCAATAACTATCAATATTAATTAATATCAATATTCAATGTATTCTTTTTTAACATTTTATGAATGTTCTGGCCCCCAGGAGTCTGAAGTATGTTGACCCAGCCCTTGACCGAGAAAGTTTGGGGACCCCTGATCTAGACTCTATTGTGTTTGGAGATGCATTGCATACTCTCACCAGTTGTCACAATTTTTTATTATATTTTTGCACCTATGAGAATATACTTTATAGAGTTGTCTAAATATATTTTTGTTCACACTTTTATGCTTATTTTATTCTATTGTGGTTAAATTGTTTTCCCTATTACACCCAAGATCCAGCTCCCGTTCTTTTTTGCCTGGTTATAATCACCTGTTCATACTGTCAAAATGTTTCATGCTCTCAATTGCAGTCACTAGCTTTCTAAGCTGTGTGTAAGCTGTCATCTTCTGAGTTATGCTGATCCAACCATCATTTGACTGTTGTTTGACAAGACCACCATGTCAGTTTCACTCAGAAAATTGACAGCAGTGCATACATCCAGCTGCAAAGGGAATGTGATCTGGAGCAAGATATCTTCTGGAGCATGCACGGGTTAATATAAACAACAAACAAATCTGCTTTCACAAATCTGCACAGGGAATGGGGAGAAAGTGAGGCATTATCAGGAGAGGAACAGGGGCACTACAATGCACTACAACTAACGGGCACTACAATAAAGAGAACACTATGGATAGCAATATAATGATCGGGGCACATGTGACACATTAGGGTTACATCTTTGTAACTAATGTCGGAGAAGATTATCTTTAAATTTGCAAGGAACTATGGATTTCCAAAATGGACAGGAAGATTAAAGTCGGATAAAACTAATATTCAATAAAAATGTGTTTTCCTATGTTTTATTACCCCTACAGTTATATTTGCTTTTGTGCACAAGTAATATTGTCTGTCTACAAATTACAAATTCCCAAAGTACAGTTTCTCTGCTCTGAAAGCAGCCATTGCATTATATTGAATAGCTGCTGTATTTATATATTAAAATCTATCTAGTGATCACTTCTAAGTTGCACACATGCAAGAAGCAGAGAGAGCTCAGTTTCTGCACTTTGCTAATGCTTACTAAATGTATCTGACAAAGGAATGTAAACAAAAGATAATTTTATCACCTCTTTAAATGCCACCAGAAGCTGCCCACTAAAGCATGGCACTTTCCACTGAAGAACAAAGTGCTGTGGTACAAATTTCTTTTTTGTGCTAGTAGATTTTATGCTGTAAATAATCTTTTAGACCACTAAAGTGTAACTTTACTAAATATGACTTAATAAAATTGCTTATTTTTTACAGTATTCATTTATAAATTATTTAGTCAAGGTTTATCAATTACTCAAAACTTTCCTCTCCCTGATTTACATTCTTAAATGTATCACAGGTGGTGACAGCTTTACTGCTGGAAGGTGCATCACTGCGGAATGTTTGTTTGTTGTGTGTGCTGAAGTGAGCAGAAACAACACCTGGTCTTCAAGAGTATATTTAAAGGAGAGGTCTTCCTGACATCATAGTCTAAGCTAAACATCACTGGGAGGGCGGGGTTACATACAGCAATATATAGAAAGTGATCTGAATCTGAAACCAGGATAATTAATGTAAAATTGGGTATCCTGAATAAAGTTTTATATTCTAATATATGGTGTTATGGTGCCTCTTTAAATGATACCTCTTGAAAGCCATAGCAACAATAATGTGTAATGAATAACATGGGTTTCCTGCTTGAGTAATTAGATGCATTTAGTAGAAAACCTTGTTTCTATTTCTGCACCCCTGAACTAATCCAGTGATCACAGCAGGCACTGATTCTCCCATCAGGTCATTTCTATTAAGAGATTTGCAGAATAGGTGAGTTTCTATGAGCACACAAACCTAATGTGAGCAAGCTGAAACAATGCCAAAATCCTAGCGCTAATTTGAGTGGATTGTTTGTGTCTCAGCAGAAGTAGAATTTCCCTTTAAGAGATCACTGCCAGAACTGTCAGCATTGTGCATTGTCCATGTGTTATTTCCATTATTCAGATACCCCATGATTTTAAGCTCTGCTGGCTAGTGAATGTTTTATAGCCCAACAAACGAGAAAAAATGAGATCTTATATTATCCTATTCAATGTAACAAAACATGAGATAATCCTGCTCTCTGCACTTAAATAATATATCACCCTGCATAATTTCATTACAGTTACTCTTGATCTGTTATGCTTATCCCAAACAAATTGCTAAATTATAGAAAAAAGAAATATTATTAGTAAAATTTTAATGTTCCAAAATGTTCATTGGTTTATAAATAATTAGCAGTGATAACCCCACTTTAAATTGTGTATACGTTGTTTTTCCTTAAATGTCATCCTTACCGCATAAAGCAGAGATACTGCTGGGTAAAGATGGCTGTCGCCATTTTATTTGCTTATCTTATTTGTACTGCAGTTCATAGCAATGGCACATACTAACACTATATTTGTGAATGGTCAATACATCTGATTGATTCTGTATAATATGTCAATCAAAGACAGCATCACTATTAAAGCTTAAATGGATTTGCCTAGAAGCAAAACGTATCAGGTATGTGTGTTTAATTTACCTGCTTCAAGCCTGGGGATGCCTGGTCCATTAGCAAAGTCACCGACTGTACGTCTTATAGCACACAGATCAATTGAATGTATTCTTTTTTTTATCTTATGTACGCATTCATCTAATAACTTCAAAGTCCACAATTACTTATATCAATATGTCTTAACTCAAGTGCTTCTTGATGTGTAAAGCTACTATTAAACACGTATTACTTATGCACCTTTTGCAGGCATCAATGTTTTCCACACTCCATACTTCTGCTAAACAAAAAATAAAATTAAATTAAATCAATTCTTTATTTTAAAATTGTAATATGCAGCCATTACCAGGCCATGAATCACCTATGGGTGGTACAGTGCCATAGTGGATAGCACTCTCGCTTGCAGGGCTAGTACCTGGTAGCCAGGACACCATCTGCATAGAGTTTGTATGTTCTACCCATGGCCCATATGCAATTCACTTTATCTCCTAGGAGATAATTTAGCATTTATCACTCCTTACTTGAATTGTCTCCTCCATATTTTTATAGCTTATACCCGTTGAGGGTTTTTGTTTGAGATCAGTAGCTCATTAGTATCTAAGCCTCTTTTTTCTCGCGAAGATGGGTACTCTTCACAATTGTTTATTACCATGGTTGCTGTCCTTGAAATCCAGGTTTGTCAGTACCACTCTTCTTTTCATTATTTTCCCAATTCTTTTAAATACTAAACTATACAGAGCTCCTGGCCTGTTGGTGTATTCTTGTTACCTTGGAAGGTGCACTTTTTCCCCCGACCCTCTACAGATCAGTAATGAGTCAGTTAGCTAACCTCAGTTTTATTGGGCCTCAAAATGTTTACACACCTTTCCATGTCTTCCCTTGGTGACACTCATAGCCTTAGGACCCATATGCCAAGCGCCATCATGATCCCTACAACCATAACAAGTGTTACCACAACAACACTTGATTTGAAGAATGAAACCCTTTTTTTCGGAGGGAAAGTTGACCGTTGGGTCCTCCACAGCTGTGGGTAGAGATGAGCGTAATGACTTAATTACGATTTCGCGAAATTTCACGTAATTAGTGTAATTACGATTATGGCCATAAGTACATAATCGTAATGAAGAAGGATTTCGCAAAAATTCCGCGTAAGCATAATTTTCGCGTAATTTTCGGCATTACAGTGGGTATCGCGAAATTACGTTTGCCTTGCATGCAACCGTTTGTAAGCGTAGTTACATAACGTAATTTCGCGATAGTTCATATTACTGTAAGCGTTAATTTTCGCATCGTTTTCGCGTTACGGTGGGTATCGCGAAATTACGTTTGCCTTGCATGCAAACGTTTGTAAGTGTAGTTTACACCCTTGAACTGTGCATGCTTAGTTCTTACATTATTTAACGCGAAAAAGCGTTTATATGCGAAAATTTGTTAGCGTCCGTCTGACTACCGCTGATTCGCTTCTGATTGGCTAATGCGAACAAGTAATTTTTTATAGCTAACAAGTAATTATGAAATTCGCGAAATTACGAAGAAATGCGAAATTACGGGATGGTTTAACACGAAATTACGTTATGGATTAACGCGAAATTACGTTATGAACGAAACGCGAAATTACGCGATGAAAATTACGCTTACGGTATTTTCAATTACGATTTTAATGGCAATTACGCTAACATAATTTCGCATTGTAATAGCAAATTTCGCATGCGTAATTATAGTAACGCGAAACCCTGTTGCAGGGTCTCCACTATAGTTATTCCCCTGGTTTCATTATAACCCTTTGAAAAAGTCTTATGTACAGTAATAAAAGTTGGCGATCCCCCTGCATTCCTGAAGGAAGAAGTTCAGACTTCCATGACAGCTCAAAAAGGCTGTTGAATAACCCAAAACAGAACAAAATAAATTATTCAGGATATCCGTTTTTACCTTATTTATTCCTGTTTTGGCATCAGGAACAATCACCAAGATATAAAGAAATATCTTCAGACATAAAGGGGTTAACATTTGTCTCAGTCCCCTATGCTATTTACAGGTGATAGCATTATCTACTGATGCATATTTTGTGTTGCTTTGTTTCTTATAGTCTTCCATCTGATTATTTTCTCCTTTCTTCTCCACAATTTGTGTACTATTCATGGGATCTATATATATAATAGAGTAAGTGCCTCAACCTTCAAGCAAGAAGAAGAAGTAGCGCCCTGCCCCCAGGGCCGGTCCAAGCAAGAAGAAGGGGCTGGTCCAAGCAAGAAGAAGAAGTAGTGTCATATCAAACCAAGGGCAAAGAGGGATAATTTGCATATTCAGTAGCAGTGCATTGTGGTTAGCCACAAATGTTCACTTATAGATAAATTAATGCAGTTTTGCTTCTGTTTTAAGAAGGAAAATTACACCAAGCTTTGCTTTTTTTTTTAGTAGGAGGGCTTTTTGGTCTCTTTTATCCTCCTATACATTCTTAGTAGTTTGGGTCACCCTGAGCTGCTTGGTTACTCTGTTGTACTGGTCCAAGCCCTATCTCATACAGCCTTATCAATCTCTGCTATGTACTGAAGAGGACCAAACGTCTAAAATAGGCTGGCACATGTGGGTTTGATGTGGCTGTGTAAAAATTTAAAGCTATAGGCTTGCTATACACCAGTGGTTCTGGATGCTTTCTTGGCTTACTAAGGGTGAAAAGAAATTATTTGCATATTTAGTAGCAGTGCATTGTGGGAAACCACAAATGTTCACTTATAGCTGAATTATTGCATATTTCCTTCTATTTTAGGAAGGCAAATTACACCAAGCTTTGCTTTTTTTGGTAGAAGGTCTTTTTGGTCCCTTCCATCCCCCTATACATTCCGAGTGGTTTGGGTCACCCTGAGCTGCTTGGTTCCTCTGCTGTACTGGTCCAAGCCGTATCTCATACAGCCATATCAATCCTTGCCAAGTACAGATTAGGACCAAAAGTCTGAAACAAGCTGTAACATGTGGGTTTGATATGGCTGTGTAAAATTTAAAGCTATAGGCTTGCTATACACCAGTGGTTCTGGTTGCTTGCTTGGCTTACTAAGGGTGAAAAGGAATTATTTGCATATTTAGTAGCAGTGCATTGTGGGTAACCACAAATGTTCACTTATAGCTGAATTATTGCATATTTCCTTCTGTTTTAGGAAGGCAAATTACACTAAGCTTTGCTTTTTTTAGTAGGAGGTCTTTTTGGTCCATTT
This sequence comes from Hyperolius riggenbachi, assembly GCF_040937935.1. Lineage (NCBI taxonomy): Eukaryota > Metazoa > Chordata > Amphibia > Anura > Hyperoliidae > Hyperolius > Hyperolius riggenbachi. The sequence goes on from NC_090646.1 coordinate 222,254,565, forward strand.
TATCCCCCTATACATTCCGAGTGGTTTGGGTCACCCTGAGCTGCTTGGTTCCTCTGCTGTACTGGTCCAAGCCCTATCTCATACAGCCATATCAATCCTTGCCATGTACAGATGAGGATCAAAAGTCAGAAACAGGTTGTCACATGTGGGTTTGATATGACTGTGTAAAATTTAAAGCTATAGGCTTGCTATACACCAGTGGTTCTGGATGCTTGCTTAGCTTACTAAGGGTGAAAAGGAATTATTTGCATATTTAGTAGCAGTGCATTGTGGGTAACCACAAATGTTCACTTATAGCTGAATTATTGCATATTTCCTTCTGTTTTAGGAAGGCAAATTACACTAAGCTTTGCTTTTTTTAGTAGGAGGTTTTTTTGGTCCATTTTATCCCCCTATACATTCCGAGTGGTTTGGGTCACCCTGAGCTGCTTGGTTCCTCTGCTGTACTGGTCCAAGCCCTATCTCATACAGCCATATCAATCCTTGCCATGTACAGATGAGGATCAAAAGTCAGAAACAGGTTGTCACATGTGGGTTTGATATGACTGTGTAAAATGTAAAGCTATAGGCTTGATATACACCAGTGGTTCTGGATGTTTGCTTAGCTTACCAAGGGGGAAAAGGGGGAATTTGCATATTTAGTAGCAGTGCATTGTAGGTAACCACAAATGTTCACTTATAGCTGAATTATTGCAGATTTCCTTCTGTTTTAAAAAGGCAAATTACACCAATACAGTGTGCGGCATTGCAGGAAATGACAACAGTGGAGCGCACAATGGAACAGGGAAGAGGTGAGTCATCTCCGCCCGCTGCCTCTTACTAATAGTGGTGGCTGCTACTGTGCTTAAGCAGGAGGGGGAGCGCACATGGGGAACCCAGGTGAAGGGAGAGGGGTTCCTGCTGAGCTTAAGCTGGAGGGGGAGTGCACATAGGGGACCCAGGTGAGGGGGGGGGTCCTGCTGAGTTTAAGCTGGAGGTAGAGCACACATGGGGGACCCAGTTGAGGAGGGGTCCAACCCCCCTCCCTGTCGCTGTGCCCAATACCCCCTTCCTGCCCTCTACCCTCTTATGTGGTGTATGCTACGCCGCGGGTTGGCTAGTATTATTATATTTATGTTGTTCTAAGGGTGAAAAGAGCAAGAAAAAGCAAGTCAGTATTCTTTTGTACGATATGCTGGATCAGCAGATGAAGTACTCATAATTCTGGATATCTTGATATTTATTGTCTAAGCTGCAAACGCAGGGATTCACAAAGAATTTGCAGAGAATTTACCACTCAGTTAAAGTTTGAAACGTACTATGCTGACTTTTATACCTATTGGGCCTGGTTGATTGAGTTTAAACTGGGCAGAACCTTTTAACCCCTATCAGCCAATTTATTTAGCGATTTGCAAGTGCTCCAGGCCGTATTTCGTATTTGTTACATTTCCCTGCTTCTAATTAGTACTGTTGTAATATGTATTTATGGCCACTTGTCACTAAGGGGCAGTGTGAGGCAACAACAAAAGAATTTATGCTTTCAGTTTCTATATTTTCTGCTAGTAGAGAGAGATCAAAGCATTCCAATAATTTACAGCACAATTAATTCTGCTGACTGAGGTCAAAAGCAGTGCAATTATCTCAAATGAGATAACTCTATTGCAGCTGCTGACAGTTCTCATAGAGTGTGTTAGGCCTAATTGTGAGGAAGTGGGAGCACAATTGATTACCCATTTTGTTTCTATTGCAGCTGCTAATTGGTTAAATGAGTCTACTATTGGGTAGGAAAGGTTTACAACTCTTGCCTGGATCACATGAAATCATACTAAGAACTATTAAACAGTTAGTGAAAAAGAGGACGACTGATTGCAGACACTTACTTGCATACACCAGCAGTAAAGAATTTTTATAATAAATAAAGGTTGTCTTGGAGCTATTACACAAAGTTAAATCTGTATGTATGTGCATATACTTCAAGACCATGACTGCTATTTATACCATGTGCCGTGTAGAGTGGATGCATAGTACAGGGATTCTCTGAGATACAAACAACCCAATGATCCTGTCGTATTTCATTGCACACTCCCTTCCTGCACTAGCCCAGCTTAGGGTGTAAATGTAGAGTATGGGAGGCACCTTGGGACAGAAGGAGGCACAAATGGGGACAGTAGGGCACAGGGGGACTGAAGGATGAACAAAGGGGGACAGAAGGAGGCACAATGAGGGACAGAAGGAGGCACAAAGGGGGACAGGAGGTACAAAGGGAGACATAAGGAAGCACAAAGGGGGACAGAAAGAGGCACTAAGTGGGACAGAAGGAGGCATTAAGGGGGACAGAAGGAGGCACCGGGTGGGTGAAGAAGGCACAAGGGGAAACAGAAGGAGGCATAAAAGGGGACAAAATGAGGCACAAAGAGGAACAGTAGGAGGCACAAAGGGGGCAGAGGGATGCACGGGGGAGAGACAGCACAAGGGGACAGAAAGAGGCACACGGGACAAAATGAGGCACAAGGGGACAGAAGGAGTTACAAAAGGAGACAGAAGCAGGCACAAACACCCATAGGGCATGACTTCATTTGGGAGGTGGGGCTTAGTTCAGGGCAGGGCTTAGATCAGGGGCTGGGCATCTTCCAGGACCAATGGCACTCCAAGCAGTGGCCTGGAATGCTTATGCTTAAAAACGGCCATGGGTCTTTAGGAACATTTATGTACCCAAGCCATTGAGTAGTTTAATAAATTAGGCCTTCTAAAGTTCAATCTAAGTAATACATTACCTGAGAACTCCCTGCAATTCCTGATGGAAACCAAATCTGCAGCTTCATAAATTTGCCTGAAGTCATTTATTTTCCTTAGCAATAATAGGAAATGGAAAAAAAATTAATCTACACTCATATTCTGGATCTATTTACCTACGATCAGTGTACAGATTTGCTTGTTGACTGTGTGCCAATCAACCCATTTAAACCTATGTAAAGGTGAGGAAGGAGGTCAAGCAAAATGAGTCTTGTTGCAACTCACAGCAAGAACTGCAATTACAGCCAGTTGAGTATTATCCAATTTAGAGGTTCAATAAAGAGGAGGATAATTGTATTTTTGTCTATGTCACTGCTGAGGAGTGTCCTCTCATCCCCTGTTACGTAATCTGCAAGTGTAGGTGAAGTTATGTTAACAAAGATGTAAAATAACGTTACAAAAATACTTTAGCTATACAGGTATAGATGTAGGTATACAGGTATAGATGTATTGCATATTGTAGTCAGGGAGCTGGGTAGTGAGTAGATGCGTATTAGGCGCTTATTTATGAGACAGCCATTAGTTGAACAAGCCAGGGGACAGCATTCTAATATACAGTAAACTGTGCAGTTGAATGAACAGTGACATCTATGCTGGAAAGTGGAACACCACTTTTCTTCTGTGGTTAAAAAAAAAAAAAAAAAAATATAAAGTTCTGGAGATTGCAAACAACTCTATAATAAGTAGCAACAATCTACATACGGGGTAGAGAAAAAAGAAAAAAGAAAGTGAACTATTGCATGAAATAGTCTTTAGTCCACACAAAAGGATTTTGATCTATAAGCACGCCTAATAGGTTTAGCTTCTGTGTCTTTAATGCTTCTGAAATCAGAAGTAGGAGGAAGTAGTTCCTCAAATAGAATACTAAAAAGTCCTGTATAACAGGGACAAGATGACTGGTATAACTGTGGTTCATTGTCAGAGACTAATTCCATTGGCTTACCTTACCTGCTGAAGATAATAAATAATCAATAAAGTCTAGAGATGTTCAATGAAATGCTAACCATTCAAGTTTGCATATTTCATTCAAACTATATGCAGTTTGAAATTGGGCCAATGCAATCCTCTTCCGGCTGGTTCTGATTGGCCAGATTCCAAGCTTTATGTAATTTGCATTAAATTTACATGCAAGTTGGAATAATTAGCATTTCATTGACCATCTCTAATAAAGACCATCTAATTTTTTTAACTAGCTCAAAAGAAAGTTGGACGAAAAACAATGAGCTCTTCCAATCCGTAAAGTAGACATGCTTGCTTAACGTTTTCCCCCACGGTGTATGTAAAGGTACTGACATTTTTTTTTCGATTTCTTCTCTCAGTAACAACACTAGTATAAATCATACAGTTAGAACCATAAAGTGAGAAGAGGAGAGAGAATTTGAGGGAGCTCTCTACAGATGCCCAAGAGACCTGAGTTCTTGATCTCATCAAAGCAATCACAGTGCACCCCATTGGGAAAATGCTAATAATAGATGAAAGTGGTACTTAACCTCTCTCCACTTAACAAAATGTTTCTGAATCAATCATACTTCTGCGGGAGACTATGTAGGAAAGAGGGATCAATCTCACACCACTTTTGGGATTGTAAAAGACATAAAGTTATTGGAAATTAGCATTCACTGGCATCTATTGCAGGGCTCCTAATGTCTCTCTAGCTATACTTAGCTGCTAAATATACACATTGATCAGATTCCCAGCCAATTGAAGCCAGTAGTATGTCATACAATGATTGTGGCCAGGGGTATTATTACCTGAAGATGGAAGACAGCAATATCGCCATGATATCAGATGTCATATCCCAGCTTAAAATCCAATATACGATTGAAAGAATTTAAGCTCTTAAAAAGAGATATTATTAACCTGTTCATAAAAAAATGAGATCCTTGGAATAGCAACCCAAACTCAGCACTCATGGCCTAAGTTATACTATACTAATAAACCTGAATTATCTTTCCTTCATGTAAATAAACATATGGAAAGGGTGATGTGTTTATTGTGCATCAGTATAACAGTTTCCAGTCATCAGGATGCTTGGTTCAGCGTACATATTCCAAGCATAAGGACTCTCCAAGTCCTTCTTGTATAGCTGTTCTGTATATTCTTGCCACCTTTTCTTGACCTCTTCGGCATCTGTCAGATCCCTTCCATGTTTTTCTTTCCCCATTCCCATTTTTGCAGGGAAAATTCCATGAATATTGCCAATCTTTTTAAAAAGATCTCTGGTCTTTCCCATTACATTGTCTGTTCCTATTTCCTTGCACTTGTGGTTCAGATAAGCTTCCTTATCTCTGCGCACTATTGGTTGGAACTTTGATTTCAGATGGACATATTTTTATTCGTCTGGATTGGCTTTTGCATTCCACCTTTACGCAACCATTTTGCCTTCTTAATTTTTCTTCATTCTGGAAACCTCTTGATCAATATCACCTACTTCTTTCCATAATTCCTCAGGGATTCTGTCATATGCAATATTTTTAAGATCATATGTTGTTGGTCTACAGGCTTTTCCTGTGGTCTTTAATTTAATTCTATATTTTGCAACACTTTGCAATTAGAAGTTGATAGGCCACAGTCAGCTCCTTGTCTTGTTTAGCTATTTGTATAGAACGCTTCTATATCCTCCTGCAAAGTATGTAGTCAATTTGGTTGCAATACTGACCATTTGGTGATATCAATGTGTAAAGTCTTCTCTTGAAATAAGGTATTTGTTATCATTAAAGGGAAGGTTCAGGGAGGGTGGGTAAAAAATCAAAATCAATTTCCACTTACCTGGGGCTTCCTCCAGCCCGTGGCAGGCAGGAGGTGCCCTCGCCGCCGCTCCGCAGGCTCCCGGTGGTCTCCGGTGGCGCGCCCGACCTGGCCAGGCCGGCTGCCAGGTCGGGCTCTTCTGCGCTCCAAGGCCCGGAACTTCTGCGTCCCACGCCGGCGCTCTGACGTCATCGGACGTCCTCTGGGCTCTACTGCGCATGCGCAGAACTACTGCGCATGCGCAGTAGAGCCCGGAGGACGTCCTATGACGTCAGAGCGCCGGCGTGGGACACAGAAGTTCCGGGCCTTGGAGCGCAGAAGAGCCCGACCTGGCAGCCGGCCTGGCCAGGTCGGGCGCGCCACCGGAGACCACCGGGAGCCTGCGGAGCGGCGGCGAGGGCACCTCCTGCCTGTCACGGGCTGGAGGAAGCCCCAGGTAAGTGGAAATTGATTTTGATTTTTTACCCACCCTCCCTGAACCTTTCCTTTAAAGTATTGTCTTTGCAAAATTCTATAAGTCTCTGTCCTGCTTCATTATGTTTTCCAAAACCAAACTTGCCTGTTACTCCACTTTTTTTCACTGCTAATTTTAGCACTCCAGTCACCTACTGTATGATGTATGTGATGTTTTTCTTGTGTGGTATGTCCAAAAGCTGTTGCAAATCAACATAAAACCATTCCACTTTTAACTCGTATGCCGAATTTATAATGCTGAAAGCTGGTTTGGATGAGTCACATGCTGGAATTAAAATAGCTGGCAGGAATATTAACAATCTGAGATATGCCACTCTGATACTTCTCTGGTGGCAGAAACAGAGGAAGAATCAAAGAGCCTAGTCATAAATGTCAAACAAGAAAGTGTCAAAGCTGGTCGACTGCTTAACATCAAGAAAACTAAAGCTATGTCAGCTGCTCCAATGAAACATCTGCAAGTAGATGGAGAAAAAGTTGTAACAGATTTCAACTTCCTGGAATCAAAGATCTCTGCACATGGGGACTGCAGCCATGAGATTAAGAGATGCTTGTTGCTTAGAAGGAAATATATGGTAAGTTTGGACAAGATACTAAAGGACAGAGATGCCACTTAACCAACAAATATTAGGATAGTTAAAGCTATGGTCTTCCCAGAAGTAACATATGGCTTTGAAAGTTAGACTGTAAATAACACCATGCATAGAAAAATTATACTTTTTAAGCTATGCATGCAGAGAAAGCTACTGAGAGTTCCCTGGACTGCCATACGAATTAACCAGCCAATACTTTAAGAAATAAGGGCAGAGTGTTCACTACTATTTGCCACTACTTTGGCCACATATTGAGAAGATCATATTCTTTGGAGAAATCCTTGATGCTTGGAAAGAATGAAGGCAAGAAGAGGGTGGCAGAGACTAAGAAGGATAAATCGCTTATGTCAAGCTATGAACATGCCTATGCAACAGCGGAAAGAAGCAGTGATTGATAGACACATCTGGCATGCAGAAGTACATATGGTCACAAAGAGTCAAATTAATAAATGAGTGAGAAGGATACACTCGTTATACTTGTAACAGCTCCTCCACACACAATTACACTTTTCTACCTTTCCTTTCCAAATCCATGTTTTTACCTGTATAAGTCTGTTACTATAGGGCTTTCTTACCCTCTCTCTCCTTCCAGCTATAGACCTGAACCTTAGTGAGACATCATGGTTTTCAGCATGTCTACAGATATCTGCTACTACTAGCCACCACAGCAACTATTAGTAGAGCTGGAGTACAGCACAGCCCCCTACTTGTATGGTTAAAGGTATGGGCTAGCCTTCTTCCCACAGACTGCTGTCATGCAATTCTGTGCAGCATGTTACTTTTTGAAAACTGTTATCTAAAAAGCATCCCCATGGTTATATGCAATACCCTTTTTGGAGGTATTATGATTTGCAACATACATCCCTTCAGTTATTTATCACTTATAACTGTGCTTGAACAATGACTGGTCAATTTTGCCTCCTCCATGTAGTATGAGGGCAAACAGTTTCTGAATACTAGAAACAGATGATGCAAGTAAGCTCTCATACTATGTGGAAGTGGTAAAATTGGTCAATCATTAGCCAATCAAAGTTAGATGCATGTACCATGCTTCAGGTTGCCAACAGAGGGGAGATGTTAGAAGAGTGATGACACACTGAAGCATAAAGGAAACTTATTCTCAGAGGCACTGGCATAGGCTGTCTGCTATAGGACATAGCAGTACAATAGTAAAGTGTTAGTAAAATGTGTAAATAGTAGTAAAGTGTTGCTAAAATTGCATACTAAGCAGTCTTTAAGAGGACCTTTAACCCAGGATTAAACTTCATCCCAAACAGTAATGTATTATTATAACAACCTTTTAGCCAATCTAGATAAAGCAGTTAGTGCAGTCAAGTTTTGTTCTTGTCTGCCAGTAGTAAAAATGACTAGCAGGCTCATGGTGGATCAAACAACATTAACAAATTACATGGCAAATATCAATCATTTCTTGATCTCTTATTTTTTAATTTCTCACTTCTCTCAATGTATTGATTTCTTTGGCTTCAATTCATCAAGCATTACCGCATTCGGTAATGCTGAAAACAGCTGACTTAACGGAGCACTTTCGAAAATGTTAATTCATCAAAGCTGTTACCGAATGAGAAGCTGAAATGACAGAGCAATGAGATAAATTACCGACTTGTGCTCAACACATGTCAGCAAATGTCAGTAAATGTTAATTCATCAAGGTCACCACATTCGCTAACACATTCGGTGATTATCTCCAGCTCTCCCCTGTCGTGAATGTTTTCATGATTAACAGGAGCAGGCAGCCAATAGAAACAGCCCCTGTTCTCCTGCAAGTGCGGCTGATAGGTGCTGATAGGTCACACAGGCTTCTCCACACAAGCTTCCAGACTCCCCAGGCAGTGAGCAGAGAGAACGGGACAAAATATATCCCCAGATATCCTTCGGTGGTGTAACCCTTTGAGTCCCTGTTTGAATATGCAAAGATGCAAGTGGTGAAATCACCAAGCATGGCATTTGTAATGTCTCCAGGAAGTTTATCTACATTGTGGCAAATAAGTAAAATGTTAAGAAACACTGATGGACAGATTCAGAGCAGCAGAGGCAGTATAAGTAACAGTAAATATAACACGTTTACATGTAAAGGGATGTCTGGATGCCTTCTATTGTTATCAGCTTGTAACAACACAGAGACATTCCAAGCTGCTCTGCACCACTCTGCTGTTATCGAACAGCCTTTGATGAACTGAAGCCGTAGTACTTCGGTAACTTAACGAACCTCTACCACACATGTGAAAATATTGATGAATTAGCACAGTGAAGTGTAAAATACCGAATGCGGTATTTTAAGGACTGGGATTTTGTTATCGAACACCCTTTGATGAATTGAAGCCTTTTTTTCCCCTGATACTATTTTCCGGTAAGTTCCTCTTTGAAGGGTGTGTAAAATTGCTCACTAAAATGGCTTATCATCTTGTCTTCTTCTTTCGTTTTCTACAGTGGACTCCTTTGGAATCCCAGTATGACCCAGAAGTCAGCTGAAGAACCTTGAATGAAATTCTGCTACATCTTGTACCACTGCAGCCCTTGGAGTATGGTTGGTTCAAATCTGCAGTTGGATCTTAGTTGGATTTACAATGTCTGGGAATTATAAAGCAATAGACAGGGCTGTACGTCTGCATAAAACTTGTTTTCCTTACCATCAGACCATTTTAACTGTGCCACTTTATCATGACTTAAAATTTTGTGATGCATTTTGGGAGACTACGTACACATGAATATTCATATATGTGTGTGTTTGTATACTGTATAAGTAGAATTGCACACATTTAAATGCAAAACATGCAATCTAATGTGGAATATTTAAACACAAACATTTCCCCAGCAAATGGCACAGTTTAATGATAGTTTAGTTAGAAATTGACCTATTCAAACAATAAACACAATCAATTCTAGTTGACAGTAAAGAATATGATGTGAGTGATATGATGCATATTTTAGTAATGCAAACAAACAAATGCTTCAGTATGTAGAAAGCATGAGCATTCACTTAATTGTAAATTGCTATTAAAACATGATCAGTGCAATGATAGTCTGTTTAGTCATCTAGCTGTACTAATGACATTGGTTAATATGCACATTAATCATGGCTGATTGGATTAATTGTAGAGAACTTATTAACATCCAACTGCTCTTCCTGCAGATATTGCTATGTAGCTGAAAGCTGGGACTGTCTAAATCATCTTTATCGTGGGGAATTCATATTATGTCTTTTCCTTATGACACAGTAAATACTGATTCTCTAAATGAAATCAGAATGTGAATATTGGAAGATGGTTACTTGCATAAACCTCTTTAGCCAAAGTAGGAGTTAAGATAGATACAAACATACAATGATTGTCGCCTGTCAGGGATTGGTAAATGATCCCTAGGGCAACAGTTTTGCTTTTGGTAAATTGACAGGTAACCCCATCTCTTATCCCACACCCTGCTGTAGTTAGGTGTGCATATAATAAATGTTCTGGTTAAAAAGGGTGCCAGATATAAACAATATTAAAGTTATTGTTTAATAAAATGGGCACCAGGATATAATGTTAAATATTTATAATACTAATATACTACTATTCCCCTCTGTTACCTCTATTTTTACGTTTACTGAAATGTGGACCAGTAAAATTAATAAAATAATGTTTATCCACTTAAAGAGACACTGAAGCGGAAAAAAAATGATGAGATTATGATTTGTATGTGTAGTACAGCTAAGAAAAAAAACATTAAGATCAGATACATCAGTCTAATTGTTTCCAGTGCAGGAAGAGTTGAGAAACTCCAGTTGTTATCTCTATGCAAAAAAGCTATTAAGCTCTCCGACTAACTTAGTCGTGGAGAGGGCTGTTATCTGACTTTTATTATCTCAACTGTAATTGAACTGTTTACTTTTCCTCTGCTAGAGGAGAGTTCATTACTTCACAGACTGCTCTGAAAGACTCATTTTGAATGCTGAGTGTTGTGTAATCTGCACATATTATAGAGTGATGCAATGTTAGAAAAACACTATATACCTGAAAATAAAAATATGAGAATATTTTCTTTGCTGCTAATCTTCTAGTAATTATTCATAGTACACAACCAATTCATTATATCATATATTTTTTATCGCTTCAGTGTCTCTATAAGGACTGCAGTCTTAAAACCCCTTAAGGACCAGACACTTTTTTCCATTCAGACCACTGCAGTTTTAACGGTTTATTGCTCGGTCATGCAACCTACCACCTAAATGAATTTTACCTCCTTTTCTTATCACTAATACAGCTTTCTTTTGGTGCTATTTGATTACTGCTGTAATTTTTAGTTTTTGTTATAGTCATCAAAAAAGACATGAATTTTGTAAAAAAAAATTGATTTTTTTAACTTTCTTTGCTGACATTTTTCAAATAAAGTAAAATGTCTATATACATTGTTCTCCAAATGTATTGTGCTACATGTCTTTGATTAAAAAAAATCAAAAAATGCAATAAGTGTATATTTATTGGTTTGGGTAAAAGTTATAGCGTTTACAAACTATGGTGCAAAAAGTGAATTTTCCCATTTTGAAGTATCTCTGACTTTTCTGAGCACCTGTCATGTTTCATGAGGTGCTAGAATTCCAGGATAAATGCCCCCAAATGACCCCATTTTGGAAAAAAGACATCCCAAAGTATTCACTAAGAGACATGGTGAGTTCATAAAAGATTTTATTTTTTTGTCACAAGTTAGCGGAAAATGACACTTTGTGACCATAAAAAATAATTTAAAAAAGTTTCCATTTCTGCTAACTAGTGACAAAAAAAATGAAATCTGCCACGGACTCACCATGCTCCTCTCTGAATACCTTGAAGTGTCTACTTTCCAAAATGGGGGCATTTGTGCGGTGTGTTTACTGTCCTGGCATTTTGGGGGGTGCTACATTGTAAGCACCCCTGTAAAGCCTAAAGGTGCTCATAGGACTTTGGGACCCTTAGTGCACCTAGGCTGCAAAAAAGTGTCACACATGTGGTATTGCTGTACTCAGAAGAAATAGTATAATGTGTTTTGGGGTGTATTTTTACACATACCCATGCTAGGTGGGAGACATATCTCTGTAAATTAGATTTTTTTTTAATTTTTTTACACACAATTGTCCATTTACAGAGATATTTCTCCCACCCACCATGGGTATGTGTAAAAATACACCCCAAAACACATTATACTACCTCTCCTGAGTACGGCGATACCACATGTGTGACACTTTTTTGCAGCCTAGGTGCGCTAAGGTGACCAAAGTCCTATGAGTACCTTTAGGATTTTACAGGTCATTTTGAGGCATTTGGTTTCTAGACTACTCCTCACACTTTAGGACCCCTAAAATGCCAGGGCAGAATAGGAATCCCACAAGTGACCCCATTTTAGAAAGAAGACACCCCAAGGTATTCCGTCAGGTGTATGGTGAGTTCATAGAAGATTTTATTTGTTGTCACAAGTTAGCGGAAATTGATTTTTCTTTTTTCTTTTCACAAAGTGTCATTTTCCACTAACTTGTGATAAAAAATAAAATCTTCTATGAACTCACCATACACCTAACGGAATACCTTGGGGTGTCTTTTTTCTAAAATGGGGTCACTTGTGGAGTTCCTATACTGCCCTGGCATTTTAGGGCAGAGATCACCTGACAGAACTTAAGATGTTGCCATCTGTGACAAATTTCAAAATGTAAATCAGGCTGAGGAAATAAAGTTCTTCTTTAAGTCTGTACATGCCCACTGAAACTGCTGCCGCATTTGCAGGTGCTAATGGAAATAAAAAGCAGACTGAGCTATGGTGTATGACTTTTGTACATTGCTCTGCTACATGAAAAAAGCAAACAGTCTTTCTGCCATAAAAAAGTGGGGAATCTCCAACTCATTTGTGAATGCGACCTAAAAAAATATTTTCTGTCTTTTTGGCATCCTCATTATGATTATGCCCTAAATTATTCAGTGCTTGCAATTTCAGACTCCATTTGAGGAAATGGAGAATTATTACCTGCACAGTGTTTCCTTAATATTCAATTAATTCTTCCGTGCTCACAACAAACATGAGCGTAAGAGGCGAAATGGTTTCATTGTTATTCAGTGACACAGGCAAAAACACTTCCAGCATCTTTCACTAAGCGCAGGATATAATGAAGTGTTTTCCTGATGGAATAATTCATTAAACATCTCTCTCATATAATATAGACAATATAAATGTAAATTACATATGGAATCTTTCCATATTGAATTACTGAAATAGAAGGCATAAGGAGCCTTTTACAGACAGACATGAGTAGCAATAGTGTGTGTAATTGATTTTGCAGTGAAAAATGCAGGTTCGCTTTTGCAGAATTTACTTACACGGTATACGCTGTATGGAGTTAAGCTACATACTCACCTCGTGATCCAGAAAAAGGGATCCAGCGATGCCCTCCCCTTCACAACAAGCATTCCACGATGCAATTTCCTGGCATGGGTATCCACGGTATTACGCAACGTTACACAGCGGGTGCGAATGGAAAGTCAAGTGATTGCGGTGCTTTGTGTGGCGTTGTTGGGGATGTTAAAGAGAATCTGAAATACAAAAAAAAACCTCTGGGGGATACTCACCTCGGGAGGGGGAAGCTTCTGGATCCTAGAGAGGATTCCCCTAATCCGGTCGATCTGCGCTACTGCGCAGACGTGAGTCCTTTTGCGCCTGCACAGTAGAGTAGATACGATCGGGCTTGGCTATTTCCCCCTAGCCTGAACGAAGAGCGCCTACGCTGGATCCCGTAAAGGTAAATAAATCAAGCCTTGTCAAGCTTGTTGGGGAAGGATTCGGGGGAGCCAGCACTGAATTCCCTGAAGCTACAGGGGAGGGGGAAGCCTCATTGGGCTTCCCCCTCCCGAAGTAAGTATCCCCCAGAGGGTTTTTTTTTTATTTAACCACTTAACGACCGCCCCCAGCCGATGGGCGGCGGCAAAGACCGGTCCCAAACGACCGCAATACGCCCATCGGCGGGGGCGGCTGCGGGAGTGGCTATGCGGCGATCGCGTCATTCGTGACGCGATCAGCCGCCGGGGACTGGCTCCGCCCCCCGTTCGCCGTAACCCGCCGGCCGTTCGGAAGCGCCGGCGGGTTACTGGCATCCGGATCGCCGCTGCAACAGTGTATAATAGGCTTTGTAATGTATACAAAGCCTATTATACTGGCTGCCTCCTGCCCTGGTGGTCCCAGTGTCCGAGGGACCACCAGGGCAGGCTGCAGCCACCCTAGTCTGCACCCAAGCACACTGATTTCCCCCCCCCTGCCCCCTGATCGCCCACAGCACCCCTCAGACCCCCCCCTGCCCACCCCCCAGACCACTGTTTGCACCCAGTCACCCCCCTAATCACCCATCAATCACTCCCTGTCACTATCTGTCAACGCTATTTTTTTTTTAAGTCCCTAATCTGCCCCCTACTCCCTCCTGATCACCCCCCCACCCCTCAGATTCTCCCCAGACCCCCCCCCCCCATGTACTGTATGCATCTATCCCCCCTGATCACCTGTCAATCACCTGTCAATCACCTGTCAATCACCTGTCAATCACCCGTCAATCACCCCCTGTCACTGCCACCCATCAATCAGCCCCTGATCTGCCCCTTGCGGGCAATCTGATCACCCCCCCACACCAATAGATCGCCCGCAGATCCGACATCAGATCACCTCCCAAATCCATTGTTTACATCTATTCTCTCCTCTAAACACCCACTAATTACCCATCAATAACCCCCATCACCACCTGTCACTGTTACCCATCAGATTAGACCCTAATCTGCCCCTTGCGGGCACCCAATCACCTGCCCACACGCTCAGATTGCCCTCAGACCCCCCCCCCTTATCAATTCGCCCGTGCAATATTTACATCTGTTCTCCCCTGTAATAACCCACTGATTACCTGTCAATCACCCATCAATCACCCCCTGTCACTGCCACCCATCAATCACCCCCTGTCACTGCCACCCATCAATCAGCCCCTAACCTGCCCCTTGCGGGCAATCTGATCACCCACCCACACCAATAGATCGCCCGCAGATCCGACATCAGATCACCTCCCAAATCCATTGTTTACATCTATTCTCTCCTCTAAACACCCACTAATTACCCATCAATCACCCCCTATCACCACCTGTCACTGTTACCCATCAGATTAGACCCTAATCTGCCCCTTGCGGGCACCCAATCACCTGCCCACACGCTCAGATTGCCCTCAGACCCCCCCCCCCTTATCAATTCGCCCGTGCAATATTTACATCTGTTCTCCCCTGTAATAACCCACTGATTACCTGTCAATCACCCATCAATCACCCCCTGTCACTGCCACCCATCAATCACCCCCTGTCACTGCCACCCATCAATCAGCCCCTAACCTGCCCCTTGCGGGCAATCTGATCACCCACCCACACCAATAGATCGCCCGCAGATCCGACATCAGATCACCTCCCAAATCCATTGTTTACATCTATTCTCTCCTCTAAACACCCACTAATTACCCATCAATCACCCCCATCACCACCTGTCACTGTTACCCATCAGATTAGACCCTAATCTGCCCCTTGCGGGCACCCAATCACCCGCCCACACCTCAGAACGCCCTCAGACCCCAGCCCTGATCACCTCGCCAGTGCATTGCTTGCATCTATTTCCCCCCTCTAATCACACCTTGAGACACCCATCAATCACCTCCTGTCACCCCCTAGCACACCTACCCATCAGATCAGGCCCTAATTTGCCCCGTGTGGGCTCCTGATCACTCGGCCAAACCCTCAGATCCCCCTCAGACCCCCTTCCGATCACCTCCCCAGTGCATTGATTGCATCTATTTTCCCCTCTAACCGCCCCCTGAGACACCCATCAATCACCTCCTGTCACCCCCCTAGCACTCCTATCCATCAGATCAGGCCCAATACATCCTGTCATCTAAGAGGCCACCCTGCTTATGACCGATTCCACAAAATTTGCCCCCTCATAGACCACCTGTCATCAAAATTTGCAGATGCTTATACCCCTGAACAGTCATTTTGAGAAATTTGGTTTCCAGACTACTCACAGTTTTGGGCCCGTAAAATGCCAGGGCAGTATAGGAACCCCACAAGTGACCCCATTTTAGAAAGAAGACACCCCAAGGTATTCTGTTAGGTGTATGATGAGTTCATAGAATATTTTATTTTTTGTCAAAAGTTAGCGGAAATTGGATTGTTATTGTTTTTTTCACAAAGTGTCATTTTTCACTAACTTGTGAGAAAAAATAAAATCTTCTATGAACTCACCATACCCCTAACGGAATACCTTGGGGTGTCTTCTTTCTAAAATGGGGTCACTTGTGGGGTTCCTATACTGCCCTGGCATTTTAGGGGCCCTAAACCGTGAGGAGTAGTCTAGAAAACAAATGCCTCAAAATGACCTGTGAATAGGACGTTGGGCCCCTTAGCGCACCTAGGCTGCAAAAAAGTGTCACACATGTGGTATCGCCATACTCAGGAGAAGTAGTATAATGTGTTTTGTGGTGTATTTTTACACATACCCATGCTGGGTGGGAGAAATCTCTCTGTAAATGGACAATTGTGTGTAAAACAAATAAAAAAATGTGTCATTTACAGAGATATTTCTCCCACCCAGCATGGTTATATGTAAAAATACACCACAAAACACATTATACTACTTCTTCTGAGTACGGCGATACCACATGTGTGACACTTTTTTGCAGCCTAACTGTGCTAAGGGGCCCAAAGTCCAATGAGTACCTTTAGGATTTCACAGGTCATTTTGAGACATTTGGGTTCAAGACTACTCCTCACGGTTTAGGGCCCCTAAAATGCCAGGGCAGTATAGGAACCCCACAAGTGACCCCATTTTAGAAAGAAGACACCCCAAGGTATTCTTTTAGGTGTATGATGAGTTCATAGAAGATTTTATTTTTTGTCACAAGTTAGCGGAAATTGATATGTATTGTTTTTTTTTTCACAAAGTGTCATTTTCCGCTAACTTGTGACAAAAAAAAAATCTTCTATGAACTCACCATACTCCTAACAGAATACCTTGGGGTGTCTTCTTTCTAAAATGGGGTCACTTGTGGGGTTCCTATACTGCCCTGGCATTTTAGGGGCCCTAAACCGTGAGGAGTAGTCTAGAATCCAAATGCCTCAAAATGACCTGTGAATAGGACGTTAGGCCCCTTAGCGCACCTAGGTTGCAAAAAAGTGTCACACATGTGGTATCGCCGTACTCAGAAGAAGTAGTATAATGTGTTTTGGGGTGTATTTTTATACATACCCATGCTGGGTGGGAGAAATCTCTCTGTAAATGGACAATTGTGTGTAAAAAAAATCAAATAATTGTCATTTACAGAGATATTTCTCCCACCCAGCATGGGTATGTGTAAAAATACACCCCAAAACACATTATACTACTTCTCCTGAGTACGGCGGTACCACATGTGTGGCACTTTTTTGCACCCTAAGTGCGCTAAGGGGCCCAAAGTCCAATGAGTACCTTTAGGATTTCACAGGTCATTTTGCCACATTTGGTTTCAAGACTACTCCTCACGGTTTAGGGCCCCTAAAATGCCAGGGCAGTATAGGAACCCCACAAATGACTCCATTTTAGAAAGAAGACACCCCAAGGTATTCCGTTAGGAGAATGGCGAGTTCATAGAAGATTTTATTTTTTGTCACAAGTTAGCGGAAAATGACACTTTGTGAAAAAAAACAATTAAAATCAATTTCCGCTAACTTGTGACAAAAAAAAAAAATCTTCTATGAACTCACCATACATCTAACGGAATACCTTGGGGTGTCTTCTTTCTAAAATGGGGTAATTTGTGGGGTTCCTATACTGTCCTGGCATTTTAGGGGCCCTAAACCGTGAGGAGTAGTCTTGAAACGAAATTTCTCAAAATGACCTGTGAAATCCTAAAGGTACTCATTGGACTTTGGGCCCCTTAGCGCAGTTAGGGTGCAAAAAAGTGCCACACATGTGGTATCGCCGTACTCAGGAGAAGTAGTATAATGTGTTTTGGGGTGTATTTTTCCACATACCCATGCTGAGTGGGAGAAATATCTCTATAAATAGACAATTGTGTGTAAAAAAAATAAAAAAATTGTCATTTACGGAGATATTTCTCCCACCCAGCATGTGTATGTGTAAAAATACACCCCAAAACACATTATACTACTTTTCCTGAGTACGGCAATACCACATGTGTGGCACTTTTTTGCGGCCTAACTGCGCTAAGGGGCCCAAAGTCCAATGAGCATCTTTAGGCTTTACAGGGGTGCTTACAATTAGGCACCCCCCAAATGCCAGGACAGTAAACACACCCCACAAATGACCCCATTCTGGAAAGTAGACACTTCAAGGTATTCAGAGAGGAGCATAGTGAGTCCGTGGCAGATTTCATTTTTTTTTGTCGCAAGTTAGAAGAAATGGAAACTTTTTTTTTTTTTTTTTTTTTGTCACAAACTGTCATTTTCCGCTAACTTGTGACAAAAAATAAAATCTTCTATGAACTCACCATGCCTCTCACTGAATACTTTGGGATGTCTTCTTTCCAAAATGGGGTCATTTGGGGGGTATTTGTACTATCCTGGAATTTTAGCCCCTCATGAAACATGACAGGTGCGCAGAAAAGTCAGAGATGCTTGAAAATGGGAAAATTCACTTTTGGCACCATAGTTTGTAAACGCTATAACTTTTACCCAATCCAATAAATATACACTGAATGGTTTTTTTTTTATCAAAGACATGTAGCAGAATAACTTTCGCGCTCAAATGTATAGGAAATTTTACTTTATTTGAAAAATGTCAGCACAGAAAGTTAAAAAAGTCATTTTTTTGACAAAATTCATGTCTTTTTTGATGAATATAATAAAAAGTAAAACTCGCAGCAGCAATCAAATAGCATCAAAAGAAAGCTGTATTAGTGACAAGAAAAGGAGGTAAAATTCATTTAGGTGGTAGGTTGTATGACCGAGCAATAAACCGTGAAAGCTGCAGTGGTCTGAATGGAGAAAAAGGCTCTGGTCCTTAAGGGGCGAAAAGACTGTGGTCCCGAAGTGGTTAAAGAATCTCTTTAAAGATAAGATCCACCATGACGGTCATTATCGCGGCGTGGCGCTAAACGATGTTAGCGTGATAGCGCGCCTGTAGCCACGTACGTTAATGATCACTCGGCGCTCAAAGTATCACTAGTCGTCAAAAAATTGACAGGAAAATCATGTTGTGGGCATCGACCTTTACGGAGATTTATGGGAACAATTGTTCAAGCTGGTCTCAGTTCAGTTCAGATACTGTTCACCAAAATAAGTCCTAAAATTAAAGTTTGGAGTTCCTAAATCTGAATTTTCATCATTTTCTGCCAAATGTAGCAAAAAGGCATGGGAAAACCAGAGGAACTTTGTGATATTTATTTATTTATTTATTTATTTATTGTATTTATAATGCGCCAACATATTACGCAGCGCTGGACAATAAATAAATAAATGACAACTGAAGTGAGAGGAATATGGAGGTTGCCATATGCATTTCCTTGCCAATCCCCTAGCGTCCTGATAGCTTTCATGCATCAGCAGTGTCTAAATCACACACCTGAAATAAGCATACGTCAAATGCATCAAACACCTGATCTGCATGCCTGTTAAGGGTCTATAGCTAAAAGTATTGGGAGAAGAGGATCAGCAAGACAGCCAGACAATGTGCACTGTTTAAAAGGAAATACATATGTCACCCTCCATATCCCTCTCACCACAAAACAGGCAAAATGGTTACAGCAGTGCAGAGGGGTCATTTTATAGAGCTTTGAGGGCAAAATGGGAAAGACACAAATCCTTC
Organism: Hyperolius riggenbachi; assembly: GCF_040937935.1. Classification (NCBI taxonomy): domain Eukaryota; kingdom Metazoa; phylum Chordata; class Amphibia; order Anura; family Hyperoliidae; genus Hyperolius; species Hyperolius riggenbachi. The sequence continues at coordinate 222,273,980 of NC_090646.1, forward strand.
AATTTACAGCTTCATGGAGTTCCTTAATCCTGTTGTAACGATCGGTGTCAGCACACAGAGAGAATGTGATTGTTGATGATCTGCAGAATCATCAACAATACAGATGTATACTCGATTATGGATGATCTGCAGAATCACCAATAATACAAGTATGACTAACCTCTGGACACCTAATGAGTAAATGTATAAGATGAACTGGAGGCTATCTCCCGAGGAGCAGGAGATATAAGAGACTTGGCCAAGAGCCACCTGAGGGGCAGTTGACCCCGGAGCAGTGCAGAAATTATCTCTTGATAGTGAGGACCTGGTAACCAGGGATAACAGTATTAGATGGTGAACTGTACTGCAGCCAGAGGGAGGGACCACTGGCTGCTAACAGGCCGAACTCTCTGAGGAGCGGGAGTCCTGGTTGCAGCTGACACCTGATGGAATGGTGTCACTGCTAATACTGATAGACTGAGCACTCAGGGAGAGTGATAGCTAGGATAGTCGGGCAGGCCAGGTTGGCAACACACGAGCAGATGAGGTACAGAGACAGAAGACTGATTCGGTAACCGGTACAGGCAGGGTCTGGCAACAGGTAGACAGATATGCAGAGGTACCGAATCAGAAAGTGAGAGAAAGGTCAACAGAGCAAATAGTCAAACCATATAAATATAACAGAGTCCTAGACTGGGGTGTGAGCTCCTTGATCTCGACACCCGGGAACTAGTCTAGAGTAACACAGTAATGACACAGAGTCCCTAAGCTTGGGTGTGAGGTCCTTGGTCACAACACCCTGGAACTGGTCTAAAGTATAACACAGCAATGACACAGTTTCCCTAAGCTTGGGTGTGACGTCCGTGGTCTCAACACCCTGGAATGGGTCTAAAGTATAACACAGCAATGACACAGTTTCCCTAAGCTTGGGTGTGAGGTCAGTGGTCTCAACACCCTGGAATGGGTCTAAAGTATAACACAGCAATGACACAGTATCCCTAAGCTTGGGTGTGAGGTCCGTGGTCTCAACACCCTGGAACTGGTCTAAAGTATAACACAGTAATGACACAGTTTCCCTAAGCTTGGATGTGAGGTCCGTGGTCTCAACACCCTGGAACTGGTCTAACATATAACACAAATGTATTCTGGCTCTCCATCTGTGTGCACTACTAGGCTCAGACACACGAGACGCACGCTGCTGTGTGGAAACCGCTGGCCTGAACGCGGAGACAGCCGCCCTGCTGCCAGGCCGTGTGGCGGTGTCTCCGCAATCCATTACACCTGTCCATTCTGTAGAGCAGGAATAATTCTAGGGGCCATTTCAAGGGCTCCCAACAGCAACACTGAACCCTGGCAGTGCATATGTTGCTTCATATGTCAACCTTTAAAATAAATACTGTATTTTTTGGACCATAAGACTCCCCTTTTCTATCCAAAAATGGGGAATAAAAGTCACTGCATCTTATAGTCCAAATGCAGGGAGCTCCTGACTTGTGAACGGCTGCCAATATGAACCTCCAAACCCGCAAAAATGTCGGGGACTCCCTGTACTGTACCCATGCCGAGGAGGACACAGGGGGACAAACAGAAGGCACGGGGACACAAAGGGGCATAGAGGAGGACACAAGAGGCATAGAGAAGGACACAAGGGGGATCGAGGAGAACACTTGGAGACACAAGAAGTACAAGGGGGCATAATCCACAAGATGCTGCTTCACCATGGATGCACCAGGTTTAGTATATATTTAGTATATATTTTTTTACCTTGATTTTGTCCTCTAAACCTATATGTGTCTTATGGTCTTATAGTCCGAAAAGTACTAACACAGCACTTTCTTCTTTAGTGGAAGGTTCCTTTACTGAATGCTGTTCTGCTACAATTTTGTTTTGGTGGTAGTAGATTTTATGCTGTAAATAATCTTCTAGAGCAAAGAGGAAATGCAGAGTTTCATACCACTTTAAAGAAGTATCAGTCATATTAAGAGATGTTCTGTTATAGGAGTATCATCAACAGATATCAGGCATGCATTGGTCTACTCCCTAAAGAGACTTTTACTTTAGTGTCCATAATTTGGTAGTGGGCATAAGGATTTTTTCCTTAGTTATTGCAAAAAGACCATTGGAGGGATCTCCCTAACAAAAAATTCACCTGGGCTCAGAAGCATTGTGAAAGAACATCACTGTAGAGCCCACACCTGCCACCAGAACTCAGAGATCCACATATCAAGTTGCTTATATTTAGCTCAAATCTGACCTATCCCTGAATCCAAACACCAACAGTGTTTAGAAAGGGGCCACTGAAATCAGAATAAGCACAGCAGCTCCTCACCCCAAGCCTTGCTGATAAATGGACTTGCAAGCTACCACATGTGGAAATGAGGAAAAGGATTATTGTAGTAGGAAATGTCTTTGCTGACTAACTAAAACATATTTTAGAGAACTTTTACTTAAAGTAGTACTGAACTCTCATTGTTTACAAATCAGAGCTTTCATATGTAACGATCGGTGTCAGCACGCAGAGAGAATCTGATTATTGGCGATCTGCAGTATCACCAAGAATGCAGATATATACCCGATTATTGATGATCTGCAGTATCACCGATAATCAGATATATTGCTAACCTCTGGACACCCAGCAAAAGAACACAATAAAGACAGTAATATATCACGGAAGTGTGGAAATATCCACCACACGGCAATTCCTTAGAGGTGTGGTTACCTCTGAATGGGAACCCCGTGAGTGAGATCCTCTAACCAGGCAGAGTGAGGAATCTCGACCCCTAGCAGTAATTGTCTGCTTGGGGCAGGCGTTTCGGAGAGGCAAGCCTCAGAGATAACCCTCCAGTGGGAGACGTTCCACTGAAGGGAGAAAGGTCAGACAGGCAAGGGTTCAGCAACAGAGATGATGGCAGCGGTACAGGAGCGGAAGGCAGAAGAGTAATCGGTAATCAGGCAGAGGTCGGCAACAAGAATCAGATAGGCAAAAGTACAATAGCGTAGAGAGGGAGAGTAGTCAAGGATAGCTGAAGTCAAAACACAGATACAATATCAAAGTACAATCCTAACTAAGGTGTGAAATCCTTAGTATCAACACCAGGGTACTGAGCTAAGGTCTGAGCGCTAACACAGCAATGTATTCACGACAGCAGACAACCTGCTACTGACACACAAGCCCCATATGTAGCCAGAGAGCTGCCCAGCGCCGCCCCAGAGTCCCAACCAATCAGGAAACCTCCTGAGGTCAGCTGACTGGGGAGTCAGCTGAGCCTCCTACGTAGGAGGTAAAAGTCCTGCCTCCTTGCGCGCGCGCGTGTGACCCTCTGCCTCTGAGTAATGGAGAGGCCAGGCCCCAGGTCCGTGTCCGCCCGCAGACTTAAGTCCGCTTGCCGCCATGTGATACCCGCCGCCGTGTCGCCAGTCGCGGCGGCAGTGTCCCTGCCAGCCTGTGCCGGCCGCACCACATGAGCGACGGAGTCCGCCGGCTGGGAACCGGAGACCGCCGCCATGCTGCCCCGCATGGCGGCGTTGTCTCCGCTATCCCTTACAGTACCCCCCCCCCCCTTGAGGAGTGGACTCCGGACACCTCCTACACGGTTTCTCAGGATGCAACTGATGAAACTTCTTCCTCAATCTCTCAGCATGCATGCAATCCTCTGGTACCCAGGACCTGTCCTCTACACCATACCCTTTTCAATGGACCAAATACTGCACCGAATTCTGCACCAGCCGAGAATCCAGAATCCTTTCAACTTCGTATTCCTTCTGACCCTCTACTACCACTGGGGGGGGGGGGGGGAGAGGAATCTACATAAACTGCCGGTTTCAGTAAGGAAACGTGGAATGATCTCCAACATCTCATACTGGCTGGGAGATCAATCACGTAAGAAACATCATTGATCTTCCTGACCACAGGATAAGGCCCTATGAACCTGGGACCTACCTTGGTAGACAGTTGTCTAAGAGCCAAATGTCTGGTCGACACCCACACCTTGTCTCCTGGGGCAAAGTGCCACTCAACAGACCGTCTCTTGTCGGCCTGTTTCTTTTGCTTTTGAAAAGCTACTCCCAGATTTTTCTTTACCTGTCCCCATAGTTCCCTTAAAGTTTTCTGCCAATTTTCCAGAGCTGGGAGCGAGGAAGAACACACAGGCAATGGAGAAAACTTAGGGGACTTTCCAGACACAACCTGAAAAGGAGACAACCCAGTTGATGAGCTCTTCAGGTTGTTTTGCGCGAATTCCGCAAAAGGCAAAAACTTGACCCATTCGGTCTGTGCATCCGCGACATAACATCTAAGGAACTGCTCCAGAGCCTGATTAACCCTTTCGGTCTGCCCGTTGGACTGTGGGTGATACCCTGATGAAAACGACAGGTTCATATCCAATGTGTGGCAAAAAGCCCTCCAAAACTTTGACACAAACTGGACTCCCCTGTCAGAAACTACATCATCCGGGATCCCGTGCAAGCGAAAGACGTGCTGCACGAAGAGATCGGCCAACTCCTGGGCCGAGGGTAATCCTTTAAAGAGACTCTGAAGCGAGAATAAATCTCGCTTCAGAGCTCATAGTTAGCAGGGGCATGTGTGCCGAGAGGCTTTATGGATCTTTAGGTTGGGAACGAGACTTCCAATGGGTTTGAATTCCCATTGGGACTTAGCATTAATAACTTAGTGAGGAGGTGCTCAGGTGTATTTGTTTGTCTTGCTCCCTCACTATCTGATTTTATTTATTTTATTCTAGGAACCTTTTCTATATATTTTAAATAAAATTTGACAGAATACAGACATTTCGCATGAGATATATCATGAGGGATGTTTCCCTTTGGAATGAGAATATCCCTTCCTGGATGTGGTGCTTAGGGGAGTGTCTCTAATTATGGGACCTCCCCCTCCACAGGAGGCTGGCATATATAGTGTCTGGTGTCACAAACTTTTAGCTATGAGTAAGAACCGTCTGGTTCGAAACATGTCAGCTACATGATGTGTGATTTGGTGTGGATACTAGTGTTGGGTGAACAGTGTTCGCCACTGTTCGGGTTCTGCAGAACATCACCCTGTTCGGGTGATGTTCGAGTTCGGCCGAACACCTAATGGTGTTCGGCCAAACTGTTCGGCCATATGGCCGAACTAAGAGCACATGGCCGATTGTTCCCCGAACGTTCGGCTAGCGCTGTGATTGGCCGAACGGGTCACGTGGTTCGGACCCGAACGCGCTCTGATTGGCCGAACGGGTCACGTGGTTCGGGTGAATAAATACCCGATCCACGTCATTTCTCCGCCATTTGTCTGTGGGTTTAGCTTTGGGTAGGCAGGCAGGGTAGTTCTCTCTCCAGCCAGGCTAGCCAGGGTCCCCCGGTCATTGTGTCGCTGCTAGGAATAGTAGTACACCGCTCACCCACACTATATAGCATTCTGTTTACTGCCACTCTGTGTCTCTCTGCCGGGAACAGTAGTACACCACTCACCCTGTATAGCAGTGTGCTCTGTGTCGCTGCTTGGAATAGTAGTACACCGCTCACCCACACTATATAGCATTGTGTTTACTGCCACTCTGTGTGTCTGCTGGGAATAGTAGTACACCGCTCAGCCACACTATATAGCATTGTGTTTACTGACACTCTGTGTGTCTGCTGGAAACAGTAGTACACCGCTCACCCTGTATAGCATTGTGCTCTGTGTCACTGCTGGGAATAGTAGTACACCGCTCACCAACACTATATAGCATTGTGTTTACTGCCACTCTGTGTGTCTGCTGGGAATAGTAGTACACCGCTCAGCCACACTATATAGCATTGTGTTTACTGCCACTCTGTGTGTCTGCTGGGAACAGTAGTACACCGCTCACCCTGTATAGCATTGTGCTCTGTGTCGCTGCTGGGAATAGTAGTACACCGCTCACCCACACTATATAGCATTGTGTTTACTGCCACTCTGTGTGTCTGCTGGGAACAGTAGTACACCGCTCAGCCACACTATATAGCATTATGTTTACTGCCACTCTGTGTGTCTGCTGGGAACAGTAGTACACCGCTCACCCTGTATAGCATTGAACAATGACCATCTGTGATGGGTTAGCGTTTCCGGTCCCTGTTTATTGAACCTCTTATCTTTATTACATTTATGACTGCATGGCGGCAAAAAGCATGCTATCCGCACGCTTCTTGTCCTCATGCAAGGCCTGGGTTGTTGTGTCTGAAAGCAAGGCCTTCTCCTCCTGCGCCTCCTCCTGTTCCATCACGTGTGCTGCTGCTGGGTTAGCGTTGCCGGTCCCTGTTTATGGAACCTCTTATCTTTATTACATTTATGACTGCATGGCGGCAAAAAGCATGCTATCCGCACGCTTCTTGTCCTCATGCAAGGCCTGGGTTGTTGTGTCTCAAAGCGTGGCCTTCTCCTCCTGCGCCTCCTCCTGTTCCATCACGTGTGCTGCTGCTGGGTTAGCGTTGCCGGTCCCTGTTTATGGAACCTCTTATCTTTATTACATTTATGACTGCATGGCGGCAAAAAGCATGCTATCCGCACGCTTCTTCTTGTCCTCATGCAAGGCCTGGGTTGTTGTGTCTCAAAGCGTGGCCTTCTCCTCCTGCGCCTCCTCCTGTTCCATCACGTGTGCTGCTGCTGGTGTAGCGTTGCTGGTCCCTGTTTATGGAACCTCTTATCTTTATTACATTTATGACTGCATGGCGGCAAAATGCATGCTACCTGTGCAAAGAAAACAGACATTTCCCGCATTTAAAAGACAGTTTTCCCTTTGAAACTTTAAAATCGATTTTCTCAAAAACTATAAGCTCTTTTTGCTAATTTTTTTTCCTCTTGTACCCACTCCCAAGTTGCACATACCCTGTAAATTTGGGGTATGTAGCATGTAAGGAGGCATTACAAAGCACGAAAGTTCGGGTCCCCTTTGACTTCCATTATGTTCGGAGTTCGGCGCGAACACCCGAACATCGCGGCCATGTTCGGCGAACGTTCGCGAACCCGAACATCCAGGTGTTCGCCCAACACTAGTGGATACGTCCATAATAAAGGAACTTGATGCAAGGGATATCGTGCGGACACCCCTTTTTTTTCCCCTGCTAAACCGCCGCTATTGCGCCACTAAACGGGGGTCCCGTCACCCCCAAACCCACCCCTGCAAGACTTGGTCGCAGACTTGGTTGTTCCTGGAGGCAGGGCTAACGGCTGCAGCCCTGCCTCCAGTCGCGTCTATCAGCGGCGCATCGCCGCCTCTCCCCCGCCCCTCTCAGTGAAGGAAGACTGAGAGGGGCGGGGAAGAGGCGGAGATACGCGCTGACAGACGCGCGTGGGGCAGGGCTGCGGCGGTTAGCCCTGCCCCAACCAGGAAGCGCTCCCCCGCTGCACTGAGGGGATTTGGGGGTGAAGGGACCCCCGTTTAGCGGCGCGATAGCGGCGGTTTAGCAGGGGCACACATGCCCCTGCTAACTATGAGGTCTGAAGCGAGATTTATTCTCACTTCAGGCTCTCTTTAAGGGGAACAAAATGGGCCATTTTGCTGAACCTATCTACGATTACCCATATGACTGTCATGCTTTCCGATCTGGGTAGCTCACCAATAAAATCCATGGACAGATGGGTCCATGGTTCACTTGGTACCGGCAAGGATTGTAGGGTACCCACTGGAGCCAGGCGGGAAGGCTTGCTCCTGGCACACACAACACACTTTCGGACAAACTCCTTACAATCCGAGGCCAAGGAGGGCCACCACACACACCTAGTGAGTAAATCCAGAGTGCGAGTGGTCCCACGGTGACCCGCATTCTTATGGGCGTGGAACAGCTGCATGATCTGCAACCGGAACTGAAGTGGTACAAAAAGAGCCCCATCTAGTTTCCCCTCCGGATTATCCAGTTGGTAGGAGGCTAATGTAGCAGCCCAATTCTCCCAAGTTTCAGTGGCAGCTAACACTACCTTACGGGGTATAATGCCCTCTAGAAGTGTAGGCTGAGCTGTCTCAGATTCGAAACATCTGGAGAGAGCATCTGCCTTTATGTTTTTAGAACCTGGGGTGTAAGTGATGACAAATCTGAAGCGAGAAAAGAACAAAGACCAGCGGGCCTGTCTGGGAGTAAGTCTTTTGGCGCCCTCAATGTACTCCAAGTTCTTATGGTCAGTATATACAACAATGGTATGTTCTGCACCCTCAAGCCAGTGACGCCATTCCTGAAAGGCCAGCTTGATGGCAAGGAGTTCCCTGTTGCCTACATCATAGTTTCTTTCAGCAGGAGAGAATCTACTTGAAAAGTAGGCACAGGGATGTGTCTTGCCCTGCCCACCTGAACGTTGAGACAGGACTGCCCCCACCCCAATCTCCGAGGCATCTACCTCCACCATGAAGGGAAGGGTGACATCGACGTGTCTCAATATTTGTGCAGAGCAAAATAATTTTTTAAGAGTGTTGAAGGCTGACTGGGCCTCAGATGACCAATGGTAAGGGTCCGCCCCTTTCTTGGTTAGACTAGTCAGAGGGGCTACTACCGAAGAGAATCCCTTGATAAATCTCCGGTAGTAGTTAGCAAAACCAAGGAACCTCTGAAGTGCCTTTAAGCCTACCGGTTGCGGCCACTCTAAGACAGCCTAAACCTTTTCTGGGTCCATAGAGAGACCTGACGTTGAAATAATGTATCCCAGAAAAGGAATTTGAGTGACCTCAAAGAGGCACTTCTCTAGTTTTGCATACAACAAATTTTGTCTCAACTTCTTCAACACATATTTGACATGCTTGCGATGCTCTACGAGGTTTGGAGAGAAAATCAGTATGTCATCAAGGTATACCAAGACAAACTTCCCTAACACCTCCCTGAAGACCTCGTTAATCAACTCCTGGAAGACGGTCGGGGCGTTACACAACCCGAAGGGCATAACTAGATACTCGTAATGCCCGTTGGGTGTATTGAAAGCCGTCTTCCACTCGTCACCAGCCCTAATGCGTACCAGGTTGTATGCCCCACGTAGGTCCAATTTTGAGAAAATACTGGCATTGGTAATCTGGGCAAAGAGATCGTCTATCAGAGGCACGGATAGCGATTCTTTATAGTGATCTTGTTCAGACCTCGGTAGTCAATACAAGGTCTAAGACCACCATCTTTCTTTTGAACGAAGAAAAACCCTGCCCCGGCCGGTGACCGAGAAGGGCGGATGAATCCCTTTGCCAGGTTCTCAGTAATGTACTCCCGCATCGCCAGTTTCTCTGGTCCAGAAAGATTATAGAGATGACCCCTAGGGGGCATACAACCAGATCTTAGGTCGATAGGGCAATCGAAACTCTGATGTGGTGGGAGTTTATCAGCGGACCTAGGACAGAACACATCCGCAAATTCAGCGTATTGAGCTGGTACCCCTTGGTAACCTCTACCTTGGCAGTGCAAATGGCAATCCTCCCCAAACAATGAGTGTGGCAAAAAGGTGACCAGCTGAGTAGCTGACCTGAAGGTCAATCTATCTGTGGGGAATGGAGCTGTAACCAGGGCATCCCGAGAATTACGGTGGAGGTTGTCATGCGCAAAACAAGAAACTGTAAAGTCTCCTTATGTAGAACCCCTATTGTGCATGACAACCTCGGGGTCTGAGAGAGAGGTTGTCTACACTGTAGAGGAGAATCATAAACTGCTGTGACGACTATTTGTCGGTCTAAGGGCTGTAAGGGCACACCCAGCCCTTTCACAAACTCGTAATCTATAAAATTGGCCGCGGACCCAGAGTCCATGAAAGCTTCAGTACAAACAGTAAAATTATCCCAGGAAATGGAACACGGGAGGAGTAACCGATTATTCTGACTTAGAGGTAAGCTCTGTGCGTCTAAGGTATTACCTCTAACTACACCTAGACGGCAGCGTTTCCCAATTTCCTGGGGCAATTTTGAGCAATATGACCCTGCTCTGCGCAATATAGACAAAGATTTTCCACCCTTCTGCGCTCTTTCTCGGCTCGAGTCAACCGAGAATGTCCGATTTGCATTGGTTGGTCAGTAGGGGGGGTAGGCGATGAGGATGTATAAGAGAGAGCTCTTACTGCATTCCTGCCTCTCGATTGGTGCTGATAGTGCAATCTGCGATCCGCGCGTATCGCCAAGGAAATGGCGTCATTGACGGACTTGGGTTCTGGGTGTCCTAACATCAATTCAGAGACTGCGTCTGATAGGCCTGAGAGGAAGCAGTCTAATAAGGCGTAGGACCCCCACCTAGATGACACAGCCCACCTTCTGAATTCGGCCGCATAAACTTCCACCGAATCTCGACCCTGCTTGAGAGTTTTGAGCTTCCTCTCAGCAGTGATCGAAGCATCCGTATCATCATAAATTATAGCCATTGCTTTAAAGAACTCCTCAACTGACGTCAGTGCTGTATCCTCGGGCGAAAGACCATATGCCCAGGTCTGTGAGTCCCCGGGCAATAAGGTCTTAATAAAGGTCACCCTTTGCTGCTCAGTACCTGACAAAGTTGGTCGTAGCTCAAAATAAGACAAAACCCGGTTGCAAAAGTTCTGGAAGTCGGATCTTTGCCCTGAAAACTTTTCGGGCACTGATATACGGAGATCCGTGACCGGAGGGGATTGCACAGTGGCCACAGTCGTCTGCAAGACCCGTACAGACCCAGCCAATTGGTTGATCTGAGTCTGTTGCGAATTAACCACCTCAATGAGGTTATTAAGTGAGGTGGTTAGAGTCTCGATCTGACTGCGTAGTGCTTCCATACTAGTGGTCTGCTGTTCTGTAACGATCGGTGTCAGCACGCAGAGAGAATTTGATTATTGGCGATCTGCAGTATCACCAAGAATGCAGATATATACCGGATTATTGATGATCTGCAGTATCACCGATAATCAGATATATTGCTAACCTCTGGACACCCAGCAAAAGAACACAATAAAGACAGTAATATATCACGGAAGTGTGGAAATATCCACCACACGGCAATTCCTCAGAGGTGTGGTTACCTCTGAATGGGAACCCCGTGAGTGAGATCCTCTAACCAGGCAGAGTGAGGGATCTCGACCCCTAGCAGTAATCCTCTGCTTGGGGCAGGCGTCTCGGAGAGGCAAGCCTCAGAGATAACCCTCCAGTGGGAGACGTTCCACTGAAGGGAGAAAGGTCAGACAGGCAAGGGTTCAGCAACAGAGATGACGGCAGCGGTACAGGAGCGGAAGGCAGAAGAGTAATCGGTAATCAGGCAGAGGTCGGCAACAAGAATCAGATAGGCAAAAGTACAATAGCGTAGAGAGAGAGAGTAGTCAAGGATAGCCGAAGTCAAAACACAGATCAATATCAAAGTACAATCCTAACTAAGGTGTGAAATCCTTAGTATCAACACCAGGGCACTGAGCTAAGGTCTGAGCGCTAACACAGCAATGTATTCACGACAGCAGACAACCTGCTACTGACACACAAGCCCCATATGTAGCCAGAGAGCTGCCCAGCGCCGCCCCAGAGTCCCAACCAATCAGGACACCTCTTGAGGTCAGCTGACTGGGGAGTCAGCTGAGCCTCCTACGTAGGAGGTAAAAGTCCTGCCTCCTTGCGCGCGCGCGTGTGACCCTCTGCCTCTGAGTAATGGAGAGGCCAGGCCCCGGGTCCGTGTCCGCCCGTGGACTGAAGTCCGCTTGCCGCCATGTGATACCCACCGCCGTGTCGCCAGTCGCAGCGGCGGTGTCCCTGCCAGCCTGTGCCGGCCGCTCCGCATGAGCGACGGTTGTCTCCGCTATCCCTTACATCATACTCTCTGAATCGCTAATACAAGAAGGGGCTAATGATTAAAAGAAAACTCATACTTACTTCTGGCCACTTCCTGCACATATTGTTTCTTCAGTGGATGAGGAAGTGTTTGGTCCATGCCTCCTCCTCAGTGCCCACCCACCTGCCCTACCACTTCCCTACCACTGCTTCTGTTCCCTTGTTTTGGCAACATATTATAACTCCCTCAGCCATCACAACAGAGGACAAGCAGGAATGGTTGCCAGATTCTGGCCAGTCCCAGCTTTCCCAATACAAGTGTGTGTGATGACATCATCGCACAAATCCATGTGCTGTACAGACAAGAAAGCACTGGGCCACAGGTTGGATTTAAAATTGACAAAAGCATTAGGACACAAACAGTAAGGCTAATTGATTTCCAAAAATAAAAAGTTTAGGTCCATCCTCTTTTAAAGTAAAACTAATCAATTTGTCATAATAGGAAGAAGAAGAAGAAATACCTTGGAGGTGGTTGAGCTGAATAAGCAGATAAACATTCTTATTTTTACAAAGTGTGTCAGTGTGTCAAAGGAACAGTATTATTTTTTCAGCAGTGAATTTGTGCTTGGATAGCTTGTAGAAAAGCCACTCGACTTTCCATGCTTATAGACTTAAGAGATATTATTTTTTAATAATATAGGAATGTTGCCAGTCCCATGCTAGAGATGTGGCTGGATAGTGTAATGGTTAAGGGCTCTGCCTCCGACATGGGAGACCATGGTTCGAATCTCGGCTCTGCCTGTTCAGTAAGCCAGCACCTATTCAGTAGGAGACCTTAGGCAAGTGTCCCTAACACTGATTCTGCCTATAGAGTGCATCCTAGTGGCTGCAGTTCTGGTGCTTTGAGTCCGCCAGGAGAAAAGCGCAATATAAGTGTTTGTCTTTTTTTGTCTTTAAATTAATTGCTTAGGCTCTACAAAGGGGCAAGCCTATCACCTCCTACTCTGTCATGAATGTAAGTGACCATATTTTTAACCATTTGTCATAAATCCCAACTGTTCTACTGTAATACAATTTCTAGGATTCCCCTATGTCCTCAATAGAAGAAGTTTCTGCATTACCCTAAAGCTGATCCACCCCCTCTTATCTGCACCCATCCCTCAGCCAATAGCAGAACAACAACCACAATCATCAATATAACCTCTCCTTACTTACAGGATGAAAAGAAGAGGTGGGCTAATCACAGACTGAGCAGGGATGGGTGGAGCAAGGATCAGAGCAGACTAGCTTCAGAGGCAATGCAGTGTTTAGGATAGGATGGCAAATATTTGAGATGTAATGAAAGGAGAATGCTAGGGGTTCATGAACGAAAGCTATGGCAGTTTAGTACATTTGCAAAGCTATTTGGTGGTATGCCTACTTTTAAAGACTTACCCTGTGCAAGACTTTAATCATGTGTGGTAACTATCCTCTATGTAATGCATTAGTTATTGTTGGTAAAGGAAGTGGCAAGTTTACTTTAAATAAATTAACAAGTGTAATGAGCAGGGTATCCAAATTACTTTTTAAGAGAGAAACAGTTGATTTTCATGGCTATATAGTAAATGTTTCACACTAGGTAAGATACATTGCAGAGAAAAGCAGTCGCTGGCACCATTTCAATTAGTTGCTTCCAACAAATAAATGACTCCCACTGGTTCTTCAGAAACACTGGGATTTTTATATTCAACACACATAATGGAACCAACAATCTCCATTTGTATCAATGGCTTTGCGACACATAGGCAATTACATCATCCAAGCACATGCCAATGACAATTACATCATGATGACATGTGTCAGAAGGTCTGTAGCTGATGGCAGACACCTCTAGCATGGGACTGGCAACATTCCTATATTATTAAAAAAAAATATATCTCTTAAGTCTAAAAGCATGGAAAGTCGAGTGGCTTTTCTACAAGCTATCGAGCACAAATTCACTGCTGAAAAAAAAATATTGTTCCTTTGAACATCTGCAGCTTGGCAGTTGGCTTTTCTGTTTAGAATAATAGGAGCTTTTTAGTTAGTACTAATATCATATCACCATTATGTCCCCCTCCAGAATAGCTTACGTTTAGATGGATATTAAAGGGTTAAATCAAAATTCAACTGTGTATACTTCTGAGAAGCTCAGTAGTTTGCATCTCCACCTCTTCTGCCTCCACCACTTCAACACTTGCTGTACAGGAAAACAGAAAGGGACTTCAGACAATTTCTTAGCAGATCTAGTACTTTATGTACCTATGTTTAGCTCATCATGTCACATTTTACTTCAGATACACTTTACAGTAAGGCCCAGTTCACATCTGCGTTTTTTTGCGGAGCCGGCCATATGGATCCAGCCATCAGGATCAGGTAAAAAGTGACAGTTTTTACAGCCAGTTTTCTATTTGTTCCTATGTAGCTGCAAAACTTTCCGTTTCCGTTCCGCTGAGCGAAACGGTCTAGAAAATTGGGTCCTGCTGCATTTTTTTGTCCCTTCAGCGGAACGGACAATGGAACCGTATGGCCGCTTCAGTTGGCAAAAGCTAATGTGAACTGAGCCTTAGGCAGTGGAAGAATGGAAGTAGGTGGTAGAAGGTAGCCTGGTAAAGGTGGCCTAATAAAATGAATCACACTTTCTTTTACGAAGCAGGTTGTTTCGGCATGTTGAGGCACATAAGCATAATTGGGGGCCCCGGGGATCGCTGGACCCCAAATTACACCTTTTGTCAAAACCCAAATGGGTAAAAGTATCCGGGGAGTGTAGTGGGAGCAGGGAGAGTCATCATTTAGCTCACCCTTCACCCAACTCACCGGCAGCCACAGCATATGTACGCTTATTTTAGACTATGTAGATGTCAATTTGACACTTTTGTAGATCACCTACACCATTTCATGGCAAAAAAATGTTCCCTAAGGGCTGAGAACTGGAAGGATCTGCTGCTTCCATTTGCCACATATCAAAGAAAGGGTTGGTGCTACCATAAGGCAACTTGGGCAATTGGCCCTGGGCCCGTGAGCTCCTCCTGACTTGTGCTCCCAGGGGCCCCTACAACGTTTTTGGAAGTATAGAGACAGACTAACTTGTCCTGGTCGGTATGCTGCTTTATGAGTGCTTACTCCCCATTTTCATCCGCACCTAGCAACACGTTCTCTGTGACGTGGTGCTTTTCATTACATAATAATATGCGTGAAGATCTGGGGAAAGCTGGCTTGTGGGCCCTTGGAGGTGAATTTGCTGTTGGGGACAGGTGGGGACAGGGGGCCCCAGTTAGTTCTGAAAAGTTGCACTGTGTGTTAGACGTGACTCTACAGAGAAGCATACAGTAGTGAAAATAACTTCCCTACCACTGTAAAAACATGTTGTTTGGTAATACACAGCATGAGACCCGCTGCATTGCACCCTATGTGAACATACCATAGAAATGTCACTGCATCTTGCATTTTATAATGCATAGAAAAAAAAAATCTCACAGCCAGTTGCTCCACTCCAGACACCATGCTCAGTTTAATGACAAAGTGCTGCTGTGGAAATCCACACGGTGTCCAGAATGTAAGGAGAGATGTGCCCTTGACAAACTATAGAAAAAAAAAGTGCTGAACTTTTTGTTGAATCTAAAAATCTGGTTTTATAGTATATGTGGGGCTTGGAAACAATATTTCCTCTTCTTCTTCTTTCAGGCTTTATACAATGATCAGGAATATTATTTGTTGTCAAAGCTCTTGTAATATACAGAGCTCACATCAAGAGGATTAGGTTTTTGGCAATAAAATAAAAAAATAAAGAGTTTCGCTTTAACCACTTCAGGACCACAGTCTTTTCGCCCCTTAAGGACCAGAGCCTTTTTCTCCATTCAGACCACTGCAAATTTCACGGTTTATTGCTCGGTCATACAACCTACCACCTAAATGAATTTTACCTCCTTTTCTTGTCACTAATACAGCTTTCTTTTGCTGCTATTTGATTGCTGCTGCGAGTTTTAGTTTTTATTATATTCATCAAAAAAGACATGAATTTTGGCAAAAAAATGACTTTTTTAACTCGCTGTGCTGACATTTTTTAAATAAAGTAAAATTTCCTATACATTTGAGCGCGAAAGTTATTCTGCTACATGTCTTTGATAAAAAAAAACCATTCAGTGTATATTTATTGGATTGGGTAAAAGTTATAGCGTTTACAAACTATGGTGCCAAAAGTGAATTTTCCCATTTTCAAGCATCTCTGACTTTTCTGCGCACCTGTCAGGTTTCATGAGGGGCTAAAATTCCAGGATAGTACAAATACCCCCCAAATGACCCCATTTTGGAAAGAAGACATCCCAAAGTATTCAGTGAGAGGCATGGTGAGTTCATAGAAGATTTTATTTTTTGTCACAAGTTAGCGGAAAATGACACTTTCTGACAAAAAAAAGAAAAAAAAAAAAGTTTCCATTTCTTCTAACTTGCGACAAAAAAAAATGAAATCTGCCACAGACTCACTATGCTCCTCTCTGAATACCTTGAAGTGTCTACTTTCCAAAATGGGGTCATTTGTGGGGTGTGTTCACTGTCCTGGCATTTTTGGGGGTGCCTAATTGTAAGCACCCCTGTAAAGCCTAAAGATGCTCATTGGACTTTTGGCCCCTTAGCGCAGTTAGGCTGCAAAAAAGTGCCACACATGTGGTATTGCCGTTCTCAGGAGAAGTAGTATAATGTGTTTTGGGGTGTATTTTTACACATACCCATGCTGGGTGGGAGAAATATCTCCGTAAATGACAATTGTTTAATTTTTTTACACACAATTGTCTATTTATAGAGATATTTCTCCCACTCAACATGGGTATGTGTAAAAATACACCCCAAAACACATTATACTACTTCTCCTGAGTACGGCGATACCACATGTGTGGCACTTTTTTGCACCCTAACTGCGCTAAGGGGCCCAAAGTTCAATGAGTACCTTTAGGATTTCACAGGTCATTTTGAGAAATTTCGTTTCAAGACTACTCCTCACGGTTTAGGGCCCCTAAAATGCCAGGACAGTATAGGAACCCCACAAATTACCCCATTTTAGAAAGAAGACACCCCAAGGTATTCCGTTAGGAGGATGGTGAGTTCATAGAAGATTTTTTTTTTTTGTCACAAGTTAGCGGAAATTGATTTTAATTGTTTTTTTTCACAAAGTGTCATTTTCCGCTAACTTGTGACAAAAAATAAAATCTTCTATGAACTCACCATACTCCTAACGGAATACCTTGGGGTGTCTTCTTTCTAAAATGGGGTCATTTGTGGGGTTCCTATACTGCCCTGGCATTTTAGGGGCCCTAAACCGTGAGGAGTAGTCTTGAAACCAAATGTCGCAAAATGACCTGTGAAATCCTAAAGGTACTCATTGGACTTTGGGCCTCTTAGCGCACTTAGGGTGCAAAAAAGTGCCACACATGTGGTACCGCCGTACTCAGGAGAAGTAGTATAATGTGTTTTGGGGTGTATTTTTACACATACCCATGCTGGGTGGGAGAAATATCTCTGTAAATGACAATTGTTTGATTTTTTTTACACACAATTGTCCATTTACAGAGAGATTTCTCCCACCCAGCATGGGTATGTGTAAAAATACACCCCAAAACACAATATACTACTTCTTCTGAGTACGGCGATACCACATGTGTGACACTTTTTTGCAACCTAGGTGCGCTAAGGGGCCTAACGTCCTATTCACAGGTCATTTTGAGGCATTTGGATTCTAGACTACTGCTCACGGTTTAGGGCCCCTAAAATGCCAGGGCAGTATAGGAACCCCACAAGTGACCCCATTTTAGAAAGAAGACACCCCAAGGTATTCTGTTAGGAGTATGGTGAGTTCATAGAAGATTTTTTTTTTTGTCACAAGTTAGCGGAAAATGACACTTTGTGAAAAAAAAAACAATACATATCAATTTCCGCTAACTTGTGACAAAAAATAAAATCTTCTATGAACTCATCATACACCTAACAGAATACCTTGGATGTCTTCTTTCTAAAATGGGGTCACTTGTGGGGTTCCTATACTGCCCTGGCATTTTAGGGGCCCTAAACCGTGAGGAGTAGTCTTGAACCCAAATGTCTCAAAATGACCTGTGAAATCCTAAAGGTACTCATTGGACTTTGGGCCCCTTAGCACAGTTAGGCTGCAAAAAAGTGTCACACATGTGGTATCGCCGTACTCAGAAGAAGTAGTATAATGTGTTTTGTGGTGTATTTTTACATATAACCATGCTGGGTGGGAGAAATATCTCTGTAAATGACACATTTTTGATTTTTTTTACACACAATTGTCCATTTACAGAGAGATTTCTCCCACCCAGCATGGGTATGTATAAAAATACACCACAAAACACATTATACTACTTCTCCTGAGTATGGCGATACCACATGTGTGACACTTTTTTGCAGCCTAGGTGCGCTAAGGGGCCCAACGTCCTATTCACAGGTCATTTTGAGGCATTTGTTTTCTAGACTACTCCTCACGGTTTAGGGCCCCTAAAATGCCAGGGCAGTATAGGAACCCCACAAGTGACCCCATTTTAGAAAGAAGACACCCCAAGGTATTCCGTTAGGGGTATGGTGAGTTCATAGAAGATTTAATTTTTTGTCACAAGTTAGTGAAAAATGACACTTTGTGAAAAAAACAATAAAAATCCAATTTCCGCTAACTTTTGACAAAAAATAAAATCTTCTATGAACTCATCATACACCTAACAGAATACCTTGGGGTGTCTTCTTTCTAAAATGGGGTCACTTGTGGGGTTCCTATACTGCCCTGGCATTTTACGGGCCCAAAACTGTGAGTAGTCTGGAAACCAAATTTCTCAAAATGACTGTTCAGGGGTATAAGCATCTGCAAATTTTGATGACAGGTGGTCTATGAGGGGGCAAATTTTGTGGAACCGGTCATAAGCAGGGTGGCCTCTTAGATGACAGGATGTTTTGGGCCTGATCTGATGGATAGGAGTGCTAGGGGGGTGACAGGAGGTGATTGATGGGTGTCTCAGGGGGCGGTTAGAGGGGAAAATAGATGCAATCAATGCACTGGGGAGGTGATCGGAAGGGGGTCTGAGGGGGATCTGAGGGTTTGGCGAGTGATCAGGAGCCCACACAGGGCAAATTAGGGCCTGATCTGATGGGTAGGTGTGCTAGGGGGTGACAGGAGGTGATTGATGGGTGTCTCAAGGTGTGATTAGAGGGGGGAAATAGATGCAAGCAATGCACTAGCGAGGTGATCAGGGCTGGGGTCTGAGGACGTTCTGAGGTGTGGGTGGGTGATTGGGTGCCCGCAAGGGGCAGATTAGGGTCTAATCTGATGGGTAACCGTGACAGGTGGTGATAGGGGGTGATTGATGGGTAATTAGTGGGTGTTTAGAGGAGAGAAGAGATGTAAACACTGCACTTGGGAGGTGATCTGATGTCGGATCTGCGGGCGATCTATTGGTGTGGGTGGGTGATCAGATTGCCCGCAAGGGGCAGGTTAGGGGCTGATTGATGGGTGGCAGTGACAGGGGGTGATTGATGGGTGGCAGTGACAGGGGGTGATTGATGGGTGGCAGTGACAGGGGGTGATTGATAGGTGATTGACAGGTGATCAGTGGGTTATTACAGGGAATAACAGATGTAAATATTGCACTGGCGAATTGATAAGGGGGGGGGGGTCTGAGGGCAATCTGAGTGTGTGGGCGGGTGATTGGGTGCCCGCAAGGGGCAGATTAGGGTCTAATCTGATGGGTAACAGTGACAGGTGGTGATAGGGGGTGATTGATGGGTAATTAGTGGGTGTTTAGAGGAGAGAAGAGATGTATACACTGCACTTGGGAGGTGATCTGATGTCGGATCTGCGGGCGATCTATTGGTGTGGGTGGGTGATCAGATTGCCCGCAAGGGGCAGGTTAGGGGCTGATTGATGGGTGGCAGTGACAGGGGGTGATTGATGGGTGGCAGTGACAGGGGGTGATTGATAGGTGATTGACAGGTGATCAGTGGGTTATTACAGGGAATAACAGATGTAAATATTGCACTGGCGAATTGATAAGGGGGGGTCTGAGGGCAATCTGAGCGTGTGGGCGGGTGATTGGGTGCCCGCAAGGGGTAGATTAGGGTCTAATCTGATGGGTAACAGTGACAGGTGGTGATAGGGGGTGATTGATGGGTGATTGATGGGTAATTAGTGGGTGTTTAGAGGAGAGAATAGATGTAAACAATGGATTTGGGAGGTGATCTGATGTCGGATCTGCGGGCGATCTATTGGTGTGGGGGGGTGATCAGATTGCCCGCAAGGGGCAGGTTAGGGGCTGATTGATGGGTGGCAGTGACAGGGGGTGATTGACGGGTGATTGACGGGTGATTGACAGGTGATTGACAGGTGATTGACAGGTGATCAGGGGGGATAGATGCATATAGTACACGGGGGGGGTCTGGGGGGGGTCTGGGGAGAATCTGAGGGGTGGGGGGTGATCAGGAGGGGGCAGTGGGCAGGGGGGGGGATAAAAAAAAAATAGCGTTGACAGATAGTGACAGGGAGTGATTGATGGGTGATTAGGGGGGTGACTGGGTGCAAACAGTGGTCTGGGGGGTGGGCAGGGGGGGGTCTGAGGGGTGCTGTGGGCGATCAGGGGGCAGGGGGGGGAAATCAGTGTGCTTGGGTGCAGACTAGGGTGGCTGCAGCCTGCCCTGGTGGTCCCTCGGACACTGGGACCACCAGGGCAGGAGGCAGCCAGTATAATAGGCTTTGTATACATTACAAAGCCTATTATACATATGTGCAGCGGCGATCCGGGTGCTAGTAACCCGCCGGCGCTTCCGAACGGCCGGCGGGTTACTACGAGCGGTGGGCGGAGCCAGTCCCCGGCGGCTGATCGCGTCACGAATGACGCGATCGCCGCATAGCCACTCCCGCAGCCGCCCCCGCCGATGGGCGTATTGCGGTCGTTTGGGCCCGGACTTTGCCGCCGCCCATCGGCTGGGGGCGGTCCTCAAGTGGTTAAGCCATACTGTAAAGAATGAATGACCTGTAGCTGTTTTACATGTTCGCAGCATATAAAATGAAGCATGCTATTTGTTAGAACATCCATCACACGCACAATGAAATTTGTTTATTTGGGTGTAGATGGGAGATGAAAAGAACTGGCTGTTTTGCATGTTGTGCTTATTGCTGGAACACACAAGACAAGCAGAAATTTGATACATTTAGAACCATGGTAAATATTTCCCTATCTTTTCCATAATTGTCCCTCCATATTAACCTCCTCTTAGCACCCATGTGTAGAGAGTGTATTAAACAGGTTCCTCTGCTATAATGTATGTGTTGCTATGAATCATACTATTGATTTAAATCTGCTCTTTTAATAATAAGGGGTCATTACATACATGGGAATTGTCAATCAATGGATCAATACTTCATCTCATAATATTATGTCAAGGTCATCTCTTCAGACTACTTTTTTCTTCATAGAGTTTGATGCCGTGTTTTATCTCATATGGCATAGTGTTCGTCCTGTAAGAGAGGAATAACTGTAGACTAGTGTTGGGCGAACAGTGTTCGCCACTGTTCGGGTTCTGCAGAACATCACCCTGTTCGGGTGATGTTCGGGTTCGGCCGAACACCTGATGGTGTTCGGCCAAACTGTTCGGCCATATGGCCGAACTAAGTGCGCATGGCCGAACGTTACCCGAACGTTCGGCTAGCGCTGTGATTGGCCGAACGGGTCACGTGTAGTGTTGGGCGAACATCTAGATGTTCGGGTTCGGGCCGAACATGGCCGAACTCCAAACATAATGGAAGTCAATGGGGACCCGAACTTTCGTGCTTTTTGTAAAGCCTCCTTACATGCTACATACCCCAAATTTACAGGGTATGTGCACCTTGGGAGTGGGTACAAGAGGAAAAATTTTTTTAGCAAAAAGAGCTTATAGTTTTTGAGAAAATCGATTTTAAAGTTTCAAAGGGAAAACTGTCTTTTAAATGCGGGAAATGTCTGTTTTCTTTGCACAGGTAACATGCTTTTTGTCGGCATGCAGTCATAAATGTAATACATATAAGAGGTTCCAGGAAAAGGGACCGGTAACGCTAACCCAGCAGCAGCACACGTGATGGAACAAGAGGAGGGTGGCGCAGGAGGAGAAGGCCACGCTTTGAGACACAACAACCCAGGCCTTGCATGAGGACAAGAAGCGTGCGGATAGCAATTTGCATTTTGTCGCCATGCAGTCATAAATGTAATACAGATGAGAGGTTCAATAAACAGGGACCGGAAACGCTAACCCATCACAGATGTTCATTGTTCATGTTACTTGGTTGGGGTCCGGGAGTGTTGCGTAGTCGTTTCCAATCCAGGATTGATTCATTTTAATTTGAGTCAGACGGTCTGCATTTTCTGTGGAGAGGCGGATACGCCGCCGATCTGTGACGATGCCTCCGGCAGCACTGAAACAGCGTTCCGACATAACGCTGGCTGCCGGGCAAGCCAGCACCTCTATTGCGTACATTGCCAGTTTGTGCCAGGTGTCTAGCTTCGATACCCAATAGTTGAAGGGTGCAGATGGATTGTTCAACACAGCTACGCCATCTGACATGTAGTCCTTGACCATCTTCTCCAGGCGATCGGTGTTGGAGGTGGATCTGCACGCTTGCTGTTCTGTGTGCTGCTGCATGGGTGTCAGAAAATTTTCCCACTCCAAGGACACTGCCGATACCATTCCCTTTTGGGCACTAGCTGCGGCTTGTGTTGTTTGCTGCCCTCCTGGTCGTCCTGGGTTTGCGGAAGTCAGTCTGTCGGCGTACAACTGGCTAGAGGAGGGGGAGGATGTCAATCTCCTCTCTAAAGTCTCCACAAGGGCCTGCTGGTATTCTTCCATTTTGACCTGTCTGGCTCTTTCTTCAAGCAGTTTTGGAACATTGTGTTTGTACCGTGGATCCAGAAGGGTATAAACCCAGTAATTGGTGTTGTCCAGAATGCGCACAATGCGTGGGTCGCGTTCAATGCAGTCCTAGGCCGAAGAGGTCATAGCCTAGGGTCACAAAACCTGTTTATTGGGCAATTTCAATGGTGGCGAGTCTGACGTACATAAATCGCAGCAATGGCCGTTAGCAACGTCTGAATCTCACGAAATGTCTCATGCAGGTAGAAGACATATTGTTAGACTTGGGCTCCAAAGATGGGTTCCCTACATCTCTGCAAACCAGAGTTACAGGGCTCCAAATTTGGTAAAATCCCCCATAGGCTTTCATTGGGCCTCCTATTTACAGTTCCAAAATCTCACATCTTTTCAAAGGGCAATTACTCAGCAGTGGCAAATTTTCTAGCATTGTAGGGACCCTTAGGGGGAACATGACTGGTGAGTTTCGGGCCCCTAGGCCGAAGAGGTCATAGCCTAGGGTCACAAAAACCTGTTTATTGGGGCTATTTCAATGGTAGTGATGGTGACGTACATAAATCGCAGCAATGGCCGTTAGCAAAGTCTGAATCTCACGAAATGTCTCATGCAGGTAGAAGACATATTGTTAGACTTGGATTCCAAAGATGGGGTCCCTACATCTCTGCAAACCAGAGTTACAGGGGTCCAAAATTGGTAAAATCCCCCATAGGATTTCATTGGCTCCCTATTTCACTTTCCAAAATCTCACATCTTTTCAAAGGGCAATGGCTCAGCAGTACCAAATTTTCTAGCATTGTAGGGACCCTTAGGGGGAACATGACTGGTGAGTTTCGGGCCCCTAGGCCGAAGAGGTCATAGCCTAGGGTCACAAAAACCTGTTTATTGGGGCTATTTCAATGGTAGTGATGGTGACGTACATAAATCGCAGCAATGGCCGTTAGCAAAGTCTGAATCTCACGAAATGTCTCATGCAGGTAGAAGACATATTGTTAGACTTGGATTCCAAAGATGGGGTCCCTACATCTCTGCAAACCAGAGTTACAGGGGTCCAAAATTGGTAAAATCCCCCATAGGATTTCATTGGCTCCCTATTTCACTTTCCAAAATCTCACATCTTTTCAAAGGGCAATGGCTCAGCAGTACCAAATTTTCTAGCATTGTAGGGACCCTTAGGGGGAACATGACTGGTGAGTTTCGGGCCCCTAGGCCAAAGAGGTCATAGCCTAGGGTCACAAAAACCTGTTTATTGGGGCTATTTCAATGGTAGTGATGGTGACGTACATAAATCGCAGCAATGGCCGTTAGCAAAGTCTGAATCTCACGAAATGTGTCATGCAGGTAGAAGACATATTGTTAGACTTGGATTCCAAAGATGGGGTCCCTACATCTCTGCAAACCAGAGTTACAGGGGTCCAAAATTGGTAAAATCCCCCATAGGATTTCATTGGCTCCCTATTTCACTTTCCAAAATCTCACATCTTTTCAAAGGGCAATGGCTCAGCAGTACCAAATTTTCTAGCATTGTAGGGACCCTTAGGGGGAACATGACTGGTGAGTTTCGGGCCCCTAGGCCGAAGAGGTCATAGCCTAGGGTCACAAAAACCTGTTTATTGGGGCTATTTCAATGGTAGTGATGGTGACGTACATAAATCGCAGCAATGGCCGTTAGCAAAGTCTGAATCTCACGAAATGTCTCATGCAGGTAGAAGACATATTGTTAGACTTGGATTCCAAAGATGGGGTCCCTACATCTCTGCAAACCAGAGTTACAGGGGTCCAAAATTGGTAAAATCCCCCATAGGATTTCATTGCCTCCCTATTTCACTTTCCAAAATCTCACATCTTTTCAAAGGGCAATGGCTCAGCAGTACCAAATTTTCTAGCATTGTAGGGACCCTTAGGGGGAACATGACTGGTGAGTTTCGGGCCCCTAGGCCGAAGAGGTCATAGCCTAGGGTCACAAAAACCTGTTTATTTGGGCTATTTCAATGGTAGTGATGGTGGCGTACATAAATCTCAGCCATGGCCGTTAGCAACGTCTGAATCTCACGAAATGTCTCATGCAGGTAGAAGACATATTGTTAGACTTAGATTCCAAAGATGGGGTCCCTACATCTCTGCAAACCAGAGTTACAGGGGTCCAAAATTGGTAAAAATCCCCCATAGGCTTTCATTGGGCCTCCTATTTACCGTTCCAAAATCTCACACCATTTCAAAGGGCAATGGCTCAGCAGTGGCAAAACTCACCAGTCATGATCCCCCTAAGGGTCCCTACAATGCTAGAAAATTTGGTACTGCTGAGCCATTGCCCTTTGAAAAGATGTGAGATTTTGGAAAGTGAAATAGGGAGCCAATGAAATCCTATGGGGGATTTTACCAATTTTGGACCCCTGTAACTCTGGTTTGCAGAGATGTAGGGACCCCATCTTTGGAATCCAAGTCTAACAATATGTCTTCTACCTGCATGAGACATTTCGTGAGATTCAGACTTTGCTAACGGCCATTGCTTCGATTTATGTACGTCACCATCACTACCATTGAAATAGCCCCAATAAACAGGTTTTTGTGACCCTAGGCTATGACCTCTTCGGCCTAGGGGCCCGAAACTCACCAGTCATGTTCCCCCTAAGGGTCCCTACAATGCTAGAAAATTTGGTACTGCTGAGCCATTGCCCTTTGAAAAGATGTGAGATTTTGGAAAGTGAAATAGGGAGCCAATGAAATCCTATGGGGGATTTTACCAATTTTGGACCCCTGTAACTCTGGTTTGCAGAGATGTAGGGACCCCATCTTTGGAATCCAAGTCTAACAATATGTCTTCTACCTGCATGAGACATTTCGTGAGATTCAGACGTTGCTAACGGCCATTGCTGCGATTTATGTACGTCACCATCACTACCATTGAAATAGCCCCAATAAACAGGTTTTTGTGACCCTAGGCTATGACCTCTTCGGCCTAGGGGCCCGAAACTCACCAGTCATGTTCCCCCTAAGGGTCCCTACAATGCTAGAAAATTTGGTACTGCTGAGCCATTGCCCTTTGAAAAGATGTGAGATTTTGGAAAGTGAAATAGGGAGCCAATGAAATCCTATGGGGGATTTTACCAATTTTGGACCCCTGTAACTCTGGTTTGCAGAGATGTAGGGACCCCATCTTTGGAATCCAAGTCTAACAATATGTCTTCTACCTGCATGAGACATTTCGTGAGATTCAGACTTTGCTAACGGCCATTGCTGCGATTTATGTACGTCACCATCACTACCATTGAAATAGCCCCAATAAACAGGTTTTTGTGACCCTAGGCTATGACCTCTTCGGCCTAGGGGCCCGAAACTCACCAGTCATGTTCCCCCTAAGGGTCCCTACAATGCTAGAAAATTTGGTACTGCTGAGCCATTGCCCTTTGAAAAGATGTGAGATTTTGGAACTGTAAATAGGAGGCCCAATGAAAGCCTATGGGGGATTTTACCAAATTTGGAGCCCTGTAACTCTGGTTTGCAGAGATGTAGGGAACCCATCTTTGGAGCCCAAGTCTAACAATATGTCTTCTACCTGCATGAGACATTTCGTGAGATTGAGACGTTGCTAACGGCCATTGCTGCGATTTATGTACGTCAGACTCGCCACCATTGAAATTGCCCAATAAACAGGTTTTGTGACCCTAGGCTATGACCTCTTCGGCCTAGGACTGCATTGAACGCGACCCACGCATTGTGCGCATTCTGGACAACACCAATTACTGGGTTTATACCCTTCTGGATCCACGGTACAAACACATTGTTCCAAAACTGCTTGAAGAAAGAGCCAGACAGGTCAAAATGGAAGAATACCAGCAGGCCCTTGTGGAGACTTTAGAGAGGAGATTGACATCCTCCCCCTCCTCTAGCCAGTTGTACGCTGACAGACTGACTTCCGCAAACCCAGGACGACCAGGAGGGCAGCAAACAACACAAGCCGCAGCTAGTGCCCAAAAGGGAATGGTATCGGCAGTGTCCTTGGAGTGGGAAAATTTCCTGACACCCATGCAGCAGCACACAGAACAGCAAGCGTGCAGATCCACCTCCAACACCGATCGCCTGGAGAAGATGGTCAAGGACTACATGTCAGATGGCGTAGCTGTGTTGAACAATCCATCTGCACCCTTCAACTATTGGGTATCGAAGCTAGACACCTGGCACAAACTGGCAATGTACGCAATAGAGGTGCTGGCTTGCCCGGCAGCCAGCGTTATGTCGGAACGCTGTTTCAGTGCTGCCGGAGGCATCGTCACAGATCGGCGGCGTATCCGCCTCTCCACAGAAAATGCAGACCGTCTGACTCAAATTAAAATGAATCAATCCTGGATTGGAAACGACTACGCAACACTCCCGGACCCCAACCAAGTAACATGAACAATGAACATCTGTGATGGGTTAGCGTTTCCGGTCCCTGTTTATTGAACCTCTCATCTGTATTACATTTATGACTGCATGGCGACAAAATGCAAATTGCTATCCGCACGCTTCTTGTCCTCATGCAAGGCCTGGGTTGTTGTGTCTCAAAGCGTGGCCTTCTCCTCCTGCGCCACCCTCCTCTTGTTCCATCACGTGTGCTGCTGCTGGGTTAGCGTTACCGGTCCCTTTTCCTGGAACCTCTTATATGTATTACATTTATGACTGCATGCCGACAAAAAGCATGTTACCTGTGCAAAGAAAACAGACATTTCCCGCATTTAAAAGACAGTTTTCCCTTTGAAACTTTAAAATCGATTTTCTCAAAAACTATAAGCTCTTTTTGCTAAAAAAAATTTTCCTCTTGTACCCACTCCCAAGGTGCACATACCCTGTAAATTTGGGGTATGTAGCATGTAAGGAGGCTTTACAAAGCACAAAAGTTCGGGTCCCCATTGACTTCCATTATGTTCGGAGTTCGGGTCGAACACCCGAACATCGCGGCCATGTTCGGCCTGTTCGGCCCGAACCCGAACATCTAGATGTTCGCCCAACACTACTGTAGACCTTAAATTATGCTATGGTACAGTGCAGCAGCACGGAAGTTTTGGTGCCTATAGAAATATCAGCAAATGTGGGAAATTTTGGCAACGCCTAATATTTTGGGGGTTTTTTTGCTACAGATTGTCAGCAGGGGGCGGTTACGGTTAGGCATCCGGATAGGGAGGGGGGGTTTAAGGTTAGGCGTGGGAGTGGTAGAAGGTTAGGTTTTGGGAGGGGGGAGCTAGGGTTGGTCATCATGGGGGGTATGTTAAGGCATCAGCAGGGGGGTGGTTAGGTATAGGCATCGGAGGGCTATGTGTAAGAGTATGGGTTAGGTTTAGATGTAGTAAATATCTGTGGCATTTAACAATATTTTACTATAATATCAAAATGACCACTGTAAAGTTGTAGAATATCGGTAAAAGTTACTATCTGGTCTTTCCAGGCGCCAAAATTTCCTTGCACCTTTATTTCGCATATGCCTATGGAGCCCCGGTTTGTTTCATTTTCTTGGTAACTATAAATTAAAAAAACAAACAAGATGATTGGCTGATCATTAGTAAGGTGAGACCAAGTTAGAAGTCTACCATGTAATTCCATTAGGATTGCTATTAACACTAAGGGTAGGGTGCCATTTGAAAGGAATAAGGTAGCATAACTTCCTGCAATCTTGCAAGGTAGCACCGCCCCTTATGTGCTTTGGTGACTAGATTCCCCTATTCACCTCTTCACCAGCATGGCCTCCTCATCGCTTTGCAATTCCACTACATCAACTGGGAATGTGACAATGATATCCAAGCTTATTTTAGGCTGTCTATGCCCAATTCTTTTGCATTTAGTAACCATCACCTGATGGGTTACAGGAACTATAAACTGTTTTCTTTCTATTGCTCTTCATCCTTTCAGACACTTCTGCCAAAACATGTGCATCAAGCATTATTTCCAGGAACTGTTTCAATCCACAGCATGGTTTTGTCCACAGGATCTCTTTGTGGCATGTCATCTTGTCTACCTCAACCTTCATAGGACAAGATAATTCTTATCCAATGGTCTTAAAACAAAACAGAAAAAAAAATGAAACCATGCTTAAAGTTAACATGGAGGATCTTAGTTTACAAAAAAACAATGTTTTGCATCAAAACAGGTCACCATGTGAAGCATTCCTCTACCAAAATGCTCTACACTAAATTGCAAGACAGCACAGAAAGCCAATCTTTCATGCAGTAGTCCTCATTGCAAGCATAATGGGAATGTAAATTCTGCCCCCATGTAACATAGGCTGTTTCTCAGATGTACAATTTCTATCTGGAGGCTAATAGCAGGACCCTGAATATAGCTTGCAGGAGCATGCTCAGGGATAGAGGGGTAAAGATAACTAGAAGCCTCTATAACTGAAAAACTATAAACTGGAGCAGTAGTGACAGCGCTACCCAGGATCACTGCATAGAACAAAGCAGCAGTGGTACACTGAGGCACAGATCAGGTTGGCATTGCTGCCAATACACGACTACCAGTCAGCGCTCAACCATCCGAAAGCATGCACCTATGCTATCTGCTTAAAATGACTGTTTTGTATGGACAGAAACTCATTATTTTTGCTCCTGATGTCTCTGGAGGCTATTTTAAATCTGCAGCAGTAATAGATCATCAGGATCTGACATCTGATGAGGGATTCTGTTCTACATAGTCATTACCCTGCAGTCAAACTATTGTCAACGAAATCCAAGCTGTGTCTGTTTAACTAGACCTGCTGATCAAAACACCTATATAAATTATCATTATTTAGTATATATATCACTGTTTTCCTGTTGTGTGCTGCAGCACCCTCTGTATTTATATATTTCTTATGGAGATTGGGGTTCTTCAGTGCTGCGTGCATGCTTTGCATAGTATTGCATAAAATTCGGTTTGTGCTGCTCATCCCTTGGCTTATGTTATTTTCCCCTGTGAGCGTGCATAACCACACCCATCTCTAGCACAGTTAAGTATATAAATGAGCGGTGCTCATAGTTCAGTTAGTAGCTAGTAGAAGGTGAGGTGTTTTTAATTTCATTTCTCCCATTTAGCTGACCCCTGGGCTTTTGGCATGGTTCCCACTAGAACGCTGATAAAAACTAGCATTTTTGCCTGGTTAGAGTAGGACTCACCAGATCGGGGACACTTTGGCACAGTTGGTGAGCTTAAACGCGTTAAAGCGTAACCAAGAGCCCCTGTCACTGTTTTCCTGTTGTGTGCTGCAGCACCCTCTGTATTTATATATTTCTTATGGAGATTGGGGTTCTCCAGTGCTGCGTGCATGCTTTGCATAATATTGGCTTATATATATATATATATATATATATATATATATATATATATATACTGTATATATATAATTCCTTATAGAGCTCAGACCACTTAACACTTTTCCCGAAAGGTACCGTACTTTTCGCCGTATAAGACGCACTTTTTCTCCCCCAAAAATGGGGTGAAAAAGTCCCTGCGTCTTATTCGGCAAAGGCAGGGAATCCCCCACCGCTACGAACCGCCGCTATGTCGGGGATTCCCTGCCTGTTTCCCCCTGTGCCTGGCTCCCTGCTATGTATTTATCCTGTTCCCCCCCCCCCGCCGCTTACATGTCTAAGCCCCCCGCTTATGTTGCCGGGTCCCCCCTGTGTATGCAGCGGCACCGGGCAGCAGCTTACCTCCTCCATCTTGCACGCAGAGATTGAAGACATCCGTCTCCTGTGGGCGGCTTCCTCTAGTGCCGGCTTCAAATGACGCGTCATCAATAACGCGTCATTAGAAGCCGGCACTAGAGGAAGCCGCCCACAGGAGCTGGATGTCTTCAATCAGCGCGGGCAAGATGGAGGAGGTAAGCTGCTGCCCGGTGCCGCTGCATACAAAGGGGGGACCCAGCGACATAAGCGGGGGGCTTAGACATGTAAGCGGGGGGGGGGGGGGGAGGGAAACAGGATAAATACATAGTGGGGAGCCAGGCACAGGGGGAAACAGGCAGGGAATCCCCGACATAGCGGCGGTTCGTAGCGGCGGGGGATTCCCTGCCTTTGCCGAATAAGATGCAGGGACTTTTTCACCCCATTTTTTGGGGAGAAAAAGTGCGTCTTATACGGCGAAAAGTACGGTACCTTTCGGGAAAAGTGTTAAGTGGTCTGAGCTCTATGAGGAATTATATATATATACAGTGGGTTGCAAAAGTATTCGGCCCCCTTGAAGTTTTCCACATTTTGTCACATTACTGCCACAAACATGCATCAATTGTATTGGAATTCCACGTGAAAGACCAATACAAAGTGGTGTACATGTGAGAAGTGGATCGAAAATCATACATCATTTCAAACATTTTTTACAAATAAATAACTGCGAAGTGGGGTGTGCGTAATTATTCGGCCCCCTGAGTCAATACTTTGTACAGCCACCTTTTGCTGCAATTACAGCTGCCAGTCTTTTAGGGTATGTCTCTACCAGCTTTGCACATCCAGAGACTGAAATCCTTGCCAATTCTTCTTTGCAAAACAACTCCAGTTCAGTCAGATTAGATGGACAGCATTTGTGAACAGCAGTTTTCAGATCTTGCCACAGATTCTTGATTGGATTTAGATCTGAACTTTGACTGGGCCATTCTAACACATAGATATGTTTTGTTTTAAACCATTCCATTGTTGCCCTGGCTTTATGTTTAGGGTCCTTGTCCTGCTGGAAGGTGAACCTCCGCCCCAGTCTCAAAGTCTTTTGCAGTCGCCAAGAGGTTTTCTTCCAAGTTTGCCCTGTATTTGGCTCCATCCATCTTCCCATCAACTCTGATCAGCTTCCCTGTCCCTGCTGAAGAGATGCACCCCCCGAGCATGATGCTGCCACCACCATATTTGACAGTGGGGATGGTGTGTTCAGAGAGATGTGCAGTGTTCGTTTTCTGCCACACATAGCGTTTTGCATTTTGGCCAAAAAGTTCCATTTTGGTCTCATCTGACCAGAGCACCTTCTTCCACATGGTTGCTGTGTCCCCCACATGGCTTGTGGCAATCTGCAAACGGGACTTCTTATGCTTTCTGTTAACAATGACTTTTTTCTTGTCACTCTTCCATAAAGGCCAACTTTGTACAGTGCATGACTAATAGTTGTCCTGTGGACAGAGTGTCCCACCTGAGCTGTAGATCTCTGCAGCTTGTCCAGAGTCACCATGGGCCTCTTGACTGCATTTCTGATCAGCGCTCTCCTTGTTCGGCCTGTGAGTTTAGGTGGATGGCCTTGTCTTGGTAGGTTTACAGTTGTGCCATACTCCTTCCATTTCTGAATGATCTCTTGAACAGTGCTCCGTGGGATGTTCAATGCTTTGGAAATCTTTGCCGCTGCATACACAGGGGGCACCCGGCGACATAGGCGGGGGACCCAACGACATAAGCGGGGGGGCTTAGACATGTAAGCGGGGGGGGGGGGGGGGGGGTAGGATAAACACAGCGGGGAGCCAGGCACAGGGGGGAAACATGGGGGGCGACAAGGCACAGAGGACACCAGAGGGGGCAGACCAGAGGACACGGGGGCAGACCAGAGGGCACAGGGGGACCAGAGGACACAGAGGGGGTAGACCAGAGGGGACCAGAGGACACAGAGGGACAGACCAGAGGGCACAGGGGGGCAGACCAGAGGACACAGGGGGGGCGGACCAGAGGACACAGAGGGGCAGACCAGAGGGCACAGGGGGGCAGACCAGAGGACACAGGGGGAACATCACAGGACAAAGGGGGGAGACCAGAGGACACAGAGGGGGCAGACCAGAGGGCTCAGGGGGGCAGACCACAAGGCACAGAGGGGACCAGAGGACTCAGAGGGGGGAGACCAGAGGGCACAGGGGGGCAGACCACAAGGCACAGAGGGGACCAGAGGACACAGGGGCAGACCAGAGGGCACAGGGGGGCAGACCAGAGGACACAGGGGGAACATCACAGGACAAAGGGGGGAGACCAGAGGACACAGGGGGCAGACCAGAGGGCACAGGGGGGCACACCAGAGGGCACAGGACACAGGGTAGGAGACCAGAGGACACTTGAGGTAGACAGGGGGAGATAAGGACACATGAGGTACACAGGAGGACACCATTTGGGGGAGGACATGTACAAGATGCTCCTGAAATATGGACGCACCAGGTTTAGTTTATATTTTTTTCCCTGTTTCTTGCCCTCTAAACCTGGGTGCGTCTTATATTCCGGAGCGTCTTATACAGCACGAAATACGGTATTCTTTGTTGTTCCATATTATTAACTACTTAAGGTTCCTGACAATTTAGGCATAGCAGCTGTAACAGCAATAACTTTTTATTACCTATACCATCAAAGTGATACTTTTTTTTCAGGACAAACTAGGCTTTCTTTGGGTAATATTTTAAGATTTTTTTTTAATTTTACAGGGTCTTTATCAAGGAAAATTAGATGTAAACCCCTTTCTTAAGTTTTACATGACAAGTGCCACAGTTGTAAAACACCAAAACACCTTAAAATGCATTACTTGGCTCATCCCAGATAAAATGATACCATACATGGCATATTTAATCACTAGTTGGGCATGTAGCCTACCATTATCGTAAGCCTGTGTGTCTGTAGCAATTGTATGTGATCACTAGGCACACAGTTTTGGTACCCTAGTGCTGTATAGACGCATTGCCAAGCAACAACATTTTCGCGCTCACAGGATAGAAAAACTACATGCACATACATTTTTAGTACAAAAAGACACAATAAATTACATTTAAAATTAACTGTTTACCTCCCGCACCCAAAAAATATCCAAATAAAATGTTTAAATGAAAAAAAAATTACAATTTAAAAAAAAAAATAGTTACCTAACAGTCTGAACTATTTTAATATGCATGTGAAGAGGGTATACAACTAATATTTTTTAAATTATAAGCTTATAAATAGTGATTGACGCAAAACTAAAAAAATGCGCCTTCATTTCCAAATAAAATATTGGTGTCATACATTGTGATAGGGACATAATTTAAATAGTGTAATAACCGAGACAAATGGGCAAATAAAATATGCAGGTTTTAATTATGGTAGCATGTATTATTTTAAAACTATAATGGCCAAAAACTGAGAAATAATGTTTTTTTTTCCATTTTTTCTTAATATTCCTGTTAAAATGCATTTAGAATAAAATAATTCTTAGCAAAATGTACCACCCAAAGAAAGCCTAATGGGTGGTGAAAAAAACAAGCTATAGGTCACTTAATTGTGATAATTAGTGATAAAGTTATGGGCGAATGAATGGGAGGTGAAAATTGCTCGGATGCATAAGGTGAAAAATGACTGAAGGCTGAAATGGTTAAAAAAAAACACTTTTTGAAAAAAAACTTTATGTGAATGATTGCTGGCAGCGGCAATCATTCACTATTGGAAGAGCGCACAAGCTCATGCACAAGCGACGGGGGTAGAGGGTGCCACATGTGCGATTACAGCGGCTGTGCTGGACGTGAGTCTCACATCCAGAAACCTTTAGAGTAGCTTGTTTGGAAGTGAGATTCACTTCCAGGAACAATTAAAAGAAAAATGTCATTTTTCATAAACACTTATTAGTTCATAAAATGCATCAAGTAAACATAACTTCTAGTTTTGTAAGACTGGTTTTGTATCAAGTGTAAATGTATCTATTCCATTAAAAGAAATGAAGCACAATCAATTCAGCTACTGTTTATAGAACAAAACAACAAACAAGTGGCTGCCGTCAATTCATCAAATGTCAAATGTTCAAGAGGGTGTATCCTAAGGCACAGGCTATGGAAAAACAACAGCAATCAACAATCTCAAACAATATAATGCAAAAGTGCTCAAAGTCATGCGTATGGAGGTAGGGCCATGTGCACATTGAGGCATATATTATTCAGCAAAAATACAATAAATGTCCCTGTCATGAAGAATAAAAATTAAGTGAAACTTTTTTATGCACTGGCTTTATTGCTGTGATCAAACAAACTTTTGATTGTAAGTCTGGCATAACCTAGTAGTAAAGGGGAATTGCAAAAGTTCTTTGTAGTTCTCCTTAAAGTGAACCTGAGGTAAGAGTGATATGGAGGCTACCATATTTGTTTCCTTTTAAACAATACCAGTTGCCTGGCAGTCCTGCTGATCTATTTGGCTGCAGCAGTGTCTGAAGTAGACAGAAACAAGCATGCAGCTAATATTGTCAGTTCTGACAATATTGTCAGAAACACATGATCTGCATATGCTTGTTCAGGGTCTATGGCTGAAAGTATAAGCGACTTAGAAGATCAACAAGGCAGCCAGGCAGCTGGTATTGCTTAAAAGGAAATAAATATGGCAGCCTCTATATAACGCTCACCTCGGTTCACTATAATCTGCAACATATGGACTGTAAAAACCAAAAAGAAGTTCTAGCCCACATAAAAAATAAAAATAAAATAAAATGCCTTTATTCCACACTATCCTAGATTTGTTTCTCTATTTGGGCCTAAACAACCCATAGTATTATCATATAAATAAATTCAGTGTATTTATTTATGTGTGAGTTCAAGATCGCATCACCACTTTCTGCCTTGTGACTTTACAACTTAATCCTACTTAAATGCATAAATCATAAAACTTCAGAGTTTGAGCTGTGAACTGCTCAAATGTGGTATGGGATACTGGGTGTCTTAATGCCATTGTTAATGTTATAGATAAACTCAGCTATTGTGACTCATAGCATAATACTTATCCACCCATTACATTGCAGACCACATGTACATTGGTGAAAGTACATTTCACACTGTCGAATCTTTAGTGTTCCTGCTTTGTAAAATGTGTGGTGAACTTATTGGCAAGCTCTTCTCCTTTTACTATCTATTCTGTATACCGCCCACAATTATGCATAAAAGCACCCTCTCAAAGTAAAGGAGGTTACGAGCAATACAATAAAACATAAAATGTTAAAGTTTTGGGAACATTTAATGTTTTAATGTTATCCTAATCAACAAATGTGATCAAATTTTCATTTTTATATATATTTTTCTTGATTGGCAGTAGTGGAAACTATGACACATTTGTTTCAGAAATTTGAATAGTGTAGGATAGAATGTAAAAATGTATACTGTATATATATCATAAATTGTATGTGGCCACAGATTGTTTAGTGTAGCATGGGGAAAAGAAGCGCACAGATTAAGATACAAGATGGAACCCTACAGTGGCCACATACAGCTCAAGTTTCAAAATCAATTTTCTGGTTGATTGAAACGTTTGAGAGATCTGACTAATGTACTACATACTTGTGAACAATTTTTCCATAGAGATAAAAATCCCCAAAAATTCAATGCATAGACAATTTCTACATATCATAAATGATTGCATTTTAAGAAAAATGTAGCTGATCGAGAAATATAAAAAGAAAAACTAGAAATTATCAAACAGACAAATCATTTTTTTTTCCATGCAATCAATAATTTTTATCGAAACAAATGGGGCAATCCAATGTTGTGGTTGAATCATGTGGGGCCACCTTTGCAGGAGAAGGAAGAAATACACAAATGAAGAAAGGCAAAATAGCACAAAGAACAGAAAAAGGAAAAAATATGTGGAAGATATCTGGAGGTCCCCACATTAAAGGGGACATTCAGGTACCACAAAAGTACCCCCATACTATTACCCCATCATCCCCTGGGTACAGATATGATTGTATTGTATTATTATTATAAATACACCTTGTTCTATTAGTGCTTAATTTTTACTACATATGCAAGGGCCAAAACAGGCAGAGATCCAGGCTGGGTGGAAATCCCACATGATGCATGTTCTACTCTTTTATATCTGTGAGTGGAAAACTGTCCAAGTTTGAGCTCAACAAGAAATGAGTGGCACTCTTTTTAACATTTTGCTGTGAGTCAGATATATGAACAGTCTTAAGATTGTGCTCTACCCATCGAGCGTTAAGACTTTACACGTGTTAATCTGCTTATTGCAGTTTAGTGAATACACCACATAGGCCTCGATTCATAAAAGTGCTGTCGGGAAGGTAACGTTGAGCGGGGAAACACCGCTGTCGGTATTTCCGCCTTCAGGGTGGTAATTCATAAAAATTTTGCTAGATGTGACAGGCGTGCGGAGATATTCCGCTGTAGGCAGGCGTTAGGCTGTCGGGAGACATGCGGAAACAGGAGAAGCAGGCGGAATCCCTCCGTGCGGTGTTCTCTCTGCAGCTGCTTGGGAGGTCTGTCCCATTCACTGCAATGTATTCCGCACGCTTCTCGCCACATCAGAGGTAGCGGTAATACCCGTCCGCATACCGCTACCTCTAATCTTTATGAATTGACATTTGTTACTTTTGCTATGATAATCACCGCGCAAGGCGGTGATTGATCACTCTGCTCGCGAATGTCGGCTTTTCATGCAGAAAAAGCCTTTATGAATACAGATTTTGCTGTGTGGTCGGTAAAGTGAGCAGTTTTCAGCATTTCCGAATGCGGGAATGCTTTATGAATCGAGGCCATAGAGTCCTATGAGGGCTGAATCCTGAATAAGTACAAAAAGGGGGCGGGATCGTCTGTAATGAAGTGTAAATGCATTGTGAATGATGTGTGTAAAGACCCATACCCATGATGCGATTTTCTCAACAATTTTTCTGATGACCAGCAATACTTCAATCGTTTCCGTGATCATGCAAAGTGGGTACAGGCGCACGATCACACAAACGCCTTTTAGCGTCACGCGGCAATTACACCCACCACAATGGATTGGATCTTTAAGATCCCCAACGACTCCACACAAAGTACCGCAATCGCTTGACTTGTGTGGCTGTATAGTGTACTGGTTAAGGGCTCTGCATCTGACACGAGAGACTTGGGTTCGGATCTCAGCTCTTCCTGTTCGGTAAGCCAACACCTATTCAGTAGGAGACCTTGGGTAAGACTTTCTGCTACTGCTTATAGAGCGTGTCCTAGTGGCTGCAGCTCTGACACTTTGAGTCTGCCAGGAGAAAACGCTCGTCGTAAGGGGTCGTCGCTGAATCCATCTTCCTCCATCGGGTGGAACTTAACAGCAACCATCCAGCAAGCAGAAAGAGAATATTCTCTTGGATAAGTGGTGAGAAAGAAGTACATTGTAACAAGAAGTGTGTCAGTGGGTAGGTCACTGTCTTACATTCCTTTTTAAATTTGAAACTATTTTAATATTTCAATCTATTAATATGATAACTAAAGGAAGGCAATGATATTGGATCAGTTATTAAAGCTGTGGTCAAGTACCACATCAAGGGATGCCAAAACGTGGACAGAGGCAAGTTTTATCCGATTTCTGCTAAGTGGGTACCTAACAAGCTAAGAAACATAAAAGCTTTGACACATCAGTAAATAAGTTATACATTTTACAACTTCAATCACCAGAATATATGACATCTTTGCATGAATCAGGACTTTTGCTTCTAGAGAGACTACAGCCTATCACCGTGAATAAAAGTCTCTACTTTTTTATATCCATACGTTATTGGCTCATGCTGTCCAACCTTTTACAATATTGCTAGAATATGTCTGAACTGTCCTATTTTTAGTGTGATGCTTGCTATTTTTAAAACAAATCCCTTGGTTCCTTTTTGCGCCTCTGTTGTCACTCATTCATTTCTTATTGATAGGACTATAAAAATAATTGTGGTATTTAACTACTGTCTTTATATATTACAAACAACTTAAATAACTATGTTGCTTGTTAAAAATGCAGTTTATTTTTTCCAGCGTTCTTTTGTGACCATTGAGGCATCTGTGAAGGTATAAAAAAACTGACCTTTGCTAATGAATTCTTTATGGCCCTCATGAAGAATTCATCAAGATATTATTATTAATATAATGGATTTTTCCATGGCAGGGCAGCAATGTCACATTGCATATACATACATACATCATGCATGTGGATGTGGCACTCCAGGAGGACACAGTGCCAAGTATATGTTGCATAGGAAAGGACAGACTGTCATCCTAGTGCATTCATTATGTGACTCTATTTCCTAGAGCCACGTACCCTCTTTAGATATATGTTTTTCACTCTGACTGTGTCTTCATAATGCCTTCATAGTCAACAAAAATAAGTTTTGTATGCATGTTTATATGACTCTCACCCTTCACATACATGAAAAAATGGCGCCTGGAAAAAAGGTGCAGAGGATTGCCACTGGTAGAATATCGCTACAATTAGCAATATTCTACCACTGGATTCCGATAGTAAAATATGGATAATGTTTGCCAATATTTTACTATGGCTAAATCTAACACTACTCTCGCATAGGTCCCTCCCGCCGGCACCACCAATGCCTAACCCTAACCCTCCATGGTGGTGTGTAACTCTAGGGCCCCCCTGGTGGTGCCTAACCCTAAGACCCCCCCAGTGGTGCCTGACCCTAAGACCCCACCCCTGGTGCCTATCCCTAACCCCCCCCAGGGGTGCCTAAACCTACTCCCTCTTCCTTAACCTTAACCTCCCTGTGCCACAAAGCCACAATAAGCAGCAAAGAAAGTTTGGTGCCCAGAGGTGCCTGAATAGCAGCAGTGAAAGTAAAGCTGGGGGTTTCGCGGAAATGCTAATTGCAGCATTGTATAGCAGGCCAATGCCACAATTAGCATTTCTGCAAACTCCTGCCGCCTGCGATGCTATTGGGCACCAAAATGTACTTACATTGCCTCAAATCAGGTGCCTCTGTGCACTGTGATTTACCTTCTTTGCCGCATATCACGGCCATTGTAAAAGCTGCGATTTGTGGCAAAGAAGGTAAATTTCAGCACGTGTAGTCGCCCATCTGCCCAAAACTTCCATCATTTGCTGCAAATCGTGGCTTTTATAATAGGCGCCTTTGGCAGCACCATTTTCTCTGTGAGGACTCCTATGCCCTTTTTTTTTCCTATTTTGTCCTTCATGCCATTACAATCAACAGTTGGGAGGGGGATGCAATCATCAGAAGGGGCATGCAATTATGCTGGCTTCTGGATAGTGCAAGGAGAAACAAGTTTATTGGTAACATTGTGCTATCATGAAACCACAGTATCGAAGGCTAAAATTCAGCTTTGTGTGTAAACTGTTTAGTAGAGAGCATAATCTAATTTTACGTAATTAGAATAGTTGCTCCTATCATCACATCATAGAGCCTAGTCCCAAGCTCAGTTGGCATGACATGCCTTAGCCACATGCAACCTGATTCTGGCATCTGCAACCTGCATTTTCAGTTTGAGCCTTCTGTTGTCACATTATTGCATTCCTGCAGTTCTGGAGGTGTGTTTGGCTTTCAGCCAGGGGCATAGCAATAGCCATAGGAACTACTATGGGGCCCTGGAGAAGAGAGGGGGCCCAGATGGTACTTGGTGTGTTCACTACTAACTTTGATTTGTTGCTCCACCCTCTGACTTTGTCTCAGTGCTCATGGGCTATACACAGTGTGCATTGCATGAGAATGTAATTTGACCAATCAACTCATATTCATAGGGCAGGGGCAGATAGCATTTCTCAAGAGTGCCTAGATATGATGACCCCACCAAACATTTGCTATGGGGCCCCATTATGTCTATCTAAGCCACTGCTTTTAGCGAAAACAAAGATATGGTTTTCATATTCAGCAGTGATGCACTGTGGGACACCTCATATGCTCACTTCAACCTGAATAATTGCAAATACCTTATGTTTTAAGAAGGCAAAATTCTGTTTAACATAGCATTTTTAGTAAGAGGGCTTTTGGTCCTTTTGAGCCCCTTACACACTCCTAGGAGTTCTGGTTCACTGTGAGCTTGCTGGGCAATCTGTTTATACTTTGTTGGGAGGTTTACTTTCATTAAAGTGGACCTGACCTCTGAATATCAAAATAAACCATTGCAAACCTTGTTTAAAACTGTAGGTAAAAACATTAATATATATGGCAACAAATATTTCAATAAACTCTATAATATAAGATACATAAATTCCCCCTCCCCTCTATGACGTTCCGGCAGGCGCACAGTACACTGGGATACTTCGTTTTGGGCTGTTTTCAGCCTGGTCTCCCCTCCCTTCTGTGTGAGCTCTCTGCTTCCCCGGAGCTGATTACACGCTGATACACTCAGTGTGAAGAGGAATGTCAGTCTCCGCCCCCTTCCTCCGGGAGACTGACTGAAGACGCTGGAGAGAAAAGGAGAGAGGTGGATGACAGGAAATGCTGCTGACTGCTGGCTGCTATAGGAGAGAGAGGTGCTGCATTTGTGTGTGGATGCAGTGTGTATATGTATGTGTGTGATAGAGAGCGTGTGTGTATGTGTACAGGGCATGTGTGTATGTATGTGTACAGAGCATGTGTGTATGTATGTACATAGGGCGTGTGTGTGTGTGTGTGTGTGTGTGTGTGTGTGTGTGTATGTATGTATGTATGATGTGTATGTATGTGTACAGAGCATGTGTGTATGTATGTGTACAGAGCATGTGTGTATGTATGTACATAGGGCGTGTGTGTGTGTGTGTATGTATGTATGTATGATGTGTATGTATGTGTACAGAGCATGTGTGTGTTTATGTATGTACATAGAGCATGCATGCATGTATGTATGTATTTATGTATGTGTAAAGAGCAAGTGTGTGTGTGTGTACAGAGCATGTGTGTATGTATGATGTGTATGTATGTGTACAGACCATGTGCGT
Organism: Hyperolius riggenbachi; assembly: GCF_040937935.1. Lineage (NCBI taxonomy): Eukaryota > Metazoa > Chordata > Amphibia > Anura > Hyperoliidae > Hyperolius > Hyperolius riggenbachi. The sequence goes on from NC_090646.1 coordinate 222,315,153, forward strand.
ATATATGTATGTATGTGTGTGTGTGTGTGTGTGTCTGTGTACAGGGCGTGTGTGTGTGTGTGTGTGTGTATGTGCGCGTACAGAGCATGTGTGGTATGTATGTGTACAGGGCATGTGTGTGTGTGTACAGAGCATGTGTGTATGTATGTATGATGTATGTGTACAGAGCATGTGTGTATGTATACATAGAGCATGTATGTATGTATGTGTACAGGGCGTGTGTGTGTGCACGTACAGAGCATGTGTGTATGTTTGTGTACAAAGGTGAGTAAATCTGCTCCTGCTGTGGGGGGGGGGGGGTATTTGTTGGAGGACATCCACACTGGCTCCTGCTCTGCTGGGGGGGTGACACAGAACAGCACACGGGACTGGCTGCCATTCTGGTCAAATCTGTTGACACAATTGAACGTCTTTGCTGGTCAAATCTGCTGACACGATTTAATACATTTGCTGGTCAAATCTGCCGACACGATTGAACACATTTGCTGGTCAAATCTGCCGACACGATTGAACACATTTGCTGGTCAAATCTGCCGACACGATTGAACGTCTTTGCTGGTCAAATCTGCCGACACGATTGAACGTCTTTGCTGGTCAAATCTGCCGACACGATTGATTGTCTTTGCTGGTCAAATCTGCCGACACGATTGAACGTCTTTGCTGGTCAAATCTGCCGACACGTTTGAACGTCTTTGCTGGTCAAATCTGCCGACATGATTGAACGTCTTTGCTGGTCAAATCTGCCGACATGATTGAATGTGTTTTCCTAAGAGATTTTGTATCGGGAATTGGCCTGTGGTGTATGGGCAGGTAACAGATCTCAATGGACAATGAAACCTAGCACTGCCAAGGGCAGATTACAGTGTAAAAAATCACACTGGCAGCAGAGCACACACAAAAGCAGAGTATAAAGCTGACAGAGGATAGACAATAATACAGAGCAGAAAAATGACAGGCTGGAAAACACAGCAGACATTACATACACAGGCACACCCACATATCACTGCAACTGTACGCTATCACAGGCTAATTTGCATGTGATTGGAGAAAGGAGCTGCTTGAGGAAGGAGGGGCTGGAGGAAGTAGAAATCAACTGGATGGCACTGTAAACTTGCCAACCAACATATGGCTGCACACACTGCACTAGAAAGCAGTAACAGAAATAAGGACATCTGCTAGGTATATTACAGCATACATACATTTTTATTAATTAACCACTTCCGGATTCTCGGTGCGTATATATACGCCCCTGAATCCTGAAGTGTACGAGCGGCCGTTCCATGTCAGTTCACGGAGGGTGTCTCCGTGAACACCCTGCGAGCCGATCGGTGTCTTCCCCGGTGTTTACATGTATACGGCGCTGCTGCGCAGCAGCGCCGTAGAGGAGATCGGTGATCCCCGGCCTCTGATTGGCTGGGGATCGCCGGCATCTGATAGGCTAAAGCCTATCCCATCAGGCGCAGGACGGAAATCCGTCCTGCGCCGCTCACAGGGGGAGGGAGAGGGAGGGAAGGGGAAGGAGGCCAGGAAGCGCTGCGGAGGGGGGCTTTGAAGAGCCCCCCCCCCGCAAGCGCAAGCAGCCGGCGGCGATCAGACCCCCCCAGCAGGACATCCCCCTAGTGGGGAAAAAAGGGGGGAAGTCTGATCGGCCTGGCTGCTATCTGATCTGTGCTGTGGGCTGGAGAGCCCACGCAGCACAGATCAGCACACAATTTCATGGTGTGGAAGTGGTTAAACCAGTATTAAGCAACACATCAGATATTTTTACAGTGTAAAATTTTAAGGACAGTTCCACTTTAAGAGCTCACAGTTCAGCTGAGGCTTATTCCACTTTTCCATTCTCAGGAGTCAGGACCAGATGTATTGTGGTTTTCAAGCCTGAGATACGAAACACACACACCATGTATTTTGAAGCAGCAGAAGCCTATGTGGCAGAGTTATTCAATACCCAACCCAATGAAATGTTACAGAGTTCTTTATTTAGCATACTTAGAAGTGATAATATTCATTACACACTCATTGGATAATTTGTTGGATATAATGACAGGTATAACTTTGGCAGAGGCATATACGGTAAACCTCAGTAACACTTTACGTGGGTACTCAACCATAGGCACTTTTGATGGATGACAGCCTCTCTGGATGTACTGTATGATTAGTGGCTATGGTAATGTATGGATCCTTACTATGCCTGGACACATAGACACATGGCCACATACAAACAAACCTTCCATGTTCTGAAAAAGAGGTGTAGAACCTGTTTGGTAGTCTATAGGTATCATCACTTTGTGTAGTAGGAGTCTAGGAGAGGTACAGTTACCCCACTCTGCATCATCAGTGTATTTTGGACACACGCTTTAATTCTCATCACAGTTTCCTGAAGGTACTGCTCTCCAAGCAAACCTATTTATATCCATCATACATCCTGCATTCCTTCTCTAAGTTTCTCATCTTAGGTGCACGTTTTCGGCAGCTTGAGGGAGGGGAACAAACAAAAAAAATGAGTCTAACTGTCCCCAACTAACGGACACTGTAGTTTCTAACGACTATAAATGCAGCAAGTTTCTAATGACAATAAATAGAACCCTGATTTGAGAGACAACAAACCTTTGCTTTGTTTGCTTTGACACTTAAAGTGAACCTAAATAAACAAATGATGTAACTGCAAATGAATAATACATACTTACCTCACCGTCAGTTCCTCTCAGAAGCTCTCCGTTTTCCGCTTACAATGATTTCTTCCATTTCTGACAAGATTTTGTCAGAACTAAAATATATCATTCGATGTCAGCTATATATCAGTTGCTGTCAGTTGTAACTGAAAGGACAAAAGATGAACAAGGTAATGTCCATGTTTCCCTATATCGCCACATAGGCGATATTACAGTTTAACAGTGTGCTGAGCTGAAAGATGTTACAGGGTCATTGCCATTTTCAAAATGGAGGATGGAGAATTCCATTGATCACAGTGGACAAACAGGAGAGGAGAAAAGAGATTGATGAGTAGACTACATGGGAGGTAAGTATGACGTGTGTATGTTTATTTTTACTTTTAATCTTCAGTTTAGGTTTGTTTTCATTTGGGATACACAGTCAGGAAGGCATTGATATTATCATTCAGAGGAAATGATGCAGCTTTTTTTTTCATTTGTGTGCTGCCACTAATCTGGTGCAGGGGAATGAAAAGTACTGCAAATGGTATTATCCCAGTTTCTTTCTAGTGTGGAGATGTTTCTCTGAGAATTGCTTGATAGCGGTAAAACTAGGTACCTCAAAGTGTCACAATTAGGTTGTACTCTGTGTTGCCATCTGTCCAACTATCTAACTAATGCCTGAAAGCTGCTTAAACTACTGCTTAAGTTCTTCCTCATTCTATTGCAAAGAGTCACAATAGCGCAGTTGGATTGGAATCTGTTTAAGAAGAGATTATTGCAGTGATTCAATACCTCACTTTAATAATGACTTTTTCAGACCATTACCCTATAGCAGCAAGCGCAAATATTGTCAACAAAAAACTGAAATGTTTATTCAGAGCTGTAGGAATTTGGTATTTACATTGTACATCTGTGCAGCTTTATTGTCTTGTGACAATTCCACAAGACAAGCAAGAAATGCCATGAGAAGTTTTACCACTGGAACTGCAGTGCATTCTGGTATTGCTTATGAATCTTTACTAAATTTGCATACAGTATAATGGCTGTAGAAAAAAAATAGAAAAAATATTTCCTGTTGTATATATTATTGTAATGCGGTTCAGAGTTGCCAAGTTGTAGCTACCTCAAGGGTCATATGTTGTTATTTATGCTTACAAAATATAGGTAAAAGGCTGCGCATCCCTGACCCAATACTGTACAATTGAATGGTTAATCGCTGTGGCGCACACCGCCCCCCCTGGACTAAAATGTACGCCCGCATCCAAACAATGCAATACTGGTCTATGGAGAAATTTTAGCTTCCATCATAGTTTTGCATGCAAAAATATAGATATACTGGACATCTGCACCAACGTTGAGGTAAATCTCCAGAGCAGATGTCCTAACACTAAACTGACCTAAGTTAAAAGCAAATGTCTTTACCCTGGCAGCTGCTATGCTAAAATGTGTAACTTACATTCAATACAGACAGCAGGAAACAAAGCAAGCGCTCACCAATATGGGCCGCATCTGAATGACTCACCACCTCATATGCACCGCTTAAATAGCTCAAATACACACTCAGCAATCAGACAGATGCAAAACATATGCAAAACTAAACTAAATACTTACCATGCAAAACAGGATAGCACAATGGGTGCTGCTAGCCTGGTAGTTACAGAACTGTGGATACAAAATATAGGTAAAAGGCTGCGCATCCCTGACCCAATACTGTACAATTGAATGGTTAATCGCTGTGGCGCACACCGCCCCCCCTGGACTAAAATGTACGCCCGCATCCAAACAATGCAATACTGGTCTATGGAGAAATTTTAGCTATCATAGTGTGCGCCACAGCGATTAACCATTCAATTGTACAGTATTGGGTCAGGGATGCGCAGCCTTTTACCTATATTTTGTATCCACAGTTCTGTAACTACCAGGCTAGCAGCACCCATTGTGCTATCCTGTTTTGCATGGTAAGTATTTAGTTTAGTTTTGCATATGTTTTGCATCTGTCTGATTGCTGAGTGTGTATTTGAGCTATTTAAGCGGTGCATATGAGGTGGTGAGTCATTCAGATGCGGCCCATATTGGTGAGCGCTTGCTTTGTTTCCTGCTGTCTGTTATTTATGCTTGTTTGGTGTGTCTGGGGCTTCTGGGAGGCCCCACTGGGACTTCCTGCCCCCACCCAGTTGAAATGATAAAGGTATAAGGGTAGTTTGTATAGCGGGTCAAAGAGTTCACTTCCTGACTGATGTCGCTCATCAAAAGCACTTAGAAAAGCGCCAGCCTAAAATCGCTAAGGCGCAGGTAAACACTGGGAGGCACTAAAAAAATGCGCACAAAAACGCAAAATCGAGCGCTGGCAATTTATGATGTGAGCAAGGCCTTACGCAAAGGTAATGTCCGTCACTCATACTATGCAGACAATGTATGGGTTGTGCATTACTGGCTGACTTGGTCAGCATTACATTGACTGGATCAGCCAGTAATGCCAGTTATACAAGCAACATACTGTATACATTGTGCGTAAAATGCAAGTTACGCTATTTGCACAACGCACATTAAACAGTTTGCATAACACTCACTAAATTGAATGGGTGCTGCCTGTGCAATGTGAAGCTTAGTGAAGCAGGCCCCTTATCTTTTTTCATCTTCTCTATATAAAACCTTCGGCATGCAACGAGCATCAAAGTACTGAAAATAAGGTAATATCAAAGTTAATAGAAACATGTTATTTTGAGAGATATTTTTTTCTGCGAAAGTGCTGAAAAGTAATTTTATAGATAAGGTGAGAAGTAAATTGAACAGCACTTTCATGAAAACACATTAGCAAGAGAAAACAGCGATTCCAGTGTGAAAATGCTTTTGGGAATTCCACCGGCAATTGTTTAGGAATCAATTCACTTCCAGGGTGGATATCTGGTACCAAAATGTAAATATAACCAAATATTGGCACTAAAAAGCAGCATGCTAATTTAAGTATCTCTGGGTTGTGTGCTTGATTCCTGTTCCTGAGCTTTGTTTACAGCACACCTGAAGTGAGAGGGATATGGAAGCTGACATATTTATTTTCTTTTACCCTATTACAGACCGTGCCGCTCTGGCACTTAAAGTAAACCTGAACCAAGTAAAATTATTTACAATAAACACATGATGTACCTGCAAATTAAAATTACATACTTACCTCACTGTCGGTTCCTCTCAGAATCTCACCATTTTCTTCATACAACGATTTTGTCAGATCTGAAATATATCAGTTGCTGCCTGTTATATATCAGTTGCTGTCAGTTATAACTGAAAGGACAACTGATAAGCAAGGTGATGTCCAGGTTTCCCTATGGCTCAAGTGTGTGATATTACAGTTTAAGAGTGTGCTGACCAGGAAGCTGTTATGGGGTAATGGCCATTTTCAAAATGATGAGACTGCATGGGAGGTAAGTATGACGTGTATATGTTTATTTAGACTTTTTTGACTTTTGATTTTCAGTGCAGGTTTGCTTTAAGGACCAGACGCTTGTTTTAATGTAGCCATTCTGTGATCACTGTTATTGGCTCACAGTGATAACCTGCAGGGCCGTTTCTCGGGCAGTGCGGGCAGGGCCCACTCTGGGCGCAGACCGGCAAGTAGAAGAAGGGGGGCGCAAGCAGTAGGAAATAAAGGCTAGGGAGCTGGTGACGTGCGGTGCAGCTAAATGGAAGAAGAAAGAAGATTACCAGCGCGATCGCCTTCCTTGACTCCTCCTAGGCTGCTTGCGTCAGATGTCAAGTCATCATCACGTCACCATGGCGTGATGACACCTCATGTCGTGTAGGGGTACTGCAGGCTGTCAGTGCGCGGTGCCCATGGAGAAGTCAGCTTTCCGGGCTCTCTTCGCCAGTGGGTTTTCCTGTTCCCTGCTTCCTCCTGGATGAGCGGCTGGTCACTAGTAAGTAGGCAGATCTACTTGTGACCTGTGGCTGTGTGACTGTCCCTAAGAGTAAGGGTTCGTAAGTCCACAGTAGTGGGAGAGAAGGGGGCGCAATTTTTACACCCTCGCCCTGGGTGCAATTTAGACTAGAAACTGCCCTGATAGCCTGGTAAGGCGCCAATGAAACTGGCTCCTTACCGATAGGAGGAAGCTCGGCTGTCACATGGCAGCCTAGTTTACTTCTGCAGCGAGCAGCGATCGGCTCGGGACCATGGAGAGCCCCGGGGTAAAATCTATGCCGCATCAGAGTTAGATGCAGTGTAGACTCAACTGCCGCGGCCCTGAGCCAGTTAAACAATGCAGATTGCTTGATTCATCTGCTAATCCAGTGCACCTAAAATACTTGTAGCTGCAGGCCCTGAGCAAGCATGCAGATCACATGCTTCTGACTGGTCTAACTAGATTAGTCACATGCTTGTTTCGAGTCTGTGATTCAGACAGTACTGCAGCAGTTAGAAAAAGGAAATAAATATGGCAGCCTCCATATCCCTTACACTTCTGGTGTCCTCTTAAAGGGAACCTTAACTGAGAGGGATATGGATGTTTCCTTTTAAACAATACCAGTTGCTTGTCAGTCTAGCTGATCTCTTTGATTGCAGTAGTGGCTGAATCACACACCTGAAACAAGCATGCAGCTAATCCAGTCTGCCTTCAGTCAGAGCACCTGACCTGCATGCTTGTTGAGGAGCTGTGGCTAAAAGTATGAGAGACACAGGATCAGCAGGAGAGTCAGGCAACTGGTATAATTTTAAAAGGAAAAATCCACATCCTTCTCAGTTTAGGTTTCCTTTAATTAAGGTAAGCAGTAGTGAGCAGCTTATAGAATATTTCATTATTCAATTTTTAATATTTCAGTTACCAGTTTTCCATGCTGGTCTGTTGGTTTCAATAGTGTCACACACCTAAAAAAAATGCATGCAGCCGAAGATGGTCGATTTGATGACCTGACCTGCACTCTAGTCCTGACCAGTGAGTGAGTCAGCATTCAAAGCCCTAAGCTCTACATAAGTTGTCCCATCCATGCATTTCTTCACTAATCTCCAATCTCCAAACCTTAAAGATACATATATGTAGTATAATTTGCACTGTGTAGTTAGATAAACATGCAAAGTTTACATCTGGTCCATCGTAGTGGATAGAACAGATTCACATTTATATCTGTAGAAGCACTTCCTTCTTTCTCTTAATGCTGAAGCCTTGCTAAAGCATTGGGTACCTCCCCTCCAGTCTGGTTTCTTCCCCTGCCCCTCCCTCCCCTGCTTTCTGCCTGCCTGGATCAAATTACTTCTCTTTTCAGTGTGTAAGGAGAGGAGGGACAGGAAAACTGCTCCAGCCTGTCATTTCATGTCTGTTTGCTATAATTCTTATTTCAGATGTCTCTCTGCCTGCCTCGATTAGATCACAAGGACATGGGGGGTGGAGTTATGACATCACTCCCCCAGCATCCTTTGCAACTATGGTTTAGAAAGAAAAAAATTACCCTGGCCCAATTTCAATCTGGGGGCAGGCTTTTCAAGACCATATGTGGAATATGGACCCTGGGGGTGAGAAAATCACACTTTATTATGGGTGATTATCTCCCACAGTAAGTCCATCATACTCAAACCTCAAAACATACCCTTAAAAGACACATTTTTAGATAAGCTTATAATTGAATAGCTTGAATCGGAGGCTTATTGTCTCATCAGCTAACACCTTTGTCTCTTCCCCTAGTATCTCCATTCCACTACCCTCTAGTAGTGTTGTCCGGATCATGAACGATTCGGATCTTTGATCCGAATCTCTTTTGTGAGTCGAATCATCCGAATCATCAAAATGAGTGATTCGGATCGCAAAGGGGGCGGGCCAGGAGCGACACGCCCCCTCTCAGCGGGCAGCGGGGTCCTGGAAGCAGAGCAGAGATGGATCGCTCTGTTGGAGGGAAGCCAGCCTTGCAGGGACAGGTAGAAGAGAGAGAGGGGTCATGGGTGCCACTGCCAGATATGTGTAGAGCACACATACTGGCTATAATGTGCTGCTCATTAAAGGCTGTCTGTTCCGTAGTTGTGCAGTGAACAAATTGGAAACTTTTGGCTCAGCTCAGTAACTTTGCAGGCAGCGTGCTGGGCTAGGACAGGGCACCTGCACATCACTTCTGGGAATGCTTTGGGGAATGCTTTCTTTCACTGTGCGACGTTTGCATTCAAAGTATACAGATGAACATATAGGTGAAATATATGTAAAGCATATGATTGCAGCATGTGGGTATTGTGTGCAAACAAACATTTCTGCTCTCTGCTCGTCCCTCCTCCCTTCTCTGTCCACTCCCTGCCCTCTGTCCATCTTCTCCCCTTCTCTGTGTGTCCACCCCCCTCCCCTTCTCTGTCCACCGCAGGGAAAAACCTGTCCTGCTATTCATTTCACCCCCCAATGCTTCTGTAGTAAAATGATCCGAGATTTGGATCAAAGATCCGGATCTTTTCAATGATCCGATTCGAATCATCCGGATCATTGAAAAGATCCGAACTTCGCATCTCTACCCTCTAGATTGTAAGCTCACAAACTTTGGGATGATGTTAACAAGTTTTTGAAACTACTACCGATGTCTCTTCAAACTATTCCTCCTGACATCTGTTTCATTTAGGAACAAAAGACCTGCCTCCCCGAGAAGGGCTGATAATAAACCATATAATTATTGCCATTAGAAATTTAATTACAGTAAATTGAAAATCTCCAATTATTCCAACTCTTAAAGAGGTTCTAAGGAAAGTTGAATCAAATTTATTAGCAGAAAAATCGTGGTCTATTAGATGTGGCAGTTTGAGGTCTTTCTTGGGAAAGGCTGGTTTATGGCCGACTGTATATAAAGAATCCAAACTCTTGGTACATTAGTAAATACAAGCTCTCTCACCTAGATGAAAATGTGACCTCATTGGGTGTCAGCTCAAATGGAATTGGAACTCTCCAAACATGTTCTCCTTAAAGAGACACTGAAGCGAAAAAAAAAATGATGATATTATGATTTGTATGTGTAGCACAGCTAAGAAAAAAATCATTAGATACATCAGTCTAATTGTTTCCAGTACAAGAAGAGTTGAGAAACTCCAGTTGTTATCTCTATGCAAAAAAGCTATTAAGCTCTCCGACTAACTTAAGGCCCATACACACGTCGGATTTTTCTGAACGACGGGTCGTTTGAACGTCCCGTCGTTCAGTCGTTCGCACGCGGAATCAGACGTGTGTACGGACTATCGTTCGCGTGATAAGACTGGTTTCCTGGAAACCAGTCTTATCACCTGAACGATAGTCTGTACACACGTCGGATTTGACGTGCGAACGACTGAACGACGGAACGTTCAAACGACGGGTCGTTCAGAAAAATCCGATGTGTGTATGGGCCTTTAGTCGTGGAGAGGGCTGTTATCTGACTTTTATTATCTCAACTGTAATTGAACTGATTACTTTTCCTCTGCTAGAGGAGAGTTCATTACTTCACAGACTGCTCTGAAAGACTCATTTTGAATGCTGAGTGTTGTATAATCTGCACATATTATAGGATGATGCAATGTTAGAAAAAACACTATATACCTGAAAATAAAAATATGAGAATATTTTCTTTGGTGCTAATCTTCTAGTTATTATTTATAGTACACAACCAATTCATTATATCATATATTTTTTTTCGCTTCAGTGTCTCTTTAAGACTTCTGGAACGCATGTAGCATAGAGTAGTTAGATTTATAGTTAGGTTGATAGTTTAGTTTAGTTTAAGACTCAGACAAGGAATGATACTATATTATCTTACAGTTAATTTCTGAATCTATTTTAAATTGATTAGGAAGACTTTTTATTTTATATTTTATTATATAAGGATTGACGTATACTGTATAGTAGTTACTCGTTTCCATGGTGATGCAGAATATTTGCAATATTGGATCTATTCCCTGGGATCTCAGTAGGGAGGTATTATTCCACCATTACCCAGGTTGAGTGGACCTACTTCAGACTCGGCTGTTATTAGTCGCATCACACATGGATCAAACATTTTGGTCATATACTAAAAATTACGATACTATTTGATCTTCCTTGTCTATTTCATTAAATCAAGGGGTTGGAAGTTTGGAATCTCAGTAGGGAGGTGTCAATCCCCCATTTTCCAAAAAACCTAACATACCCAATATTGAGTAGAACTAGATTTATAGACAGGAGAAATAGCCATTAGCTCCTATTATTTATCTATTTAAATCATATTATAAAGTTGAAGATTAATGTTAGTTTTTGCATTCGGTAGATGGATAAGAAAAAATATTGTCTGTACAGATTTTAGACAAATATATTTGCCATCTATTGTTTATTGAGATTATTATAACAACAACTATATATGGAGGATTGCTTGTTTTTATGTTTTATGTCATATACATTGATCCTTGTGGACATTTTAATTTTACTGTTGGTGTAATTTTATATATGCAAAACAATGTTATTTGCTACTTATTCCCCTTTTCTGTCAAATTAACTGTTTGACTGTATAATTTGAAAAAAATCCTTCAATAAAAACAATTGAAACGTAGATTGTAAGCTCACATAGGATTAGTATGACAACCATGCAACTAATTTTTTATATATATATAAATGAAGATCAGGACGGCCTTTTCAACATGTCTCTCTTTACAACATACACCACACGTTGGATAAATCTTGGCTGAGACATTCGTTTTTCATACCACCTCCGCCAAGAATATGTATATAGAGCTGTCCCACAACTGGCGATGAACCAGCACCAAGTCTTTTTTCATTCCCCTTGCCAATGCACAGGATGCCTCTTTGTTTAATTGTCGCCCATTGTCTCTTTCTCATCCTCACAGAACAGCATATATCTTTCTGCTTTATCTGAGCAGCATGCCTGTACAGTGCTCATTTCTAAAACTAACACCTTCGATCACTAAAGGCGACTGGAAAAAAAACTAAGCATATATATAAGAGACTTTTGTCCTAGCTTGCTGAATGATGAAGGCTCAGGCAAGGATAATGTGATTACACTAAAGTAATTATAATTACACCATATGCAATTACTCTCTGGTTAATTAAGAGCCTGACATCATGTGCCACTGTATTAGTGGAAGAATAGTTTGTAATATTGTACAACTGCTTTACATCTATTGGACACTTTACAATAAATGGAGGGCGCTGCTCAGACAAATGTGTTGGAATACAGGACTAATACTGTATACACTATTTCTTGCTGCAACCTTCTCAGGTGGGGTGAACCCCCGTTCCCCACCGTTCAAAAAGGAGATACAAACAATATATTGAGATATGCGCTGAACAAATAAATTCCTACTGTGTGAGATTGAAAATTTCTGTATTTATTCCATAATAAAATGTACATAAAAACCTGCTGGCATTCATAACATCCACAACACCACACCGACACACTGTTAGCATTCACTGTTACTGCACCAACATTCATGGGTGTCCTGGTTCCCTTAAAAAATATATCTACAAGGTGTCTTCCACTATAAAAATATAAAATATGAATTGTGCACATATGTACAAGCCAACGATAGAGATAAAAAATGGAATCCAGGGAATGTGATAGTTGTGTGCGGAGATAATATCAGTCTATCCTCAGATTTCCAATATAATCACAAACAAGTCCCCGACGTTGTTGCAACCATTCAATTCGTTCTAGTATATATTATCTCACCCTGTGTTCCAATAGCGTTTTGCTGTTCCAAGATAAACACTCCTCTAGGTACTCCACCCGCGGCTAGGAACACTTGTGTATCTATCTCACCTCATATAGTGTGTCTCCCGTAGGGGGTATTAGTGTCCTAGTCCCGCATCAGCTCGGAGTGGCTAGTGTTCTTCGGGTGGCTGGTCCTAACGAACCTCCTCAAAGAATCAGCAACGGGGAGCCGGCTCACAGCGTCGTAGCTCACCCCACAAACGGCTTTCGGTTCTCTGTTCCTCCGTGATGACGTCACTTCCTCCAGTGCATCTCACACGCTGCACAGGTCACTTCCTTGCGTTCCACCCAGCTGGGGTTGTATTGTGCACTCTCCTCGGGCGATTCAGGCAATTGAAGTGCGCTGACTAGTAGGTAGAATGGGGCGCCCCTTCACCACTACTGCAGTGTAAAGATGATTGACATGTTTCGACGGTAACGACCGTCTTCATCAGAATCTAAGGAACCATTGAACCAGTTGCCTATTTATACCAGCTGACATTCAGATCATAATCCCTCCCTTTCTTCTCCATTAAAGGGGACAGTCCTACATATATCTTCACATAGTCTGGCCGATATGCACATATTAAATTGGAATCCACTTCAGCACCTCTTAGTGCGTAGATCATTTCAGATGTTCCTCAACCCTCATAAATTAAGAAAAATAAAACATAATAATAATGAAAATAAAAATAAAAATAAAAATAATAAAAATATGCATACATATACAAAAATCCTCAAGGAAACCAGTCCACCCATAGAGAACCAGAACACCCATATATAACACTCACACCTACTTCATAAATCCAAATAGTTCCATTTCCTCATTCAATCCTTTAGGGGCAAGGCTATCTAAGTTGAAGATCCATCTGCTCTCCTGTCTTGACATTTTGGCAAGATAGTCACCCCCCCTTATATCCCTGTGTACCACTTCCAGCCCAAGGTAGATTACATCCCTTACACAACAGTTGTGGTAGCTTGCAAAATGTTTGGAGAGTGGGTGTCCATGCCACCCCTTCCCAATATTATTTAAATGCTCTCCAATCCTGCTGGATAGAGATCTTTTAGTGCGTCCCACATATATTTTCTTACAAGGGCAGATTAGACAATAGATAACACCCTTTGTGTCGCATGTGATCAAATCCCTGATCATGTATTTATCATGGCCCCCTCTAACTTCAGTTATTTTCTTATAGCCTAAAGTCTTCCTACAATTAACACATCTCCCGCATCTCACAAATCCCCCCCATTCCCCCCCTTGGATCTCGAGATGTAGTCACCAGCCGCCAAGGCCACCCTCAGACCCACATTCTGGGATTTCCTATAAATGATGGCTGGATTAGTGGGTAGAATTCCATTTAACACCTTATCTTCTCTTAGAGTGGGCCAATGTTTGGCAATGATATTACGTACTACTCGACTCCGTGGGCCATACCTCAGGCTCATCTTCAGGGAATGGTCCTGTATATCTCCAACTCCCTTCTTACATAAAAGGTCTTTCCTGTCCATCAGATGATGGACAGGAAAGACCTATTATGTAAGAAGGGAGTTGGAGATATACAGGACCATTCCCTGAAGATGAGCCTGAGGTATGGCCCACGGAGTCGAGTAGTACGTAATATCATTGCCAAACATTGGCCCACTCTAAGAGAAGATAAGGTGTTAAATGGAATTCTACCCACTAATCCAGCCATCATTTATAGGAAATCCCAGAATGTGGGTCTGAGGGTGGCCTTGGCGGCTGGTGACTACATCTCGAGATCCAAGGGGGGGAATGGGGGGGGATTTGTGAGATGCGGGAGATGTGTTAATTGTAGGAAGACTTTAGGCTATAAGAAAATAACTGAAGTTAGAGGGGGCCATGATAAATACATGATCAGGGATTTGATCACATGCGACACAAAGGGTGTTATCTATTGTCTAATCTGCCCTTGTAAGAAAATATATGTGGGACGCACTAAAAGATCTCTATCCAGCAGGATTGGAGAGCATTTAAATAATATTGGGAAGGGGTGGCATGGACACCCACTCTCCAAACATTTTGCAAGCTACCACAACTGTTGTGTAAGGGATGTAATCTACCTTGGGCTGGAAGTGGTACACAGGGATATAAGGGGGGGTTACTATCTTGCCAAAATGTCAAGACAGGAGAGCAGATGGATCTTCAACTTAGATAGCCTTGCCCCTAAAGGATTGAATGAGGAAATGGAACTATTTGGATTTATGAAGTAGGTGTGAGTGTTATATATGGGTGTTCTGGTTCTCTATGGGTGGACTGGTTTCCTTGAGGATTTTTGTATATGTATGCATATTTTTATTATTTTTATTTTTATTTTTATTTTTATTTTCATTATTATTATTTTTTTATTTTTCTTAATTTATGAGGGTTGAGGAACATCTGAAATGATCTACGCACTAAGAGGTGCTGAAGTGGATTCCAATTTAATATGTGCATATCGGCCAGACTATGTGAAGATATATGTAGGACTGTCCCCTTTAATGGAGAAGAAAGGGAGGGATTATGATCTGAATGTCAGCTGGTATAAATAGGCAACTGGTTCAATGGTTCCTTAGATTCTGATGAAGACGGTCGTTACCGTCGAAACATGTCAATCATCTTTACACTGCAGTAGTGGTGAAGGGGCGCCCCATTCTACCTACTAGTCAGCGCACTTCAATTGCCTGAATCGCCCGAGGAGAGTGCACAATACAACCCCAGCTGGGTGGAACGCAAGGAAGTGACCTGTGCAGCGTGTGAGACGCACTGGAGGAAGTGACGTCATCACGGAGGAACAGAGAACCGAAAGCCGTTTGTGGGGTGAGCTACGACACTGTGAGCCGGCTCCCCATTGCTGATTCTTTGAGGAGGTTCGTTAGGACCAGCCACCCGAAGAACACTAGCCACTCCGAGCTGATGCGGGACTAGGACACTACTACCCCCTACGGGAGACACACTATATGAGGTGAGATAGATACACAAGTGTTCCTAGCCGCGGGTGGAGTACCTAGAGGAGTGTTTATCTTGGAACAGCAAAACGCTATTGGAACACAGGGTGAGATAATATATACTAGAACGAATTGAATGGTTGCAACAACGTCGGGGACTTGTTTGTGATTATATTGGAAATCTGAGGATAGACTGATATTATCTCCGCACACAACTATCACATTCCCTGGATTCCATTTTTTATCTCTATCGTTGGCTTGTACATATGTGCACAATTCATATTTTATATTTTTATAGTGGAAGACACCTTGTAGATATATTTTTTAAGGGAACCAGGACACCCATGAATGTTGGTGCAGTAACAGTGAATGCTAACAGTGTGTCGGTGTGGTGTTGTGGATGTTATGAATGCCAGCAGGTTTTTATGTACATTTTATTATGGAATAAACACAGAAATTTTCAATCTCACACAGTAGGAATTTATCTATTGGACACTTGTTTTACAATTGGTTTTGGTTCTGAGTTTGCACAAAGTAGTGGAAGTTTTCTGAACTGCGCAGGCACATAACTCTCACAGCCACAGGCGTGCCATTGAGGAGGCATGCATGGCTGGGACAGTGTAACGATCGGTGTAACACAGAGAGGATCTGATTACCGGTGATCTGCAGTATCACCGAGAATGCAGATATATACCAGATTATTGATGATCTGCAGTATCACCGATAAACAGATATATTTCTAACCTCTGGACACCTGAGTGATAAGAGTGTTTTGGTGCAACAGTAATACTTTGAGGAGCGCACCTGGAAGGCAGGTGCAAGAGCAGATAGGAATACTGCTTGGCAACTGGTTCCTTCCGTAGTCTGGACTCTCCCCGGGGAGGAGTCAGACAGCGAGTGGGAAGGACAGAACGTGAGTGACACTAATGGAGAAGTGTCACTGACAGATCTGTGAACTATCTCCTATCAGGAGAGATAGTTCTCGAGGTCGGACAAGCCAGGTCGTAAACACACGGACAGATAAAGTACAGAGACAGGAAGCAGATGCAGAATCCAGAGACTAGCTGAGTTTTGGCAACAGAGTATCAGAGAGACAAAGGTAAAAAATCAGAGATCAGAAGAATGGTCAGGGAAGCAGAAAGTCATAACAAATAATCAACAATGTCTAAGCTAAGGTGTGAGTTCCTTGGCTGGCAACACCTTGGAAACTGATCTAGAATATAATACAGATAATAACAGAATTCCTAGACTAAGGTGTGAGATCCTTGGCCATCAACACCTTTGGAAACTGGTCTAATAAACACAGATACAGACAAGGTCTGAGTGCTACCATGTAGTGATCGCAACGGCAGACAACCAGCAAATGCCCAGCCACCAGTATATATAGTTCAGTGCTCTCCAGCGCCTCCCCCAAGTGCTGGACCAATGGAAACCGTTTCTGGCGTGGTCTGGTCAGCTGATCCCCCACTGACTGGCATAAAGCTCCTCCTCTCAGCGCGCGCGCGCGTCCACCTAAACCTATGTGGACTACAGCTCCCAGCCACACCAGAACTTTGCTGTGAAATGCCCGCTGCGCTGCACGCGGAATCCGCCGCCATGCCACCAGCGCATGCGGCGGTTCCTCCGCGTTCAGGCAGACACAAAGACGAGTGAGCACATGCATCAGTTGTCGCGCTGGACGTGGAATCCGCCGCCTTGCCAGAAGTGCATGCGGCGGTGCTTCCGTATTTTCTCACAGTACCTACCCCCCCCGCGCGAGGAGTGGACTCCGGACATCTCCTACCTGGCTTCTCAAGGTGCAGGGCATGAAGTTCCCTTTTCAACTCGTTTGCATGCATGCGACCGTCAGGTACCCATGATCTTTCCTCAATGCCATAACCCTTCCAGTGCACCAAGTACTGCACTGAGTTCTGTACAATACGGGAGTCTAATATTTTTTCCACTTCATACTCAGGTTGATTGTCCACCATCACCGGTGGAGGAGGAGTGGAATCAGTGTGCACGGCCGGTTTGAGGAGGGACACATGGAACGATCTTACGCCACGCATGCTGGCAGGAAGATCAAGAGCATAAGTGACGTTGTTGATCTTCCTGATGACCGGAAAAGGACCCACATATCTCGGTCCCAACTTGGGCGAGAGTTGCTTCAGAGCCAAATGACGTGTGGACACCCTCCACTCAATGGAGCGTCTCTTATCAGCTTGCACCTTCTGGTTACAAAAAGCCTCCTCCAAATTCCTTTTCACCATTCCCCATATGTCCCTAAAGGACTCTTGCCAGGCCTCCAGGGCCGGAAACGGAGTTGAAGCCACTGGCAAAGGAGAGAACTTGGGCAATTTCCCTGTCACCACCTGGAATGGCGAAAACCCAGAGGAAGAGCTTTTCAGGTTATTGTGCGCAAATTCGGCAAAGGGCAAGAACTTGACCCAGTCAGTCTAAGCCTCTGCCACATAGCACCTGAGAAACTGCTCCAGGGACTGATTGACTCTCTCAGTTTGCCCATTGGTCTGTGGGTGGTAGCCTGACGAAAATGACAGCTTCATGCCCAGATGTTGACAAAATGCCCTCCAAAACTTAGAAACGAACTGGACTCCCCGATCAGACACTATATCTTCCGGAATGCCATGCAGCCGAAAGATGTGCTTGATAAAAAGATCGGCCAACTCCTGAGCCGAGGGGACACAGGGGCACGAAATGGGCCATCTTGCTAAATCTATCGACTACCACCCAAATGACCGACATGCCCTCAGATCTCGGGAGTTCCCCCACAAAATCCATGGACAAATGGGCCCATGGTTCACTCGGGGTGGGCAAAGGCTGCAATGTTCCCACAGGTGCCAGACGGGAGGGCTTACTCCTAGCACACACTACACACTCTCTCACATACTCCTTACAGTCAGATGCCAAGGAAGGCCACCATGCACATCTAGCGACAAGATCCTGTGTTCTGGTGGCGCCGGGATGACCAGAATTCTTGTGAGAGTGGAACATTTGCAAAATCTGCAGACGGTATGGCAGTGGCACAAACATAACTCCCTCAGGCTTCCCTTCAGGAACGTCCTGCTGGAAGGGGCTCAAGGTCTCTGTCCAATCCCCCCAAGTCTCTGTGGCTGCCAAAACCACTCTTTGTGGGAGGATGGTCTCTGGGTCAGAGGGCTGTGCTGTCTCTGGCTCAAAACATCGTGACAAGGCATCCGCCTTGATGTTTTAACTACCCGGAGTATACGTAATTACAAATCTAAATCTTGAAAAAAAAAAGTGACCACCGAGCCTGTCGGGGGCTCAATCTCTTAGCTCCCTCGATATACTCCAGGTTTTTGTGATCAGTGTAGACTGTAAGAGTATGTTCTGCTCCTTCCAACCAATGACGCCACTCCTCAAAGGCTAACTTGATGGCAAGGAGCTCTCTATTGCCTATATCGTAGTTTTTCTCTGCGGGTGAAAACCTACGTGAAAAATAGGCACACGGGTGTAATCTGCCCTGTAACCCCGAGCATTGAGACAGCACAGCCCCTACCCCAACCTCTGAGGCATCTACCTCCACCACAAAGGAATAGGAGATGTCCACGTGTCTCAAAATGGGTGCGGTACAAAACAACTTTTTCAGAGTGGAGAATGCAGTCTGTGCTTCCAGGGACCAGTGGTTAGTATCTGCCCCCTTCTTAGTGAGAAAGGTTAGGGGCGAGATGACCGTGGAGTACCCCTTTATGAACCTTCTATAGTAATTCGCAAACCCTAAAAACCTCTGGAGAGCCTTCAACCCCACTGGCTGGGGCCACTCCAGAACAGCCGAGACCTTGGCAGGGTCCATAGAAAGTCACGAGGTAGAAATTATGTACCCCAGAAAAGCGACTGATGTCACCTCGAAAATGCACTTCTCCAGTTTGGCATATAACCTGTTTTGTCTCAGTTTCTGCAAAACCAGCCGGACGTGAACTCTATGTTCCGAAAGGTTGGACGAGAAAATTAGTATATTATCAAGATATACCAAGACAAACTTCCCCAAGATCTCTCTAAACACCTCGTTAATAAGCTCCTGAAAGACGGCCGGGGCGTTACACAACCCGAAGGGCATCACCAGGTACTCGTAATGCCCGTCGGGTGTGTTGAAGGCCGTCTTCCATTCATCGCCCTCTTTGATCCGTACCAGGTTGTATGCCCCTCGTAAATCTAGTTTAGAAAAAATCTTGGCGTTAGTGACCTGAGTAAATAAATCGTCAATCAGAGGCAACGGATAGCGATTTTTTACAGTAATTTTATTCAGGCCTCTATAATCAATGCACGGCCTAAGACCTCCATCTTTCTTCTTAACAAAAAAGAACCCTGCTCCAGCAGGTGACCGAGAAGGCCGAATGAACCCCTGAGTACACCTAGGCAGTAGCGTTTCCCGACCTCTTGGAACAATTTTGCACCCTATGACCCCCCTCTGCACAGCAGAGACACAACTGTTCAGACAACCTGCGCTTCCGCTCCACCTGAGACAAACGAGACCGACCAATCTGCATTGGCTCAGGTGGAGGCGAAGCGGGTGAAGGTGGAATTACTGGAGGTGGAATCACTGGAGGTGCAGCATGAGACACAATTTTTACACTACTTCTTCCACGGGTCTGCCTATGTATCCGATCTATTCGGATGGCAGATGCAATGGCTTCATCAATGGACCTAAGTTCAGGTTGTCCTAACATGAGCTCTGAAACCTCATCTGAAAGCCCTGACAAAAAACAATCGAGTAATGCATATGTGTCCCACCTGACAGACACTGACCACCTCCTAAATTCGGCTGCATAATCCTCCACCGAACCCTTGCCTTGACGCAATAATTTGAGCTTCCGCTCAGAAGTCGAGGCAATGTCCGGATCGTCGTAAATTATGGCCATAGCATTAAAAATCTCCTCCACAGAGGTCATGGCTTTGTGATCGTCGGGGAGACTATATGCCCAGGTCTGGGAATCGCCTGATAACAAGGTCTTAATAAACGTGATTCTTTGAGTAATGGTTCCTGAAGTATTGGGTCTTAACTCAAAGTATGACAACACTCGACTCCTAAAATTTCGGAAATCAGATCTGCGACCAGAAAATCTTTCCGGTATGGGCATACGTATGTCCGTGCTAAGAGGAGATCGCACATCATTCACAGCCGTCTGTACGGCATGAACAGACCCAGACAATGCATTAAGTTGCGTCTGGTGACTGCCCAGTACTCGGTTGATATCTTCCACCGCAGTGGTGAGGGTGCCCAGACGGACCGTGAGTGCATCCCTTTGAGTTTGGTCTGCCGTTCTGTAACGATCGGTGTAACACAGAGAGCATCTGATTACCGGTGATCTGCAGTATCACCGAGAATGCAGATATATACCAGATTATTGATGATCTGCAGTATCACCGATAATCAGATATATTTCTAACCTCTGGACACCTGAGTGATAATGCACAATAAGGGAAAGAGGCGCCCTGATTTGAATAAAAGCTTTTAAAACCAGTTTAAAAACGAAAAAGAAAAATGAGGTATCTTACCTCAATGACGAAATCTCTGTAAACTTACAAAAGATTTTTATTTGAGCACAGGCAACGCGTTTCGCGGGTCTGAGCCCGCTTCCTCAGGCCAATACAGTGCCAAATGACAGAAATCATGTAGCATAGGGAGAGGCTCCCTATGCTACATGATTTCTGTCATTTGGCACTGTATTGGCCTGAGGAAGCGGGCTCAGACCCGCGAAACGCGTTGCCTGTGCTCAAATAAAAATCTTTTGTAAGTTTACAGAGATTTCGTCATTGAGGTAAGATACCTCATTTTTCTTTTTCGTTTTTAAACTGGTTTTAAAAGCTTTTATTCAAATCAGGGCGCCTCTTTCCCTTATTGTGCATAGTTATACCCCCGTACATGTTTGTCCGAGGGGTGGTGACAGAACACCCGTTGTTTTACCACGGTTAATGTTTTGTGCATCCTTTTTCATCTAAGAGAGCGACCGCAACCAGGTCCGTCCAGGACCACCCCGAGTGGAGTCGGGTTTATGGTCTCCACCTGCTTCCTGTGGTCGGTTGCCCCTTGCA
Organism: Hyperolius riggenbachi; assembly: GCF_040937935.1. Taxonomy (NCBI): domain Eukaryota; kingdom Metazoa; phylum Chordata; class Amphibia; order Anura; family Hyperoliidae; genus Hyperolius; species Hyperolius riggenbachi. Next base: position 222,336,464 of record NC_090646.1, read on the forward strand.
ACCCTCCTTTGTGAGTAGCCCTTTCAATCAATTGATTTCTCCACACACCTACTATTGACATACTGCACTATCGGGCTCCCTTTTTTGTCTCCTGTATCTTTTTTTTCCCATAGGGTGGCAAGACACCCCAACCACGATTACCTGAGTGATAAGAGTGTTTTGGTGCAACAGTAATACTTTGAGGAGCGCACCTGGAAGGCAGGTGCAAGAGCAGATAGGAATACTGCTTGGCAACTGGTTCCTTCCGTAGTCTGGACTCTCCCCGGGGAGGAGTCAGACAGCGAGTGGGAAGGACAGAACGTGAGTGACACTAATGGAGAAGTGTCACTGACAGATCTGTGAACTATCTCCTATCAGGAGAGATAGTTCTCGAGGTTGGACAAGCCAGGTCGTAAACACACGGACAGATAAAGTACAGAGACAGGAAGCAGATGCAGAATCCAGAGACTAGCCGAGTTTTGGCAACAGAGTATCAGAGAGACAAAGGTAAAAAATCAGAGATCAGAAGAATGGTCAGGGAAGCAGAAAGTCATAACAAATAATCAACAATGTCTAAGCTAAGGTGTGAGTTCCTTGGCCGGCAACACCTTGGAAACTGATCTAGAATATTATACAGATAATAACAGAATTCCTAGACTAAGGTGTGAGATCCTTGGCCATCAACACCTTTGGAAACTGGTCTAATAAACACAGATACAGACAAGGTCTGAGTGCTACCACGTAGTGATCGCAACGGCAGACAACCAGCAAATGCCCAGCCACCAGTATATATAGTTCAGCGCTCTCCAGCGCCTTCCCCAAGTGCTGGACCAATGGAAACCCTTTCTGGCGTCAGCTGACCAGCCTGGTCAGCTGATCCCCCACTGACTGGCGTAAAGCTCCTCCTCTCAGCGCGTGCGCGCATCCACCTAAACCTATGTGGACTACAGCTCCCAGCCACACCAGAACTTTGCTGTGAAATGCCCGCTGCGCTGCACGCGGAATCCGCCGCCATGCCACCAGCGCATGCGGCGGTTCCTCCGCGTTCAGGCAGACACAAAGACGAGTGAGCACATGCATCAGTTGTCGCGCTGGACGCGGAATCCGCCGCCTTGCCAGAAGTGCATGCGGCGGTGCTTCCGCGTTTTCTCACAGACAGCTCATGGAATGACAGTGACACACTGGTGTGGACTAGGAGTACAGTGAGGCACCAGCTACACCAGGCATGGGCAAACTTGGCCCTCCAGCTGTTAAGGAACTACAAGTCCCACAATGCATTGCAGGAGTCTTACAGCCACAGTCATGACTCATAAAGGCAAATGCATTGTAGGACTTGTAGTTCCTTAACAGCTGGAGGGCCAAGTTTGCTCATGCCTGAGCTAGACTGTGGGGAGGGGCTGAAAGAAGCTCCAGGTAAGTATAAACTTTTTTTTTCAATTAAGGTTCCCTTTACACTACGTGTGGTGCTGTTAGTTGTGGTGAACTACATTGACTTTCATGTTACTATCTGACGGGTTCATTGTGTTGGAGTCGCTGAAGCTGGCACTAAAATGCCCCCCCCCCCACACACGCATGCAGTACATCTATGTCAGGAATGCATGCACAAAATCATGTTCATGCATAAGTTGTCTAGTGCGGAGCCGGATTAAGGCCAGATGGGGCCCTAAGCAAATTAGCAGATCTGGGCCCCTCTCCCTCAAGACACCTCATGTTCCCCCATGCCATCTATTGTCCCCATGTCCCCTCTGTGCATCCCCTTGTGCCCCTCTGTTCTCCCTGTGCTACCTCTTGTGCCTCTCTGTTTCCTCTGTGCCACCTCTTGTGTCCCTCTGTTCCACTTGTGCCACTCTGTTCCCCTCATGTCCCCTCTCTACCACCTTGTAGCCCCTGTGTCACACCACCACAACACACAGAGACACTGCCTGTCCCACCACCACACGCACAGACCAGGGCTGTGGAGTCGGAGTCGAGGAATCGGAGTCGGGGCAATTTTGGGCACACGGAGTCGGAGTTGGAGTCGGAGATTTCATAAACTGAGGAGTCGAAGTCGGGAGTCGGAGTCTGATGATTTTTGTACAAAATCCACAGCACTGTTAAGTATTAGACTAAGGAGTCAGAGTCAAGGAGTCGGAGTCGAGAAGTCGGGGCCATTTTGGGTACCCGGAGTCGGAGTTGTGGTTTCATAAACTGAGGAGTCGGAGTTGGAGTCGGAAGATTTTTGTACTGACTCCACAGCCCTGGCACAGACACTGCCTGTCCCACCACAACACACACAGACACTGTCTGTCCCACCACAACACACACAGACACTGCCTGTCACACAACAACACATAGACACTGCCTGTTCCACCACAACACGCACAGACACTGTCTGTTCCACCACAACATGCACAGACACTGCCTGTCACACCACAACACACACAGACACTGTCTGTCCCACCACAACACACACAGACACTGCCTGTCACACCACAACACATATACACTGCCTTTCACACCACAAAACACATAGACACTGCCTGTCACACCACAACACACACAAACACATAGTGACTGCAAGTTAGACATTGCCTGTTCCACCACAACACACACAGACACTGTCTGTCCCACCACAATACACACAGACACTGTCTGTCCCACCACAACACACAGACACTGTCTGTCCCACCACAACACACAGACACTGTCTGTCCCACCACAATACACACAGACACTGACTGTCCCACCACAACACACAGACACTGTCTGTCCCACTACAATACACACAGACACTGTCTGTCCCACCACAACACACAGACACTGTCTGTCCCACCACAATGCACACAGACACTGTCTGTCCCACCACAACACACAGACACTGTCTGTCCCACCACAACACACAGACACTGTCTGTCCCACCACAACACACAGACACTGTCTGTCCCCCCACAATACTCACAGACACTGACTGTCCCACCACAACACACAGACACTGTCTGTCCCACCACAATACACACAGACACTGTCTGTCCCACCACAACACACAGACACTGTCTGTCCCACCACAATACACACAGACACTGTCTGTCCCACCACAACACACAGACACTGTCTGTCCCACCACAATACACACACACATTGCTTGTCCCACCACAACACACACACACACACTGTCTGTCCCACCACAACACACAAATACACTGTCTGTCGCACCATAACACACAGACGCTGCCTGTCACATCAGGACAAATTCCTGCTCTCCTCTCCTGATTCTTCATGCTGAAGCTTATATTCCTGCTGGGATGGGAGGAGAGGGCATAAAGTGCGGGGAAACAGCCAGAGCAGACGCAGGCAATTCAAAGCTGCAGGAAGCATGGGCTGCTTCCGTTAGAGCAGAACCCGGCTTCCTGCTGTTGCCTGGCAACACACAGCCACAGCTCAGCAGTGTCTGTGGGCTAAACTATTAACTGAAGGGGGGGGGGGAGAAAAACTTTAGCAGTTACAAAATGTAAGCAGCTCTGTTCTCCAGCGTCCTCCCTCCCCTCTGCAGCAGGACCACACGAGCCTTGCTGTTTTTACGAGCCAGCAGCTAGGATACCAGGGCCAGATTACATGCTGATGTGGCCCCAATCAGGTGATTGGAATGATTAGTGGGATAATCGGTCCCTGGTCTAGTGTGAAAGAGCCGTAGGGCTAGGTATCCCCTTTGTGATTTTTCAGTGAATTTCCGCAATGATTGTGAATGGGCTAATTCTATTTGATGCAAATTTTTGCATGAACTCGTATGCGTGAACAAAACTGACAGACTGTTCTATATTTTGGCATGTCATATTTTTCGTATATATAATGCGAAAAATCGCATTCAAATGCAAATGTTCTGTATTCTTGCCAGAAAAAGGAACCTGCAATGCTGTTACTAGGCAGAACATGTAAATTAGTTTCACAGGGTTTTATTAAGCAAGCACACTTACTTTACTGCATAAGAAAAATATCATTCTTGATAAGTAACAAACAAAAAGAGAACACAAAAACAAAACATAAGTCCAACAGTACAAATAAGAAAAACAAAGGTCTCACATCTCAAATGGTTTAGAAGTCCTAGGAGCAAAAAAAGCCCCAACAGGGTAATAAAAGTGACTCATGTGTACTGTCTAATCAAACATAAACCAAAGAAAAATGACCAACAGGAAAAACCATGGCCTGAGCCAAAAAAGGTGAGAACCAGATGAATCTCTATCAGAACAGGATTAATTGCTAGACTAATAAACAGTATGCTAAGTGAAATAGATTATGTAGGAGAGGCTTACATTATCTGCATAGGTAATCCAGGGATCCAAAGTCTTCTGGAAGTGCAGAACGCGATCACGAGATATAACATCCATGGGTTCAAAGATCATCATTTGATGAGCTCTCTGGATACCTGGTGAAACATTTAGGAGGAGGATTTCCATCGCGAAGCCAAGTAGAGCGTGGCTGCCATGCCATAGCAATGAATTGTATCAGCCGATGAGCTGGGTATTGAACAGAGTCCTCCTTATGACCCATAAGTAGAATAGCGGGGTCTAGAATGATAGGGATATGGGGAGCTGAATCTATGAGCGCCGCCACCTCCGTCTAGAAAAATGAGACACGTGGGCAAGTCCACTACATATGAACCAGGGATCATTCCCTCCACAACCTGGAAAACAACGATCCAAGGAGTCCGGCAAGATCTTAGAAATTAGGGCCATTGCGAAAATGTAAAATACCATGCCTTTTTTTCCCAGAAAAATCAGGTGATTTTCCTGATGTGAAAATGCAGCGCTACAGTGGAAATATAGCCTAAAAGACGCACACAAGACAGGCCTATGAAACTGTGTGGAAAACAGAGAACCAGTTAAATATTTTACTGGGGCCGCTGACCTGTCTGTCATTGGGGAGTACAGAGATCTTATGGCCTACGCTTCCTATAATTTGCATTGTGAACTAATGTATGCAATCTGAAGAAAAAAAATGGTTAGTTTTGTCTTTCTGAATACTGATAAGAGGTGATCATGTGTCTGACAAACTGCAGCTATTTACGTAATAATAGAAAGGTCAGCTAAATATGCCTCTGCAAAACTGAATGTAATGAGTATATTTATTTTAAGTCACTGATTTCATAATGATTTTTATTTCGCTTCTGTGTTCAGTAAAATGTTGCATTTCTAATTTTCTATTTCGTTGGCATTTTAATTCCCAGACCCTTTTAAGCTTTTGGTATCATTAACTCTTTTTTGCCTCATTTTTGAAAGAATTGTCTGAAACCGAAAGTTTCATTTAGACTTATTTCCACTATAAGCAAAAAATCGAAGGTCATCACAACTGGCCTCCTTACATATATTACTATATATAGTCCATTTTCCACCATATTTATCCCTCCTGTTAGCTTATTAGGTAATACAGTCTCTTGCCCCATCTCTGTAGCTGCCATGGAATTCCAGGCAGCTACAGAGATGGGGCAAGAGACTATGAGAGCACTTTTAAGGTTTGTTCACACTGCAGGCATTTTCGTTTGTTTTTTACACACGGGCGATTTTTAAAATCACCCACCAAACGTTTGTGCAATGAATGTCTATGAGAAGGTTCATATCAGTGTGGGTCGTGTGCTGTCCGTTCAGTAAAGTGGTGTGTGGACCATTTGTTAGGTGATTCCGCCTCAATGGAAAGTATAGGAGAAACACAAAACGCTCACAAAATCGCTTTGTGTAATTTACAGTTAAGGGAAATTGAAGGATCAGAAGAAATAAAGCTCCCTATAAATCAGGAGAAGTGTAATTACCATCTTAACAACATTACATGTAAATCATAAACAAGAGATACACCCTCAGGATGGTATAAATCTGGCAGCAACTAACTGATAAGGTGCATATTCAAAGGTTTACATTCATTAGAACAATAACAGTAGTGAGATAGCAAAAAAAAAAAAAAAAACAACTAAATAGAACCAGGAACTTAAAAACTACACAAGTCCATGTCCTCTCAAATTACTGACATGGTTAGGTAGCGTTATAGGGACCTACCAATTGGAAGGAAAGAAAGGGTTGAGAGGGACATGGGGGGTTAGAGGGTAGATAGCCTATTTGTTACAGGAAGGGTGAGTTTTAGCTAGGTATCATTATTATTATTTCTATAGCACCAACTTCTTCTACAGTGCTGTACAGACTAGTATACAGTCCTGCCACTTTACTGACCCTCAGAGAGGCTCCCAATGTAATCCCTACAATAGTCATGTGTCAATCACAATAATCTGAGGCCAATTTAGGGGGGAAGCCATTTAACTTATCTGTATGTTTTTGGGATGTAGGAGGAAACCGGTGTGTCTGGAGGAAACCTACACAGACACGGGGAGAGCATACAAACTCCCTGCAGATAGAACCCTAACTAGGATTTGAGTCGGGGACTAAGCGCTGCAAGGCAAGAGTGCTATCCACTATACTGTAGTATTGTACTTTCTATTTACAATGCGGTGGGTGCAAAATATAAGCAGCTGTGTTTTAGGTCGGTTTCTCTTTAAGGTAACCATACAATGTATATTTTTTTTTCCAATAAGACTTTTGATGAGACAAAACGTCTAATGGATCATGAATGGCAGAGGAATTAAAGAGGCACTATAGCAAAATGATAGCTTTTCAGTTAAATAATTATCCGCCAGAGGTCTGATTGCGGAAAAAATTTAAATGGCTTGTATAAAGTAATAAGGAGAAACACATTACATCAGACAGATTTGTGCTGGACGTACGCAGCTCTTGGGCAGCTCATTCATTGGTTGGGTAGAACAGTTGAAATTGCAGCTCTGGCCACCTCCCCCTCCCCCCCCCCAACTGAGGTACAAACAGTGGTTTCCTCCAAATCTCTGAGCTCCCTTGCACCACTGGCAATGTTTGTTTTGCAAGGTACAAGGTTCTCTGAGGCCCCCTACAGCCTCGCAGGCTCTGCTGTGGACAGCTCAATTCTTGTTTGTAAGTAGGGGACTATCTGACACAAATGCACAAAAAGTGCATGGAAATGCAAACCAATTTAGTTAAAGGGACCCTGAGCTGGAAATAAAAACAATATTTGGACTTACCTAGGGCTTCCTCCAGTTCCCCGTAGCCTACAAGGATCCTCTTTTTCCCTCTCCTGGTCCCGCTGGTTGCTCCGGCAATCGGCAACTTCGGGTGAAGTTGGATATTGTGCGCCCCCCACGTGCCCATCATGTTATTACGCAGGTCAACGGAATCCACTTGCGCATGTGCAGTTCTCTAAAGACTGAACCAGGCATTCGCAGGATGCTTACGGCGATAGGCGTGCTGAAGCAACAGGCGCGCACGTGCAACTTCACCCGAAGTCACCGATTACCGGAGCTGCCAGCGGGACCACAGAAGGGAAGAAAAGGGATGCCGGAGTACCTCACGGGCTACGGGGGGCCTAAAAGAAGCCCCAGGTAAGTCCAAAATAAATTTTTATTTACTGCTCAAGGTCCCTTTAAAGTAAGTACTAAAGAAACATGTGTAATGCTGATGCTGTTCAGAATTTATAATCAAGAGGAGCACCCTTTTAGGCTGACCAAAAGTGATTATGAAAGCTACCTAACAATATAACAAAATAAGCATTTTTTTAATTTATAGAAATAAGTATTATGATAAGGAAAAAAATATTCAGAGCCTTCCCATACCTCACCTCATTGGGCATCCTGTCACTTGTGTTGTCAGCGATGGGATACCGATCAGAGGCAAATTTTAATCAGAATCATTTATTACCGCCAAGTACAGCGGTTGTTGTACCCGGAATTATTTTTGGCACATACAGGGTCGGTGATAGTACATTGATACATATGCAATATAAAATACACAGAATAGGTACCGGTATATACATTGCATGGACATTGCATACAGTAGATATTGCATAGGACATAGTGGAGGAGGACCGTCTGAGTGCTATGTGAGCGTAGCAGAGCTGCCACAATCTGTTTGCTACTCAACAGCTCTGAAAATGATGGGCTTGTAATTAGGGATAGACGCAAAACTGAAAAAATGCACCTTTATTTCCAAATAAAATATTGGCGCCATACATTGTAATAGGGAGAAATTTTAAATGTTGCAATAACCGATACAAATGGGCAAATAAAATGTGTGGGTTTTAATTACAGTAGCATGTTTTATTTTGAAACTATAATGGCCGGAAACTTTTTTTCTTATTATCCCCATTAAAACTGAGTTAGAATAAAATAATTCTTAGCAAAAAGTACCCCCCAAAGAAAGCCTAATCAGTGGTGAAAAAACAAGATATAGATAGTTTCCTTGTGATAAGTAATAATAAAGTTATAGGTGAATGAATGGAAGGAGCGCTGATGGGTGAAAATTGCTCTGGTTTTTTAAGAGGAAAAACCCTTCAAGGTGAAGAGGTTAAAGAAAGCAGTGCAGCTTGCCTGTTTGCAGTGTTCTATTTTGGCCTGACGTAGACATATAGGAAGGACAATTGAATGGTCAGCTGGATGAGAGCAGGTATTAACTATCTTGCAGGAGGTGGGTCTTTTTAACCATATGGCTTTTACCCACTTACTTGTCTTCACTCTACCTAAGAAGCTTATAAGAACCAGACTGACAAGTTTCTCTCCATGCATCCACGTGTAGTTATTATCATGTGCATTTAAAACAATCCTTTAATTGTACAATGAATTACAGCAGGTGCCAGCTCTGTTACGTGCCACCCCCTCCTGTGCACTAGCATTGGGAATGTCATATCATTTATCTTTGCCTGACTGAGCATACTTTCTTGTCTTCCAAGCTGTCCATTGGCAGGTACCGCTCATCAGTTCAGATAAGTGGTAATTACCCATGGAATCAGTTTCCTATAAAATCATTTTTGCAGGGAATAACACAATTACAGTTTCTTTACATTTTCATAAATACTAGGAAAATACGAAGATATACTTTACTTGCTAACTGAATAGATTGCAACTGTACGACTAGATCCACACTATGCCAGATTAGCAATGTGTATGGTCACAGCAGATCTGATCCCCTGTGTCTGTTTTAATACATTTTTGTATCCGTTGGTGTCCACTGTAGCATTGATTTTGACAATAAACAGCAAGGAAGACTTGATCTATGAAAGGTCTGGGGATGGATTTTTCACATTTCAATCATGTCTATATGTTACTGAAAGCACCAGTGAGAACTGATGTACTCCATTTCATGGTGTCTATGGGCATACAAAATGCATGGTGTCATGATATAGCAGCTAGTTATGATGTGGGATAATACGGAAGCATGCATATGTTTCATTTTTCTGCCTGTGTCACATGTATGTCTGCTAGGAGGAAGCTGTTACCTTGGGTACTAGCCTGGGGCAAGGAAGTGGCTCATTAGGCCACTAGCAGTCACCTTTGATCTGCTGTCCCAGGTGTGATTGTCTGTGTCTGTTTACAGGCAATTACAGGCAAACTGCTACCTGTAACCAAAATGCAATCTTTTGATGTGTGGACTAGACCTGTTGAACTGTAGACGGCTGCCTGTTGGTCAAAACAATATCCGACTAAGTGAGTCTGCCAAGTTCAAAGTGGTCAGGAATGTTTGACATTTACATATAACAGGCATGCTGGAATGTTGAGGAAGCCTTAATCAATTGTCGCCTGGAGTGGGGGAAGATCTGAAAACTGAGACAGGAAAAACCTTGGAATTCGCATGTCAAACTACCCAGATGTGACAAATGGCTCGGCAGACCGTTATGTCACAAACGGGGAAATTGCGTTATTCTTGGGGCAAGAAACTGCTTCTGGCGAGGAAATGGCTTATTATGCCAAGAGCAGTCAAGTCCCCACCTTTGATCTGTGAAATACACTTTTAAAACTAGTTCCTCCCCTTCCCAATGAAGTTGCAGCCTCCAGGCGTATCTCCCAGTATAAGAAGCAGGGCCAGATGCCTAAAAAATTGTAGCTCTCTGGAGATAGCAAGGACGCTAAGGGCTGCCCAACTACTGGTCGAAGCGGTGTTCTCCCGCCAATGACGTTCAAACAACGCTGATAACGTTTATTTCGGTAAGCAAACAGCTTTGTGTGTACCTTTGTAAACTCTTAATTTTGTAACTTTTTACTTTGTTTTTTGTAATCTTTTGTATATATTGTTTTCTGTATTGTTCCACTTTTTTCCTGGAATATTAAATTGTTATTTAATAAGCTTGACTTCTGCTGTACTAAATTAACACTCATAGCCTAGAAGAGACTGAAGTGTAACTAAGTTCATGCCTGATTGTATGATTGAGCGACACTACCGTATAAGATTGTAATTGCATGGTGTGTGGGGCGTTTGTCATACGTTGGCCTAAAGCGCGCAGCTGACCCAATGTACGAAAACCCCAGTGCGAGTAGCTCGACAGCAGAGTGGCTAACAGTATCGTTCGGAACGACTGTTAGTGGTTTTGCTTCACTACAGTGTGAGATTGCAATTGTGCGTGGCGTTCCCGTATTCGGCCTAAGCGCAAAGCTGACCCGAATACGAAAACACGGATTGCATAAGCACTCGACCGCAGAGTGGACGTTTCTAGCAACAGCTAGTGGTGGCAGTAAGGAGCGTTTGAGGGGTCCCAGCCTTGTCTGTAGCTTGAATAAGGCTGTTCCCCGCTTGATCTGGTCAAACCCGCAGTCGGGAACTGTATATGCAGGCGTGCCGCGGGCCGGTTCCTGACACATGGGACTTTGCATTCCAGTACTGCAACGGAGACAACAGATACATTGAAAATGGACATATCTGAATAGCTCCTATAGATCACATAAAATCAGTGGATATATAAGTTTATCCACTTGACTCCGTTGTGGAAAATGGTTCTTTTTTATTTCTAGTGTGAACCTAGCCTAAATGCTCCTAAGGGAGCATGATTACAATGCACAGGCAGTGCATGGCAATGTTACTGGTACTTATGCCAGTTATATAGCACGCATTGTGCAACGCTCATTACCAAGGTAAGAAGCGTGTTGTGTTTTTCCCATTAAAGTGTACTTAGGACAGGGTATTCTTACCTGGGGCTTCTTCCAGCCCCCACAGACTAACAGGTCCCTTGGTTTACTCCGGTCCACCCTTGCCTTGCCCCTTTGATAGGTTGCTGACTGGAACAGTCGCCGGCTACTGCTCATGCACAGCCCCACACCTCTTTGATTGCGCTCATGTGGCCAGGAGCGTTCTGTGCGTACTGAAGTGTGATTGAGGAAGCACACAGCCAGGCCACGCATGCACAGTAGCCCATTACAGGTGGTGATCATTGAAAGGGGAACTACAGCACAATAGAGTCGGAATAGGTGAAAACTTTGGATCGGGAAGTAAATTAGAACTTGCTCCCTCCCTCAGGTTCTATAGTGTAATGCCTAGTAGGTTTGACATCAGAAGTGGTTAGCAGACTACCATACCACATCAGGGCCTGGTTAACTTGGCAGTTTGCTAGTGTACCTCAGCCAGACCACATAGAAACCACGCTGTCCTATTTCTGCGCTTCCACGTGAAAGACCAATACAAAGTGGTGTACACGTGAGAAGTGGATCGAAAATCATACATCATTCCAAACATTTTTTTACAAAATTAATAACTGCAAAGTGGGGGTGTGCGTAATTATTCGGCCCCCTGAGTCAATACTTTGTAGAACCACCTTTTGCTGCAATTACAGCTGCCAGTCTGTTAGGGTATGTCTCTACCAGCTTTGCATATCTAGAGACTGAAATCCTTGCCCATTTTTCTTTGCAACACAGCTCCAGCTCAGTCAGATTAGATGGACAGCGTTTGTGAACAGAAGTTTTCAGATCTTGCCACAGATTCTCGATTGGATTTAGATCTGGACTTTGACTGGGCCATTCTAACACATAGATATGTTTTGTTTTAAACCATTCCATTGTTGCCCTGGCTTTATGTTTAGGGTCATTGTCCTGCTGGAAGGTGAACCTCCGCCCCAGTCTCAAGTCTTTTGCAGTCTCCAAGAGGTTTTCTTCCAAGTTTGCCCTGTATTTGGCTCCATTAATCTTCCCATCAACTCTGACCAGCTTCCCTGTCCCTGCTGAAGAGATGCTCGGGGGGAGCATGATGCTGCCACCACCATATTTGACAGTGGGGATGGTGTGTTTAGAGTGATGTGCAGTGTTAGTTTTCCGCCACGCATAGCGTTTTGCATTTTGGCCAAAAAGTTCCATTTTGGTCTCATCTGACCAGAGCACCTTCTTCCACATGGTTGCGGTGTCCCCCACATGGCTTGTGACAAACTGCAAATGGGACTTCTTATGCTTTCTGTTAACAATGGCTTTCTTCTTGCCACTCTTCCATAAAGGCCAACTTTGTACAGTGCATGACTAATAGTTGTCCTATGGACAGAGTCTCCCACCTGAGCTGTAGATCTCTGCAGCTCGTCCAGAGTCACCATGGGCCTCTTGACTGCATTTCTGATCAGCGCTCTCCTTGTTCGGCCTGTGAGTTTAGGTGGATGGCCTTGTCTTGGTAGGTTCACAGTTGTGCCATACTCCTTCCATTTCTGAATGATTGCTTGAACAGTGCTCCGTGGGATGTTTAAGGCTTTGGAAATCTTTTTGTAGCCTAAGCCTGCTTTACATTTCTCAATAACTTGATCCCTGACCTGTCTTGTGTGTTCTTTGGACTTCACGGTGTTGTTGCTCCCAATATTCTCTTAGACAACCTCTGAGGCCCTCACAGAGCAGCTGTATTTGTACTGGCATTAGATTACACACAGGTGCACTCTATTTAGTCATTAGCACTCATCAGGCAATGTCAATAGGCAACTGACTGCACTCAGATCAAAGGGGGCCGAATAATTATGCACACACCACTTTGCAGTTATTTATTTGTAAAAAATGTTTGGAATCATGTATGATTTTCGTTCCACTTCTCATGTGTACACCACTTTGTGTTGGTCTTTCATGTGGAATTCCAATAAAATGAATTCCTGTTTGTGGCAGTAAACAAAATGTGGAAAACTTCAAGGGAGCCAAATACTTTTGCAACCCACTGTGTATGTATATATATATATATATATATATATATATATATATATATATATATATATATATATATATATATATATATATATATACAGTGGTGTGAAAAAATATTTGCCCCCTTCCTGATTTCTTATTCTTTTGCATGTTTGTCACACTTAAATGTTTCTGCTAATCAAAAACCGTTAACTATTAGTCAAAGATGACATAACTGAACACAAAATGCAGTTTTAAATGATGGTTTTTATTATTTAGTGAGAAAAAAAACTCCAAATCTACATGGCCCTGTGTGAAAAAGTTATTGCCCCCCTTGTTAAAAAGTAACTTAACTGTGGTTTATCACACCCGAGTTCAATTTCTGTAGTCACCCCCAGGCCTGATTACTGCCACACCTGTTTTAATCAAGAAATCACTTAAATAGGAGCTATCTGACACGGAGAAGTAGACCAAAAGCACCTCAAAAGCTAGAAATCATGCCAAGATCCAAAGAAATTCAGGAACGAATGAGAACAAAAGTACTGTAATTGAGATCTATCAGTCTGGAAAAGGTTATAAAGCCATTTCTAAAGCTCTGGGACTCCAGCGAACCACAGTGAGAGCCATTATCCACAAATGGCAAAAACATGGAGCAGTGATGAACCTTCCCAGGAGTGGCCGGCCGACCAATATTACCCCAAGAGCGCAGAGAAAACTCATCCGAGAGGCCACAAAAGACCCCAGGACAACATCTAAAGAACTGCAGGCCTCACTTGCCTCAATTAAGGTCAGTGTTCACGACTCCACCATAAGAAAGAGACTGGGCAAAAATGGCCTGCATGGCAGATATCCAAGGCGCAAACCACTTTTAAGCAAAAAGAACATTAAGGCTTGTCTCAATTTTGCTAAAAAACATCTCAATGATTGCCAAGACTTTGGGGAAAATACCTTATGGACCGGCGAGACAAAAGTTGAACTTTTTGGAAGGTGCGTGTCCCGTTACATCTGGCGTAGAAGTAACACAGCATGTCAGCAAAAGAACATCATACCAACAGTAAAATATGGTGGCAGTAGTGTGATGGTCTGGGGTTGTTTTGCTGCTTCAGGACCTGGAAGGCTTGCTGTGATAGATGGAACCATGAATTCTACTGTCTACCAAAAAATACTGAAGGAGTATGTCCGGCCATCTGTTCGTCAACTCAAGCTGAAGCGATCTTGGGTGCTGCAGCAGGACAATGACCCAAAACACACCAGCAAATCCACCTCCGAATGGCTGAAGAAAAACAAAATGAAGACTTTGGAGTGGCCTAGTCAAAGTCCTGACCTGAATCCTATTGAGATGTTGTGGCATGACCTTAAAAAGGTGGTTCATGCTAGAAAACCCTCAAATAAAGCTGAATTACAACAATTCTGCAAAGATGAGTGGGCCAAAATTCCTCCAGAGCGCTGTAAAAGACTTGTTGCAAGTTATCGCAAACGCTTGATTGCAGTTATTGCTGCTAAGGGTGGCCCAACCAGTTATTAGGTTCAGGGGGCAATTTCTTTTTCACACAGCTCCATGTAGGTTTTGTGTTTTTTTTTCTTACTAAATAATAAAAACCATCATTTAAAACTGCATTTTGTGTTCAATTATGTTATCTTTGACTAATAGTTAACGGTTTTTGATGAGCAGAAACATTTAAGTGTGACAAACATGCAAAAGAATAAGAAATTAGGAAGGGGGCAAATAGTTTTTCACACCACTGTATATATATATAGTGGGATGCAAAAGTTTGGGCAACCTTGTTAATCGTCATGATTTTCCTGTATAAATCATTGGTTGTTAAAGAGACACTGTAACATCAAAAAGTTCCCCTGGGGGTACTCACTTCGGGAGGTGGAAGCCTCAGGGTCCCAATGAGGCTTCCCACGCCATCCTCTGTCCCACGGGGGTCTCGCTGCAGCCCTTCGAACAGCGGCCCGACACATTCATCATCTTGTTCAATATTTACCTTTCCAGGCTCCAGCGGGGGTGCTGTTGCAGCTTTCAGCCCCGAAGTAGATGGAAATACCCGATCTCAGTCGGGTCCGCTCTACTGCGCAAGCGCCGGAGACTTGCGCCTGCACAGTAGAGCAGACCTGACGGCGATTGGGTATTTCCGCCTATTTCGGAGCCGAGAGCCGCCACAGCGCCTGCGCTGGAGCCGGGAAGGTAAATATTCACATCGCGGCTGTTCGGAGGGCTGCAGCGAGACCCCCGAGGGACAGAGGATGGCGTGGGAAGCCTCATTGGGACCCTGAGGCTTCCCCCTCCCGAGGTGAGTACCCCCAGGGGAACTTTTTGATGTTACAGGTTTTCTTTAAAGAGTAAAGCTGGCCATACACTGGCCCGATTTACCGCCGTTTCGACAGCAGATTCGATCACTGGGATCGAATCTGCTGCCAATCGTTCGCGTTACATGCCGAATTTCGATTCATGTCGTCCGATCCCGTCGATCGCGCCGTGCGGAAAATTACAGTCGATCGCCCGCGGGTGAAGAGTGCATCGCTAGCGGCGTTCGAGTGCCCGACGACCGATGCAATAGAGCCCGCATACATTACCTGCTCCGCCGGCGCGACTGCCCCCGCTCGTCTCCGCTCTTCTCCGCTCTGGTGTCCGGCATGCCTTCACTTATTCCTGCCGGGCAGGAAGTTTAAACAGTAGAGGGCGCTCTACTGTTTAAACTTCCTGCCGGGCAGGAAGAAGTGAAGCATGCTGGAGCCGGAGACCAGAGCGGAGACGGAGAAGAGCGGAGAGAGACCCGGGAGTCACGCCGGCGGAGCAGGTAATGTATGCGGCGGGGGGGGGGGGGGGGGGGGGAGCGGCAGCAGCAGCAGCAGCACCACCACAACAGATTGTGAACGGTTTCAGGCTGAAATCGGTTCACAATCTGTTTGCAGTAAAGGTAGCCATACGATCCCTCTCTGATCAGATTCGATCAGATAGGGATCTGTCTGTTGGTCGAATCTGATGGCAAATCGACCAGTGTATGGCCACCTTAACTGTCAGGGAAAAACAACTAATTTTAATCTATGTTCCCCAGTGTTAAACAGTGTGGAAGGAAGCCAAATGGAAATACTGAAGTTAAAAAGCTCTCATACTTTATTGTTGGCTGAATAGCAGCCTTCCTTACCTCCAGGCTGTTTAAGGAAGCCGCATAAGACTGAGAAGGTCGCAGGCAGCCTGCAGAGCATGATGGGAAGGTTTTTTTCCTCTTTACTGCCCTCCCTGCATCACCCCTTCATTTCCCTGTCCCGCCCTAATCACCTGCTGCAGCCTCATTGGCTGCTCCCTCTCTCCTTCCATCCCCATCCAGACACCACGAGTGACAGCCGCGATCGGCGGCACAAATCCCCCCCCCCCCGGGAGTGACAGCAGCGATCGGCAACAAACCCTTCCCCCCCCCCTGAGAGTGACAGCCGCGATCGGCGGCACACACCGCCCCCCTAGTGACCCTAGTGACAGCCGCGATCGGCGGCACCCTCCCACCACCACCGCCACGAGTGACAGCCGCGATCGGCGGCATTTACCCCCCCCCCCCGCGCGAGTGACAGCCGCGATCGGTGGCACCCCACGCAAACCCCTCCCCCATCCCGCAATCACCCGCAAAGCGACCGACATCGCAATCGCAAGCAAAACGACTGACATCGCAATTGCAAGCAAAACAACCGTCATCGCAATCGCAAGCAAAACGACTGACTTCGTAATCATCCGCAAAAGGACTGACTTTGCAATTGCAATCAAAATTACCAACATCGCAATCGCAAGTAAAATGACCGACATCGCAATGGCCCGCAAAACTACCGACATCGCAAGCAAAATGACCGACATCACAATCGGCCGCAAAACGACCGACATCGCAATCGCAAGCAAAATGACTGACTTCGCAATCGGCCGCAAAACGACCGACATCGCAATCGCAAGCAAAATGACTGACTTCGCAATCGGCCGCAAAACGACTGACTTTGCAATCGCATGCAAAACAACCGACATCGCAATCATAAGCAAAACGACCGACACCGCAATCGCAAGCAAAACGACTGACTTCGCAATCTTGGCCGCAAAATGACTGACTTTGCAATCATCACAATCGCAAGCAAAACGACCGGCATCGCAATCGCCCGCAAAACGACCGACATCGCAAACGCCCGCAAATTGAATGACACCCGCACCCCCCCCCCCCCCGCGAATGACAATGCAATCGCTCGCACGGCTCCTGGCACCCCAACTGACAGCACGCAATCCCCCCCCACTGACATGACCGCTCTCCGCTGAGTGACAGACAATATGCCCCCATTATGTCTGATACACACGATGCGTTTTCCCCCACGATCCTCGGATCAGGATCGATTTGATTATTTCCAACATGCTCGATTCGGATTTCGATCGTTCCTGCCGTCGATTTGGCATAATTAACATGCAAATCGACAGCAGGAACGTTCGAAATCCGAATTGGGCATGTTGGAAATAATCGAATCGATCCCGATCGACCCGCGGATCGAGCAGGAAAACGCATCTTGTGTACCGAGCATAAGACCAGAGACTGGTAGGAGTGTCTGAGGGCTGGGACTTGGGAGGGCTAATGAATAATTAATCAGGAAGCAGGGTAAGGGAGGATATGACATCACAATTGGCTTCAGACAAGACAGTCAAAGATGGAAGCTACCATGAAATGTCAGGAGCATCAATCTCTGCATATACTATATAAAAATTCTGTGAAATCCAAACGTGGACAGTGAAATGCATATGTAATGTAAGTACAGCCAGTATTTAGCTACTGATATATGTGTTTTTTGTCTCTTAAACCTTATACCTAACAGCTCCTCTTTAAGACAAAAAATATCAGTTAAATATATCATATAGGAGACACACACAGTGATATTTGAGAAGTGAACTGAGGTTTATTGGATTTACAGAAAGTGTGCAATAATTGTTTAAACAAAATTAGACAAGTGCATAAATTTGGGCACCACAAAAAAGAAATGAAATCAATATTTAGTAGATCCTCCTTTTGCAGAAATTACAGCCTCTACATGCTTCCTGTAGGTTCCAATGAGAGTGTGGATTCTGCTTGAAGGTATTTTGGACCATTCCTCTTTACAAAACATCTAGTTCATTCAGGTTTGATGGCTTCCGAGCATGGGCAGCTCTCTTTAACTCACACCACAGATTTTCAATTATATTCAGGTCTGGGGACTGAGATGGCCATTCCAGAACATTGTGCTTGTTCCTTTGCATGAATGCCTTAGTGGATTTTGAGCAGTGTTTAGAGTCTCTGTCTTGTTGAAAGATCCAGCCCTGGCGCAGCTTCAGCTTTCTCACTGATTCCTGGACATTGGTCTCCAGAATCTGCTGATACTGAGTGGAATCCATGCGTCCGTCAACTTTGACAAGATTCCCAGTCCCTGCACTGGCCACACAGCCCCACAGCATGATGGAACCACCACCATATTTTACTGTAGGTAGCAGGTGTTTTTCTTGGAATTCTGTGTTCTTTTTCCTCCATGCATAACCCCCCTCGTTTTGGCCAAATAACTCAATTTTAGTTACATCAGCTCACAGTACCTTATTTCAAAATGAAGCTGGCTTGTCCATACCTCAAGCAGCTCTGTTTGTGCTGTGTGCGGAGAAAAGGCTTTTGCATCACTCTCCCATACAGCATCTCCTTGTGTAAAGTGCGCCGAATGGTTGAACGATGCACAGTGACTCCATCTGCAGCAAGATGATGTTGTAGGTCTTTGGTGCTGGTGTAACGATCTGTATCAGCACACAGAGAGAATCTGATTATTGGTGATCTGCAGAATCACCAAGAATACAGATGTATACCTGATTATTGATGACCTGCAGAATCACCAATAATACAGATAGGACTAACCTCTGGACACCTATATAGTGTGAGTGTTTGGTGCAACAGTAATGACTTTGAGTAGGACCACCCGAGGAGCAGGCGGCCCTTGGCAGTATGAGGAATACCTCCCTCTGGGAAGTATGAAGACCTTCCAGCAGCCTGAGACTTCCAAGGGGATGGAGCCCCAGGCTGAATAGCAGAAAGGCCTATCTCTCTAGAGAGAGTGATGGCTCGCAAGGTCGGGCAGGCTAGGTCGGCAACACTCGGGCAGATAAAGTACAGAGACAGTAGACTGATTCAGTAACTGGGGACAGGCAGAGTTTGGCAACAGGAAGGCAGATGTGCTGAGGTACCGAATCAGAAAGCAAGAGCGAGGTCAACAGAGCAAATGGTCATAACAGGTAACAAATAAGGCCTAGTCTTGGGTGTGAGGTCCGTGGTCTCGACACCCTGGAACTAGTCTGAAGTATAACACAATAGTAACACAGTGTCCCTAGTCTTGGGTGTGAGGTCCGTGGTCTCAACACCCTGGAACTAGTCTGAAGTATAACACAGTAGTAACACAGTGTCCCTAGTCTTGGGTGTGAGGTCCGTGGTCTCAACACCCTGGAACTAGTCTGAAGTATAACACAATAGTAACACAGTGTCCCTAGTCTTGGGTGTGAGGTCCGTGGTCTCAACACCCTGGAACTAGTCTGAAGTATAACACAGTAGTAATCTGGCTCAGTGTGAATTCCCAGGTCCTCCTGGTTCTAACACACTGTGGGATCTGACTATGGTCTGAGTGCTTTCACGTAAGTGTTCGCAACGGCAGACAACTTGAGACTGACCAGCAATAACTATATATAGAGCAGCGCTCCCTGCCGCCACCCAGCGCTGATCAACCAATAGCCGCCCGCTCTGAGATCAGCTGACCGACCTGGTCAGCTGATTCCTCTCCGTTTGTCATAAAGGTTTCGCCTCTCCGCGCGCATTCCTCAATCTGTGTGCACTAGAAGGCCCAGCCACATCAGACGCATGCCGCCGCGTACAAACCGCTGAGCCGAATGCGGAACCAGCCACCTCGCTGCCAGTCCGCGCGGCGGCTTTTCCGCAATCTATTACAGCTGGTCTGTGAGATGACTCTGACTGTTCTCACCATTCATCGTTTCTGTCTATACGACATTTTTCTTGGCCTGCCACTTCGAGCCTTAACTTGAACTGAGCCTGTGGTCTTCCATTTCCTCAATATGTTCCTAACTGTGGAAACAGACAACTGAAATCTCTGAAACAGCTTTCTGTATCCTTCCCCTAAACCATGATGGTGAACAATCTTTGTCTTCAGGTCATTTGAGAGTTCTTTTGAGACCACCATGTTGCTACTCTTCAGAGAAAATTAAAAAGGAGGGAAACTTACAATTGACCCCCTTAAATACTCTTTCTCATAATTAGATTCGCCTGTGTGTGTAGGTCAGGGGTCACTGAGCTTACCAAGCCAATTGGAGTTCCAATAATTAGTTCTAAAGGTTTTGGAATCAATAAAATGACAACAGTGCCCAAATTTATGCACCTGCCTAATTTTATTAAAACAGTTATTGCGCACTTTCTGTAAATCCAATAAACCTAATGTCACTTATTAAATACCACTGTGTGGGTCTCCTACATGATATATTTAACTGACATTTTTAATCGTAACAGCCAACGATTCGATTTATACAGGAAAATCATGACGATTAACAAGGTTGCCTAAACTTTCGAATCCCACTGTGTGTGTATATATATATATAATAGTATCTTCAACTAGCAACACTAGCAACAGTGTCACACGCAGCTTGCTTTTTCACACCTCTTCCACATACTGTAATAGAGTGCAAAAAAGCAGAGAGCACGATTTTATGTAATGTAGTGTAACCTAAATTGAAAGTGACTGCACATCTGGTTTCCTAATTGTTAGCTGCACGCTGTGTAATCAGAACAGTAGCGAAAGTAGAGCATAAGCAGGTTTCCTGTAAGCATGTGACAGTGACAGCAGGTGTCTGGGCAGTTTGCATGCAAGCAGTGGGGTAAAGGAAAACCCAGAGCACAGTTATTGTTATGCTTGCCATCCCCTCTATGGAGGGATATGCAGCTGCTGCGTCGCTAGAGGGAGGTGTGATCCGCAAAGCAGAGGAGGGAGGGCGAGAGATAGCACACTCTCCTGCACACCGAGCAACATCTAACCCATATAATATAACCCTGAGCTCCTTTCCCTGGCTTGTCATTACCAGCTGACGGTACAGGTTGCAGTGGGATTATTTCCAGCAGAGTGAACTGCGTTTTCTATTAGCGAGGAGGAGGACAGCTTCCCAATACAAACAGGACCTGTTGTGGAATCTGCTAAGTCCGTGGCCTTTTCTTATATCTGCAGTCCAAGTTTGTCGCCTCGTCTACTTTGTAACCTGCTCCAGCGGCTCTGTTATGTGTCAGCCGTCCAGCATCTCTGCGGAGGCTTCCCCCGGAGTCACAGCACAGAAGTGAAAGTAGCACAAGGAAAGAGCTACATTGTAAAAGTGATAAGAGAGGGCGGCCAGTGACCGTGGGAGGCGACCCTGCTGCGTACGAAGAGGTGGAGAGGAGGAGGAGAAGGGAGGAGGGCAAGCCAGGCATCCTCTCCTCCACCAGCAGCAGGCTCAGGTTAGGAACTGCCCTGCGACCTCGGAGCTTGGGCTTCAGCCGCCACCGCTGCCGCTTCTCCTGTCTGTTGCTGCGCTGCTGCGCATCCCCCAGCACCCCGACCCTGCACCACCCGAGGAGGAAAGCGGGGGGAGGAGGCGGCGGCATGGCTTCTACTACTACCTGCACCAGGTTCACGGATGAGTACCAGCTATTCGAGGAGCTCGGAAAGTAAGCCTATCCTACTACTACTACCTAGTGCTGTATTGTGGGGGGCATTCCTCACCTGGTGCGTCAGATCCACGGGGGAAAATGCCAGTGATACTTATATGCTTATCTACATGTACAGCCATAGAGAATCAGAAAACTAAGATTAAGTTAAAGTGACCACTAACGATACAATTGGAACGATCAGAAATTATCATTTGGGACCTCTAAAGCCTCTAAAGACCTTTAATGTTATGTACACGGTACAATTTTCCATCAGCTAGACGGATCCATGAGATAGATCTAATAAGAAATTGCATCGTGTGTAGACGTCTTCTTTGTTTCAGATCAATTTTGCGATAGATTTTGCTTTGATAAGTACCCAAAATCTATTGCAAAATCTAGTGCAATCCGATTGGACCGGCTGGAAATTATTTAATAAATCCATCTAATAGATCTGATCTGACAGAAAATTGTACCGTGTACATGAGTCTTTATGGACGCAAAATCTCCAACCAATCCAATCAGGTTAATGATTGATTCATTACATTGTATCCAATTTCATTAATCTGTATCAGATTTCCTTAGTATGATCAGATTGGTTAGGAGATTTTTTTGTCCATTAGCGGTCCCAAGCGATCATTTCCAATCATTCATATGAAGAATCATTTGTAAACGTTTGGCAACTAGTATCATAAGTGGCCATCTTAAGACTCTAAAGCCAGACATACATCTAGCGATTGTGATTCAGTCGACTTTTTTGGACACCTTTCAACTTTAGGGTGGTTGATGGGAAGTCAATCGACTAGTGGCCCACAGACTACAAGCGATATCGTATGCAATTCACCCTAACTAATTGATCTGACCAATGTTGTGCCACAAAAATCGATTTAGTATCAATCAAATGATATGTGAACAATAGCCAATTCATGTGCAATCGACCAATATCTTCCATCCTGCTCGATCCACTAAGTTGGTCGATTCTGCATGATGTTGGCCGATTTGCATCAATTGGGCATACTGGAACTCACATGTTCATTTTATCGAATCGAATGGTTGATTGTACAGCCAAATTGCTAGATATATGGGCACACTAACTGCCAATGTTCTGCCATACCTGAGTGCAGTACATATTATGTAAGAGAGTGAAGTGTTTATTATAATTATGATGATGATGCATTTATTGAGTGTTAACTCCTTTCACACATGCTAATCACAGGAGCTCACTATCTAACAGCTGTATGTTGTTTTATGGTAGCCATACATGGCACATGATCAATCACTTTTTGGATTAAAATTGATAATTAGGTAGAAGCAATTATTATTATCAGCAGAAAAATAATCGAGAATCAATCCAATCGATAGTGTTGAACTGATGAATGTAGTTGGTCCCCTTTGCCCGTCTCTCATCTGATTGACAGCGGTTTTCCATCACACCCCAATCAATCGAAACTGATTTGAAGGTGCCCACAAATGGTAAAATTTTAGTCAAACAAAGCGGTCAACCTTGTTGATGTCCCAAATCCACTGCAAATGATTCTAAAGGTGATCGTTCGACAACAATTCAGTCGATCGGGTAAACTGTTTTTATAATCCCTTGAGATGGATAGGAAGTACAGATTGGTTCATTGATGGCGAAAAAATTGATGTATTACATCATTTTATTTCAGATCGCATTTATCTGATCACTTGGGCGATGCCTCACTAAAAATTGTACCATTAGTGGGTACCTTAAATCCAGCAAAATTTGAATGGACATATTTGGGGTACTAAACCGCTGTTTTGATCAAAGTCATTGAATCAGCCAGAAAAAAATCAAAATGTGTGATAAGTCATAGGGTGGCAATTTATGGCAATTTATGGGCCAGTTTACTTATTGGTATATGGGTGGAAACTTGAGTGGCTGGGGTAAACCCACACAAACACAGGGAGAACATGCAAACCCCATACAGATAGTGTCCTGGCCTTATCTAGCCTGTTTGCATGACACAATTAGGACATATGGTTACATGCCTTGACTTGTCAAATAGCATACGTACTGCATACATGTGTCATCAGAGGGGGGTCCCAGGCGGTATCCACATACAGCAGACCCGCATCAGGTGATGCATTCCTCTCTGCATTTCTTCAACAGTGGAAATATTTTTTTCTGTAGTCTGGTTGATTTGCAATGACATTTTTATGTAGCACCTTCAGGATATCTGCTTATATATTGGTACAGCTATTATTATACGCAGGCTTATGTGCAGAATAAAAGCAGGAAATAGTTTCTGATATTCCCGCTGTTATCAGCACAGACAGGCTGTGTATGTAACAGGAATAGCCAAAGATGGATGAAGAGTCATTTTCTGGGTTTCAGCTAAAAGGACAAAAGCAAAGGCTTCCTGCAAAGGGAATCCCTAGCCTCAAGGTCCTTTTGCAATGTGAGCAGCAAAGGCACAAGTAAATGTCATTGTAGCTGGGCTTTATTTGCACTGTCTATTATACCCAGTGCTAAGCAATGTGAATGACAGCTTGCTCCTGGATCACATTCCAGTGAAAGGGGAGGTTGGATTAAGGGTTGTATGCTATAGTTTATCGCTGGGTATAAAACAAATATTGTGCTATCTGAGCTAATGATTCAGTCATTGGAATGTGAAGGTGTGCAGGACTATTTTCTGTGACATCCAGCAATGTTCCCTTTCTCTCTGTTATTGTCAAGTATCTCCCAGCATTATATAAAGGTAGGTAGGTAAAAGGCTTCTAAGAGAGTGCCGATGATTAGAGAAATATGAATAACATGGTCTCCTGAAGACTATCGCAGCAGGGGACTTCCTGATAATTACCATGAGTGGATTGCTGGGAGATACTTAGCATGACTGTACTGGCAGGAGAGGGAAGCACAGGATTTCAGTGTTCTCTGGAATATTACAGAATTTTCTCTCATGAAAGCTAATGAATGTAAAGGGCAATAGCCTGCGTTCTTTCACAAGGTTACCTGGGTACTAAGAGCTGACGAATAACTGAATTTACTGGGAACCTTTAGGAAAATGGCGGTAAATAACAGGCTACATACTATTCTTTGGGATGGCTTTAGTCATTGCTTATAGTTATGTGATGAGGGATTCTGGTGTCCTGAAAATCTATTATAGTGATGCCAGCCAAGCTCATACCCCTTTTGTCAACATTGTGCTTGTTGCCATTTGGACACACCCCTTATCAGGGCCGAATCAGTGGCACCTTTGTTAAATAGAATATTTGTAAGAGTCCTGGTTGGATATGACACACGTGTAGTCAGGCCACATCCCAGTTTCATCACCATCGTTATTGTTATTGTTATCAGGCAATTCTGGATTTTCATTGTATTAGCATTATATTTTATCCCATGTGTTGGTAAAACATGATGTTAATGCATGTGTGTAGCTTGACCAGAAGAGA
Source organism: Hyperolius riggenbachi (assembly GCF_040937935.1). Taxonomy (NCBI): domain Eukaryota; kingdom Metazoa; phylum Chordata; class Amphibia; order Anura; family Hyperoliidae; genus Hyperolius; species Hyperolius riggenbachi. Next base: position 222,361,508 of record NC_090646.1, read on the forward strand.
AAATAAAGCCCATTTTCAGGAAGAAATAGTTTTGTTGTGTCAGATCTTCTGAACAAAGTTTAGAACTTTGTTCAGCTTTGTCCTCGCTTCCTGTCCTTTCAACATCCATTGATTTAATATGAACTCGGGTAGTTCCAAAGAACAGCCAATGAGAGTTAAGAATGAAAAAAAAAACAACTCAAAGCATGGGATGTAACCTTTCCCCACTCTCCAAAAAGGGTGTTATTTATTGCCATCTGGGTTCCTGTTGGAGAGATTTGGCACTTCCTAGTGAAGTGGGAACAGAGACAGCAGTTACATTTCTAAATTCTAAATGTAAATACCGGTACATTTGTTTTTCAGGTTATGGGTAGAACGCAAGGAAAAATAGTGAGGAAGAGTTAGAGCAAGGTGTAAGGCTTGGTGGTGTATTCTCCACAGTCAGCATGCAACGCATGAGCTGACGTGAAGGAGGTACACACACTAGCACAAGGAAACAGGCTATCCCTAGTATAGTGGAGGGGAGGACTGACTCCAATAGGAGATTGTGGCGCACAGAGCCGGTGCAGATCCGACAGCCACAAACAATACTTTCGCTATAACGTCTCATCGCAAAGTAGCGCTGAGCGCATAAACCAGAACTGAGGAGATCAGGACAGGTAGACAGAATGAACGCTTGCTAGCTAGCCGCTACTAAGTGACAGCAAGCGTCCACAACAAGACAGACTGGAATGAGGCAGCCAATGCGTTTGCAGCGATGGCGTGCCTCACAAAGACAGGACAGGATAGTCAGGAAATAGCAGGATCGAGATAGATGAACGTAACACAGACAAATATACAACAAGTATGTTTTCCTAGCGTATTACAATTACAGCTATCAATGAAACTATTTGTAACGTCTGACTAACATATGTATATATCGGCAATGAACCGATATATGACATAAGCAGGAACACTGACTAGGACTGGAGCAATACAGGGAACAGGACTCAGATGCATTCGCTATCTCTTCGCAGAGATGAACGCAATCCACAAACGGTAACAGAACAGGATTCAGAAGGATTCGTTATCTCTTCGCAGAGATGAACGCAATCCACAAACAGAACCAGGAGCAGGAAACCTAACTCAGCACGGGTGATCACGATACGCGCAACCTACCAAAACGTGCTGGAAAGCTGACTAACTGAACACAGGATATAAACAGTTCGTGTACGTATACATCAGCGACACGGATGTATCAACGTAACACGAATACAAGGAAAATAATAAACGTGCTGGTATGCATATATATTGGCAATGAACCAATATATGATGCAAGACCAGCAAAGTATCTTTAGAACAAGAAACACGCTCTGGGGCTGAAGCAACAGCAAGACAAGCTTAAACTGAAGCTTTGATAACCCGAGGAGTCCTGCAGGAAGCAGATCTTTATACTGAGGTCATCCAATGGGAGCAGACATGCAGATTCCCACACAGGTGAATGATAATCAGTCACAAGCTGACAGCAGGGAAAGGCAGACAAAGCTATGCAGCTTGCATGGAAAAAGATCAGAACTGCCTGAGCTGCAGCACTACTACTTCCAGCAATACCTGCTGCAGCAGCGATCATGACACAAGGCCTTACTTTTTTCTGCCGTTGAACTTTGAGATTAGACACAGAAGCAGTCACCCCATTGGGAGGTTTATCTTCAACTCATGTTCTGGTGACAAGAGTCTAGAATTCACCTAGTATTCTATTCCACTGACACTGTCACAGGTAGAGAGGGAACAGCTAAGGAAGGCATAGTCAAAATTGAATGCATGACATGGTTAAACTTGTTCCTTTATGGGATCTGGCAAAATGAGAAGTGGCCAAATGATATGGCAAGTATGCAAACACACCAGATGAAGTCTGGTCCAGCATAATGCACTCCAAGCCTCACAGGCGCAGGACGCTATTGCGGACGGGAACGCATAGAAGGCTTCGCGTGGTCAGGCCTGCCGGCGAAGTGAAAGTACCTGACGGCAGGGGACAGGAAGATCTGATCGAGACTACGAGGGCGCGGGACAGCTGCAGGGGGCTGGTAGAAGCCCCAGGCGAGTAAAACTTTTTTTGTCATAGACTTAAGTGTCTCTTTAAGCACTAGCACAAATATGGCCTCGGCTGTGCAGCAAGCTGGAGCTGCTTGTGCACTAGTGGCTCTGTGCTACTGCGTAGGCATGGCTGCGCTCGTGCATGAAGAGGAGCACAGTTGCGATGGGCAGGGGGGTCCTGGGCAGCAGCGAGGTCCAGAGAACAGTATAGGATGCCTCTGGAGGATCCAGAGGCGTCCCTCTTCTTAGGTAAGTACTTGATTTTGGCCCGAGGTTCCCCTCGTGTTCACTTTAAGTACCCTTCACCTGAACACTCAGCCCCCAATATAGAATATCAGAGATGTGCCTTTGCCATTGGATCTCCTTCCAAGGAACTGAGCCTCTCCTGAAGTGGGCTGTGCAGTCCTCCTTTGCAGTATTGTCTCCTAAATTAAAGCAAATCTGAACTGAAAGGAGGAGATAATTAATTGTGCAGTGCTAATGGTAAATAGAACTTTAATAACATAGAAAAGAGTCTCAATGTTAATAGGTCTACTTAAAGTACACATGAACTGAGAGGGATGTGGAGGCTGTCATATTTATTTCCTTTTAAACAATACCAGTTGCCTGGCAGCCCTCCTGATCTCTTAGGCATCAGTAGTGTCTGAGTCACACACCTGAAACAAGCATGTGTCAAATCCAGTCAGACTTCAGTCATAAATTCCTGATCAGCATGCTTGTTCAGGGTGTATACAGTAGCTAAACGTTTTAGAGACAGAGGATCAGCATGACAATCAGGCAATTTGCATTGTTTATAAGGAAATGCATATGTCAGCCTCCACATCCCTCTCACTTTAGATCTTCTTTAACAAAGCCCTCTCCCTGAAAAAAAAATCAGAAACCAATCTAGGCCCCAAATTATTGCTGCAAATGCACACGCTTCACTACAAACATACATCATATTCATATCACAGAGTATTAATATACAAAATCACATGTTCCCTTTGCAGCTCAAGTTCATGTTGCCTACTTGCCTTAGTGTGAAATCTCGTTTGCACCTCAAGTACACTACTTGCTTACATAGGGCTCGGTGAATCTTTGCCTTCCATTTCCTGCTTACATCACAACGTGTAGATCTGAAGATACAAAGTGATAGGAGTGTTTCTCTTCATATCCACACGAAACTGTGACTCTAAGCTAATGAACATTAAAGGGGAAGGATGTAAGTTGCAACAGCATTTATATTACTGGTTTCTCTCACACTTGCAGAGTGATGCCTTGATCTGCCACTTTACTGAGGGTCATAGACATCTATTAGAAATCTTTATATCCTAGGGCCTGACAAGATGTATCCCAAACACAATGTGTTTGCATTGTTTGGCATGAATTTGAATACATGCTAGTGTCCACAGACTGAGCCTAAGTATAACTCCAGTCACTGTGAAATGACTATGCAGCTTTCAGTGTGGCCGGGAAAAAAATTAATAGCTTATTCAAAAATGAAATAGTTAACTTTGGATTCCGTTCTTCATGATTCATGTGTTATGGGCTCTGATGTTCATTATTCTCTCATGGCTTCTGACTGAGCAGGAATGGTGGAACATTGTGGCTACATTCACAGAGGGACTTTACAGAATTGCGTTATAAACTCTTAAAATGCAGCTTACCACACTGCAATAATAAACGTATGGGAAATTCACAGTGTGACGTTAGCGTCGCATTGTAATATGTAGCGTTATGGTAACTCACTGCTGCAGTGCGTAACCTCTAAACGCACACGTTATTAGGTACAGGGAAGCATACTTTTCATCAGGGCTGTGGAGTCGGTCCAAAAATCCACCGACTCCGACTCCTCAGTTTAGGATTCCACCGACTCTGACTCCGACTCCACGACTCCGACTCCTCTAATTTGCATATTACAATTTTGTTGATTAAAAGTATGTAACATGAAATTCGTCTCTTAACTGCCAACGCTTAGGAATTTTACAAGACAACTGAAGTGAGAAGGATATGTAGACTACTATATTTATTCCCTTTAGACTAAAACTAGTCCTTGGTAAGAGTACTTGTAAAAGGTACAAACCGGAACAAAGAACATCTATCAGGCCCTAGGCAATGTGACTGTGGGTACATGTAAGAATGATGTGCAGGTACTCTGCAGGAGAATGAGGAGATTGTAAACAGACAACACCTCTGTGTTCAATGTGGACAGCATTCTCAGTGGATTCCTGCAGCTCTGTGGGGAGTGCATATGTAGAGTATAGTACTACTGTGTAACAAAGTAAACCTGAGACAGATGAAATTAAAGTTTTATACATACCTGGGGCTTCCTCCAGCCGCCTTCAGGATAATCAGTCCCTGTATGTCCTCCTCCACCACCTGGATCTTCTGCTATGAGTCCAGGTACTTGAGCCAGTCAGGCGTAGTGCGCATGCACACACTCCGCCGCCAGGAGCATACTACACCTGTGCAGCACTATTGCGCAGGTGCAGAATGTTCCTGGCTGTGGGAGCGGCATGCGGCCGGACAGCGCTGACTGGCTGAATTACCAGGACTCATAGCAGAAGATCCGGGTGGTGGAGGACAGCGAGGGACTGATTAGCCTGAAGGGGGCTGGAGGAAGCCCCAGGTATGTATAAAACTTTACTTTTCATCCGTTTCAGTTACCCTTTAATTTGTAGTCACCAAACCAAATTTTAATAACATATCACATTATTTGATTTCATCAGCAAAGGGAGTGCATACATTTGCATAAATCAGCATCAATGCAGAATTATTTCCATCTCGTTGACCATCTCTATTAGTGACACAGCTACACATCAGGCTTTATTCTTACAGCATAGATGTTATTTAGTATATATAAGAGATTCCTGTGTACACATCATATATACAGTCACAATCAGATATGTATATCTGACCTTAAAAATACGGGGACTGCTTTATTGAAGCAGCACAAGTAACTAATTTTGACTGGTTTATTTCATTTTTGTGGACTAAGCACAGCTATTACTGTATATATACTGTATATATACATTATTTTTAATGACTATTATCTGAGAAATAGAACATTTTATCATATTTTCTATTTTAATTACAGTTACAAATTCATTAGGAGTCGGAGTCGGTGCATTTTTTCCCGACTCCGACTCCAGGCACCCAAAATTGCCCGACTCCACGACTCCGACTCCACGACTCCGACTCCACAGCCCTGCTTTTCATTGCCTGTATGCTTTACTCTACCTATTGTATACGACGGTAACGCAGCATTAATGTGCGTTTCCACCCTTTGTTTTGTGTTGTAATGCTGTGTTGCGACTTCAACATCACACTACAACACAACATCCCACTGTGACTAAGCCCTGTAAGAAAAAAAAAACATCTTCTTTTGTCCTTTCTTGATTTACCCATCAACATCCACACAGGTGAACTGACACTGGTTTGGGGAGGGGGAATTAAAACCACACAACTGAAATCTGAAAAAGAGAAGGGTGCATCCTGCAGTGTGATAACACTGTTATTGCTGTTGCCAGACCAATGCTGTCCTGTGGGCCGGTGCACATAGTCCATTTAAATCGGATACAGGATGTGTGTACTGAAATCAACGCAGACATTTGCAATCTAAACAGCCTTGGTCAAATTTCCTCTATGTGTGTATGAGGATAGATACTCACCACTGTAGAGGAAAGCCTCTGGATGCTGTAGAAGCTTACCTGATCCTTTTAGACCCTTCCAAGGTTCGCGCTTGTGCAGTAGCATGGAGAGACTCTGTGCTACTTTACATCTGCGGGCTGCAGCTAGCGCCTGCACAGTGCAACATTAATGGTTTCCTTTAATAGTGAACCCATACACAGGCAGAGTGCACATACAACTCTGCAGTCAGCTGGATCATGTTTTTAAACGTTTGTAATCATATTTGCAAATTTGTCAGATAACTTTTTAATCAACTACGTTGGGCATATCAGTGCAAATGTTATCAGCACATTGTAAGTACACACCTATTAACCTTGCAGGCAAACCCTGTAAACTTTAAACCAGCACAAGCTGGTAGTAATGTCTTCTCAGAGCTGTATCCTCAGCGTTTAGGTTGAACTTGAGTCATATTGTTTATTTTGGATGGAGACTCTGAGAATGGTTACTTCATCTGTCAGGTTTCTGTTTTTGTCCCTCATTTCCTGTTCCCAGAGACATGATGCTGGAAGATATTTACCTGAAGGTAAAGAGAATCCCAGATGAGACAGCCTTGGGTCAAGTGAGATTTATCCAGACCTGGATTTACATCACAGGAGCCTATAGGCACAGATGTGCTGGCACCCTAGACTTTGCTCTCCATAAACCTACAAACCCCACCGATCCGCACTGCAAATGTGCTGGCTGGCCCAGCTGTCACTTCTCCCACACTTCCCTTGCCTGTCATAGGTAGCCACAGATGCCCCTTAGTATTAGGTAGCCAGCGGTATCCTCAGTATTAAGTTGCCCCTGACTGTAGGGAGATCTGGTCAGTGGAATTATTATTGGTATGTACTTATCTCCTTGGCTTGCACTATCTGGTCAGTGGAATGCCAAGATGCAGGTGAGTAACCTCTCATTTACACTCCGCTCAGGAGCATAGGGAAGAAAGAAGAGAAACACTCAAGGAGCAGAGTGAGCCGCCTTTCTAGCATCATGCGCCTGTAGGCACGTGCCTACAGTGCTTTATGGTAAATCCGGCCCTGGATTTATCCCATACTCCTGTTCTGGAGACTACTATAACATTTCTGGGGCATACACAGGATTTTCAAGGGGAGCATTTCTGAAAGGTCGTCCTCAGCCACACACAATAGAGTATAATGGTATCGTAAGACATCATGCTGGGTACACATAATGCAATTTCCTATCCTACTGACAAGATCTGACAATTAGTTCCTAAATGTCCGATCTGCTCCCGATCATCAACGGGATCGATCAGGAGCAGTTTGGATACAGATGATAATGAGGACAGCTGACATTGCTAATGAAGGGGAAAGTGAAGCACTCACACAGCAGAGCACAGGGCTGAGCTCCTACCTGGCTCTGTTAAGTTCCCCAGAGCTGCTCCCTGCTCTGTACACACGGTGCTGCTTCATCCAAAGTCAACTGTAGCAGGGAAAGAGAGGGGGCGGTGGTATGAGCTGCAGGATACCTGCAGATATTCTGATGTCTCAACTTGTGCCTGTCCCCAGACACAGCACCGGCCCTGGTCTGAGGGGGGATTATGGGCAGCTGTAATCCCCACCTGCGTTTGCCTATGCATTTTTAGATCCACAGCACACTTTCTATTCCTGGCTTCCCAACAGATACCCAAACAACAACAAAAATGTGTCCAAATCCTTCCTCGTGTTTAAAATGAAAAATGTATTTTCACTTTAATTGTTCTTTGTTCTCCTTGGTTGTTTGTGTGTGGACAGAGATGCCACATTGATTATAAAGTGTTCTCTGAAGCATGGAAATCAGAGAATGATAAAGTGGATCTATTTTTTTGTATTATGCTTTAAGTTTTGAGAACAGCTAAATACCCAATTATATCTTAGCCTTTTTTTTCTGACAACAGGATGGTTCCAAGAGTGAACCTGTGTGGCCTTAGCTAAAAGGATTTTTTATATTAGATTATCTCATAAATATGTACTGCACTGACTGCAGTGAGCTGATCGGGGTTTATATTTAGAATGAACAGCTCTTATGTAATCTGAGATGATTTGCTGAAGAAACTGTGTTCTTCTGGTTTTTTTTCCAATGACTGCAATTGTTGTTTTTTGCAGTCATCTCTTTTGCACACATTTTATTTGGGAACATAACTGGGCATCCAGTCATTTGGGCACCAAGTTGAGGCAATGAACAGTTTAGCTGTTGACTGCATTGAGGAGTCCTCTGACACCCAAATCTTTAAACAGCCTGCATAAGTAGCCTAACCTCAACCCCTGGCTGGTGTCTACCTAAACCTGCACTCCCCTCTTATGTTCTAACCCTTAGCAAATCCCTTTACTAGCTGATGCCTCTTTCCCAACACACCTAACCTTAAAGTGGAACTGAACTCTTCCACATGACAGAAGACAACAGAGAAAAAAGCACCCTGTTTGTATTTATAGAGTTTAGCCTAATTCCCCCCTCATCACTGTCTACTCACAAGTTGTTATTTGATCTCTTCAGCTGTGTCACCTCCTGCCACGGCAGATAGCTAATTGATAAGCAAAGGATGCTAAGAATATGTCTGCTTCCATGAAAGCAGGAGGTGGACAGTGCAGATTTATTGCAGGAATTGTATCAGCTGTAACAAAGAAATGTTGTTCTTTAAAGGTTATCATGCCATGCGCATGTTTTAGAGCAGAGAGGAAGTTCTGAGTTAAGGTCCGCTTTAACCCAGGGGTGAACAAATAAATATAGAATCTAGGAGTCAGTCTAGTTTATCCAGGTGCCAGCAGGAATTTTAAGTCCACTGACAACAACTTAAAAAAAAACTTAAGTGTTAGGATTCTGCTAATTTTTTTAAAGAACTGTGGCTACATGTCTCCTGAGATCTGTCCAACCCTACATCCTCTTCTACCTGGTGTATGTGAGATGTAACTGTAGATGTAACCCTTTTCAGAATACCTACACTTTACCCAAATTTTATGTTCATCCACTTCTCATTTAAAGGGACTCCGAATAGCTCTCATGGGCATGCTTTTAAAGAGAATCTGTACTCTAATATTCTTACGATAAAAAGCATACCATTCTATTCCTTATGTTCCCCTGTGCCCCTCTGTGCTGTTTCTGCCACTCCCTGCTGCAATCCTGGCTTGTAATGAACAGTTTTAGGCAGTGTTTACAAACAAATGACATGGCTTCTAACCAGAGTATCATAGGCTGTGAACAGCTATCTGGTGTGACTCATGCAGAGCTTGGAGGGGGTGTGTAAAGCTTCTGCCAATGACAAGCAGTGCTGCACATTCCACACATTCCAGCCTCTGCCTGACAGACACGACAGAGGAAAGGAGATAAGATTTATTACAGAGACAGTGCAAGTAGGAAAGGCTGCAGTAAGACAGGCCACATTAGAACAGTAATAGGAACTTATAGGACAGAAGAAATAAGGCACAAAATTTTGTTACAGAGTCTCTTTAAGACTCCGACCAGTACTGCAAAGTACTTAAAGATGCATACCTTTCTGTAGCTTGTGCTCTCCTCTTTCATATGATGCATGAATCACCGTTCTACACCAAATAGCTTTCGTTCAATTTACACTTTATTTATTACTTCCGGGTCACCCTTGCCTTCTCTTTTAGAGAAGTGCATCATTGAATGAAGCAGGAAGAGGAAGTGACACGCATGGCCATTGCAAGAGGCTCCTCCAGTGCAGTAGTAGGCAGCAGGGCTGGGCTTTCGAGTAGTGAACTACTCGAATTCGAAATTCAAATGAAGCCTAAAGACTTCACGTGTGACTGCGGGATGGGGGGTTAACTTACCCAGAAGTCTTTGGGAAGTCTGCGTTCCATTACGTGTCATAGGCGTAATGAAAGCCACGTTGCATGACTCACTACCGCACTTCCTCTTTCAAGCCTTTTTTTATGCCTATGGCGCGTAATGGAACGCAGACGGCCTGTAGATTTCTGGGTAAGTTAACCCTCCATCCCGCGGTCACACGTGAAGTCAATAGACTTCATTTGAATTTCTAATTCAAGTAATTTACTACTGGAAAGCCTGTCCCTGGTGGCCAGTACTAACGTATAAACCTAGGCTAACCCCAACCCATCCCTAGCTGAAGTCCCTGAGACCCTCTATCTAAAGCCTTGTACAGTACATACACTTGAGCACAGGTGTTAAACTCAAGGTCCGGGGCTGAATCCAGCCTGTCTTGCAATTTTATGTGGCCCCCCCAAGAGCTTCAAAGGTGCATGCATGGTGGCGTAGTGGTTAGCGCTCTTGCCTTGAAACGCTGGGTCCCCGGTTCGAATCCCAGCCAGGTCAACATCTGCAAGGAGTTTGTATGTTCTCCCCATGTCTGTGTGGGTTTCCTCCGGGTACTCCGGTTTCCTCCCACATCCCAAAAACATACAGATAAGTTAATCAGCTTCCCCCTAAAATTGGCCCTAGACTACGATACAGGCACTACACAATACATACATAGACATAGTACTATAGTAGGGATTAGATTGTGAGCCCCTCAGAGGGACAGTTAAGTGACAAGAGAATATATACTCTGTAGAGCGCTGCGGAATATGTCGGCGCTATATAAATACTAAATAATAATAATAATGATTGTAAGCAGCATAAGAGAGACAACACGCTGCCTTCCTATCCAAAGGAGCACATTGGTGACAGCGTTTCTGGATGCAAAATTGTCAGCTTGAGCAGGAGCGCAGAAAAAAAGGCACAGCAAAATTGAAATGGGGCCCCCTTCTGGGGTCCAAACTTTTCCCTCTTCCCTGTGTGGCTGGTAAAACACACAGGCACACACAAACACCTTTCCTTCCCTGTAACCCACACACGCGCACACACAGAGACACACACACAGAGACACACACACATGCACACACAGAGACACACACGCACACACAGAGACACACACGCGCGCACACAGAGACACACACACGCGCACACAGAGACACACGCACACAGAGACACACGCACATACAGAGACACACACATGCACACACAAAGACACACACACACACCTTACCTTCCCCAGCACCTCTCCGTGCTGTAGAGTAGCGCAGTGGAGCAGTGTGTTTTTTGACTAAAAGTAATCACACACTTGAGGATTGAGATTATAGAAGAACATCTGAAAGAGGCACCAATGCTATAGAGCAGCTTTATAAAAGTACAGATGGGTGATTTATTCATTGGGCAACCACAGGTGGTATCTGCAGCTTGTAATGGTACATGACAGGCAAGAAACTTGGAAAGGTTGTGCAACGTTATATAATGAAAACTGGCATATCCAGGCTTTTATCACTGGGGTTTTATGTTTCTCCCAAGTGCATGGGACCTCCATTAACAGAAGCTCTCAGACTAATTTGCAGTTTTGAGTGCTTTGTTCCCAAATTACTTGTCTGGTATAAATCTTTGTTATGACTGCATCTTGATTTTTCCTAATACGTTTACATTAATGTTAATTGACTTGGCTTGTGTTCAGTTGCAACAACATGCAAGAACTTGTATATTAAAACTTCCCAGAACCCAAGGCGTCTTCATGGGAGTTAGTACAAGCGCAAGCCATTAAGAATGATGCTTGTACAAATCGTGCAGGAAACCAAGCCTTGATTTTTATTGTTTCTCATTGGTCTGCTGACACTTTCTTCCAGAGGTTGTCTCCATCATTAAGTTCTGTAGCACTTTTCACTCCTTTGACTCAACTGTTCTGTTTTACCTTATGAGTTGTGCTTGTGCCTGGACCACAATTCTTCTTATCACATTTCACAGCTTTCCTTCAGTCCCCTTTTACACTTACCTTGCAAGTAATGCATCGCGTTACCGTTTTACCGCTGGGTAACGCAACGGCAATGCAAGTGTATAGGTCCTATTACACTTATCGCATTGCATTGCATTAGAAGCTTTAGAATTGCCGCTGAGCCATCTGCCACATGTTATCATATGACTTCCGCAGCGACAGACTTTGCCGCAGAGTCATATGTTCCTAATTTTTTGGGATGCAGCAGGAACATCACATCCCCACCGCAATATGAAAAATAGGTATAGAACCGGCCTTACTTTTACCCCATGCTAAAGGTGCCCATACCTTGCTCGATTTGCATGATCAGTATCTGGCAGATTTGATGATAATGATCAACATCTGCCGAGATTGATGCTGCAACATGGCCATCTGATCATAATCTTGATTGATTTCAGGCCAAAGTCAGTCTAAACGATTTATTCAACATACTGGAAACATCTCACACGAAAGGCCACAACAGCTTCACGGTGGAGCAGGTGGGCTCCCCTCACGTGTAATGTGTATGAGCCTGTGGTGAGTGTGGAGGAGGCAGTGTTTAGACTCTCCTATCCGCTGGCTCGCCTCCTCTTCTGTCCATCACACCGGGATGCGTGTGTCCTGTGACCAGACAGCATGCACATGGTCACGTATATGCTGTCGCATCATGGGGTACGTAATATCCCCAGTGGCGATGGAGGGAAGACACGGGACACTGGAAGAGGTGCGTCAGTGGACAGGTAAGCTTAAGCACCACCTCCACACTCCTACACACTCCTCATATCCTGTGTTATCATCTTGCAGAACCGATGACTCTGGTCGCTTTAAGACCAGAGCCCTCAGTGCACTTTTAAGAGCAGTGATTGCTGTGATTGGCTCCTGATTGATACATGGAAGGTCTGCTGTCAATGTAACAGTAGAGCGAGAGGGTGCAACCAGGGCCGGCCCGCTCATGAGGCGGGGTGAAACTTTTGCCTCAGGCGGCACATTTCTAGGGGCGGCATCCGCCCGTCGGTAGGTGCGGGGAGCCGGCAGCTGAGCTGGAGGGGTAGTGGGCAGGACGGGGGTATTGGGCCTAGCGGCTTAGCGGCGGGGAGGGGGGTCGGACCCCCCCCCCCCCTCCCTCGCCTGGGTCCCCCGATCTGCGCTCCCCTACAGCCTTAAATAGTTCAGAAGCAGCCGCTACTCGTAAGAGGCACGGGCGGGGAGGACTCACCTCTTCCTCGTTCCAGCGTGCGCTCCACTGACGTCATTTCCTGCAACGCCGTCCATTTACAATACAGTGGGCGGCGTTGAAGGAAGTGACGTCAGTGGAGCGCACGCTGGCCTGGAACGAGGAAGAGATGAGTCCTCCCCGCCCGTGCCTCTTACGAGTAGCGGCTGCTTCTGAACTATTTAAGGCTGTAGGGGAGCGCAGATTGGGGGACCCAGGCGAGGGAGGGGGGGGGTCCGACCCCCCTCCCCGCCGCTAGGCCCAATACCCCCGTCCTGCCCGCTACCCCTCCAGCTCGGCGGCGGCGAGGGGGGGGGGGGGGCGGCAGCAATAATTTTTTCGAAATTTGCCTCAGGCGGCAAAAAGTCTAGGGCCGGCCCTGGGTGCAACAACATGGGCAGCGGCAGGAGCGGCGAGAGTAAGCGGCGTGCCCGGCATGGATGATTGAAATCTACGCCCTGGCAGGAATAATAGGACATAAACAGGGTGCCATCAAGGTCCGCACTCTGCAAGAGGTTAAACAAAATCAGCTCTGTGACAAAAATGGATGGTACTTCTCTATTCCAGTCTTATTAAAATTTCTACTATTTTTTATTGTGATACTATTTTTTTATTCTGCTGGCGCCTCTGTATTTTTTCATACATTGTTATCCACCTAGTGGATGGGTGTGAACACCCTTTCTTTTCTACGGAGAGCGACTCTTTAACCTGAGTGGGGACAGGTCTAATTTCCACATAAGCAACTAGAGTGGTTGCCTGAATTTCGGCAACCCAGACTTGTGAGTATAACGTATTTATTTACAACTTATGCCATATGTCAATCAATAATACACTATTGGGGGCTCTTGATTGTGTTTCCCTATTTTAATTATTAAAATGTCTGCCACTCATCTGTTCTACCTCTTCTCTCACTCTTCAGAAGCTGTCTGCCTCTAGCTGCCAGTCTACCCACTGACTGTCAGTTACCCTGTAAGTTCAGGTACATAAACTCACCGGTTTCCAGATGCCATTTCAACCATGGTCCTTAGTCTGCTTATGACCTTTTTCTATCCCCCACCTTAAAGAGAAACTCCAACCAAGAATTGAACGTTATCCCAATCAGTAGCTGATACCCCCTTTTACATGAGAAATATATTGCTTTTCACAAACAGACCATCGGGGCGCTGTATGACTGATTTTGTGCTGAAACCCCTCCCACAAGAAGCACTGGGACAGCGGTACTTTTGGCAGTTTGTTACAATGTAACAAGGTTCACAGACAGGAATTAGCTGTTTATAGCTGTCTCTAACAGCCAAAACAGCTAGCAGCAGCTACATAACCTTCCCACAGTAAAAATGTCACCATGTAATAAATGTCAGAATGTAAATCGGGGAGAGGACAGATTTTACAATGAGCAAACACTGACTAAATCATTTATACATAATTATTGTAAAAATGAAGCACTTTTTTATTGCATTATTTTCACTGGAGTTCCTATTTAAGCACATGTTTACAATGTTACATCATTTTCACAGATACTCCATTCTCTCTGGAACACCATTTAAGTGTACCTTAACTGGCCTGTGACATGGGGGCATGTTCAGGAATCTACAATGGAAATGCCATGCGCTCGCAGCGCACAACAATTTACCATTGCTTACACTATTTACATAGTGCACTGCTTGATATGGTACTTTGGGTGAGTTCAGGAACATCTAAAAGCAGGTGTTGGCAGAATTTTTCACTGCTAATATCTGGTGCCCAAGTTGTAAACACCCAAATGATACACACTGCTCATTAACCCATTTCAAAACTCAGTGACATTTCAGTAATTAAGGTAAATATAGCAGCAGAAAGACACCATTCTATATGAGTTGTATTAATGGTACCCTTTTTTAACCTTTAGCATTCCCTGAGTTATGCCTATAGGAGCCTGTGAGAAGCTAGTGCTGCCCGCATCTTCACTCTGCCTTCTGTCGGTTCACCTGCCCTGAATAACAACATAGATGTTAGTCTCTCAGACAAGAAAATTCTAAATATTTAGGAGTGGCACCTCTTTATTGTTGTTTAGGTTATATCAATAATGGTATGTATGGTGCTAACACAAGACCTCTGCCAATCCAAGCTGCAGTGTTATTTGTTGGTTTTTCCATGTTGCATGACTGCTATACACAAAGTGCCTGCCTAATTGCTAAAGTGGATGGTAACAATGTGAAAGATCTCATGGCCGTAAAGCAGTCAGGTAATTGAGCAGAAGACATTTTGTAGGGAAGAGAAGACAGGGGGGTTGGGTTAATTGGATATTGGTTTACATTATAATGTGTCGCTTGTTCAGTAAAGTAGCTAGAATGATGTTTGGCCAACACAAATACTTGCTGCGTTGAGTTTATGTAGCTATTTAGTAAAAGTGTAAAGCAAAGGCTAGCAGACTATATAATCAGTCATTGTCACATTTGCAGTTAATAGGTTGCTGTGGATTATGTCACTTTAGCAACCTTCAATATATGTTATATTTTTTTCCCTCCAGTCACAAAAATGAGACTGTTCATTTTACCATGTAGCTAGACTGAAAGACAATGGGCTTGATTCACAAAGCGGTGCAAAGTGTTTGCACGCCTGTGAAAAGCCCTTTATCACGCCTAAACTCGGTTTAGGCGTGATAAGAAGAAACTCGCGCGATCTTTTTGCGCGCGTAGCGCTCCGTGCGCAGTGTACCGTGCTTCGCGCGCAGCACCCATTGAGCCCTATGGGACTTTGCGTGCGCGTTTGCGTGCGGGAGCTTCGCGCGAAGAGCAGCACAAATCGGTGATAACTCAGTGGTGCACAGGTTATCACGCCTAAAGTCTTTTAGGCGTGATAACTGAGTTATCACCGCTTTGTGAATCAAGCCCATTAGCTTGTCATTACTTGTTGCTGTTGTGATATTATTGTGATTAATTGTCCAAAACTGCCATAAATAAGGCTATGTTATGTTGTGCAACCTTAAATACACTCCCCATATCTTTTGAATGAGTGAGTCAGAGGAACACAATTCTAGTTGTCCTTATGTGATTGTGTTTACATAATATCTCTTTGAGGAAGATTAGGCATGCCTTCACTTTCACTTTTCTTGGTCTGCCCAGTCATGCCCACATTGGTGGACTGAAGGCTGGAGCAGTATCTTCCTGCATACTGTTACGGTGAACATGTGGCAATTTGAAATGGTTTTCTTTTCCTCAGATAAATCAAAGCAACTGATGCTGCCCATCTAAGATAACTGGCTCATTAGGCCGGGCTTTGAGTTCGCATCATAGTTTGATAAATATAATGATAATTTAATGATAATAATAATAGATGAAATAGTGACAAAAGGTATAGAAAAAAAGAAGAAAAGAAACTGAAAATTAGAAGAGGAGGCACATAGAAGAGAAACCAGCCAGCATCAGAAGCTTAAAGTAAACCTTGGGGTAGTTCCTATACTTTCATACCTGACAAGCGACATGATAAGACAGAAATGTGTATGTACAGTGCCAAGCATGCAAAAAACTAGGCGTTGCTGCTTTTTTTATTTTTCCGCCTGAAAGAGTTAAACATTCAGGGATGCAAGTAACAGTTTCTCTTTAGTCAGTTGGACCATAGTTTATCCCTCACTGATAAAGAATGGAATGGGCCTGTTTACACTACACGCAGATTGGATGCAGAAAAACTGACTCCAATGAATGCCTATGGGCCTGTTTCCACTAATTGCAATTTTTCTGATGATTCTGAAAAATTACTGTTGCAGATTGCTGCATCAGATTCTGAATGCAGAAAAACTGACTCCAATGAATGTCTATAGGCCTATTTCCACTAACATTTTCATTGTGTGGGAAACAGTGCATTCCATTTAGTGGAAACAGGCCCATAGGCAGTAATTGGAGTCAGTTTTTCTGCATCCAGAATCCGCGTGTAGTGGAAACTGGCGCTTAACAGCCACATACAGAAATCTGGATGCAGAAAAAGTGATGCAGAAGTAGTGGAAATAGGCCGTTAACTGCCTAACGACCATATCACGCTGATGGGCAGGACTGCGGCGGCAGCCCCAGGACCGCCTAACGCCAATTGGTGTCAAGTCCTGGAGCTGCAGTTTAGCAGGGAACGCGTGCGTGCAGAGCAAAGTTCCCCCTTGTTTACGTTTGTACAGCGCTGCGATCTCCTGCATCGCTGTACAGCAGACACTCAGCTGTCCCCCGGGTTGGGTAGGGAATGAAGTCCTCTCATAGGCTGATGCCTATGAGAGGCAGGGATAAGTGCCGATCGCCGTCCTATGGCGATTTGGCTGGCACAGGGGGGAGGGAGGGAGAGAGAGGAAGGAGAGAGGGAAAAGTCTCCCCTTTCTCAATAAAAAAAAAAAAAGGCCGCAACAGTGATTAAAAACCTCCGGTACAGTGTCCTATTAAGGACACGAAAAGGAGGGAAAATTCAGTTATGTGCTAAGTTGTAGGGCTGTGCAGCAACCTGACCAAGTTGCACAGCCCTGTATTGCGAAAAATGGCCTGGTCACTAGGGGGGGAAGGGAGGGGAGTGTAAGCCTGAGGTCCTGAAGTGTTTAACCACTTAACATCTCAGTCTTTTTCAGCTTATGCATCCGAGCAATGTTCACCTCCCATTCATTAGCCTATAACTTTATCACTACTTATCACAATGAACTGATCTATATCTTGTTTTTTCCGCCACCAATTCGGCTTTCTTTGGGGGGTACATTTTGCTAAGAGCCACTTTACTGTAAATGCATTTTAACAGGAAGAATAAGAAAAAAAAATGAAAAAATTCATTATTTGTCAGTGTTCGGCCATTATAGTTTTAAAATAATACATGCCTCCATAATTAAAACCCACGTATTGTTATTGCCCATTTGTCACGGTTATTTCACCATTTAAATTATGTCCCTATCACAATGTATCGCGACAATATTTTATTTGGAAATAAAAGAGCATTTTTTTCCGTTTTGCATACATCACTATTTACAAGCTTATAAAAAAAAATAGAGAGAAATATTTCATCTTTACATAGATATTTAAAAAGTTTAGACCCTTAGGTAAATATTTATGTTTTTTTTTTTTTTATAGTAATGTTTTTTTTGTTTTTTTTTTATTAAACATTTTATGTGGGCATTTTTGGGAGGGTGGGATATAAAAGTGTTTTATTTGGGGAAATATTGGTGTATTGTAATGTTTTTGGGAATTTACTTATAGTTTTACTTTTTGGCCGCAAGATGGCAATCTCGATTTTTTTTACATGACGTCACTCTAAGCGTACAATGTACGCTTAGAGAGACACAGCTTCAGAAAGAGCGAAGCTTCCGAGAGAAGCTGTCGCTTTTTCAGCGGGGGAGAGGAATCAATGATCGGGCTCCATAGCCCGATAAATTGATTCCGTGGCTACCGACTCCGCGGCCGGGAGTGCGCGTGCACGCACGCGATCGGCCGCGGGAGCGCGCGGGAGCGCGCCTGTCCTCCTTGACGTTTTTATACGTCAAGGTGGACATAGTGGTTAAAGGTCAATAATTCATAGATTTTGACTTAAAGAACCACTATCACGAAAACATGTAAACTTTAAAATACATGTAAACGCATACAAATAAGAAGTAGGTTTCTTCCAGAGTAAAATAAGCCATAGATTACTTTTCTCCTATGTTGCTGTCACTTACAGTAGGTAGTAGAAATCTGACAGAACTGACAAGTTTTGGGCTAGTCCATCTCTTCATGGGGGATTCTCAGCATGACCTTTATTCTTTATAAAGACACCCCCTGAAAAGGATTTATACAAAGATGGTGGCCAGCCAGCCTGCTCGCTGCACACTTTTTTGGCAGTTGGACTGAGCAACTGCCATTCACTAAGTGGTTTTGCAAATAACCCAAACCCTCAGAATCCCCCATTAGGAGATGGGCAAGGCCAAAACCTATTGGTTCTGTCGGATTTCTACTACCTATTGTAAGTGATGGCAACATTATGGCTCATTTTACTCTGGAAGAAATGTACTTTGCATTTGTATATGTTTGTATGTATTTACAATTTTGAATTTTTCATGATAGTGGTCCATTAAGGTTCTTATACACACTAGACTGTAACATCAAAAAGTTCCCCTGGGGGGTACTCACCTCGGGTCTTTTTTCTTTCATCTAAATAAAAGTAATTCTGTAACATTACCGCAAATCCTAAATGCCTTTTTGAAACCTCCAAAATGCAGTTCACTATAGGCAGCTTTTATGAGGTGTCATATTTGAAATATGTTCTAGTGACGAAAACATTAATATCATTAAATAAATGTCTTTGCCTTTCAGGGGAGCATTCTCTGTGGTGAGAAGATGCTTGAAGATTAA
Source organism: Hyperolius riggenbachi (assembly GCF_040937935.1). Classification (NCBI taxonomy): domain Eukaryota; kingdom Metazoa; phylum Chordata; class Amphibia; order Anura; family Hyperoliidae; genus Hyperolius; species Hyperolius riggenbachi. The sequence goes on from NC_090646.1 coordinate 222,380,493, forward strand.
CAATGGGCAAGAGTATGCAGCCAAAATCATCAACACCAAAAAGCTGTCAGCAAGAGGTATCTATTGCATATTAAAAAAAACGAATTATAAACCCTTTTGATAGCCATGCCAGTGCACACCGTATTTGCAACTAAATGTTAGCAGAAATAAAGAACTGCAGTCATTTGTTTCTCCAGTGTGCTGAGCTCCAGCAGGTGAGCTCATATTGTGAGATTAATGTCTCTCTTCAGGCCACATCTTATGTTGGGCACAGAAAGCTATTGACTTTTTTGCTTCCTATCTCATATGCTTGATTTAGACATCAGGCATAGGAATAAAGAGGCCACAAGGCCACTGCTACTGAACCCTTGTAAATATGGCAGCTGTGTCCACCTAATGCTCCTCATTTTGGTTTTAGTAGTTGGAGTCACACAGCTGCAACAAACATGCTTTCAATAAAGGCATAACTCATGATATGTATATTAAAGGTAGCCATAGACCTGACGATTATGGGCAGATTCGACAAAAAGACAAATTTATCTCTAATCGAATCTGATCAGAGATAAATTAGTCTCTTAGTCGAAGCTGCCCATATACTACAGGTTGATTCCCATCTGATTTCAGCATGACATCTTCAGGGAATCTGCTGAGCCTGCTGCCTCTGCACCACCACTGCCCCCCTAATATATAAATTGCCCCCCCCCCCCATGTGTATATTTATACGTTACCTGTCCTGTCGCAGCCTTCGCGTGGTGTCCGTCCATCTTGCTGGTTTCTAATAGCCGCATACACGCGTCCACACTGGCTGTGCCTATCGTCTGACGTCAGATGCTATGCAACGCTAGTATGTATGCGCATAGATGAACGGACACTGTGCGGAAGGTGCTACAGGACAGGCACACCCGTCCAACCAACTTCGGCCCGACATCTTGTGTATGTGCGTTCCGTCCCAAAATTAGTCACATTGTCGGTCGGGCATGCACTTGACGGCACCGATTTTCATCCAATTCGATTATAATAATCGAATTGGATGGTCGATCTGCCGCCAAGTCGCCTGATGTACTGTAACCTTTATTCTGGGGCAGCTAGTCAAAAAGTATAGAAGTTAGAGAGGATCAACTGGAAGGGAAGTTAAATGACTAACAAAGTATTACAAATTCTTCAACCTTTCACTAGAGACAGATTGAAAGAAGAAATTCCTTTCACTCATTTCTTGAGGTAAGGGGGGGGGGGGGGGGGGCACTTTTCTCAAAATTACAATTGTGGTGAAAAGTGAAAGTCATGTTGAAATGGGCCAGCTTGAGAGAGGTGGATCTCTATAACATGTTTGTAAGCCACGCAGGTTTTTTTTTTGTTAGAAATGCATACAAATCAGCAGTGGGACCCTCAGCTTTGTCAATGTTACATTTAAAGTACATCAGTCAGGAGAAACAGAAGACAGGCACCATCCACCATCAAATGTAGCTTTATTGTGCCAATTGTGTCGGTCACATATTGTTACACTTGTGTATTGGTTAATTGTTTCAAGTGGACCATACATGGGAGAGAAGGTGGGTGCTTTACATATACAGTACCTGTGATGTGGTGATGGGTAAACTATTATCTTATAACATGTACATGTTAACATAAAATTTAAATTAATTCATCAAAGCCTCTACTGACTTATCAAATGCCAACGGAGGGCCTGAGCCCACTAACGCAGTTGGGTCCACTTCTGTCCCCTCTTCAGCATCTGTAACATTGATGTTTAACTGAAAAGTGGACACAACTGCGTCAGTGGGCTCAGGTCCTAACTGACCCTGTTATGTACTTTTGTACTGCTCAAATGTGTTTCTTGTTTTTTTAGCTATGGTACTTTTTTAAGTAATGCCACATACAGTATCTGATAAAATTTCTGTCTGTGATACAAAAAGATGGTGATGCCACCTTTCGTGTAAACTTAAATGTTTATATAAACAGCTAAGAATGATCTTACCTAAAGCTACCTACAGATTATTATAATTTTTTTGTACCTTTTGGGATTGGGCAGTTGATTTATAGAGCTGTGTTTTCCCATTTTTTCCTGTGGATTCTTCAGTTTCCTTCCACTAACCAAAATATACTGGCATGCGACCTGCCTTCCACTAAAATGGGCTCCTGAATGCTGTAGACATTTAATTTGAATTCTGCTGGTAACAGTGCTGATGAACTATCTAAAAGCTCTGTAAAGAATGAGTTAGTGCTACATGGAAGCATATTAATAATTTTTGTATGTGAGCTCTCAGCAAACATCCATGTATATTTATACTCAGGTTTCAAGGCAGGGGTGTCAAACTCAAATAGAGGGCCAAAATTGAACACTGGGATCAAGTCGCAGGCCAGCCTAAATGTCTATTGGGCAACTCCCTCCCTTATAAAGTTCCCTAGTATCTAGTCCGCCCCCCCCCCCCCCTATGCATTTTTCTGCTGTCTAGTAACCTCACTCCTGCCCTATACAGTCCCCTGATATCTAATGCTCCCTCGCTCCCCTATACAGTTCCCTGGTGTCTAGAGGCCCCCCCTCACTTCCCTCTACAGTTCCCTGGTGTCAAGTCCCCCCTTCCCTGCCCTTATCTCCAAAATATGGCGTCCCTATTGATCTAGGGCTTCACCCCCAATATAGTTTCCCTGGTGGTCTAAAGTGGGCCAAACGTAATGCCGAGTGGCGAAACCACTTGGGGGTCAAATATGATGCCTGCAGGCCAGAGTTTAATTTATATTTTAATGTGATTTGCTTGTTTATATGTTCTAAAGCCAGCTGGTGGTGTTGTATTTCCTCAAAATAAGGTGCTGTGAGAAGTCTTCTATTCCTCTTTCTTTCTCTCCTCATCTTCTCTCCTCACCTTCTCTCATCACCTCTCTGCTCACAGTAGGAAGCAAAGTGCATCCTTAGATCAAGGCCAGTAATGTTTTCAGCCCTCTACCTTACAGCTCTGCCATCATCATGTAGTACATAGTCTGCATGGGTTTCAGAACAGGAATGTTTGTGTATTCCTTCACATGTTCTAGTAGTGTCTTGTGCAGGAAGTGGTGAAAAAAAGACTGCTAAAGAAAATGACATCTCCCTTTACCAGGCCATATTGTTAGTCTTTTGTTAGAACACAGGAAAAAATATTCAGCTCTCATAGTTGAAGCAGCTGAGAGACATTTCATGCATTCTTTGTACTTTTCCTCACTGCTTTTAGTACTGTAAGGAGAAAGGTTGTTACCATTTTCAAGCGACACAGATGGAAGAGGCGGCTAGGATGTGATATAGAGCTTTACATATCCAAAGAGGAGTCAGCGTTTCAACACGGACTGTAAAGCAAAATGGTGTGACTGTTTTGCAGCACATACTCTTAGCAGTTGGAGCAGAGAGGTTCTCTTGAGCCTTGTGGTGTGGACAGAATCCAGAGTGCTGGAAATTAACCTCTGATTCACTGTCTTGTTCCATGGTAACTGTGTGTCAGCCGAGACAATTAATCATATGTTAAGGGTGACAAACAAGACTGACGGTTTGTGGGAGGGACTTTCATTTTCTCTGAATAGAAGATTCTAAGACATTTTTCTGTATTTGTATTAGAAGAATCTTGCACAGAATGAAGCCAGAGCTACTGCTGTAGCTGAGGGCTTGTTAGTGGGCAGTCATTTGCCTGAAAGGCATCCTGCAACATGGGAGTAAGATGCTTCTGCAGTATGTTATGAAAAAATAGGTCAGAGCTTAATTGAATCACATTCCTCTTCATTATTTACAAATGAACTTGCTCCATTAAGGCATGCTGTATTTAACATTAGAGCTTCACAAAATTCTACCAAGGTAAGAGCACTCTGCAGCCAATTATTTTGCAATACATGTTTTTTTCTAAAAAAGGAAGACTTTTGTACGTGTTTCATCTCTGAACTGAGGTGGCCATAAACCTAAGATAATCATTACTTGAGTAGTATCTGCACACTTTTTCAGATTGCTGTATGATCTTGGGAGTGATATAGATAAATCACTGTTGCTGTACAGACTGAGATCCTAACAGCATCGATTGAAAACCGTAAACTAAAAGTGGCCATACATCTACGGATTTTGCGTCCCATTCAATGATCCGATTCGATAATTCTATCGAATCGGATAAAAATCGGTGCTGTAACATGTCTGCCCCGTCGATGATTTGATCAATTTTAGACTGAAATTGGTCAAAGGCATTGATTTAGCATGCTGGAAAATCTTGGTCGAACCTGCTTGATTGAATGAACAGCATTTGATATTGCGATGAATGACATATGCACCAGCCCCCTGGCCACTGTCCCCCCAAGTGTAAACTGCCCCCCACAAACACACACACACTGTGTAAATTCTCACCTGTCCCACTGGCACAACTCCCAGTGTCATCCGCTGTCACCCCCATTACTGAGTGCCTGTACCATGTGGCACCAGGCGCGTGTGTGTGTACAACACGTGGTCCAAGTGTCATGTGGTACATCAGTCGTGGAAACTGGGGTGACAGCGGAGGATGCTGAGAGTTGCGGAAATTTACATGGCACGGGGGGGGGGGGGGGACATTTTACACTTGCGAGTGGCCAGGCAGGCAGTAGAGGTGCTGTAGTTAGGCTGAAATCTATCGGGAATCGGTCTGAAACAGATCTCTCTCTGACCAGGAAGAGATCTGTCTTATGGTTGATCTGCCCATACATGCTGCTGCTGACAAACAGATTTCACTAGGCTAGGGGTTGCTATCTGGGCTCCACTAATTAATGTGCTGTAAATCACACCAAGTTGGACAGGAGTTTAGAAGTTGTCACCGGCTACACGCTTTTTCAATAAAACTCAATGACTCAATAAAAAGGTAAAGCTAAAGCTCTAAAATGTGGATTTTGAAAAACGGTTAAAGAGGAACTCCAGTGAAAATAATGTAGTAAAAAAAGTGCTTCATTTTTTACCATAATTATGTATAAATGATTTAGTCAGTGTTTGCTCATTGTAAAATCTTTCCTCTCCCTGATTTACATTCTGACATTTATTACATGGTGACATTGTTACTGTGGGCAGGTTATGTAGCTGCTCCTAGCTGTTTTGGCTGTTAGAGACAGCTGTAAACAGCTAATTCCTGTCTGTGAACATTGTTACATTGTGGCAGTTTGCCCAGAGTACCGTGGTACTCAGAGCTTCTTGTGGGAGGGGTTTCTGCACAAAATCAGTCATACAGCGCCCCCTGATGGTCTGTTTGTGAAAAGCATTATATTTCTCATGTAAAAGGGGGTATTAGCTACTGATTGGGATAAAGTTCAATTCTAGGTTGGAGTTTCTCTTAAAGTATTGACAGCTCCAGATTTTTTAGCTCCAGTTTTTGCCTCTGTAAGTCAGATGATTTTACCACACAAATTGGGGGAGAAAATGAGGAAACGATGAAATGTCTGAAAACATCTGCAGGCTTTGTTTGTGTTATCTGTTGCCCTCTTTGGATACATATTTCTTTTGTTTACTCATGTAATGTTTATGTTGCTCTGTGACTGCATATGTAGGTGCTGTTACTGAGTGTGCATCATGCAGCCAGGGGAACAGATGGGTTTCCTTCATGATATCCATGTTTGAAATCTGAAGGGATTTAGCCGATTGGGGCTCATTTTACACTGTAATTCCAATACATCAGGGAGTTCTGGAAGGCTCCTGTTTTGCAGATGACTTGCTTTGTTATTAAGTCTATGATAGGAATTCTTCAGACTCCAAAGTGACTATACTTTACAGTGTTTGTAGGTTAGAAGTGACACTTCAATGTAATCTAGCAGACATAAACGAGGAATTTGCATGACTCCACCTTTAAAGTAAACCTGTAAAAAATCTTACCTCAGGAGGAGGAAGCCTCTGGATCCTAAAGAGGCTTCCCCCATTCTCCTCAGCACCCCTGATGCAGTGATAGCACTCCTCCGCCAACAAGGTCTGTCAGCGGTTTGTGTAGGACAGTAGCAGCTTTTTGATGGGCTCTGGTGGAAATAGCCAAGCTGAATTGGGTCCACACTACTGTGTAAACGTAGACGGCTGTGCAGTAGAGCGGACTCGATCGAGCTTGGCTATTTACGCCGGAGCGAAAGCCGGGACTGCACCTGCACAGTCAGTGGCATTTGCTGATGTTTTTGTTTTGATGTGTGTGCGGGGGTCTCAGTGCAGGATCGGCTGTCCGTGGAAGACGGCTCATTAAGATCCAGAGGCTTCCCCCTCCCAAGGTAAGTACCCCCCCACCCTTTATTTTCTTACAGGTTTACTATAACCACCAACTCCAGAAACCATACCTGGTAACCAGAAAGCTGCCAAAACGCCTTGCCTCTACCAGTGTCCAGTGACATTCCTGGCTGTAAAGAAAGAAAAGAACAACACAATTATCATATATTTAAATTAACAATCTATCTGTAATGATATGCTCTGCTGTCTGCACAGGCAGACAGCTTTTTGACCATTTTGTAGGTCTGAGTGCTGCAGGTCCCTGGAAAGGAGACCTGTCTTCACTCTGCAACTTGCTGAGCTGCTGCTCTGGTGAGGAATTTGCATCCACTTGGCATGCAAATTGCTTAGCTGCTTCCTTTGATGGTTTGCAGTATAAATATAATTTCCTCCCAGAATCCTTTGCTGGTCATATTGGTTTGTTCCTGCTAACTTACCTGGAGTCTCAGCCTTTGCTAATTGTTTGCTAAGATTATCTTAGCGTAATTCCTTGGGAGTGCACTAGCATTCCTTCTAGCGTAGTCAGGTTGTATTATCTGTTTTGCCTTGTACCATCTGTCTGTCTGTCTGGATCGCATTCGCCCTAGCGGTAGTGGCGGTGTTTCCTTCTGTATTCTGTCTTAGGGGTGCAAGCCAGAGCAGCGGTTACTACTGGTTGCTCCATCTGTCTGTCTGTCTGGATCGCATTCGCCCTAGCGGTAGTGGCGGTGGTTCCTTCTGTACTCTGTCTTAGGGGTGCAAGCCAGAGCAGCGGTTGCTACTGGTAGCCCCATCTTTCTGTCTGTCTGGATCGCATTCGCACTAGCGGTAGTGGTGGTGGTTCCTTCTGTACTCTGTCTGGGGGTGTAGGCCAGAGCTGCTGTTGCTACTGGTTACTCCTTCTGTCTGTCGAACGCTTGCTGTAGGCTCGGAGAGGTAACCGTTTAGCAAGCGTTCGCGTTCTCTATTAATTTTTGTGTTACATTGGTTAGTTAGGGGTGGCGTGTTTTGTCTCTGTTGCGCTTTTCGTGCTGAGACCGCGCCATTAGCGTGCTTTGTCGTTGTTGCTCTTTTTGTGCGGCAACCGCGCTTAGCGAGTGTGTTTGTTATTTTCCTGGACGTTCTGATCATTGTCATTTGTTTTGTCCTTCTTGCTACACTTGTGCTCTGTCTTTATTCGGTCTTGTGTCACTGTTGGCAATCACCACTCTTGCGATTGCGTTCCCACTTGGTTTCCGCTGTTGTGTGTTCACCGTCGCCGGGTGGCGACTAGATTGGTGGACACACATACATTCTGTCGCTGTGCTCACTTTCTCTCTCTGAGGGCTATCTTGCCCTGCATTGTTGCAATTCGAACAATTCCCATCTGGCATCTGTGGCAGTGCAGAGGGGTTGTTCCTCTGCACTCCACAGCTCCATCTGCCGGTGGGAATTTCCCTCTACAAGTGCATTACACCAAAGCTGGGTTCTGCCGTTTTATACGCTTGTGGAGGACTTCCGCAGTGTCAGCGCACATCTTGTGTGCTGACCACGGAGATAATTCCACAATCGTTACACTATCAACATAGGTCATATCTGACTTTAACTTTAGGCCTTCTTTAATAAGAATCCATTAGCTGCACCCAGCCCAAAAGACATCATGGCTTGCTGCATCTAACTGCAAACAAGGGGGCTCTAACTCCTAAGTAAAGGGTGGGCAGATGGTATGTTCACTCTGGCTGCTACAAGTAACTAACAGTTACTTCACAGAGGAAAGGGTAAGTTAAAGAGAAACTCCAACCTAGAATTGAAGTTTATCCCAATCAGTAGCTGATACCCCCTTTTACATGAGAAATATAATGCTTTTCACAAACAGACCATCAGGGGGCGCTGTATGACTGATTTTGTGCTGAAACCCCTCCCACAAGAAGCTCTGAGTACCGCGGTACTCTGGGCAAACTGCCACAATGTAACAATGTTCACAGACAGGATCTACAGCTGTCTGTAACAGCCAAAACAGCTAGGAGCAGCTACATAACCTGCCCACAGTAAAAATGTCACCATGTAATAAATGTCAGAATGTAAATCGGGGAGAGGAAAGATTTTACAATGAGCAAACACTGACTAAATCATTTATACATAATTATGGTAAAAAATTAAGCACTTTTTTTACTACATTATTTTCACTGGAGTTCCTCCTTAAACTCTACTACTTCCTGACACCTTCTACCCAGCCCACAAATGCTGTTCCTGCATAAACAATTTGTGACCCACAAACCCGACACTAATCTGCTTAGTCCTCTCTACAGTAGAAGCAAGGGTTGTGGTTCTGCTGCGGTAAGAATGCAGCACACTTCTTTCTGTTTGTTTCTATTTGTCGCGCGTGTACATTGTACTTGCCTTGTTGCACTTTTTGAAGCACTTGCACCTTTAAACATGCTAGCACCTTATTTAATATACTATACGGATCCTATTATTTCTATTATATGAATTGTGTTTTACTATGAATTTATTGATTCCACATATTATGAAATTTTTATGTCTCTTGCATTACACTTTTTTTGTTTACTTTATTGAGATTAATAATCTATATAATCTTTTGACAAATGCGTTATCGCATAGTGCTAATATGTGCAGCCTTCTTCTTATTGTTGTAGTATTAGTACGATAAATACATAAGCAAAGGTTTTGTATCCATATTCACAGTAGATGATGTGTTCTACTTGTGTTTCTTACTGGTAGTAATCATACTGCATCTTTATCATATCAAATAGGATATCCTGATGGTGCCAGGAAATTTTGGTGCCTGTAAGTTGGGGCGGCTTGGACAGCTATAGGTGCCTATACAAATAGTGGCTGTTGATGGAAATGTTGGCCCCCGATAAATAGCAACTATGCAAATGCAATGCAAAATGTGGCTACAAATAGAAGGCGCCATTCTGACCCCTGACTTTTGCTTAGTGTACAGTATAACTAAGGGCCTGTTTCTACTACACGCCAATTAGATGCAGAAAAACTGACTCCAATGAATGCCTATGGGTTAATCTGCATCAGAAATATCGCTGTTAGTGGAAACAGGCCCATATACCTTCATTGGAGTCAGTTTTTCTGCATCCAATCTGCGTGTAGTGGAAACAGTCCCTTAGGGCCCGTTTTCATTACAGCTACAGAGCCGCATCGCACCGTGGTGTCTTGAAACCAACGCACGGCAATTGAACAGTTTCCATTGCATGCAGGTTATGCGGAGTGATCCGAGAATCTGTAGCATGCTGCATATTTTCGCACGGCCGCATCCGCCCACATTGGCGTCCCATCTCCTCTATTCACTTCCGTATTGAGACATGATGCGAAGGCAAGCGGAAGTGATGCGATGTGGCCAGGTAGCCGCATTCGCATCACTTCTATAGTGGAAACAGGCCCTGAAGCATAATAATTCCAAAAAGAATGTCTATTGTATACCATTGCATTGATTAAATCAGTGGAAATTATGTCTGCCAACCTCTTGTTTTACTAAACAGTGATCCGTACTTCTATATTAAGCAACATATAAAAGCTAATGGGACTGTGGCATGCTATCCACATGGGGCAAGATCCTAGTCCCTTTCAAGACCCTTTCAGTTTCAGTACAGTGACTGTGTGGGAGATATGACAGGAGAAGAGGAGATTAGGCAGATAAGTGTTCAGTTGTGCTACAAGCTTCCATTGCACAGAATTACCCTAGATAGATGGTACAAGATGCTGTTGAAAAGCAGATTTCAGAATACCTTCCAATGTGATATGTGTAGAGGAGGTCAAAAGTTTAAAGTGATATTCCACCCTTTTTTGATAAATTGGAAATTTCTCAGTTGAAATGTACACATCACAAAGAAATTTGCTAACACAAACTTAAATGAGTTACCTTAGCTTTATCTATAAATCTAGGCACCTGCATACCACAGCCAAGCACAGTTAGCATTGTGTGTGCCAGGTTTCTGATCATTGCCGGTAATATTCTTGCATAACTGTAATACTTTCCACTAGGAGCAGCTAATTATGCATAAAGAAAAAAGATAGTTATTGGTTTGTTACTAAGCAGTCAGCAAAGAGCACTAAAGTAATTTGATCTTTTTTTTTGAATATATTTTTTTAATAACAAAGTGTACCTGTATTCATCCTGCTTATTTATCTTTGTGGATAAGTTTGTGAAAAGTTTCTGGATGGTACAGTGGCTTCCCAGATCTTCCTGCACTGCTGCACTTGTTCTCCTTGTGACTGTACTCCCATCTGTGTACAAGCTTCTCCATACTGGGCATGCACCAGTAAACTCCAAGCATGTCCAACAGAACAAAGCGCCCATGTATGGAGGAAAAAAGCAGGCTTCATTCTAATAGGCATGTGCTGACCTTACTTGTGCATATCCAGCATTGATGTGCTCATACATGGCAGGAACGCAGCCGCAAGATGCACATTCCACAAACCCTTGTCAAATATGGTTAGCGGGACCCAGCGCTAGAACGGTGAGGTGTAAGAGGATTGGGGAAGCGCGTACCTATATGTACGCCGCTGGTGAGATGGGCGCAGGGTGAGCTGCCTCTCAAATTCCCAGCAGGGTAACATACTATTCCACCTCCAAGTCATCGCAACTCGGAGGGAGATGTAATTCGGAGGCCCACTATCGCCAGAACTCCGAAATACCTGTGCACTGGGCGCGCAAGTTAGCACTAGTGCTATAGCTGTGCCCAAGGCAGGCGCTACTTGCCAGGTGCCAAAAGCACCTGCTGCATGGGGAAGCCTGTGGACTTGGAGAATACAATAAGTTTCCAATTATTTGTATATGAGTGGGTTAAGGATGAGCATGAGCTAGTTTGAACTATTCCCTCTTATAAATAGAATCCCTGTGGTCCTTTATAGTGCAGCCATTATAAGTCCGGTGCTGCTTGGTCATGAGCACATGCCATGCTCTTCTTCTGTATAGTTCTTTATAGAGCTCATATTATTGTATGGTACCCCTGCACCCATAGTGTCTCCATAATGCATTATTAAGCTAACCTTTGTGCAGACTGTACATCGGAGTGTGTCGGGGGCTGTGTATTATAGTCACCTGCTTTTCACTTTGAGACTCCATAGTGCCATTATAGAGAGGAGAAGGCAGTATAAGGGATGAAGAGCAAGCAGAACAGGTAGCTGTAACACACCCTTGGCACACTCCAAAGTGCACTTAACATTGACTGAAGAGTCCGCAGACCGCACAGAAGTTCACTGCAGAGTACATGTCTGAAATGCCTGAAGATGAAAACAAGCTCTGCCACTTACTGCCAGCACAGGACGGTTGTGCCAGGAAGTGGGCATTAACAAATCAACAAAATATGGAAGTAGATTTAAGAAACACAGCAAAAATCATTCATGATGAGAGAAACACTTTATCAGTGGATAATCAGCCAAGCTGTATATATTGGTGCCTTCTGTGGCTTTGGATGCATTTTTTTTTGTAGTGTATTTTTAAACCTGCTTTTTACGTCTCCTGCTATGAAAGCCTTTCATAGAAGTCATATTTTTATGCTGGCTCTTTGAATGTGTTATATATTTTTCTTTGGTATTAACGTGTGCTGACACACTGCATAATAGAACATGCTGTGTTGTAGAATTCCCAGCTCAATGAAGATTTTGCCATGCAGTGCTTAAAATAATTTCTGTTCTGCGTGCCTTTTGTGTTAGACCTAAATGATATAAATGGGCCTTAATAGGATAATAACTGCCAAATCTTGCCCAGCCAGTCAAGAACCTGAGCCTAGAAAAACAAAATAAAAATGGAAATAGTACGCCATGTATGATGCATGCTTTTGAAAAGTGTGTATATATAGACAGCCTACGTTGTTCCTGAGTGGGTAGGCAAAATGGTAGCTTTTTGTGTAGCACATAACTGCTTGCTAAAAATGGCACTGAACATGCTACTTTATTCCTTGGCTCATGAAATCAGCCATAACTGTGGGGGAGGGTGGGGGAGGTGGGGTGTATTGCTCTGGATGCTGAAATGACTTGCAGCGTTGTCAAAAAATGTGATGTAATCTGAAACATATCACTGGAGTGGAAACTAAGGAGTGAGGTCCTATCAATGAAGTGTGATATTTTTGCCTTGCTCAAGCTATGCTAGGTGCATATTTCCATGGTCTGCATTCACCTCTGCATGTCGTAAGGGATTATCTCTGATTGATAAGCTCCTTACTCTGACTGCATTTTGCCTATTTCTCCTACTGCTGCTGCTGCTCTGTGTTATATTTAGAAACTGTGCACATTGAGCATGAGCCTGCCTGCTGAGCTTCTACCTTTATGCTTGCCCATTTCCTTTCATTCTTTTCCTGCTGTATCTTATAGCCACATTCTGATTATGCACTCACTCAGGTAAACCAGCATCCTCATTTAAAGGGGACCTGAACTCAGAACATCCTCTCTGCTCTAAAAGATATACAACAACATAATAGCCTTTATAGAAAATCATTTCTTATTTACAGCTGATACAAATCCTGCAATAAATCTGCAGTTTGTCTACTTCCTGCTTTCATGGAAGCAGACATTGTTAACATCCTTTTTTTTACCAACACTGTGGCAAAGAAGATTCCTGAGCTGACACAGCTGAGGGATCAAATTACAACTTGTGCTTAGTCACAGATGAGAGGGAATTAGACGGGCTAATCGCCCTCTCAGTTTGTATTTTTTCACTTTGTTCATAATCTGCTTTGAAAGATCACATAAAACTGCTTTTTCTACACCCTTGTCTTGGCCTCCATATAAATGCATTTCCAGAAGACATTTCTACAGCTCCTGCTTTGCTAGCATACATAAACCCTTCTACTAGGTGTAGTCGTTTTCTTTTCGGGGTAACTATTCTTTTTGGAGTTTACAGGCAAGATAGTCTCTCTAATTATCTCACTGATTACTCGACAAGTATTAAGCATTATACACACACTATCAATGTCCCCCTAAAGGATCATTGCCAGATCGTAGGGTGACATTACAGGAACTAGCACTGGACAGATGTGCAGCGTACTTATTACATAGCCCCCGGGAAATGTGGGCACAGGGAAAAGCCTATATATAGCTTACCCTGCTTTTGCACAAGTCCTGGCGGCGTTCATTACTATTCCCCCTCTTGGCCGCCATGGATAGTGGGGAAAGACGTAATTCGGCTTCCAGCTATTGCTGGCGGCCAAATTACAGTGTTTTTGCAGTGATTAGTGCTCTGTCTTCCGACAGCACCCAAATCAGTCAATGAGCGCTGCTATAGCCGTAATTCCTATAATGGCCTATGGTTGTACCGGCTGCACCCAAATCTCCTGTGCTGTTTTTACAGCGCTCCGATTTGCAGCTTGGCTATAGCACACAGCTCAAATTCCTACATTTTGCACTGCAGTCTCTAGTAACACTCCGCTTAATCACAGCTCAGGCCAGGTGATAATTCCTCACACACTTTAGAGTTACCACTTGCATTCCTCTCTTTAGATTAATATCCTGTCTTTAAAGAGGAACTGTAACGACAAAACGGCCCCTGGGGGGTACTCACCTCGGGTGGGGGAAGCCTCAGGATCCTAATGAGGCTTCCCACGCCGTCCTGCGTCCCTCGGGGGTCTCGCTGTAGCCCTCCGTACAGCCGTGACGCAATATTTGCCTTCCTGGCTCCTGCGCAGGCGCTCTGATGCCTCTCGGCGCCGAAGTAGCCGGAAATACCCGATCGCCGTCGGGTCTGCTCTACTGCGCAGGCGCAAGTTTCCGGCGCCTGCGCAGTAGAGCGGACCCGACGGAGATCGGGTATTTCCGTCTATTTCCGTGCCGAAAGTCGCCACAGCGCCCCCGCTGGAGCCAGCAAAGGTAAATATTGAACTGACAGTCGGCACAGTCGCCGGCTGTTCGGAGGGCTGCGGCGAGACCCCCGTGGGACAGAGGACGGCGTGGGAAGCCTCATTAGGATCCGGAGGCTTCCCCCACCCGAGGTGAGTACCCCCCAGGGGAGGTTTTTGTTGTTACAGAGTCTCTTTAAGTCTAGGATTCAGTTGTCAATTTAAGGATTCAATCGTTAATGTTCACATGCTGGTACTGGTCCAACAAACACTGAGCTTAGGTAGAGACATTAGACTGCAAGTGCAAAAAGGGCAAATAAATAACTAGTGCAAAAAGGGGATCAGGGATACAATCAATATTTTACTGATGCTGGTCATTTATCTGACCACCAATGTGCAGCAGTAGATATTAGAAAATATATAATAATAATTTTCATCAGATTCAATGTTTTATTGAATTTAACCTAACTGTTAAACATTTCTAAAGCTGGTCATGCACATATAGATTTCCGCTCAATGTTCTAAAACTTTTGATTCCTTTCTGAAGCCTGGAACCCACTAGAAAGCGCAAACTGCTATCACAATCGCTAGCAATTTGTGATAGCGTTTTGCAAGCGATTTTGGGAGCGATTTCCCTGCTCCTATACAATTCATTAGAATGGAAACACTCCGAAAATGCTGCATGTTCTGCGATTGTGATTTGCTTAATCGCAATAGCTCTAGTGGAATATGTCCCATCCATTTACATTGGCAGAGCGTTAAGTGCTCCCTAAACACTCAAAAAACTGCTCTATTGGGTTCCAGGCATCAAAGGAGTCCATTTAGAAGGAATTGATTACTACCATACACAGCACATCCATTTTTAAGAGATTCCAGCAGAGAATCAATTTAAAATCAATCGAACTGCAGCATTGCTCTGTGCGATGCAGTCAGAGCCGGATCATCCATAGTGCAAACGTAGGCAATCGGCTAGGGCCTGGAGAAAGTCTTTGGGCCTAGTAGATGCTAGCCTCCACCAAATCTTCCTAAAAAAGCCAGATGATCATCAGGAGTGGGCAAAACCTGATATCTTGCCTAGAGCCCCATTTCATCTTAATACTTTTCTGGATGCAGTGCAATGTTATGGGCCGTCAATCCACCACCGCTCCTGCACTTGATCGGCCTATATTTTCCGTCCTGTCCGATCAATACTTTCAGTTGACTTTTGGTCAAAATCCATCGAAATTTGATTTAGTGAACATTGAAGGGAATTGATTCTCAACTAATTTGATCAGGGTGAACGAAAAATTGATGTGTGCATGAGCACCATTACAGTGTGTGCCTACCAATGTCTGTAACCGGCAATAGCTGTAAAAGGTAATACACAGGTAATAAACATGCTGGCAAAGATTATCAAAGGAAAGATATATTACTTTATCAGTTTATACATACAGTTTGTATTTGTAAATAATAAGTCTCTAGTGTATTCATACCCTTATATACACTTATGTTATGCATGGCAACTGCTTCACTTTGTCAATGGTGGATATTCGATTAGAATAGAAAGGAATTCATAGCTCTCTGAAAATGATTGGGTCTTGCCCTTCATGTAACCTCTGGTGTACCCTACAGCCCATCCAGAAGTCATGCCAACTACCAGCTATGCAGTTACTGCAGCTCTGCATTCAAGAGACTTTTCCTGTTTTTACTGTCCAAAGACTCTAGGGGATATAATTATATTGTAAGGGTTTTAATTATTCATGTATAATAATTGTGTGCTGTGCAATACATGTTGAAGTTATCAGGCATTTATTTTGTGTTGATGCTATATCAAGATATTCTGAACTTGTTTACATTAGATTAACACCAGCAACAGGGAAAACAGTAAAAAGTAATTACCACAGGTTCAACTACTATTGCATGCTAATGTCTCAGAACAGGCCCCCAAACAGAACGCCCAAGAAAAGGCTGAAAACTGCTGTATACAGTGCCTGCCAGATACAATGCTGACTGAGCATGAATATCAGTGTGTGTGAATCAATTATTGACATTCATTGCTTTCTTTTTACCTGTTGTTCCTATGGCATTCTACTAGTGTTGGAAAATGTCATTGGTCATTGCCAGTGTGAACAAAGCCTCAGGCTTGGTTTAGTGGACATTTTAGAGGCCCATAAACTGCAAGTGGTTAACACCCTCTACAACGCAAACCATTTTACAACCATTTTAAAGCCCTTCAATATAATCCTTGCATGTGCCACTGGGTGACTGTAAACCACTCTAAACCACTGCGTGCAAACAGTGCCTCAACAGTTTTCACTTGTCCTTCTCGGCTGCGGTCGCCTTCTGCCTTGGCGCTGACACTTGTTGTTTATTTCAGTCTTTCTACTCGGTTTCCTGAATGGTACATGATCAGATAGTAATTCCAAACCACCATGTGCTATAATACGGCTGTAGAACAATCCACGGCAAAAGCGTTGCAACTTGCCCCGAAACACCGGCAGGAAATTCACTTCTGTTTCTGGCGATATATTTCATTTTCAATGCTGTAGGGTTGATACATTATCTGTCATTTAACCGTTTTTTTTTTTTTTTTAATTCCTTACGTAACTTTAAAATTGATTTTCTCAAAAACTACAGGGTTTTTTTGAAAAATGTTCCTTAACATACCTAGCAATTTTGGTTATTACAGCATGAATGGGGTTTTGCTATTAACCGCTAAAGTCGGGGCCATTGACTTCAATGCAGTTCGCAAAACTGTTGATGCAAAAATTTGTGGAGCCACCTGCAGATCAATGAAATTCTTGCAAGACTGCTAGAGGTGTTCTCACTGAACTCTATTCAGCATACAAAATTCATACAGGTGGTCAGGTAACACCTGCAAGCCTTTTCTCACATATACTTGCTCGCTAGTAAACAGGCCCTGTCATGCTGAATTATAGAAGGAAAGCCTAGCTGTGGCACCCCTGCTCATGCCTCTTCCATCAACATTGGTTAGGAGTGCCTCTATTACAGCAGTGAGGGGATGTGTAACAACTTCAGCTTTATTCTGAAACAGATTTTCTCAGCTGAACATCCAGGATTTTGGTGCTCCCATAGCTCCTCATTTTTCTCCTTTTAATTACACAAGACTCACTGTTTAACAATTAAGTTTTATGTGGTTGTATTGAATGATTTTGTCTGAGAGCACCTATTGCTTTTCCATTGCACTTGCTTCATGGGGTAACTACAGTTCCATCCTGCGTCAGCTTTTGACCTACTTTGTAAAGCATCCAATTGAAAATTTTTGTATGTAGAGATTCCCTCAGGAAGCTGAAAGGTACGAGCTACCTCATTTCTGTAAGCTGATTGCTTGCAACAGTACTGGATATATTTAGAATGTGTCACGTATAGCAGTTTTGCGTTGTAGCTCAAATCAATTGCCAGGTCATAGCTCTTCGTACTAAAAAAAGGAAGATAAATGTTTGTGCAGAGGACACACACCTTCAGGTGGAGATATCACTTCAGCAGCGACGTTGCTAACATGAGCTGTCAAGTTCAGGGGCAGATAAGTGCACCGATGAATGGTAATCCTGGCTCTTCATAGAGGAGGATGCAGACATACAGCACATTGCATCGCATTACACAATGTGCTCATCACAATTCAGGAATGTCAAACATTTCTGCTATAAAATTCTAGCCTCCTGGGCGCTGAGAATGTAAAACTAGCTGCGTCAGCCCTCGTGCCTAAGAAATAGTACATTTCTGCAGCAACATCCTGTAAATTTTATTGAGGTTTACTGAACTCTGATTTATGTGTGTCTGTGTGCCAGCAAAATAAACATTTAGGGCCTATTCACACTAGAGCGTTTTGCCTGCAATTTCGGCAAAACGATCAAGCGCTAGTGCTTTTTAAAGCGCTAGTGCAATAATACCCTGTGGGCCCGTTCTCACTTAGGTGATTTGCGTTAATCGCCGGCGATTAACGCAAATCGCCAAACGCAAACGTGTAGCCTGCACCATTTTCATGCGATTTCCCAGCGATCGCGTTTCAGTGCCTTTAGATTGTAAGCCTTTGGGCAGGGTCCTCCTCCTTTTGTGTCCAACCTGATCATGCACCTCCATTACTGTGAACCCATTCTAGGCATCTGAGTGAACCTAACTTGCCTAATCTCCATGCTCCATCCAGTGACTGACTAAGCATTACCTTGTACTCATACTGTGCTGCGTGATCTGGTCTTTCTTGTATTCCTGTATTGTCGTATTGCTGTATGTCACCCCTAAATATTGTCTGTAACCTAAATTAATGTCCAGCGCTGTGTAATATGTTGGCGCTTTATACATACAATAAATAAATAAATAGAAGCGCTAAACGTGGTCGTGGAAAAATCGCTGCAGTGTCCAGTGATTTTTCCATGTTAATCATGGAAAAATCACTCCAACAAAACACCGGTGGTAATTGCCGGCATTTTGCGCTTTTAAGTGTGAATGGGGACTTATAGTTACAATAGGGTATATTCACTAAAGTGCGGTAAGCAGAATAACATGCGTAATGTCTTGCCACACGATGACATGCAATGCATTGCAGTATGACTTTATGCACGTTATTCTGCTTACCGCAGTTTAGTGAATATACCCCAATGACACTACTCTAAAGCTGACCATACATACATACTGATCACTTTGAATCTGCTGGTTAAATATGACGCAACAAGCTGTATTGATCATGATTTCAATCGATTTGCTGCAAAAATCGATCAAAAGTACAATCAGACCTGATGGTAAATTTAACCCGAATGCGGTGAGGGAGGTGCTGTAGATTGAAGGCCCACATCGTTACGCTGTATTGAACAGTGCAACTCTGTAGTTCGATAACTTTTCAATAGATTTAATGTGGTAAATCAGTGTACTGTGTGTGGGAGGATTCGATCACTCTCTGATTAGATTCAGATTAGAGAGGGACAGATCTGTTTGTCACATTGGGTGATAATCTAAACTTGTATGTTTTCCATTAAGCTTGGTGCACACCATGCAATATTCCCTCAGACAGGCTGAATTGATTATTTTCTACAAGTCCAATCTGATATTCATTCACTTTTCTGATTCATTTTGTATAGAAGTGATCAGAAAATCGATCAGAAAAACAATCGGAAATCAGTTTGACCAGTCTATCTGATGATCGATTCGACCAGTCTATCTGATGAGAAATTGCATGGTGTTTACCAGGCGTTACATATATTTCACAATTCTCCTGTGTTCAGTGTTGTAGCAGATCATTGCTTACTTTCTTTATTGCCCTTGTGGATAACACTTCATGGTTGTTTAGCAGTAAATCTTACCGTACACAATACAATCTGTTTGCAGGATCCTTGTACAATGTTATCTGTGTAACATGAGGTTCAACAGATTGGAAGTAATTTGGATATATTATTTGAATGGGATATATTGTGTACACTCACGCACAAATTGCCCATAATATGGGTTGCCTGCCAGGATCAAAGTCAGTCCTGTGAGGTGACACTGTTAGGTACCACAATCCTGTACAGCCAAACAATGCGTTCTGTGTCTGAACATGGACAAAGGGATGACGGCACTGGGAATGACAGAGCACCATAAGCGTGGTATGGAGGGGAACAAAGGACTCCGCTGCCGATTGTTACTTGGCTTGCCAGATTATTAAGTGTCCCATTTCCACCACCTCTGAATATGCAGTGTTTCCCCGCTGCCTACTCAAACAATTGGCTTGCCGTCTGAATCGCATGCTGGTGTGATTCTGGATGGCATGCTGCAGTTTTCGGTAAAATGCATCTAGATCGCTATGCCCCTGCATGGCACAGCTATACCCGTGCATGGCACAGCCATAGGGATTTGGCTTCTTAGCAGAACAGGCACTATATTTGATTCATACACTGGCAAATCACCAAGTGGAAATATGCCCTAAACAGACCTTAGGGGACACCTGCACTAATGCTAGATTCTGGACTGACAATGGCCACCTCAGCCGAGAGCAGCCTAGTCTAGCATTAGTAACAATTATTAGTGCTACATAGACAGGTGAGATTATACGATTAGGTTGTATCGTGTATAGCCAGCTTTTGCTTTAAATAGCCATAGTGCTGTAAATGTTGTACAGCTCATGAGCATCAAGTGCTCCACCATTATCCATATATTATTTTGAATAGATTAGCATAGAAGCTGCATATCTAGAGATTAGCTATGTGTTGCAGCAATTTCAGTAGCATGCACTTTAAGCCAGTGTGTATATTCTGATGATCTGCCAGATCAATCTGCCATTCTTTGGCCAGCATTAGGTTTTTATGTCTTTCTTTGCCTTTGCTGAAAACATTTCCCTTATTTATTGCTGATGTAATGCCAGCCGCTTGCATCCATATAAATTCTTCCCTGGTAAATATAGCTCTGACAGCTCGGTATGTATTCTTGGCATGAACCGTTAGTGTGTTCTCCTGCAGCTCAATTGTTTTTGCATCCACTAAACCTAGAGGAGTTTTTTGTAATGCTAAAAACAATTCTTCAGCCATCTCCCCAAACCTTAACATGACGATCCCGTGTGTAAAATAACTAATCCCCCACCCCCTAAATCCTAACTATTTCTCCTCCCTCTCTCTATAGTTTAACATAACCCCTATTGTGCTTAAAGCGGATCCGAGATGAAAAACTAAGTATAACAAGTAACTTGTCTATATATCTTATCTAAAGTTTAGATAGTTTACACAGCAAATCTAGCTGCAAACAGCTTTAATAGAATATGATTCTTTCTTCCTGTGATACAATGACAGCAGCCATGTTGTTTGTAAACATTGCACAGAGGCAAGCTTATCTGCATCTTGAGCAAAAAAAACTTAATCCCTCTCCTCCTCCCTCCTCCCCTCTGCCTCTGAAATCTCTGGCTAGTAATACCTCCCCCTCCTCCTGCCCAGACTGAGTTCCCATGAGCCCTTGCTACTGTCTTAGAGTGCCTTGGCTCTCTAAAAACCTGTGGGCGTAGCTTGTTTAGTTTATAGGGAATTAGAGTATTAAAACAAAAACAAAAAAGTATTTTGCTTGAGGAATGCCCTATAAACAATAGGATAGGAGCACAATTATGCAATGACTAAAAGTTCATCTCGGATCCACTTTAATACTGTTTCATAGGAATCCCTCTCTCCCTAAACAAACTAGCAAACATGCCAAATAAAATCACCCAATTCAAACCTAGCATAGTCCCTCATGCCTAGCCTTACTCACTGTCTTAAGATGGCCACACATCGATCTTTCCCATCCATACCCGGCAGATTGGATTAGTCTGAACCAGGGGTCGAGTCCTGCGTGAACGCGGGGGGACGGCGTCCACTTACTTTTTTTGGAAAGTGAACGCCGTTCCCCCTAGCACCCTGGAGGGGAGCAGCGCAGCAGAGAGGAGCATTGTGCGCAGCGTGGGGAAGGGCGGACGTTTTCCCCCCCCCCATCCCTTACCTTGGGGCTCCTCTCCCTGGCTCTCCCCTCCATAAAGATGCGGCGGCGGTGGCTGGCGGCGGTGACTGGCAGCGTCATCGGTGGGCGGGACTTACCTCCTCCAGTGTTCCGGGTGGACGCTGTGCGTGCCGCTGCTCTGGTCTAGTGAGACCATTTTTGGAGGAACCTCTGCCAGATTGTGTATTTTTGGTGAAATGCTGTCAGATTACATCTACTTTTTGGGGATACTCTACAACAGAGCTCAAACTTCCCCTGGCAGACCTTTTATACCACTTCTAAAGCCATGAATATTTGGCCCTCAGGCACAGTATGGCCGATTTCGTGCTTGAAGAGGAGCGCGGCCCCAATCAGATGACCAACAAGCCCATGTCAGTAATCTTTGGAGAGTCCATGAGCGGAAACAGGGGGCCAGAGGACGCAGTGAGAAGTCTTATTAGGACCCAGAGGCTTTTCTCGTCTTAGGTAAGTATTTGATTTTGTGTCCAAGCTTTGGCTCGGGTACGCTTTAAACAACTATTAGTAACCCCTGTCTCACCTCCAGAAGTCATCAAATCCATTGTGGACTAGCGCTCTGCACTGCAAAGATCAGTGCTGAGATTGTGAGGCTGAGATTACACAGCTAAAAGGCCTATTCACATTATTCACAACGTGTAATGTGCATTTTACAATGAGTGCAACTATAGTCACTTTTGCGCCCGTTGTATAAATTAAAATGTGCCCATCAGTGTATTTACATTACACTGCACGCTCATGGTGTGAACAACAACATTCAAAGCTATAAGTAGTGTGATACTATGTATTTAAAAACACACATAGTGGGAAGGGGCTCTAGTCTATACCCCGCTTTTGCATGAGTTAACTGGTTTTGCCATCAAAAATACCAGGTGCTGGTATCCACCTGTAAAGGAAGTGGGGAAATCTCAGTAGGATCACAGACAGCAATAAAACCTGACAGACATTCCCAAGTTCCCAACCTTCTCATTCTACTTCAAAAAGTTTTTTTTAAATATAAACATTTCTGGCAGCTTTCTCACCATTTCTTTATTGTGTCAACAATAATAGATTTTAGCTGCATTAGAAATTAAATGCTTTTACCTGCAACATTCCTCCTGGATTACAGCTGCTGCATGCCACGTCCCATCTAATACATGGACACTAAATAGTACATTTTTCTTGGAAGGTGATACTCTGTTAATGAGGCGGTTGTATAATTTGCCATGTCTATAGGCAGAGCGATTCAAATCAGGACTTTTACCCTTTATTGACATGATATTTATGATATACAGTAGATGGATACAATGACTGTCTTGATTAGTAATATGTCACATAATTGTGAACTGAGAGTTTATGTTATTTTATTGCTTTCTAGAGCTCTTTCAAAGGTTTTTCAAAAATTAGATTTCTATGCTTTGATATTTGTATCCACTTCAGTAAAAGAAGGAAGGTTTGCCAGAAGGGAGTCAAGCTTTTCCGTTGCCTGACAACCGCAAAGCAAACATGACCTGTGTTTTTCTCCCTGGGCTCATTTGTATTATTAAAATAGTACTGCCACTTGTCATGTGGAAGGTGAGGAAAACTGCAGATAAAGCCCATTGCGAGCCAGCGTGATGACTTTCTCTGTACAGTGTGGGCAGTGGACTTTTGTCGACCTTACCGTGTTTATTTACTTTGGCAATAGAGTCCCCAGATCTTTTCATACAAAGTATGTAGTCTGGGTTTAGTAATGGGAAACAGTGCAGCCAATTATATGTCCTGAGACTTTTCTCAAAATCTCTATAGAACTACCGGTTGATAAACCACTGGAGAAGAATGCATGAGTACCGATCTACCATACTAGGAGCTGTAACAATCCTCTGAATAATAGAGAGCTCAACTAATTGCATAGTAGCGTATGTACTTTACGATTTTCTTGCAGTCCCTTTGACTTTATTATTATTATTGATTTTAAAGATTTTAACCAAAATGCAAACACAGGAAAAAGGCAGCATGTGCTACATGTGCTTTTGGGTAAAAATTGAATAACAATAGTAGGAACGGAACACCGCAATTACGATGATAATCAAGGTGCCCTTCGATCGTTGGACCTCTGGCAAATCATATCACAATGCAGTGCAGGGGCAAATCCAGGATTTTCAAGGGGGGGATTCCTGAGACGTCTCCCTGAGCCACACACAATACAGTAAAATAATGTGGTAGGACATCATGCTGGGTACACGCAGTCCAATTTCCCATCTGGCTGACAGGATCTGACAGTTATTTCCTAAATGTCTGATCTGCTCCTGATTGACAACGGGATCGATCAGGAGCAGTTTGAATACAGATAATAATGAGGACAACTGACATTGCTAATAAAGGGAAAAGTAAAGCATTCACACAGCAGGGCACAAGGCTGTGCTCATACCTGACTGTTAAATTCCCCAGAGCTGTTCCATGCTCTGTACACACTCTGCTGCTCCATGCTCTGTACACACACTGCTGCTACATCCCAAGTCAACTGTAGCAGGGAAAGAAAGGGGGTAGTATTGTGAGCTGCAGGATGCCTGCAGATATTCTGGTGTCTCAGCTTGTGCCTGTCCCCAGACACTGCGCAGACCCTAGTCTGAGGGGGGATTCTGGACAGCTGTAATCCCCCCCCCCCCTTCGTTTGTCTATGCAGTCAGTACAAAAGGGTGCTAGCTCCATCCCTGTAAGCAGGTTGTGAGGAGAAAACTTAGGAGATAATGTTAATTGAATAAGGGCCAATGTGTGTATATGAAGCATGTTTTAGCTGGATCTGTACTGTACAAAAGGCGTAATATGACATTTGTTGCGAGCTTTACTTGGAAAGCATTCATAAATTATGATGAAAATAATGACCCTTATCTTACCATGTGGTTGATTCAGAAAACTTGCCTTATGCAATACCTCTCCTTGTCTATCTCATGAACTAGATAGTTTCTTTGTAGCTAAGATGAAAAAAAAAAAGTAAAGGTGAGTTTCTGCCTCCTTGGTCAGCGGATATTTGCATAAGATATGTGTGCATCTTCATGTCATCTGCAAGGCATTACACCTGTAATAAATGATTAAAGTGTACCAGAGCTGAGCAACTCTAACAGTTTTATACATACCTGAGGCTTCCTCCAACCCTATGCATACGGATCGCTCCCATGCCGCCGTCCTTAGTCTTCTCCTGCTCCGGTACCGAGTCCCATCACTTCAGCTAGCCACGGCCATCCTGCGAAAAAGAAGTGCACTCTCTACGTATCTCTTCAGCAGCTGCTGGAGAGATACGTGGAGAGCGCACTTCTCTTACGTCACACAGGCTACAACTGGCTGAAGTGACGGGACCCGATACCAGAGCAGGAGAAGACTGAGGACGGCGGCGTGGCAGTGATCTGTGTGCATGGGGCTGGAGGAAGCCCTAGGTATGTATAAAACTGTTAGAGTTGCTCAGCTCTGGTTTCCTTTAAATGTGGTACAGGCAGGTTTGCCTTTCAGTCTAAGTATAGGTCCTTTCTGGCAGAAAAAGTTTGTTTTAATAGTTTTTTTGTATTATTGACACATTGCATTCCTATCAATGTATACTGCTTTGGTCCATGAGACCACTCCGGGCAACATGTCTGTTAGCTATAAGGCAGGTATAAACCTGTCCACATGCCAGTCCTGCACAAAGATAAGCTATCATGTAAAATGATGCGTGTCCGCTATGTGCTTAGCTATACTTAGTCGTTGCTTGACTTTGCCAAATTCTCAGAAAAATTACAGTAATCCTTGTATGCTTTTTCAGGTTATCAGTAATTGTTCCCATTTACACCTCACTGTATGTGGACTGCTGCATTGCCTTCCTATCCACTTCCAGTACAGCACTGCCTGATGCTGGCCACACACCGGCCAATTTTAGAAAAATCTAACAAATCTTTTATTTACAAAGTTTTGTCAATGATTCTTCCAGGATATACAATCTTTGAAATAGCTGCTTTTATGGAGATCACACCTGTTTCTCAGCTGCAGGTGAAAAATACAATGCACTTAGAAATCTATTCACAAAACTTCTCATGAATTACTTATCACTTACCGTATTTTTCGGACCATAAGACGCTTCGGACCATAAGACGCACCTAGGTTTTAGAGGAGAGAAACCAGGGGAAAAAAATATACTAAACCTGATGCATCTATAGTGCAGGAGCGTCTTCCCCCAAAGCTCCCGAGGCCAGTGTTGTGAGTTAGAATTAGACTGTGAGCTAAATTGGTATAGTCTGCTACAATAAATTGCACAACAAATATCCACAGGTAAACTAAAATCAATAATCAATATGTACCAGCTAAATTAATCAATTAATACATTTCAAGCAATAATACATTAGTGCAGCTGAAATAATAAAAGTGCTTAGAGCAGTCATTGCATATAACAAAGCTGAAACAGCTTAACAGTAAGACCACTGGAGACCACCATGAAAACATATTACCACGTGCTGGGGAATGCTGCCTGCTAACAAGAACAATACATAAGCTGTGTAAAGATGAAAGAGAGTATAGAAATCAGCTTGTCTAGGGAAGATCATCAGTGTCACTGTCACACACTCACCCTGCTCTGTCCTGGGAGCGTGACAATTGTGTCTGCAGCCTGACCTCCAATACATCTCTCCCTCCCTGCTTCACCGCAGCTGCAGCCTGTGCATGTCCCTCAAGCTGGGATGCCCTGAGAGCAGTTACAGCGATGTGCACAGTCTGGCTTCCGATTCCTTCCTCTCTCCCTTCTTTACCGTGACTCCAGCCTGTACTCACTCTGGGATGTCCTGGGAGAGGTGGTGACAGCGGTGCCCGCAGGTTTCCGAAACCCCCCTATCCCCCTCTGTGCAGCGCGGCTCCAGCCTTTCCATGCCGCTCATGCTGGGATGTCCTGGGAGAGGTGGTGACAGCGTGCCCGCAGGCTGACTTCCGATACTCTCCTATCACCCTCTGTGCAGCACGGCTCCAGTCCGTTCAAACTGGTGTGTCCCGGGAGCGGAGACTCTTCCCTCCATTCTTTGGCACGTGGTGTCTAGTAGGTTTGGGTCCTTGCTTGATGAGGTCATCAAGTGAGGATAATGGGGATGGGGGGGTATTGGAAACCTGCGGGCAGCCGGGCACCGCTGTCACCACCTCTCCCAGGACATCCCAGAGTGAGCGGCATGGAAAGGCTGGAGCCGCGCTGCACCGAGGGGGATAGTGGGGTATCGGAAACCTGCGAGCAGCCAGGCACCGCTGTCACCACCTCTCCCAGGACATCCCAGAGTGAGCGGCATGGAAAGGCTGGAGCCGCGCTGCACCGAGGGGGATAGTGGGGTATCGGAAACCTGCGGGCAGCCAGGCACCGCTGTCACCACCTCTCCCAGGACATCCCAGAGTGAGCGGCATGAACGGGATGGAGCCGCGCTGCATGGAAGGAAATAGAGGGTTATCGGAAACATCGCTGTCACTACTTCCAGGACATTCCAGCGTGAGTACAGGCTGGAGGCACACTGCATGGAGGGAGAGGGGTAGCAGCATGTAGGGGCTGCAGCCGCGTGAAGGAGGGAAGAGGGGAGCCACTAGACTGCCAGGGATTAATTTTAGGGGGGGCTGTAGCGTCACCTTTTGTATCATAAGACGCACCCACATTTTCCCCCTCTTATTGGGGGAAAAAAAGTGCGTCTTATAGTCCGAAAAATACGGTAAGTGATAAAAAATAACCTTTCAGCACATTTACAAGCAAAATAATCACTCAAAGTAAGTTTTTCCGGATTAACTTTATTTCAATATTACTTTTCTTACCTTAATTATATTATACAGTGGGTTGCAAAAGTATTCGGCCCCCTTGAAGTTTTCCACATTTAGTCACATTACTGCCACAAACATGCATCAATTTTATTGGAATTCCACGTGAAAGACCAATACAAAGTGGTGTACATGTGAGAAGTGGAACGAAAATCATACAAATTAGCCTCCGTTGAAGCGCATTGTAGCGCGAAACGGCCGTCAGGCACCATCCCCCAGCACCCACCGCATCACCCCACTCCACCTCATGGTATGTGAACAAATTTTTTATCCGTGTGATTTTCTGTACTGTACCTGTGCCTGCTTTTGGAATAAAGCACCTGCAGTGCCGATTGACCTCCTCTCTCTCCAATCCTATCATTCCAAACATTTTTTACAAATATATAACTGCAAAGTGGGGTGTGCGTAATTATTAGGCCCCCTGAGTCAATACTTTGGAGAACCACCTTTTGCTGCAATTACAGCTGCCAGTCTTTTAGGGTATGTCTCTACCAGCTTTGCACATCTAGAGACTGAAATCCTTGCCCATTCTTCTTTGCAAAACTGCTCCAGCTCAGTCAGATTAGATGGACAGCGTTTGTGAACAGCAGTTTTCAGATCTTGCCACAGATTCTCGATTGGATTTAGATTTGAACTTTGACTGGGCCATTTTAACACATGGATATGTTTTGTTTTAAACCATTCCGTTGTTGCCCTGGCTTTATGTTTAGGGTTGTTGTCCTGCTGGAAGATGAACCTCCGCCCCAGTCTCAAGTCTTTTGCAGTCTCCAATAGGTTTTCTTCCAAGTTTGCTCTGTATTTGGCTCCATCCATCTTCCCATCAACTCTGACCAGCTTCCCTGTCCCTGCTGAAGAGATGCACCCCCCGAGCATGATGCTGCCACCACCATATTTGACAGTGGGGATGGTGTGTTCAGAGTGATGTGCAGTGTTAGTTTTCCGCCACACATAGCGTTTTGCATTTTGGCCAAAAAATTCCATCTTGGCCAAAAAGTTCCATTTTGGTCTCATCTGACCAGAGCACCTTCTTCCACATGGTTGCTGTGTCCCCCACATGGCTTGTGGCAAACTGCAAACGGGACTTCTTATGCTTTCTGTTAACAATGGGTTTCTTCTTCCCACTCTTCCATAAAGGACAACTTTGTACAGTGCATAACTAATAGTTGTCCTATAGACAGAGTCTCCCACCTGAGCTGTAGATCTCTTCAGCTCGTCTAGAGTCACCATGGGTCTCTTGACTGCATTTCTGATCAGCGCTCTCCTTGTTCGGCCTGTGAGTTTAGGTGGACAGCCTTGTCTTGGTAGGTTTACAGTTGTGCCATACTCCTTCCATTTCTGAATGATTGCTTTAACAGTGCTCCGTGGGATGTTCAAGGCTTTGAAAATCTTTTTGTAGCCTAAGCCTGCTTTAAATTTCTCAATAACTTGATCCCTGACCTGTCTTGTGTGTTCTTTGGACTTCATGGTGTTGTTGCTCCCAATATTCTCTTAGACAACCTCTGAGGCCGTCACAGAGCAGCTGTATTTGTACTGACATTAAATTACACACAGGTGCACTCTATTTAGTCATTAGCACTCATCAGGCAATGTCTATAGGCAACTGACTGCACTCAGATCAAAGTGGGCCGAATAATTATGCACACACCACTTTGCAGTTATTTATTTGTAAAAAATGTTTGGACTCATGTATGATTTTCATTCCACTTCTCATGTGTACACCACTTTGTGTTGGTCTTTCATGTGGGCCAAATACTTTTGCAACCCACTGTATTGTTTCTTTTTGGGGAGCTGAAAAATGCAACATAGATATGGTAAAAACAGAGGAAAACAGGTGAAAAAGCTTTGTGAATCATGCCCTTTTCATCCTGCTGATAAGATCATTTCAGATGTAAAAATATGATTGTTTGGCTTACCTTATGTTTTTGTGGGTGACAAGCATAATCCCGGTGAAGTTACTGTGGGTCTGAATACTTATATACTCCCACTGCACAGGAGTAGCTGGGCTAGTGTGACGTTTCAGTGTAGATGACCACCAACAGCATTTCCTGTGTCTTTTTTTTTTTTTTTTTTTTAAAGAATTTTTATTTGGTTTTCAAAC
This sequence comes from Hyperolius riggenbachi, assembly GCF_040937935.1. NCBI lineage: Eukaryota > Metazoa > Chordata > Amphibia > Anura > Hyperoliidae > Hyperolius > Hyperolius riggenbachi. Next base: position 222,409,744 of record NC_090646.1, read on the forward strand.
ACACAAAACCTCGGCAAAAGTAGAAAGTGTACAAGCATTTAGGTTTCATGAGAAAGAACCCTCCCTAAAAGCCTTCCCTCTACCCCTTGCCTTACCCCTAGATACACCCCCCTCCCCCCTGGATACACCGTGCTATTGATTGATACTGTCAATCCGGGTTGGCATCTCACCAAAGATCAAAAAGTCAGAGTGCAGGCAAAGACCCTCATCAGATTGATGAAGAGGGATCGTAGGAAGGTCTTGCAACCTTTAGTCTCCCTAGGGTGCCCCCGATGTCCTCAAGACAATACCATGAAGTAAGTGTGAAGTCTCTCATTAAGGCTGTGATTTGTTGAGAAGAAAACTGATGAAATTTCTCCAGGTGTTGAAAAAAGACTTGGTTCTCAGTTCCTTTGTTTGCAGAGTATTTAGTCTTTCCATATTAAAGACATAAAGGAGCTCTTTCTGGACTAGTGAGATGTCTGGAGGAGTTTGGTCCAGCCATTTAGACAAAATGGCTCTCCGTGCTGCTATCAAAACAATATGATATAGCGTAGAGGGGCACCCTTGTTGGTGTTTGCTGATGTGTCAAAATAGTCAAAGTAGAGAGACAACATTCTAGATTTTACCAATTTTTTCCTACATAGTTTATTCCTGTATCTTATCACTTTATTCCAGAAGGTCTGAATTACAGGACAGGACCACATACAATGAACAAGATCTGCATCCCTCAACTTACATTTTGGACACCATGGATTATACCCCGAAGGTGTTACTTTGTATTTAATATTGAAGGCGTATTTACCTCAGTGGATAAGTAGTAAATGCGATGAACGCCATTTCTCGTCCTTGATGACTTGTCTTACTGTTATATTGCCCTCCAAGATACATTTTCCTAAGTCTTCTTCCTGAAATATTGCTTCCCACTTCCTCATGGCATTCATTGCTGTCCCTTGGCCATCTATTTCTCTTATCGCCGAATAAAATTCAGCCAGTGACCGGAAGGATACCCCAGGTTTAAGAATTGAGTCAAATTTAGTAGGTGACATAATAGTATTATGTCTAGCATTTCCTGTTTCTGTCATATCCACATGTACCTCTACCCTCACCACTGTATGGCATTAAGCAGAGCTTTTGGTACAATAGTGAATAAGTGGAATGTGGCAGGTTTTTACCACCTCAGACCCAATGAAAATTATATAGTCAAATAAGTCTGCACACATTTAATATTAATATACTCACTAGAATTTCATCCTTTCTGAAGATCACACTATGTTGAGCAGTATTTTAGTGTATTTAAAGGAATACTTAAAGAGGAACTGTAACGAAAAGACGGCCCCTGGGGGGTACTCACCTCGGGTGGGGGAAGCCTCAGGATCCTAATGAGGCTTCCCACGCCGTCCTGCGTCCCTCGGGGGTCTCGCTGTAGCCCTCCGTACAGCGGTGACGTAATATTTACCTTTGCAGGCTCCTGCGCAGGCGCTCTGGCTGCTTTCGCTCCGAAGGAGGCGGAAATACCCGATCGCCGTCGGGTCCGCTCTACTGCGCAGGCGCAAGTCTCCGGCGCCTGCGCAGTAGAGCGGACCCGACTGAGATCGGGTATTCCCGCCTCCTTCGGAGCGAAAGCAGCCACAGCGCCCCCGCTGGAGCCTGCAAAGGTAAATATTGAATTGAACAGTCGGCACAGTCGCCGGCTGTTCGGAGGGCTGCAGCGAGACCTCCGTGGGACAGAGGACGGCGTGGGAAGCCTCATTAGGATCCTGAGGCTTCCCCCACCCGAGGTGAGTACCCCCCAGGGGATCTTTTTGTTGTTACAGAGTCTCTTTAAGGCAAAAAAAAAATGACATTTACTCACCTGGGGCATCCCTCAGCCCCCCGAAGCTGGATGGTGCCCTCGCAGCCCCGCTCCGATCGTCCTGTCCCCGCCGGCGGCTACTTCCGGTTCGGCGACAGCCGCCGACAGGCTGGGAACACGGCTGATTTTCCGCGTTCCCAGCTGCTGCTATCACCCTCTATGCTGCTATAGCGTATATATAGACGCTATAGCAGCATAGAGGGTGATAGCAGCAGCTGGGAACGCGGAAAATCAGCCGCGTTCCCAGCCTGTCGGCGGCTGTCGCCGAACCGGAAGTAGCCGCCGGCGGGGACAGGACGATCGGAGCGGGGCTGCGAGGGCACCATCCAGCTTCGGGGGGCTGAGGGATGCCCCAGGTGAGTAAATGTCATTTTTTTTTTTTTGCCTTAAGTATTCCTTTAAGGAAAGCATTTTTTTTCAATTGAACGATCTGCATGCATAACGCCTTTATAGGGATTCACAAAGCTTTTTCACCTGTTTTCCACTGTTTTCACCATATCTATGTTACATTTTTGAGCTCCCAAAGAGCAAAAATATAATATAATGAAGGTAAGAAAAGTAACATTGAAATGAAGTTAATCAGGAACAACTTACTTTGAGAGATTATTTTGCTTGTAAATGTGCTGAAAAGTTATTTTTATCACTTAGGTGATAAATAAGTCATGTATGAGAAGTTTTGTGAATAGAGCCTGTATAGTGTCACGTGCCCTTACCTGCTGGAATGCAGTGGGCCCATATCACTGCGGTACCATCAGGGGAAGGAGTGTCTGCAGCCTGCAAGATTTCAAGAACTGAGGAAGAAACCATCAGAGATCTGCTGCCACTATTAGCTTATAAAAACCACAGCTGTCATGATATGACATGAGGATTGTCCATAAACAGTGAGCAGACATGGAATCCAATGACGAACACTTTATTCTGATCCATACATCAGAGAACTTCCATCAATACAGGAGCATACAGCTTTCACCTAGCTGTCCCACACCAGAATGACTCCCTCTCTCTCTCTACCAGACAGTATCTCAAACTTAGCAAACAGACATCAAATGTTAGCAGATGATAAGAGCAAGGCCAGTCTGCTAACAGACAATAGTACAATGGCAAATGCCCCGCCTGACTCCAGTAACTTACAATCAATGCAGAGACTAAAGGTGCGTACACACGCCGGACCGGAGGCAACGACGGCGGCCCGGCGGATCGCTCAGAAACAGCCGTATCAGTCCGCCGACAGTGCGTACACACGCCGGACTGTCGTTGGCACGCCCACCCAGCGGGAGGTAACGACGGACCCGTCGTTGCTTCCAGTCCGGCGCGTGCACGCACCCACAGCCTAATCACAGCAAACAAACAATGCAGGAATAACATACAATTAGTAAAAATACAGTCATATCACATATCCTATATCACAACAGCCACTTCCACTTTTCTTTTTAACTTGTACGAGGACTTCAGATGTTTTAATTCTACCAAATGCATTTTATTGATACATATGATGAATGCAAAGGTAGTATAATTATTAATAAAAGGGTCACACAAGGCTGAAACCGCTTAACAGTGGATTCAACCTTTCCGAATGTATGTAGAACTAAAACAAGTACAACATTTTGGCCTGGAACTGTTTTTTATTAACAGAATTATTGCTGTAAATTGAACAGACACTAATATATAGCCAGAGCGGCCCAGAATGTGTGTTTGGTAAGTTCTCTGCAGTTAACTAATCAATCACATTCCATAGTTGTTTGTAAGGCTATATATGGTATAGCCCAAGGTAGTCCAGATGTTTGGCCAGATGTAGGCCGCCCAGGCATGCATGACTCAGAGCTTGTATCATAGAAGCTGATTTGTACAGAATGCTTTGAAAAAGTAATTACCAAATGCACTCTTGTATTTTGTGTACATGTGGGTATGTTTCTGCGTGTGTGTGTGTGTGTGTGTGTGTGTGTGTGTGTGTGTGTGTGTGTGTGTGTGTGTGTGCGTGTGCGCGCGCTCTCGGAGGCTAAGAAACCATGTAATGTAACACAAATATAAACCTTTTAAGCACTGGCAGATTACTACAGATGATAGACAGTGTATTTTCTATCATATACAAACACCAATGTATGGATCTTTAAATATGTTTGGTATGCACATGTTTATTTTAGCACTGGTGCTGTCTGTTGCTTCTCTGTATTAATGTGTTTTGATTCTGTTTTAATTAAACATAACATCAGGGTTTGTAAAGTCATTTTTTCTTCTCTTTGCTCTGAAATATTTATCCTGGAGCTACTTACCCTAACTTGAACTGTGAAACCAGCTGAAACCTTCCTCCTTGCTCTTGTCTTCAAGGAAAAATGAACTCATAACCCAAAGTTGACTTATTTTTTCCGTACAAAATTAGGAGCTAAGTTGAATAATGGCTGCACTGCCTCCACACCATAACAAGTCATCAGTCAGACTGTGTGTAGCTTTAGGAATGGACTCTTCTCCATTGTGTGATGTAACAAGGTGTAGGGTTGTGTGTGTGTGCGGGGAGGGTTGTGGTGTTTCTCGTTATTCTACTGTATATGGTGCAAATTAGAAGCTTCACCTCTATCTACTCATAGTGTGTACAGAACAGTAGTTCCCTCTGAAGCAGCTGAACTGCTATGGTGAAGGGAGAAATAGAATAGGCAATACTCCTGTGCATTGACTATCATTCAGTTTTCTTCTTCACATGCTAAGCAAAAAGGATTGTGCTTTAATATTAGTCCACTTACCCTTTAACTGAACCCAATCTGTTTCTTATATGCTCAAATGAAGGCCACATCTGTACAAGGCACACTGTACCTAACCTAAAATAAGATTCAAAAGGTTTGGAAAAGTCACATTGCACAGTATGAGTGGGATGCAACGCATACAGTAAAGCTTACAGTACATAGATGAATGCTTCACTGCAAATGTAAACACGTGCCTTGTCCATTAAATTCACAGCCTGCTGCTCAATATTCTGGCAGAATCTGCTGCACCCCTGAATAATAGATGTGAACGTACCATGTAAATATAATTGTGTTACGATTATATTGTAAGCTGCGAAGGAACACAATGGATGCACTGTGTAAGAACCCTTATAATAGGTTCAAGGTAAAGTGGGCCTTTATCCAAAGTCATAAAAAAAAAAAACAAGTGTGAGGGATACAACCAAGTTGTAGGCAGGCATTTTAGCCGGTCAGTTAAAAGACAGCTATCACAAAAAATTGTAAAATGTAAAATACATATTTATGCATACACAAGAAATATACCAAGAATGCACTATAAATTACATTTTCCCAATGTCATTGTCACATACAGTAGGTAAGAGTAGAAAAGAATAAAAAGGACACTGAGAATGGGGGAATCTCAATATGCGCTTTATTGTTTACAAAAGCTCCCCATGGACTGGACCTATACAAAGATGCCGGGTTTCCTCATATTCTTTGGTATAATAGACAGTGCTCCACCATACATGTAAATCCAGCAACAGACTTTGTATATGTGATTGCACTCACCCTATCCAATTGACCACTGCTAGATTGGTCAAAATATCGCTCGTGCGTTGTCCTCCATGATCAGCTCCTCCTCACCATTGCTCCTTCTTCTCGCAGGCGCTGGATCAAGCTTTCATATGTACCTCATTGAATGAGAAAGGCTCACATAGTACAGTTCCATTTGATAAAAAAAACCTTTTTATTAAAGGTTTCACTCACAAGTTTTAGTAGGTTTGAGACAGCGTCTAGAGTAATTTAGAATGGGCTCTCCCCCGTGCCTCCTGGTCAGGCTCGTTGGATCAATCCCGCTCCCGGTGACGCCCCTGATCAGTCATGCGCAGTGACGAAATGCGTTGGAGCGCACGCGCAGGGATTCTATCTGTGGACGAGTGGCGGGAGCTGTACTATGTGAACCTTTCTCATTCAATGAAGTACATATGAAAGCTTGATCCAGCGCCTGTGAGAAGAAGGAGCAACGATGAGGAGGAGCTGATCGTGGAGGACAACACACGAGCGATCTTTTGACCAATCTAGCAGTGGTCAATTGGATAGGGTGAGTGCAATCACTTATACGAAGTCTGTTACTGGATTTATATGTATGGTGGAGCGCTGTCTATTATACCAAAGAGTCTGAACAAGGTGGAGCTGACACCGTTTCTAGAGCGCATACAAACAAATAGATTGTTAATAAGTTGAACATTGGACTGTTATCTGTAGAAAGAGGTGGCAATTGACCCAGCAACTTTATATATGTGGTCAGGGCCTTGTTTGTGCTAACGCATAAGTATATGCATATTCTAAGGTTAATGTTTTAGCATTAGTGTGTTACCATTTAGCTGTAGCGCTCATCTCTAGAAATTTTGGATTTCCTCATATGCCACTATTCTGGCAGTTGGATTGTGCCAATCCCGCTCAGGGAATGCTTTTGTAAATAAAGGAAATCCTGAGAATCCCTCATGAGGAGATGGACTAGTCCAAAATCTGTCAGAGCTGTCAGATTTCTACTTACTGTAAATGAGAGCAACATAGAAATAAGTAATTTATAGTTTATTTTACTCTGGGGCAAATGTACATTTTATATGTATGCACACACATATATTTGACATTTTGCAAGTATGATTACAGAAATGGCAAAAAAGGAAAAAAAACTTATCTTCTCTCTGTATGAAGCACAGGCATATGAATTTGATAAGCAGTAAAAGCAGATTTAAAAAATAGACAAATGAAAGTAAAAAGATGAAAAGTAGGCACAAGGCAGCTTAATAGAAATGTTTTCTAAAATGAACCAATCCTTTTAAAAGAAGATAAGAGTCATGTTAGCCTACTGTGTGGACTTTGTGGTTGTTTATCTTCTTTAAAGATCAGACGTCTAAGTTACAAGGCCTCAGATAATTTCGCCCTTTGCCCCAGCCTTTGCAGGCTTTAAAATGGACTTTATTATTTGCAAACTTAAATGGCCAAGCAAACTCACTGAATGAAGAGAAATTGTGTAAGAGGCTTACAAGGACTTTTGAGAACCAAGTGCTAATCACATAAGCAGTTTGTAAAGTTATGTACAAATCTCTATTTGCTAACTGCGCTTTGCTATTTGTGGTTATTAATTCAAGAAATGTCCAGCAAAATAGGCATGCTGAAGGCACCTCACAATCTAAATGTATTTTAATGTGAAGTTTTGTGTACATTATGACATGGTAGAGGCAGTTTAGTAAGAAGATATGTGTTGCCTGGGGCGCTTCAGTATTGAGTCGTAACATTCCACACCAGGGGTTCCCTGCAGCTAATTAGCAGAAACCTACATGGACTTCAGCAATTTCAGACAACAGTGTTTCCTCATGAGATGTAATAAAGCATCTCTCATGTGACTTCATCAAGCCCATCGTTGTAGCTGCCATCTGCGTACTAGTGAAGGTAAAAATGTCCTGGAAACTAAACTGTATGAACCATCATATCAGCTCAAACACTTATAATTCTCACTTGTTTGCAAATCAAATGGCGGTGTGGAATATGAATGATCCCATGCTTACCAGTATATGGTGTAAATTAGTTGGTGCTCATTACTCCTTAGGCCAGGGTTGAGTGCACTCTCAGGTCTTGCAGAAAGATACCAGAATAGCTGAAGCTATAGCACCGGCAATTTCAGTACAGCATATTATATTACACTGAATATTGTACTCCAGTGTTTTGGGGCTAAGCAATTGTAGAAATTAACTGTAGTGAAAAGTGTGGCATTCCTTAGAGAGCGATCATCCAACTGAGCACTTTTTGTTTTGTTTTTATTCCGCCGGGCTTGCTAAAGTTATCCATTACCTACTTCCGTTCTCCTCTATTCTGATTTCGGGGTATAAAATAAATAAAGTACGGTATGTATGTATGTATGTATGGCAGTATTTTCTATACACATACAGTGGCAACTAGGGATGATCAATGAGATGTAAATTATTTCTCCTTGCATTTAAATTCATGTAAATGTTATGCAGATATAACTTGGTGGACCAATACAAATTGAAAGGAAGTTATTCTGGTTGATCCAGTGTCAGGCTGCATATAATTTACATGAAATTTGAATGCAAGGAGAAATTATTTTCAACTCATTGATCATCGGCTTCCTTACAATACAGACTTTTATTATGTACGTAAAATAGCAGCAAACCAGCTACACATGCTTGAGGAGATATCAAGTTGCTCCTATTCAGGTTTATATAAAGCAGCCTTTCTCCACTTTACGTTTGCTTGGCATAAGCCTTCTAAGAATGTTCATATCTCAGGGATTGCTTGCACAACAATTGAATCTACAATTCACAATACTACGATTGATAAGCTGTAGATATATATAATTCAGTCATTTTTAGCTATAGATGGGATTGTAAGCAGCACCCCATAAAACCCACAAGACCTTAACCTAATAAAATCAATACTTAAAAAGACACACAGAACTCCAGAATTGGAACAAATTGCCCGTGGCCTTTATTATTGGTTTTCTCAAATTAACAGCTTAGTATAAAATTAATTCAAGCTTCAGCTTTATTAAAACACATACCCATTAATAGACTATATTATTAGAATAGTCATATACTTGCCTGACCACCAGGCAATCCTATCTTTAATTATAACAAACCATAAAATCCCTTAGCTGTTATAAAAACTAGTCTGCACCAAAGTGTGACGTACCACATAAAAAACGCCACAGTGATGAAATCGAACAACAGGGATGGGATGGGCGGGAGCTTGTTAACTGCAGCACAGGACTGCCAGCTGACTAGGGTTACAGGGCACACTTATATACCCCCTACTAATAGGTGATTAGTTGGCACAGCACCAATATTGCCAAGAAACAACTGGTCAACATAAGAGCCGACCATTCAGCTGTGATCATACACCAAAGCAGTTAAATTCCACGCAACGCACGAAGAGGGAAATTTAACTGCCAATGGCCTCAATTCACTAAGATCATGCTGGAGATAATAAGGCAAGAGAAAACTTGCCACCACGCAGTGAGAGAGTTGTCTTATCTCTTCATTCCTTAAGTTACCTCCTCTGTAGTTATATTACCTCTTCTGTATTTATTTTCACAGTCAGTTAATTAACAGCCTGTCTAGAATTCTGGAGTTATTTTAAGGATTGAAGAGTTAACTTAAAGACAGAAGAGTTAACTTTAGGTTTGCCTGAGGTAAAATGTTTCCTGAATACTACATGCCTCATCACCATGGTGATAACTATAGAAACGTTATTAAAGACAGGAGATAAGCTTAGTGAATTGAGGCCTAAGGCTCCCAGAAACCCATGTGGAGCCTCTCATACTGCTTGGCTCGTTAATTCCTTTAATTTTGCCCCCCTGCAATGCACTCTATTTGGGCAGTTCAGCTTCCTAGCTGCCACAAGGGCAATTTGGGTGCAATTCAAATGCAGCTGAATGGCAGCATTTGTAACACCACCCGTCTCACTGCTTCACATGAAGTGACAGAGAAGCGTAACATCTCACATCTGAATACAGATGCGGTCACACTCAGTTCTGACTCTATAGGAGGGGGTACCTCTTCACTACCGAGTAGTGTACCGAGCAGTAGCAAGCACCTGCCAGGGGCAAGGGAGCAGCTGACAGACGGTAAATTCACTGCCTTCTGCCTCCCGGTTGAAAGAGGCCTTAGTGTCAGGCGAGACTAATGTTAAAAGGAAAGTGTTTGATCTCCATGTTATGTTGACCCCTTTACTTTCATCTCCAAGTGTTTTAATTGGAACAAAATATGAAGAATTCCGTATGCAAATGTAGAACTTTTCTTAGCAAAGTCATGTTTGGGTAGACCGCCTACCATCTTCAATGACTCAGTATTGGACCAAAACTATGATGACTAATGATGCACGTGTGGGAGCAAACCTGCACATAACTTTGTTAAGGAAAACCAAATTTAAAATTTTTGAGCATCCGAGATTACAGAGTTCTTGTGGGCCTTGGAGGAGAAAATATCTCTATATCTCATATTTAGGCTTGTATTTCTTTGAGGCTGCCGACATAAATTTATTGTGTTGAGTTTTATAAAATGATTATTGGTGCCCACCATGCTCTCTTTCCAGCCCACAATTCTGTAAGATGTCCTTTAAAGTGACACTAATATGATATAATGAATTGTATGTGTAGTACGGATAATTAATAGAACATTAGTAGGAAAGAAAAGAGTCTCATGTTTTTATTTTCAGGTATATAGCTTTTTTTTTATAGCATTGCATCATTCTATCATATTTGCAATTTACAAACCACACTGTATTTTAAACTATGTAACCGAGCAGGACTAATGACCCTTTCAACTTCCATTCAGTAAAAATCTTATCTGAAGCTGCCTGTCACTGTTTCTTTGAAGTGGAAGTGCCTCATAAAACAGTGACCCAAGTTGCTCAAACAAGTTCTTTTGCATAGATAACAAGTTTATGAACTCTACCTTTACTTGAAACAATATGAGACTAGTTCCTGTGCTACTAATGTTCTTTTTCTTAGCTGTACTACACATGCAATGCATTATTTCATAAGTTTATTTTCTCTTCAGATTCCCGTTAAGGTCCACATCCATGCATCAATTTTTCTTTTCGACTTAGGGTAGATTTGATCAGTGTGGAATTGATTGCCCCAAATGTCTGATTGAAAGTATTGATTAGACAGGATTGAACATTTCTGTGGATCAGATGTGAGCCAGGAATGGCAGTCTATCACTGTGATATGTGTTTCTTCTATTTCTGCATCAAACAGTGCAATGCTGTGGTTTAATCAATTTTTTCAATACATTTCCTTCTGGAATCTATTGAAAATTACTGTGCTGTGTGTGAAATTAAATCAGAGAGTGATAGCCTGGACAGCCACATCTGCTCAAAACTAAGCAGGGCTGCTTTTGGCCATTTTGGCACCCCAGGAAAGACATCTTTTGTTGACCTACCCTAATCTAGTGAGCAGGAAGATCATAACCTACATCAATACGTTTTGTGTGCAACAGTAAGATCAGTGAGAGTTTACATAGAAATAATGCTGTTTCTCAAATAAGTTTGTAAAGGATATAGCAACTATTACCAGGCCATATACATCTTGTTGGCTCAGACTCACTGAACCCATGTAAGGCCTCTTTCAGATAGACGACTGAACTGTGTGCTTGCCAAATTAACCAAATTAACTGGTATAACCAAATGTATTATCTTTGTAGCTGCATTTTAAAACATATGTTATTCTAAATATATAACCGAATGTTTGACCTGCTGATATAACCGATATCTTTAGATGCCCTCGTTGTAGCTCCATTTTATGTTATACTGAAAATATAACCGAATTTGTGACCTGCTGATATAACCGATCTTTAGACGTCCTCCTTGTAGCCAAAATTATATAGCCATAAAAAAATATTGGCTATATTCAGCGCCCTTTTATATCCAAAAGACTCCAAAACTTGGGAGCCCTTTTCACCACTTTGTAGCCGCGATTCATGGCAAATAACATTGAAGTCTATGCCGGAACCCTTTTTACACAGATAGCTCAGGAGCCCTTTTCAACTGATACCGTTTCTTTATCACATTTCGCCAGTGCCCAGGTTACAATTGTACTCTAGGGGAACGCCAGCTAAAAACTCTTTAGAGTAAAACTGCCTGCCAAATGCATCTGAAGTGTTTGGCAGGCATTTTATTAGCATTTGGCCGGCTTTCACAGTGAAAACAGAAAACCCCTCAACGATCGGCATTTGAAAAGCTGTAGCAAGCACTGGGAAAAAAACAATACAATTGCAAAATGTAAGTAGTTTTTCAAGGACTGCACGGTCGCTCTTAGGAAAGTAATCCAATAACCACAAGATGCTCTAGTCTGTTATGGCTGATACCATTAATAAAGCCCAATCACTAGGAAAGTGTTTGGTCTAGGGATGGTCAATGACATACAAATAATTCAGAGATGATGCAGGATTATGAAACTATTGGATGCAAATGTATGCAGCTTGAAAATGGACCAATCAAATTCCAAGGAGGAATTTAATTCCTCCATTTTCAAGCTGCATACATTTGCATACAGCTGTGACCGTCTTTAGACCAGACAATCCACAATGAAGCTAATGTGTATTTGAACTGTTCGGGCTGCTTATGTCAACACTGACTGTTGCTATTTTGCCTTGAGAAAAATGTCCTGCGTAATCCTGAAACAATTCTCACTGCTCACATTTGCAGCGTGAAATATAAAAATAGGCATTAATCTTGCGTCTTGGGGTTTGCTTACCCAATTCTTCTCACAATGCGATATAAACCCTCGTTCAAATGCCAAGGAATAGCTAGTCACGTTTTTATGCCATCTAAAATAAATGCCAGTGTAAACATAACCTAATGTGCATTCAGCTTTTTTTGTGATTATTGTGCCTCACAAACAGCTGTTATTGTGTGTCACCAGTGAATACTGTAAAGTCAATTTTAGAGGCCTTTTTTTGTGAGATAGTCTATGCAGTGCATTGTTTTAGCATGGAGCCTTTATAAAGATGAGGCTGTTTGCTAGCAGGTGACACATGGTCAGCGTGTTGAAGCAGCAGCCAGCTTAGAGTCTGGTGTAATGAGAATATTTATCCAGGCACATTGCCATGTATGAAGGAGACACGCAGCCAGCAACCTTACTAAAGCAGGTGGATAGGTAGCAAACAGATGTCAAAGTTGCTTAGATCTTTGTGTTACATTTCCAGGATGTCTCTGAAAAGTAAATAAGAAACATTTGCTCATTTGTGGGATTTAAGGGTTAAAATTTCTAGCTCACTTCTGCAAATGTATGCAGTTACTGTAACATAAATGCAAAGATGCAGCATCAGATGAAGGTAAAGATTGGAATCTGCTAAAGATTTTTATTGTTTGGCAGGTGTACCAAGCACATGTGATCAGACAAGAGGAATAGCATATGCTAGATGGCTCATCTATAGGCCATATCATTGCTATCTATATGTTTATGATTTGGCATTAGTCTATTTACTCAGCTAATAGATTAGCTCATTTTCTTATTGTATTGATGACTGATTTCCAGATTATGGTCTAAAGTCCCTAACGGCAGTTCGGTAAATAATTTAGGTCAGTAAAATACCCCATTAGGTATTTAAGAATTATTTTCTAAATTCACTAAGATTTCCAACATGTGCTAGAAGTTGGGTAATATACCGAAAACACACCTCAATTTACCAAGCCCTGTTCTGTAGTCTCACCAGTTGTGGAGCAGGTCAGGCAGCAAGCTATCAGTCTTCTCTTACAATGCTGTGCATGAGCCATTCAATTATCTGTCCAGTGCATCCCCGGCATGCCTTTAGATGTGCTAACTAGAGAGAGCTCTTTTGTGTGTCAGTATACAGATGTGCACAATGGATACAGAAAAGCCTTTTTTAAATGTCTCCTGCTGTGCCATTCTGAAGTCCCGCCTGCCAGTATCGGATAAAATGGGGTGAGAAGCAGGGCTGTGTGGCTCTTCCCACTGGCTGTCTGTCTCTCGCTATTGGCTGTCTCCTACATCTGTCAATGTTACCGCATGGAGAGTGTGAGTTACCGGCTGGTCAGAGCTGGAGATAAATATTGAACACTTTTACTTGATGTACCAAATACTTTAATCTTTGTGAATTGCAATTTCTTGATATTTCTTGAGGTATTTACCGCACAAGTCAGTAATTTACCTCACTAGTCGGTAATTTTACTTTTGAGTGCCGTAATAGGCTTAGTGAATTGGCATTTGGCAAGGTGAGTAGTAAAATAAGCTGTTTTCTACATCACAGAATTTATTTATTTGTTGTATTTATAAAGCGCCAACATATTACGCAGCACTGGACATTGGTTAAGGTTACAGACAATATTTAGGGTGTAAACGTGTATCCAGGAGCACCCACAATCGGTCCAAGGTTTTAAGTGTGCCCAGATCCTCACCCCCATACCAAGGGGTCACGAACAGCAGAATCTCCAAAGGATCGGCACCACACCAAGTATTAATAGCTCTTATACTTTATTGAAAAAACATATAAAATGACAGCAACGACAGCCCGCTGTTTTGGCCTCAGTGGCCTATGTCAAGTTGCCACAATGTCAAATGCACAAAACATACGTGAACACACATCTTAAATACCCAAAACCACGCCCATAAGGGCGCGTCGCTGCTCCATATACCTCTAAGGTGGAGGGATGTGTGGACCTGATGGGAGACTTTGCTACTATAGAAGACACCAATCACAAATCTAGAATTCAAACTTTCCAAGTTAGCTGCTCTGCTATCAGGCTATAGATGTAGAGGGTAACCGCTAGTCATAGCCGCAATGCAATGCACAGTGGCAGGGACATGAGCAGCAGCGGCAACAGCCACATGATCATAGCCGAACCACATGACCGCAGCCACATCATCAGCATGTCACGTGGTCCGGCTGTGATGCACCTCCCGTTGGCTGTTATGGGAGTGATATAACTAGCGGTTACCCTCTACACATCTGAAGAATGGGGTGTTTCTTTTAATTGGACTTAAACCCATAACTTCTGTTCTCGTCTAAAATATAAGCAATGGCATAATAACCTTTAAAGAAACAAATGTATTTGTTACAGCTTACAGAACTCCTACAATAAATCTGCAGTGTCTACTTCCTGGTTTAATGGAAGCGCAGAAAGAGTTTACCTTCTGTGTTTACACATTAGACAGAGCTGAAAGCTCAAACTACATGTGTCATTACTTGCAGATAAGGGAGAATTAGTTTTCTCTAAATACACACAGGGTTGATTTATATGTGTTTTCCTTGTCTCCTGTGCAAGAGTTTTGGTTCCCTTTAATAATTGACATTGCAGTGTCACAGCACAGCAGACATCACTCCCACTGTAAATATCAGAAATAAAATGTAAGTATTATCTCTACTCCTATGGTAAATATCGAATCCAGTAGCACCAACCCAAAATCATGTTTCAAAAAAGTCAGCATTGCATTGGTATTAGAGGGCACACCTTAGCTCAATCTTCAATCTCTGCACGGTCCAATCTGTCAGACACTAACAGATTCAATCGATCCAGAAGACACCACAAGGACCAGCACTGAAAGACTTTCACTTTGGTCTTTTATTCACTTGAACAGTGAACAAAATACAGCCAACAAGTTGTAATGTATTACCACATGACAAAGGACGTCATATCATCCGAAACGGCAGCAGTCCGTTGAAACTCTGCCGCAATATGACTCCACTTTCACCATCAGATGGTTGTTCCATTGCATGAGCTTGAATATTCTGAGCTATAATTACATCCATACATTGAGACGGATGTTGGCTGTATTTTGTTCACTGTTCATGTTAATAAAAGACCAACGCTGGTGCTTGTGATGTCTTCTGGACCAAAAATGTCAGCGTAAGTCAACTCATCAGAGTTGGTGAAATTTGTTGTAAGTTTATTTAAAGTTCACTTGTAAAAATATTTTAAAAGCATTGCATACTTACCTCATTACCTATTCAACTTAGTGTGAGTCAATAAGCTTATTTTGTACGCACTTCCGGGCCATAAAAGAGCACTTCTGTACCGGGCACAGTACAACGAAGTGCTCCTGCATAAAGGAAAAAAAGCCATGCACTAGCAGCTTCATTCTACTGGGGTGGACCTTACTTGTGTGTGTGGACCTTACTTGCTCATGCCCAATACAGATGTGCTGGTCCATGGCTGGGACCATGGCTGTAAGAACCCTGTTCAATGTGAGTCGAATGGGTTCCTACACTGGATTCATGAGCTGCAGGAGGATCTAGGAAGCCTTTGGACCATCCATAGGCTTCCCACCACTGAGTGACTTTTTTTTTTCAACACTAAAGGTTTTCTGTCAACGTGCAAGGTGATTTTTTCAGATGCGCACAAGACCACTTCATCAAAGCCAAAGTTCAAAATTCATCAGCGGACCACAAGGCACCATGCATTTGCTTTCAACTGCATAGTTTTAGTGAAGAGCGGCTGTCCAGGTTATCAGCCAGGAAACCTTTGTATTGATGAAGATCCTGTGCATGCGTATTTTTGGATTAAATAAACTTTACTGCAAATTCAAAGAACTTTGGTGTGCTGACCTTCGCTAATGTCACTAAAATGCTTGCCGTTTCTGCCCTGCTTGTAGTGGTCCTACTCCTATTCAATATCATTGCAATGCACCTGCATCCCCTATCATGGCATGTAAGTGGGGGCAACTGATTTATACAGACCTAAAGCTGTAAGTGTGTTTATGGCATATGCTACATGAACGCCACATTGTACCCTGATCAATATTACACTTGTAATCTATTATTAATACTCACCATTGCGGAAAAATGAAAACACCCTGGCGGATTATTGTTTACCAACTCTTCCATTAATAGTGTTCTGTTGCATACACCCCGTTCCTGTGGGTATATCTGCTGGGCTGACAATTTCCTCTTCCTCTCTCTTTTTTGCTTCTTTTTTTACAATATTCATTTATATATTGTTTAGTCAGTGTTTTTTCACTGTGAAATCTTTTCTCACCCCATTTTACATTCTGCATTTTATCACAGGTGGCGACATCTTTAGTCCTGTGATCTCTGTGGAGTGTTTGATTACTGAGGGTTCTAAAGCCAGTAGAAAATATACCTGGTCTCCCAGAATGCTCTGGCGAGAAGGATTCCCCACATAACTTATCAGCCTAGGCTAAGCATCACGGGGTGGGTGGGGTTACATACCACCATACTGCAATATATAGATCTAGGAAGTGTTTCTGATACTGATATAAAAGTGGGTATCCTGAATAATCGACTGCCTTCTACTCTGTGACACTACAGTGCCTCTTTAATAACCAGTAAATGCATTACAGGACTTTATGGCACAGACTGAGCACAGCAATGCTAAAGGTATGCCTTTCTTGTTAGTGTTCAATACAGCGGAGAAGGGTTAGTCTTTGTCTCTTTTTATTTGGCTTGCTAGAGACATTCATATCACATCCTAATACAAGCGATGCAATAGAAAGTATGGCAAAATGAATTCCAACAGAGACACACACAGTAATGACAGCTGCAGAGCGCATCAAAGGCTTTTCAAATTAAAAGAGCCAGTTTCAGTTGGAGATCCACATTATTGTTTGACACCCTGTTATAGATATATACGGCCCAAATAGCATTCTCTGTCACAGGGCGGCAGGAAGCCATCATTTCAGGACTGCTGCATTTTCCATGTGAAATGAGATGGGTGGAATGAGATGGATTTTCATTTTGCTGCTTGACTGTGTGAGATCGTGGACAGCGTCCTTCAGTGCCCAGGTGTCTGACTGACAGAAACACAGGAACATTCCATGTCACCTTTCACTTCACTTTTTACATTTTATACTAACACCAGTAACAGTGACTACTAGAGGCAGCCATCACTTAAAAAAGCTCTAGTGTGGCTATAAATAATGTAGACTGCAGAGTAGCTCAGCTCCATGTGGTAGATGTATGATACACACTTCTCAGCTGCATCCAAAGCATCATTCACTCTTATGAAGATAACAGTCTCCCAGAGATCAATATGTCTGAAGTGCAGTGTAAATTGCTGTTCATCTGCTGCACTGTTCATGCTGTCTATTCTTAGCACTGCATTTCATTACTTTACCGCCAGGGCAAATGCTTTCTACATCATTTCAAGTATGATATACTTTTTATCATTCACTGGTAATTTTCTGTGTTTAAAGTGGATCTTGTTTTATTACATTTGTTGGAACGGGGAATGGATAAAATCTCTGTGAGTGTATTTTGTGCAGATGTGCAGCAGGAAGTTAAACCTGACCTAAACTCAGAACTTCCTCTCTGGCTCTGCTCTAAAAGATAAGCTACAGCATAATAACGTTTAAAGAAACACATTTTCATTACAACTTATAGAAGCCTTACAATAAACCTGCAGTGTTTACTTCCTGGAATTTCTGTGAGTACACAAAGGGTTAACCTTCAGTGTTTACATATGAGCACAGAACCTAGGCACAGTTCAGACACAGCTGACAGGCCTGATTTACATTTGCTGATTACTTGCTGATATCAGCTAATAACACAGACTGATCTCTCTAAATACACATAGAGCAGGGGTGTCAAACCGGTCCTTCGAGGGCCGAGATCCTCACACGTTTTTGACACAGCTCAAATTAATTGATGGGTCTGAATTAGGAAAGGTGTGGTCCATCCAACACATCTCTTTCTCAGTCCGTCCTAAATTCTGGCATGGATCTGGCCCTCCAGGCCTGGAGTTCAACACCTGTGACAGGTGAATTTCTCAGCAACAATATGTGTATTCCTTGTCTGCTGTGCAAGAGTGTAGGTCCGCTTTAACAGGAATTTTCCCAAAAGGCTGAGGGAATTTCAACCCTGACTGATGTCCTATTTGGGAGCTGTAACCCAGATTCATTTTCTACTGGTAGGTGTCCTACTGATGTGAGAGGTAGACATCAAACTATTTCATACATCAGGGGACAGATAAGGATGAATATGCTAAGTAGCTGCGCCAACCCCGGACCGCACACAATATGATCTCTTTACAATGAGTTCGCTGCAAAAAGTTCAAGTTGGATACTCAGATGCAAATTTAGTCCTTCTGCGCTCTCTTATGAACAGGCCAACCTGCAATATATCAAACAGCTCCATATAGCATAATACAGTACTAAGGATTAAGTTTGTTCACTCCACACAACACCTGTGATCGCCTGTGAATCACACAGTGTTCACACTCCGTGGGCGCACTGCACACCCACTCATTCCCAGCGGTTCACCAGATTACAACCACCTCTGGTTTCAGGTGGGTCATGCTCTCAATTGTTAATTCCTTATCAATGCTTAGGACAAAGGATCATCAGACTTCTTACTCAATAAGCTTTCCGACTTTTAATCTCATAAAACATAAAAATAGTTAAACCTCATGGCGTAACACATTAAATATGATGACTCTATTCCTGCGCGTTTATTGCACTTACACGCCCCTTTCTATATAGTTGCTTCATTAGTGTTCTGAGGGCTCCTGGTTTCTCCATTTGTGTTTATGGGGCTTATGGTTTCTGCACCTGTTTTGAGGGACTTGTGGTTGCTGCATTTGTGTTTAGGGGGCTTGTGGTGGGTGGGGTGGGCTTGAGGTGGCTGTATTTGTCATTTGTGGCCCATGATTGCTGTAGTTGTCATTTAAGAGCTTTTGATTGCTGAACAGTAGGTTCATAATAAACATAATGGTGTGTGTGCTATGTAAGTTTTAGATGTCATTCTTATGCAGTTCCTTGAGATCTAAAAAAAATTGCAAAGGGTTCCACCAGGCAACAAGGTTGAGAAAGGCTTTTAATTAACCCAGATGGTCCAAATAAACAAATATTTGAGAAGTTTTAAAGTGAAACTTGGCAGGAGCAGTGCAGGAAGCAGGTAACAGTCCCAGAGCAGAAGTCGAAGAAGTGGGGTTCCACACAATGTTCCAAAAGTATATACACCTTTATTGAATCAGATAAAACCGACAAAGCATGTTTGCCGACATGTTTCAGACACACAGTGGTCCTTAATCATAGCATGTTATGCAAACATGCCGTCAAACATGTTGTGTCGGTTTTATCTGATTCCATAAAGGATTATATACCTTTGAAACATTGAGCAGAATCCCTCTTCTTTGGCTTCAAGCACATTTTTGACTTGTGTTGTAGTTTTTGGCACAACACAGATTCTCCAGAAATCAACTGTACACAATGCCACTGGAATGTTTGACTAATTGTATTGTCTGTAACTTGCTTTGAACAGGCAGAGATGTTTCTTTCTAAAGCTTATTATGCTGCTGGGTACACACAATGCAATTTCCCGCCCGATCGCCGGGAAGCAATCGATTATTTCCGAAATGTCTGATCAGCTCTCAATCGATAAAGCAATTGAATCGATCGGGTTCACTTTTGGACATGTACACACGAATTCCCGTTCAATCACCAATTGATCAGGCAGGAAATTGCATTGTTTTTGTAACCAGCATTACACATGCTAGACAGATCTTGGTTGGGGCGTCCCACAACCCCCCTTGATGCGTCAAATTGGCTAAATGCTGGCGAAGTGCATTGTTCTCTCCCTCACCCCACCTGCTCTGTAGTGTGCCACTCCTTCAGCCCTCCTTTCCATTCCATAGCAACAGAACATGTCACTGCATTCCTTGTATGCATGTCTTTCCTTGTAACATCGGTCTCAGCTGTTTCAGAGACCTGTAAACCCTATTGCATATGAGTTGCATAATAACTTTTCAAAATTAATCAGGAAAGCTGTTGGCCAGTCTCCTAATAGGCTACAAAATCTGTATGCTGTAAACCACCAGTCTGACTGCTATGTGAAGGGATTCACTCTTTGCTTTATCAAACGTCAGACATCTAGCGATTGAAAAGCACTGCATAAGCATGCCAGCCCCAGTCTGCTTGTATGTCTGCCTCTCATCCAGGATTGAATTTACAAGAAATGAATTGACAGATGGTCATGCCTCAAAGTATAGAGGGATTCTGAGGTGACTCATAATGTCCTATGGTCAGAAGTTCAGTGCAGTTGTGTGGAAGATGTGGCAATCTGTCATAGTTTTATTTTTATCACGTCACAGAGCAGATGGCGATTAGAACAATTCATTCATAACATTTCATTCACAAAAGGGATTACTGGCTCTTCAAATGCTTTCCGGCAGTCTTTAACTAAATCCGTCTACTCTTTTTATTTTGGAAAACCGGAAACATTCTCCATGTTGACCTTAATAAATCCCTTAAGTCTCACATTTAAAAAAAATCGAAGATAAAATTAGTCCTGTTGGGAAAACATGTTTGCTTGTGGGGAGGGAAATGGCTGTTTACTCTGCTCCTTTGTCACTATGGTCACTTTGTTATATTTGTGTTATAGAGTATGCCTCGAAGCTCAAAGCAGAGATACTTTCACAGTATACCTAAGGTGACCCGGAAGTAAACATAGACTGAGAAGTTGCCTGAATTTTCTGCCTAAACTTTTTCTGAATTTCCCATCAAGGATTCTCATTGGTCTGGATAAATGGGCCACTGAAAAGCTTGGGCAGAGAATTCACATATGCCAATAATGGTGCCATGGAGGGAACAGAAGAAGATGGCGGATAGCATTCTGCAATCAAGATAGAAAAAATATGAAAAAGGAACAGAAGACAATAAGAAAACTTAATTGGAAAATGAATGTGTATTACAATACTGAGTTTTAATAAAGAGTTTTAAAATGTGTTTTTCATTTTATTAATTTTTAAAGTGGTGTTTTTTATGTAATCCTTTGTGTAAACAGGCTATTTATTTACCTTATTGGAGGTGGCTTTTTTAGTTGCCTTTTTGTTAAGGGGTAATGAGATCATTAAGCACCAAATGTATAAACATAAATGCTTGAAGGGCAAATAAAGGGAATCTTATTTTAAAGGGTGCCTAATCTTAAACCAGGATAGCATTTAAGAAATATTTGTGCATATCAGAGTTTCCCATTATTGCATTCCCTCATTATAGTTCTGCGGTGAAGACCACTTCAGAAGTCAAGCAAGCTAGCAAACCTGGACTGGAACTTCATAAGATGACCCCTTAGCTGGCAAAAGGTCATACAGTGCATTGGTCATACCAAAACACAGACTGATGGCTTAAAATCTTTTAGTTATGTAATATTTGATATTGGCTTGGTTCTGTACTTTTGTTAAAGTAAAGAATTTACTCTTCCCGTGATACAGCAGAAGGATGGGACACTAAAACTATGTACAGTCATCACACTTTTGATGACCAAATTGATTGTTCATGCCTTTCTTAGCCATCAATTTGATAGTTACATAGTTAGTTTGGCTGAAATAAGACATCCATCCAACATGTTCAACCAGAAATAAAGAGGCAAACTCTTTTTGGTGGAAAATAAGTAAAGAGGGATAGAAATGTTTTTTTTCAGTACTAAGCTAAAATCCAGAAGGTTTTGAAATAACACCAGTACCTGGATGTATAATGCCATGTTTAACTTTAAATCATGTGGCGTTACTGTTCAATTCTGCCTTACCATATTGTGTATTGTATTCTTGTCATCTATTTGATTTCAATAAAATCTGGCAGGCGAGTTGAGGGATCACTCAGGCATCGGACATTGCTAAGGGCCCTTTCACACTTATTTGCAGTACCGTCCATTGTGATACACTGTACATAGGGTGCAATACGCAAAGTAACATGACAGTCTATTTACTTTCATGTTACCATTCACAGTAGATGAAGCGTTCCTGTGCATTACGTCAAGTTACTAGTGCCACTGATTTGCGCCAAAATGCAACTTGCCATGCATCGTAATGTGGGCAAAAATCGGCTTAATGCACACATTAGCTTCTGGGAAAGGGCCCTGAAGGTATATTTTTCTACCTCCAGCATTTTCTGTGCTTGCTTGAAGACTTCTTACCCAACTTCGCTCCAAAGGCACCTGTTTTGAGTTGAAGAGTCTTTTGTTTTTGATTAAACTCTTCTTCCAAGTCTTCTCTCTTCAAATGCACTGCCAAACTAATGCTCTATTAAAAGTCGTGTTGCTCCTGGATATTCCTTCCTAGCTTTGTATACATAGTTACATAGCTATCTATGTTATAAAGGATATGTCCATAAAGTTGACCCTCTTAAGCCTTGCTGTCCTTCAGTCCGGAGAGAAAAAAGCTACAAAGGCAGAAACTGTTATTTGATTGACGTGTACTCTTTAAAGTGAGAAAAGCATTTTATAGTCAATGTTATCACTGATGGAACCTAGCTGACACATTGAATATGAAATTCCTCCCTTGTTAAGCAATATGCAATCATTTCAGTTAAGCTTTACATATTGTTAGCACTAATGGCAGATGTTATGTTAAAATTGTGTTTTTGAATTCAAATGCTAATCAACGCTACATTGATAATAACACTGGTGGAGTGTCAAAGCTTCCACAGCTAGCAACTCAGGTTTGGTTGGTATTATGCCCAGATTGGAACCCTGTACAGTTTGAATTTATCTGTTTTGCATGTTGTACAACTCTGATATATCTGTTGTTGTCCAGTTTTCTTCATTGTTGTATATGTTATCATCCGGTTTAGCATTGGTTGCTGTCTTTTGGAGACGGAATGCAAATAATGGTTCTCAGGACAACGGATGACAACATCCTTTTTCCTTATTTATATACTGTGGGAGTAGAGATTTTTATTTTTGGCTTTATAGCTGTGGAGTTTTTTCTTTGTGGGTTTGAGATGTTTTAAAGTTAGATTAAGATAGTGTCTGATGGACATTCTTTTAATATAATAATAATAATCAGGGCTGTGGAGTCGGTCCAAAAATCCTCCGACTCCTCAGTTTAGGATTCCTCCGACTCCTCGACTCCGACTCCTCTAATTTGCATATTACAATTTTGTTAATTAACAGTATGTAACGTGAAATTCGTCTCTTAACTGCCAACGCTTAGGAATTTTACAAGACAACTGAAGTGAGAAGGATATGTAGACTACTATATTTATTTCCTTTAGACTAAAACTAGTCCTTGGTAAGAGTACTTGCAAAATGTACAGACCGGAACAAAGAACATCTATCAGGCCCTAGGCAATGTGACTGTGGGTACATGTAAGAGTGATGTGCAGGTACTCTGCAGGGGAATGAGGAGACTCTTCCTCTATTACACATTCTTCATGCACAATCTGAACCAGGTTTATGGGTGATAGACAACACCTCTGTGTTCAATGTGCACAACATTCTCAGTGGATTCCCTGCAGCTCTGAGGGGAGTGCATATGTAGAGTATAGTACTACTGTGTAACAAAGTAACCCTGAGACAGATGAAATTAAAGTTTTATACATACCTGAGGCTTCCTCCAGCCCCCTTCAGGCTAATCAGTCCCTCAATGTCCTCCTTCGCCACCTGGATCTTCTGCCCAGTCCAGGTACTTGAGCCAGTCTGGTGTAGTGCGCATGCACACACTCCGCCGCCGGGAGCGTACTACACCTGCGCAGCACTATTGCTCCTGGCTGTGGAAGCAGCACGTAGCCAGACTGCTCTGACTGGCTGAATTACCTGGACTCATAGCAGAAGATGCAGGTGGCGGAGGAGGACAGCGAGGGACCGAATGGTCTGAAGGGGGCTGGAGGAAGCTCCAGGTATGTATAAAGCTTTTCTTTTAATTCGCCTCAGGTACCCTTTAATTCATAGTCACCAAACCAAATTTTGCACAGTCATATCAAACCCACATGTAGACAGCCTGTTTCAGACTTTTGGTCCACATCAGTACATGGCAGGGATTGATGTGTAGACAGCCTGTTTCAGACTTTTGGTCCACATCAGTACATGGCAGGGATTGATTCTTGGTCTGGTTTCTGTAGTGTAGTGGTTATCACGTTCGCCTCACACGCCAAAGGTCCCCGGTTTGAAACCGGGCAGAAACAGTGTCTACCTTTAACCAAACCAAATTTTAACAACATATCAAATTATTTCATTTCATGAGCAAAGAGAGTGCATACATTTGCATAAACCAGCATCAATGCAGAATTATTTCCATCTCGTTGACCATCTCTATTAGTGACACAGCTACACATCAGGCTTTATTCTTACAGCATAGATGTTATTTAGTATATATAAGAGATTCCAGTGTACACATCATATATACTGTACAGTCACAATCAGATATGTATATCTGACTTTAAAAATACGGGGACTGCTTTATTGAAGCAGCACAAGTAACTAATTTTGATTGGTTTATTTCATTTTTGTATACTAAGCACAGCTATTACTGTATATATACATTATTTTTAATGACTATTATCTGAGAAATAGAACATTTTATCATATTTTCTATTTTAATTACAGTTACAAATTCATTAGGAGTCCGACTCCAGGCACCCAAAATTGCTCTGACTCCACAACTCCGACTCTACAGCCCTGATAATAATATACTTATTAACATAAGAAAATACAAAAATGTTGCTGCAAAATGCTGACTGGTCTTGTCTGTCTCTTTTACATTGTGACATCTTAGCCGGGGGTGGAACAGATAGATCCTCATTATGAAATGTGTCTTCTGTTTCTGTTGAAAAAGTACAAACATATGTAGCTTTTCAAATATTAGAGGGTTTCATTCTGTCTATTTAGGTGTCATTCTTGTCCTCTGTGCCCCCCCCCCCCCCCAAAAAAAAAAATGCTCAGGTCAAAACACATGTATATTTAATTCCAGATTAAGGTCTATTCAGGCAGACATTTGATGGCCAACTGTGTGATCTCTGCACAGGTCTTTTGTGCCCATCAAAGCACAGAATTATCCATGGCAAAATGTTTGCATTGAGTACTCCCTTTTACTTTATAGAATATTACACGCCACATGACGGAGCTATGCCTCTATGAGCTGCTGTATATTTGTCTGTAGGGACTGGCAAGATATCGTTAGTAGAACTGTTGAGTGACGATATCTGCTGGTCACACATCTTTACCAGTAAAAACCACAGCATGTGACTTATCTACTCAGACTTTAGTCAGAAACACTTGATCTGGATGCTTGTTCAGGGTCTATAATTGAGAATATTAGAGACAGAGGCACAGCAGGACAGCCAGAAAATCTGCTTTGTTTAAAAGGAATTACGTATGTCAGCCTTCCTTTCAGTTCAGGTGTGCTTTAACATGGTGCCCGAACACTGTATATTCCCTTATAGCTTTTCATTACCACAGCATTACCACAGTAGGGTGGAATCATTACATTTTGAATAGTTATGTAAGGCTTTATACTAACCATAGCATAGAACTTGAAGGTGTATCCTATTGCGCTTTTCTGTTATTGTTGGATGGTTGAAAACGAGTAGCAATTTTAAGATTACAGCTACGGTACAAGCTGGGGAAGTGCAGTGCACAAAATATAACTTGCAGCCTTATGTGACGCAAGTATTGTTAGCTTGGTTTCATACTGAAAAGAAGGGATCTTATTTGTACTTCGATTTTTAAAAGTCTTTTACAGCATGGGATTTTGTCCTTGTTTACGGATAATGATAGAATATTATAGTGCTAATTTGCTTAGCTAGTGGCTTGTGCTTATAACGTTGCATGACTCTGGTCAAGTGCCATTACATGTATTTCTTAGCTTGCTTTTCACAGAGCATTTACTTTAATAGAATGCAGTGGAATTATACAGGGCTATTTTTTGTAGCATTAGGATGTGAAAGTTCTTATTAAATATAAACACAAATACAGTAAGACTTTGGATTGAGAGTAACTTGGTTTAAGAGCGCTTTGCAATACAAGCAGAAATACTTGTGAAATGTTGACTTGATATATGAGCAACGTCTTGATATACAAGCAAATAAAAGTATACATGCATCACGCCATCACAACTGAGCTGATGGTTCTTTTCCCTTTGGCGCTGTAGGATTGTGCTTAATTGTACTTAATCTGAGTGTAGAGACTGCAAAGTCACATTTTCATGAAATCCTCAAAAGCAACTGTCATTGGATAAGTTCCTTGTTAAAGCCACACAAAAAAAACCAAAAAGGTTGGGGTGAGCTAATAGATAGCAATGATTCTGTTAGTTATAGTGAAAGTCTTGTTTACATTTTTATTTTATACTATTTTACCATAACTGTTTTTGGATTGTGGAACAAATCACATGAGTTTCCATTAATTCCTATGGGAAAATTTGCCTTGATATAAGAGTGCTTTGGATTATAAGCATGTTTACAGAAGGAAATATGCTCACAAACCAAGGTTCCACTGTACACATCCTCTAGAGGTGCAGCTCTATCAAAAACTAATTTGTCTGTAAAATCAGACACACTCAACATTTGGTTAAAGAGGACCTACAGTATCTACCTTTGAAGCCTGCAGATGAACACCATTCGTAACAAAATATATACAAACAATATTATTTTACCAATAAATGGTATGTTTCATTAATAGAAATATTTCTTGACGATTACATCAGGGGAAGCTTAAGGCCCATACACACGTCGGATTTGCGCGAACGACGGGTCGTTTGAACATTCCGTCGTTCGCACGTTTCCGCATGAAATCCGGCGTGTGTACAGACTATCGTTCGGGAGATAAGACTGGTTACCAGCGATCCGCCCGGCGGATCGTTGGTAACCAGTCTTATCTCCCGAACGATCGTCTGTACACACGCCGGATTTCATGCTGAAACGTGCGAACGACGGAACGTTCAAACGACCCGTCGTTCGCGCAAATCCGACGTGTGTATGGGCCTTTAGGCAAAGATTCAAGATCTGTCCACTCATTGTTAATGAGTGATGTTATCTGTAACTTGTAAATTATACAGGAAGAGACAACGGGCATAAGGACATGCAGGAGATGTATGGTCCAAGCTACCAGGCGGAAGCTGCTGGTATGAATCCTAGGTGAACAAACTGTATGGACTCCCCATTATAGAAGGGTTACAAAAGCAATCGGTTTAGTTTGCTGTTTATATAAACAAGTCATTCTGCTAGATATTGCAAAAATAGTCTCACCAAATGTTCTCTGCCTTGGCAAGGAGATAAAGGAAATACAGTACATTCTGTATCAAAATTTCTTAAAGAGGAACTCCAGTGAAAATAATGTAATTAAAAAGTGCTTCATTTTTACAATAATTATGTATAAATGATTTAGCCAGTGTTTGCCCATTGTAAAATATTTTAAATCCCTGATTTATATTCTGACATTTATTACATGGTGACATTTTAAATGCTGGCAATTGATGTAGCTGCTGCTTGCTGTTTTGGCAGTTGGAAACAGCTGTAAACAGCTATTTCCCACAATGTAACAGGGTTCACAGACAGGAAACTGCCAGAAGTACCTCGGTACTCAGAGCTTCTTGTGGGAGGGGTTTCACCACAATATCAGTCATACAGTGCCCCCTGATGGTTTGTTTGTGAAAAGCATTATATTTCTCATGTAAAAGGGGGTATCAGCTACTGATTGGGATAAAGTTCAATTTTTGGTCGGAGTTTCTCTTTAAGTGGAAAGCTTAAAGAGGAACTCCAGTGACCATTTTACTGTTGGCAGGTGATGTCGCTGCTGCATGGTTTTTGGCAGTTGGAAACAGCTGTAAACAGCTATTTTCCACAATGCAACAAGGTTCAAAGACAGGAAACTGCCAAAAGTTCAAACTTTTCTTGTGGGAGGGGTTTCTTGTGGGAGGGGTTTCACCACAATATCAGTCATACAGCGCCCCCTGATGGTCTGTTTGTGAAAAGGAATAGATTTCTCATGTAAAAGGGGGTATCAGCTACTAACTGGGATAAAGTTCAATTTTTGGTCTGAGTTTCTCTTTAAGGCCTGTACCTAAACGATTTTTCCACAAACATTTTTTTAGGACAAATGATTTTTTTTGATATCACAAACATCATTTAACAAAAGTTTGTTAAACGATGTTTAACAATAATCGTTTGCTTTGAATGACCGCCGTAAAGGATCCAATTGTGGAACGGTCGTTCTGATCGACATTGGCCCCTGCGCTAATTACCGTGATTGTTCAACAACGCGTTTGCAGCCATGGTTTGTTCCCATGTTCACGATTGTGAAAGATGGATCGGGGAACGATCGTTTGTTAGATCGTTCGTTGCCGCATATCCCCCTGATCCATCTTCCGCGGTCTTGTGGTGAGTATGTAGCATTAATTTTTTGACACTTAATATTGCCAGCCGCTTTGCACATGCCTCATGACATCTCTTGAGAGCATCTGCTTCAGAGCATCTCTGTCTTCTTATTGTACAAGAGGAAATGAAAATACCAGTTGCACGGATCTTTTATGGTACTACTGAAGCATAAGGGTTATGTATTACTCTCACAGAGTATATACTGTACTCAGTATAACAGCTTTTAAAGGAATCCTGAAGTGAGAAAAAGGGAGATACTTACCTCTGTAGCGGGAAGCCTTTAGATAGTCCAGAGGCTTGCTAGACCCTCCTACAGCACACCATTCCAGAGTCCCTCTATACCTATTTGATAAAAGCTTGTCAAATCGTTTTCTTTTGGGCACAATCCCGGCTGTGGGGTAAGCACATCCAGATCTAGAGGGAAAAAGCTGTGCGCAATCAGCTTTGTTCTCCTCGGCATGCACTGAACTTTAATTACAGATGATTTTTTGCAGCTATTATCTAATTCATCATTCATGCAAGGATGTTTGGGTGTTTGTTGGAAGAACACACTGGAGACTCTTACCTTTCTTTGCATAAACAATACGGGATAAGATATTCATCTAAGTGTTTTCTCAAATGCACTTTCTCAGCCAGTCTGGAGTTTGAAGTCCACAGCTTTTCTTCTTACAATTTTACCTTATCAATGATTGTAACGTCATAGTCTATAATTCTGAGTGTAAGGCTATGTTTTTCAATGTTCCTAATACATATATTCAATTTTTTTTTAATTAACAGATCATCAGAAACTGGAACGTGAAGCAAGAATCTGTCGTCTTCTGAAGCATCCTAATATTGGTAAATAAATTCAGTTTATTTATTTTGCATTTAGACCGCAGGCACAGATCAACAGCACGATACATTAAAGTACTGAAATGTTTCAGTTTTTTTGTGTAAAATAAAACTTCTGTAACTAAAAATGACTGACATGAGCAGAAGCTGCTTCCTTTGTAGAGTCTGTTTCAGGCTCCTTGGGTGGGGCTGCTGCTGTTCCTTGGATTATATCATTCTGCTGCTCAACTTGCAAAGGGAAGGCGTAGACTGAGACTTTGTGAGAAGATTGCACTCTGTTGTCTAGAAAGTGTCCTGAGTGTCTGACAAGGGACCAACTCATTTATTTGACATCACCTAATTAAGGTACAGAAAGGACTGGGTGGTGCTTTACATTTTTTTTTTAGAATAACATATGTTGCTTCAAGCCATTTTATCTCCTATTAATAGATATTAAATGTAATATATATATATATATATACAAAAAAGTCTTGTGCTCAACAAGTCTCTTAATTTTTGTTCGCATGACCTAGTTACAAAGACCAGTGCAATCTTAACCCAAAATGTCCTTCAATGATGACACTCTCAGATTACGCTCACCAGATTGTGTTGCTAATCGTTTACAGATCAGCTCATGCACCTTTGGCCCAGCCAGTATATTTCTTCTGGTCTTTTATCCAGTACGTTCACTCCCAAGGGTCTTTTCAGTCGCTCATGGTTATATAAGGAAATACAAACACAAATATATAGTGTAATATGTCCAAATAACCACCACCAGGGGTGCCCACACACATGCAATGCGCCCACAGAGTAATATTGCCAATCAATTACAGATCAGCTTTGTTCGCTTGTGGCCCAGCCAGTGTGTATTAAGATCTCTTCTCCCGCTGTAATATACACATAAACAGATCTATGGTGCAGTACGTTTACTGTTATCACCCCTCCAGTGCACACATCCCATGCAATTGCCCTCACCAGATGTTATGGCCAATCTATACGATCAGCATCATCACCAGCCAGAAATCCTTTACCAATCAGTAATCTCCTCCATATAGACAATCCATGCAAAAGAAAAATGGGAACACTCCTTTGATGCAGTATTACTCCACAACTCCTCAATGTGCCCTTTCCCCAAAGCACTTAGAGACTCACCTTTTTACAATGCTGACCCACATGGAACCAGCCACAAATGCTTATTATACAGCTCTCTCCGCTTTTCTTCTTGCCAATTACACCTTGAACTTAAAAACAGGCTTCCATAGCGTAATACTGTTTATTCAAACACATTTAAAAAAGTAGTGCACTTACAATTGTAGTATTCTTTGCGCAAATATAAAAACAGTTGCAACAACATGATCAGCGTCTCCCTTCCTGCCTTTGTTGTTGCAACTGTTTTTATTGTATCAAAGGGAGTCCCGATCCACCCCTCAGCGCTGCCTGCCGCTGATTGGCCAGGCAGCTCACGGGGTCTGGGGGGGGGAAGTGGCGCGGAGCGCCGGCGATCGGCGTGCACACGCAGCTAGCAAAGTGGTAGCTGCGTGTTGCAAAACAATTATGCAAATCGGCCCAGTAGGGCCTGAGAAATCCTCCTGCGCGGCATAGGTTAATACACAGTGGCTGGGCCACAAGCGATCAAAGCTGATCTGTAATTGATTGGCAATATTACTCTGTGAGCGCATTGCATGTGTGTGGGCACCCCTGGTGGTGGTTATTTGGACATATTACACTATATATTTGTGTTTGTATTTCCTTATATAACCATGAGCGACTGAAAAGACCCTTGGGAGTGAACGTACTGGATAAAAGACCAGAAGAAATATACTGGCTGGGCCAAAGGCGCATGAGCTGATCTGTAAACGATTAGCAACACAATCTGGTGAGCGTAATCTGAGAGTGTCATCATTGAAGGACATTTTGGGTTAAGATTGCACTGGTCTTTGTAACTAGGTCATGCGAACAAAAATTAAGAGACTTGTTGAGCGCGAGACTTTTTTGTATATATATATTTAGAGTTTACATCAGAACTGTTAGTCTGAGCGATCCAAGCAATTAGACTGTCCGGACTGCTATTGATTAAAGGAGCGCACCTTTATGTGAATTTTTATTAAATGTAATATACAGTATTTTATCTTTGAGAAATAGTGTGTCCCCTTTTTGGATAGGTGTACACGTGCTTTTATGCACAGAGTTTTCAATGCCTTGTAGCAAAAGCAGTTACCTAAAATGCATTAAATAAAAAAAAAAACCGGAAATCAAGCTGAAAAATGCAGCATGCTATAATTGGTTTACCCCAAATGCGAAAGCCAATTCGGTATGGAAATTCCCCATTGATTAACACAGACAGTCAATTCTAATGCATTGCTACATAGCGGTAAAATGATAAATAAAATGTGGGTGAAAAAAGGCCTTAAGAGTTTTTATTGCAGTTCACATTTGGAAGGATTGTGGCTGTCCATTTGAGACTTTTACAATCCAAAATGTAAATAAACAGTGTAAGAAACTATACGTTGGTTGCTATTGGCAACAACACTACACCTTTATTTCGGCACCAGCAACTCATTAACAAGAGCTGCAAACACGACTCTCATCACAGTAACAGCATTGGAGATAGAACTTCTCAGGCATCCTTAGAGTTTAGGAGTTTATTCAGTCAACAGATAAGACAATACAGTTCTTTACATCCTAGCAAAGCAGATTCTTCTGTTGTAAGTCCGTTGCATTATAGCTTCTTGATTACATTCCTGGTGAATGGTAATCAGTTTATCTTCTGTCTATACTACGTTACATCTGTACTAAATAGCCCGGAGGCCTATCTACTATATACAGCGTACAGTTATATAAGATGACAAGACATAAATAAGAGTAAAAGGTTGAAACCAGCCGTGACAGCAAGCAAAGAGAGAGAATGCCTCTCTTCAGCCTGTCACCCCCTTTATTACCGGTCATCAAAGAGTTAAATGTGACATCATCTGAGCCATACTCCACAAGCCTGCAATTGGCTCAGACCCCTCGTGGTGTCATGACACACACCTAATTAATTAATATTCCGGGTGCTCTCTAACCTAGTTACAAGGAATGCAATGTTTGGTAAATATTGGCTATGTTTAACTTTCTGTCGTCTAACGGTCTGGGGCAGTTTAGGCTTATGGCCTTCCACGGGGAACATATTCCTGGTAACTGACTGCATCATCTCTTCTGCGAGAAACTCTGCTTAAAGGTAGACTCTGCGAACCAAGCCTTATACCTAACCTCAGTTCAGGCAACTGAGGCCTACATATAATACTTAAATTATAACAAACACTATAGTTGTTCGTGTGCAGCAGAACGTAGGAGGAAGCATGTGATTAGCTTGATCAGGTAATACATTTTTAAGGTCCTCTATTTGCTGTGATCATTTTCTGTTTTTAAAAATAAAACATGTCTAAAGCAGTCTTATGAAGTGCTAAGCCTGCACATACCAGGCCTGTTGCCCAGCAAGGATCGGGACTCGATCCCTCCAAGGACTGTTCAGAGGCTTGATGCTGTACAGACATGTCTCTAGTAGGGATGGTCAATGAGATGCAAATAATTCCAAATTGCTGTAGGATTATGCAAATTGTATATGCATATGTATGCACCTTGAGAATGAACCAGTCAAATCCCACCAACCTGGAATTTGATTAGTCCATTTTCAAGCAGCATAAATTTACATAATCTTTATCAACTCAAAATGATTTGTATCTCAAACATCTCTATCAATAATAAACAGGCATTCATTACATGTATAGTATTTACAAATCCACCATTAGCCTTTGCAAATCCACCATTAGCCAATGAGCTGTGTAAGGTGGTGTTGTAGCAGCCTGCATGAGGAGTCTGTAGCAAGTTTATCTATTACAATAGATATGCTACTTTCAGAATGCTAAAGAAGGTCCCATAACTACACAGGAAGCTTGTCATGCTTTCATGGCTTACTGTGTGTTTGAAAATACCTGTAACTAATGCCAGCTTATTACTGTTTAGAGACAGGGATTTTTGAAGACAGTCTGGGGCATAACCCAAGGCTTACCTCATTTTATGTATTAGTATTCTCTAAAATACCTTCTCTGGACAACACCCTCAGCAGCGGACATAAGTATACTCAGAGAAGTACTGTATTTGTGGTCAATGTTTAAATTGCACAAATGAGCCAGGAGCCACCTTTATACTCGTATCTACACCTATTACTAACCTCCCCCAAACTAAACCTAACACTAAGTTCTCTCCAATATACACCCAACACTAACCTTCCCACTCCTACCCCTAACACTAAGTTATCTCCAATATACACCCAACACTAACCTCCCCACTCCTACACCTAACACTAAGTTCTCTCCAATTTACACCCAACACTAACCTCCCCACTCCTACACCTAACACTAACCTCCCCCTACTGAAACCTAACACTAACCTCCCCCCACCTTCACCTAACAACCCCCCCCCCCCCCCCCCCCAACTAACACTATACATCAAGCAGACAGACAGACAAATGACAGCACTCAAGGCTGCACCTGAAATGTAAACCAACAGAGGCAATGCAGAGCCCCACTGGGGCTAAATACATGCCTTGAATGCAAAACAGATGCAAATTATGTACTAATTCTAATCCATAAATTTGGATGTAGACTTGAAGGAATTAATGCAGCTAGCCACTAGTATACTTGCGTTCAATTTGTACAGCGAGAGCCATGGCAGCGCTTTCAAACAGAAGTTATACCTGAATGATCAATCTGCTCCAGTAACTGGACAATATTCTCTAGACACTTGTTTTACAAGTGATACTGAGAAGCGAGATAGCAACTTTCTACTGCACATTTTAAACGTAGACAGTTTAGACAATAGTTTGCTTAAAGAACAGTTGACATGAGAGGAATATGGAGGCTGCCCAAATTATGTCCTTTTAAACAACACTGGTCTTTTAGGCATCAGTAGTGTCTGAATCAACCAACTGAAACAAGCATGCGGCAATCCAGTCAAACATCTGGTCTGCATGCCTGTTCATGGTCTGACAGTATTAGAAGCAGAGGATCAGAAGGACAGCTAGGCAATTTGAATTGTTGAAAAGGAAATAAATATGGCAGCCTTCATATTCAGACCTTTACACCTGTTCCAGAACCTTCGCCTGCAGAGATTTGTTGTCAGTTCCCTGGGTGACAGTTTAGGGCTTTGTGCTGTACAGACATGTTAGTAGTCTGCAGGTTAGTAATGTGTTCTATTGCTATGGAGGAGGGTTGATGGTGTAGTACACAACAAAGCATAAGGGGTAAAGAGGCAAACAATGGGTGCGGGGCTCCACGCAGCTGAGATGGCCCAGCATTCCGGATCTCTCAGTGCCAGTGTACACACGCTAGATTCCTATTAGAGGCAGTCCTGTCTAAGAACCATCTAACGCATGTACTAAGCCTTAGTTGCCCTCTTCCTACTCCATCCTAGTCTATTAGCACTTATGTGGCTAGCTTTCTTTTCTCTTGTTAATTCTTTATGTCATCCTATACTTATTATGTCTCACTTTGTCCTTCCTCTAAATGGGGAATATATCTCAAGATCAGACAATCAGACATTGTGAGTGGTTGGCTAAGTCATTAGAAATTGCTGGCTACAAAGCCACAACTCAGCAGATGCAGCGCCAATTTACACTAGCCTACAGCACTGGGTGTAGCTGCCATCTGCCCTATCATCTTTAGCAGCTTCATTCTGCACTGTGTATGTTTCATGTGCCGAGAGAACTCCTTATTTTGTTGCCAGCAATTTTGGGAAAGCTTACAGTAAAAATAGCATCTTTTATTTCCAGGACCAACGAGCCAACACTTTATTTGGAAGTCATATGGACATGTTAAATAATGCGCAATAAATAAAAAGTTTACTGATTTCCTAAATCAATCCACAAATGCAATAAAAAAGAAAAATTACATATGCAAAGGAAATGTTAAAAATATGTTTCTTGGCTGTTGCTGTACACTTTCTTTGCATGACTTTCAAATCCCATTTTTATTTCGCTTTATATAGCTTTATTTAGCTTGGAAAGGGTTTAGATAGAATCTTTGGGTTTTTATCACTGTTTGCTATTTCTTGTCCCCAAAGGTTTATATTAAAGTACACCTGAACTGAGAGTGCTGCTATATTAGTTTCCTTTTAAACATTATCAATTGTAGTTCTGCAGATCTCTTTGGCTGAAGTAGTGTCTGAATCACACACTGGAAACATGCAGCTAGTTGAGTCAGACTTCAGTCAGAAACACCTGATCTGCATGCTTGTTCAGGGTCTGTGGCTAAGCAGATCAGGGACAGAGACTAAGCAGGACAGCCAGGTAATCTGCATTGTTTAAAATGAATTAAATACATAATATCTGCCTCCATACTCCTTTCACTTCAGGTATCCTTTAACTGGTTCTGGGACAGCCTTGTTTAAATCTACCCCCTGTTTACCTCCCCCTAAGCATGTCAGAGCGTAGATTTCAATTTCTACATTCCGTGTGCCCGCCATTAGCATCGCTCACATCGATACTGTGACACTACTGCTCGCCCTGCTGTCATGCTGACTGCAGAGCTTCCATAACTTGGTCAGGAATCAATGTCATTGGCTCCTATAAAGGGAAAGGACAGCTCTGGTCCTGAAGGAGCTAAGGCAGTCTGGCCCCGAAGTGGTTAAAGTACATCTCCGGAAAAAAAGAACTGTCATAACCAACATGCTCCTCATTATCCCCATCTTAAAAGGCGAAATTAAAAAAACAAACAATGTTTTAAATAATTACCATCACTATCCATCTTGAAATACCGTAGTGGCTCTTCTACCTCCCTGGACAGTGATGTAGTGCCCTACCTTGATTTATACTGTTGTATCTCAGCCCCAGCACCCCCAAATATTTCCAAGATTTCTAGTCCTTCCCCAGCTTTGTTGGGCCTCATCTAGCGTGTCCCCAGTTTTTTACTATACAGGGAGTGCAGAATTATTAGGCAAGTGGTATTTTTGAGGAATCATTTTATTATTGAACAACCACCATGTTCTCAATGGACCCTAAAAACTCATTAATATCAAAGCTGAATATTTTTGAAAGTAGTTTTTAGTTTGTTTTTAGTTTTAGCTATTTTAGGGGGATATCTGTGTGTGCAGGTGACTATTACTGTGATTAATTATTAGGCAACTTAACAAAAAACAAATATATACCCATTTCAATTATTTATTTTTACCAGTGAAACCAATATAACATCTCAACATTCACAAATATACATTTCTGACATTCAAAAACAAAACAAAAACAAATCAGTGACCAATATAGCCACCTTTATTTGCAAGGACACTCAAAAGCCTGCCATCCATGGATTCTGTCAGTGTTTTGATCTGTTCACCATCAACATTGCGTGCAGCAGCAACCACAGCCTCCCAGCTTTCCCTCCTTGTAAATCTTACATTTTATGATGGACCACAGGTT
This sequence comes from Hyperolius riggenbachi, assembly GCF_040937935.1. NCBI lineage: Eukaryota > Metazoa > Chordata > Amphibia > Anura > Hyperoliidae > Hyperolius > Hyperolius riggenbachi. The sequence goes on from NC_090646.1 coordinate 222,446,355, forward strand.
CTCAATGGGGTTCAGATCAGGTGAACAAGGAGGCCATGTCATGAGTTTTTCTTCTTTTATACCCTTTCTTGCCAGCCTTGCTGGAGAGTACTTGGACGCGTGTGATGGAGCATTGTCCTGCATGAAAATCAAGTTTTTCTTGAAGGATGCAGACTTCCTCCTGTACCACTGCTTGAAGAAGGTGTCTTCCAGAAACTGGCAGTAGGACTGGGAGTTGAGCTTGACTCCATCCTCAACCCGAAAAGGCCCCACAAGCTCATCTTTGATTATACCAGCCCAAACCAGTACTCCACCTCCACCTTGCTGGCGTCTGAGTCGGAGTGGAGCTCTCTGCCCTTTACCAATCCAGCCACGGGCCCATCCATCTGGCCCATCAAGACTCACTCTCATTTCATCAGTCCATAAAACCTTAGAAAAATCAGTCTTGAGATATTTCTTGGCCCAGTCTTGACGTTTCAGCTTGTGTGTCTTGTTCAGTGGTGGTCATCTTTCAGCCTTTCTTACCTTGGCCATGTCTCTGAGTATTGCACACCTTGCGCTTTTGGGCACTCCAGTGATGTTGCAGCTCTGAAATATGGCCAAACTGGTGGCATCTTGGCAGCTGCACGCTTGACTTTTCTCAGTTCATGGGCAGTTATTTTGCGCCTTGGTTTTTCCACACGCCTGTTGACTATTTTGAATGAAACGCTTGATTGTTCGATGATCACGCTTCAGAAGCTTTGCAATTTTAAGAGTGCTGCATTCCTTTGCAAGATATCTCACTATTTTTGACTTTTCTGAGCCTGTCAAGTCCTTCTTTTGACCCATTTTGCCGAAGGAAAGGAAGTTGCCTAATAATTATGCACACCTGATATAGGGTGTTGATGTCATTAGACCACACCCTTTCTCATTACAGAGATGCACATCACCTAATATGCTTAATTGGTAGTAGGCTTTCGAGCCTAAACAGCTTGGAGTAAGACAACATGCATAAAGAGGATAATGTGGTCAAAATACTAATTTGCCTAATAATTCTGCACTCCCTGTATACCGTAAAAGCCATTGACACTGGGGTACAGTCACTAAACTGCTGTAATCAGAATAACGTGCTTAGAGCGTAAAGAATTTCATGTAATGTATGGCATTCTGCTCTACTCATCATGTGGTAAGACTTTATGCACGGTATTTTGATAACCGCTGTTTAGTGAATACACCACATAGAAACCAGCAGTAACTGGGGACAGATTAAAGGGCTATACTGTGACAGCCAGGTGCTCAGGAAAATCAGCCAGGTGGAGACCTCTATAGCTTTGTAGACACAACAAAGATTTCCTTGCCTTTATTTGTGGTGAAATCCCGATACACAGGATGAACATTTAAAGCAAACCTGAGGCAAATTTTGGCTGAGAACTAAAATATTTACCTAAGGAGAGGGAAGCCTTTGGATCCTACCGATGCTACCAAGGTTTTCCTTTGGGCCTCCGCCGCTGCCTAGGACCCTTCGTACTGTCTGCCCCGTGCTCCTCCTCTGGCACGAGCATGGTTGTGCTGATCTCACATCAACACAGTCGCACCTGTGCAATAGCATGAGGGGCTACGACTTACTGCGCAGGCGTGGCCTTGCTGAACTAGGCAAAGTACGGTCACGCTTGTGCCTGAAGAGGATTGTGGACCCAGTGGGATTACTGACAAGCCCTTGTTTAAAATCCTGGGGAATGGGGGCCTGGGGAGATCTGCACACGGCATTGGGGGACCAGACGGCGACATGGAAAGCCTCCATAGGATCCAGAGGATTCCCTCATCTTAGACAGCTATGTGTTTTTGTACCCAAGGTTAGCCTCAGGTACACTTTAAATACAAGTCCTAATGATGGATGATTAACTAAATTATCAGATTATAAGATGGACATTCTATAATTATTAAAAATTATGCTTGAATGCTTGGCTTTTAATGTTAGTCCATTTATAGTGTGTTAAGACCATCATCAGACAGTATTTAGGTGTACAGTGTAAAGTAGATGTGTTCATCTTAGCAGTCCAACAAAAACACAGCTAATTTTGGAGTCGCACATGCACAGTATGGCTGATCTAGTCTTTGTAACTACTTGGAGATGAGAGTAATTCTGAAGGCTGTCTGAGCAGTACCGAAGAGCTATTTGCTTAGCAGGTCAAATTTAATGTGTCGCCTGGAGTTCTGCTTTAACGTTCTGTATATCTGTTTATATTGGTGCTCTGCTATTAAGTGCAGAGCACTTTAAGTAAGAATGTCACAAATTCTTATGGCTGTGGCTTTATTTTAAAATGGCACAATTTTGACGTGTGTGTGTATGTGCTTGTATGTGTGCGTGTGTGTGTGTGTGTATATATAAATGGCATTACTACTCCGAGCTCTCTCTTATAATGTGCCAGCTATATATTATAGTGCCAAGCAAATGCGTTGGTTGGCTAAGTAGGGCAGAATTGCTGCACACTAGGTTTTCCACATTAATAATAGATATTTTGCTTTTTCATCATGCAAGCGTCTCCAGATTTTAATAGGGAAATGGTGAAAAAGCTTATTACAGTATAAGTAATTTTGTTGTGTTACACAATGACAATAAAGTGAATTGAATTGAATTATGTAAGGTATCTCTTAACACCAAACCTAATGGCACATCAACGTGCAGAAGGTGTCTGTTCATGTATGAAATACATTGGCATGAAAAAGGTATTGGCTCCCTGCTGACTTTATAATGCATTATTACCGCATATACTTGAGTATAGGCCGACCCCCCAACTTTCATCTAAAAACTCGACTGACTCGAGTATAAGCTGAGGGTAGGAAGCACAGCACCTACTGTTGTGTTTCAATAATGACTTTACATTGCAGAACAAAGCATTTTTTGGGGGGAAGACAGTTGACTTGGAGGGGTTAGAAGGGACACATGTAGTGGAAATCTGTAATTGACGTCTAAACCCCACCTGCCCATGTGCAAAATGCTGCTGGCACATTTGGATGGCTTGTGAAGTGAAGAGAGTCGAGGCACTGCTGCAGTAAAAAAGAGGTACCTTTAATCCACGGTGTTCAGACACAGCGGGGTATACAGTGGGGGTGAGGGGATGCCTGACAGCTGTTTCGCTAAGAAAGCTTCTTCAGAGGCACTTTGCCTCTGAAGAAGCTTTCTTAGCGAAACAGCTGTCAGGCATCCCCTCACCCCCACTGTATACCCCGCTGTGTCTGAACACCGTGGATTAAAGGTACCTCTTTTTTACTGCAGCAGTGCCTCGACTCTCTTCACTTCACATGGTTACTGTTTGTCTCTGAGTGCACGCTGCAATATGGAGTACATAACCCGGTGAAACCCAGGACCTCTCTACCCGCATTTAGTGCCTGTCTTTCCTCCTCTCACTGCCGTATCTACATTTGGATGGCTGTGTGACCCCCGTGTGCAGATAGCAGGTGTGCTTTAAGTCAGGCCTCTGACTAAACCAGTTCAAAACTCTAATCTTGTTTTCTTTTAAATATTTAGATATAGACTTACTCTTACTCTTATGCTTGCCACACTTGCTTTACAAACAAAATACACATCTTAATTATTAGCTTTAAATCAGCGAACATCACACTTGTACTCACACTATTCAAGACTCCAGATAACCGTTTTCCAGGATCAGGATCGCTGCTTGTAGTTCCAATTCTTCACTTTTACTGCCAGCCTGGCCAGGCACTGATAGTCGGGTATGTGTGTCTCATCTATGCTCCTACTTCCATCCTGGATGCTGCTTACCGTCCATCAGCCCAGAACTCTGTGTGTCACCAGACCCCTGCTGGAGCTTGGTGACTGTGTGACCCCCCCCCCCCCCTCTCCCCCCTTCCCCCTGCACTGATGGACCGGAATGTGTTTCAGTCTTTTGAGGTGTCCTAGTGCTTGTTTAGGAATTTTAGTAAGAGCAATAATAACTCCAACATTTGTATAGTACTTCTCTCCTGTTGGACTCAAAGCGCCTGAGAGGCAGCCACTAGGGCACGCTCAGTAGGCAGTAGCAGTGAATCTTGCCTAAGCACTCCTTACTGAATAGGTACTGGCTTACTGAACTTGAACTCAGGTTTCATCTGCCAGAGGCAGTGCCCTTAACCATTACACTATCCAGCCACTGTGCTAGTTTTAACATGTATGTTAAAATGACCATGGGTCCTTGCTATGTGCATATATTATTATTATTTAGTATTTATATAGCACTAACATCTGCCACAGCGCTGTATATAGTATATATTGTCTTCTCACTAACTGTCCCTCAGAGGAGCTCACAATCTAGTCCCTACCATAGTCATATGTCCTATGTGTATGTATCGTGTAGTGTATGTGTTGTAGTCTAGGGCCAATTTAGGGGGAAGCCAATTAACTTATCTGTATGTTTTGGGGATTTGGGAGGAAACCAGAGTGCCTGGAGGAAACCCATGCAGACACATGGAGAACATACAAACTCCTTGCAGATGTTGGCCTGGCTGAGATTCGAACCGGGACCCAGCGCTGCAAGGCGAGAGCGCAAACCACTACGCCACCATGCTGCGTATGGTGCTATATTGAACTTTGTGTCTAACTGCATGTTTGTTTGTTTGTTTTTTGTTTGTTTGTTTTAAGATTTTTGAAATTTATAAACAAATATTATTCTGCAAAGTATCAGTGGTGTACAGTTTCCCATTATTTTATTAACATGCTTTTATATCGGCCATAATTAGGGCAGATGTCTCAGTGAAAACAATGGGCTTATTTTTTAGCATGTTTCTCTGATCTACCTCAATTTACTAAGAATAAACATACATATATCCAGGCACATCGCCTCTAGTTAGGACATTAAATAAATTATTAGGGAAAGGGAGGTGCTGAAGGGGGTGTGGCTAGAAAACAGCAAAAATCTATTAACCCTTCGCACACATGAGTGTGCGAAGGGTTAATAGATTTTTACCTCAATTTACTAGGCCCATGTTCTTTAGTTTAGATACAAGGCCTTGCTTATGGAGCAATAAAAAGCACTTCTACTTGCATAAAATGTCATTATGAGTTCCAGAGAAGACATGGCTGAATGATTTCACTAGAAATAGGGCTGCTTATCATCCATATCTTGTAAAATAACACAAAGAGAAAGTGTGCAATACAAAGTAACCCACGGCAACCAAACAGACCTCACTGTAGTGTCAGTACAGTAAATGATTAATTCTGATTGACATCCTTTTGCACAAGGCAGTTTGCTTTGCTGAATAAACCTTCAACTTAGACATGCTGAGTGTCACTTATGTGATGATTAGTCTGTAAAGAAAAACATTTTTTTTTAAGTCTAAAATATTTTTAGCAGCAGCATTATACATTTATTTGAAGTTACAAGAACTGTTTAGCATTGAACTGTAGGTCAGATCAACAGGAGGTCGAATGAGGGCGCTTTCGGAAACTGTTATACTTGCAACGTTCTCATAAATTATTAACTTTGAGTGCATGCAGTATTTAAGAATGATATCATTAAATGCTTTTAGCAAGTCTCACCAAACAATTGAATCCAAATGAGAGATGTGTCTGGCCAGTTAAAGGAAATAGTTTGCACTAAACCATCTGGAAGTCATTAAACACATTTCTTAAGATACTGGTGTAGCTTTTACCAGCTGGTGTGACTTATTTAGTAGACTGTGTGGCCATACAAAGCGAGCAATGATCCAGTGAACCCAAGACACAGAGACGTTCAAACATAAAAGAGAAGATAAATAAGAAAAAAATGCTGTTTTGTTTTGTTTGTTTGTTTGTTTTGTGATTTGTAACACATACAGTCAAGGACAGATTTATTGGTACCCTACCAGCTTATTGAAAACTTATTTTATACCTCCTGGATGGTGATTTTATAAAAAGCAATTGTGCCAAGTATAGCAGCATGCCATTAATATGTCATCAACTAAAGCGAAGCAAGACAAAGTATTGGTTATTCTTTAACTACTTATGTACCATGTTGGTTGAAATCTTCATCCTACAGGTGGCTGCGCGACTCTGACAAGATATAGATTTCAACTAGCCTGCCACACGCACCCGGCGCTACCACCTATTGCATTGCTCTCTCCCGGCCGCAGTCACTCGTCCTGCCGTCTATACAATGGCAGAGCTCTGTGAGCCGGTCTGGAGCCACTTTCATTGGTTCCTGACTGCAACGATCACTGTGAGCCAGTTACATTGGCTTACATTGATAGACAGGATCAGGAGCCACTGAAAGCTGCTCCTGACTGGCGCATAGAGCTCTGCCATCATAGCGACTGCAGAGAGAAGGGCCTGCAGAGATGGGAGAACGATGTGACCAGTGAGAGAAGTGGGTATGTGTGGCAATTCGGTGGTTAGCACCGTTTTGTGGTACCAGCTAGTTTCTGTTTCCACTGTGCCCGAATTTGGGGTGAATCTGCAGCATTTCCCTGCAGGGGATTTTGGCTGGGAAATGCTGCAATGCATGTAATGGGCTGCCGTCTAAATATCTCTGTGGTGCAATTCTGGACAGCATGTTGCAGATTGGTCTCCATTTGTGAAGAGGACCACACTGTTAAAGCCCAGTCTGTAGTTTATATACCAAGCTGCTCCTCAGAGCACCACTCCAGAGTCTGACCGCCACTTCTGCCCTGCTAGTTTTGCCCTCCAACCATGGGCTCATTAGGGGCAAGCTTAGCTGATTGAAGTGAAAATGTTCCTCTCCAATGTACAACATACATCCTAAAGTCTCAAGAAAGACTTTTGCCCTTCTACCAGGTCCCGCTAGGGCAATCATGTTGCATTGCACACAGTGCCTCCTTCCCTATTACTGTGTTTAGTGTTTACATTGGGGGGGGGGGGAGATCATGTGGCATTGCACACAGTGCCTCCTTTCCTATTACTGTGTCAGTTGCATGATAATGTTATGCTGGGCTTGAGGTGATCAAATGGGAGGTGTTTAGACAGTAAAGCTGAGATTTCTTTCTGCAGGAAGAGGGGACACAACACCCAGCAATGCACGTAATTAACATTCAAATAGTTGCAAAATGTTGCAAAACAAATTTTCTTTGTTGAAATTTGCTAATTATTTACTGTATCAAATGTAAAATCAGGCAGGCAGAACTATGTAATTACTACAAGAAAAACAAACAGAACTCATTGTGTAATGTTTGCTTCCTAAATCACTGTCTGACATTTCTATGACTCCACATTCACTACTTTTCATCCCCTTCCTCCTCCTTTAAATTCCTTACTGCAAGCTCTTATCTGGAATCCTTTTTTTGTCTCTTCATCCTTGAGTCCATTAGGAATGTTTTCTGGTGCTGTGAAAGTTTGGAAGGTGAGTCTAAGTGCTCAGGATCTGGTGAATGGAATCACTTTGTACAGCTAATCCCTGAAGAAACTACTGTACTGTACTGTACTGCAGTACTCACCATTTTTTGTGATTCAAACAAAATTACAAATGTTTTGGCAGGCGAGACAGTTTCACATATAGTGTAGTTCAGTTGCTATTTGCCAGGACTTCTTATGATTTGGAATAGTAAAATTAATACCCAGCATAGTTTCCTAATTGTAGTTAATTATACCGATATAAAAGTGAAAGAGTACAAGACTTGGCTTCAGAAGCATCTCAGATGCCTTCACAATTACACACTTGTAACTGGAACACCACAATTCAGTTTTCAGCATTTGAACAGATTGCTTTATAAAATTAAACTATGTTGAACTGATGCTGTAAACTATATCTGGGAATGCCATCTGGAATACTTATTATAAAACTTGATGTTTTTATTTTTTTTATTTTTTGTTTTGTTTTTAGCCTTCAAGAAATTGAAGAAAAATGTAAACTATTTTAGTTCTGTCAGAGAACACTTGAACTTTACTTGAGGTGAACGTTTGTATGTAGTGGATTTCCTAATTACACAATGTAAGCTGGCCACGGGGAAGGGATATTAAATGTCATGTTCACAGTTACAGAGGTTTTCTAGGCTAGTTATGTATTCATACTGAATTCAGTACACCAATTCAGCTTTCTGAAGGAGCAGATGAGTCATTCGCTGCTGCTCATAATATTCCATCTTGGGTTTCCTGTGAAACGTCCTGTCACAATGGACAAATGGGAAAGCTGCCAGACACTTTATCCTTACTTTTCTTATTTGCTCTTAAGGTGGCCATACACTAATAGATGGCCACCAGTCCAGATTCCACCATCAGATGTATCCCTCTCAGATCAAACTTGATCTGAGAGAAATCATATCCCTCCACACACTGTACACTGATTTAAAATAGATTTCAGCACAAAACCTATTGAATATCTGTGCATCCGGCCCCCAGGTCTCTCCCATCTATGTACTCCCCTTTCTTCTGTCGGCCGTGCAAAGTGTTGACAGTAGAGCTTGTACTTACCTGTCCGCTGATGCTTGTCTCCATAGGTGCCAGTTGACACTCTGGATAATCTCTGATTGATTAACATCAGGGTGAGATATGTGTGTTTATTGATGCACATTGTGAGTTTTGATGTGAACACTAACAAATGATACCCACAGACGTAGCAACAATCATCTGAAAAAGATGTGGTGGCCAGTGATGATATACATCATATAGGATACAATGTAACATATATACATACTAGCTGGTCGCCCGGCGTTGCCCGGGTATGTAATTGGCTAGTGTTAGCTCTGCCCACTTTTTCTAATCCTAACACACAATTACTCAAGGATGACCTAGTTTGTGAGCTTTGCGGTCTTTGGCATCAATAATTGGCATTGAAATGAAATAAATCTAATTGGCTGTGGCTCCACTCCTTTGAAAATCAATAGGTGAATTTTGATTAGCTTCTGTAGGCTCCACCCACTTTTCGGAATATTAATCCCAGTCACCCAGTGACCAACTGTGCAAAGTTTAAGAACCCTGCCATTGACAGTGTAAGAAAAACAAAAGTTTGCTTTCTTAAAACAGAAAGAATTTGCGATAATTCAGGTTGGAGTGAGCTTAAAATGTCGCCCACTGCATCACTGTTGAATATATGCAAATTAACCATTGTTACCCTTAAAGTGAGCCTAAAGCCGGTTAAAAATAATGAGATTAACTCACCTGGGGCTTCCCTCAGCCCCCTGCAGCCGATCGGTGCCCTCGCAGCTCCGCTCCGATGCCTCTGGACCCGCCGGTGATGACTTCCGGTTTGGCCATCACCGGCCAACAGGCATGGGAACGCGAGTGATTGTTCGCGTTCCCAGCCTGTATATCGCCCCCTATGCTACTATTGCGGCCAGGAGGTCAGTGCATGGCATGGATAAATTTGGCTCTATGCAGTAGGGCTTGTAACACCGAGAGGTACAGACTAACCAGCAAGCTCATGGTGACCCAGAACTCATTGGAGTGTGTAAGGGACTACAATGGTCCTAAAAGCCCCCTTACTAAGATGTTAAGAAAAACAAAAGTTTGCTTTCTTAAAACAGAAAAAATTTGCGATAATTCAGGTTGGAGTGAGCTTGAGATGTCTCCCAGGGCATCACTGCTGAATATATGCAAATTAACCATTCTACCCTTAGAAGCTAAACACACCTCCAGTGTAACAGTGTAAGAATGGCTGCAGTTTACATTTTCCAGTGAAACTTGTATTTGTCTCTGCCCCCTTTTTGGTTATGGGAATAAAAAGTATCCTATACTTTATTCCAGGTAATGTGCTATGTGTGTGCCACATTTCAGTTTACATTCTAGCAGTGCAATTTGTATTTTTCTACACCCACTGATGTCCTAATGTTTCCTGGGTATGTATTTAGCTGCTGTTGGCTGTGGCCACTTTTTCTAACCCTAACACACAATTGTCAACAGTCAATTACCAAGTTTGTGAGATTTGTGGTCTTTGGCATGAATAATTTTAATTGAAATGAAACACATCTGATTCGCTGTTTGTGACCCCACCCCTTTTCTAAATATTTAAACCCAGTCACCCAATGATCAATTAAATGGCAGCAATTAAATATTTGCCTTGAAAATCAATAGGTGAATTGTGATTGTTTTTTGTAGGCTCCACCCACTTTTCTGAATATTATTCCCATTCACCCAGTGACCAACTGTGCAAAGTTTTAGAACCCTACAATTAATAGTGTAAGAATGGCTGCAGTTTACATTTTCCCAGTGAAATTTGTGTTTGTCTCCGCCCACTGATGACTTGGCATTGCCCGATTATGTATTTGGAAAGACGACAGTAGGAGGCGCCCTCTAGTATAGCATAATAGCACTTAGCTTATTTGTACGATATATAAATTCACAGGATAAGGGTAATTGATCCTACCTGTGTTGAAGATACTTAGACTGATAGATTAATCAACAATTCTTTATTGATACTTCGACAAAAGCACTTGGACAACGCGTTTCGCGACTTAAGTCGCTTCTTCAGGTCAAATAAACGTGCTCGTTAGCTGTTGCGGAATGCTGGGCGCCCACTAGAGGGCGCCTCCTACTGTCGTCTTTCCAGAACTTCTATACCCTACCAGCTAGGAAGGGTGTCCCTATCCGGATATAGGGCACCATTTTTTCTTAGGAGCAGCGACCAAAAAAGGCCGAGTGGAGACGGTACTTCTCCACATGTGTTGACGGTGGTTGCCTTCAAAAGCAACCTACCTTTGTGAGTATATTATATTTCTTTACCTTATAGTCCCATTTTGAGACTTTATCACACGATATCGGGCTCCCGGTGTCCCTGTGTTTTTTCTGTCTCCTATCAACCCAGCACGATTATGTATTTGGCTTATGTTGGCTGCGCCCACTTTTCCTAACCCTAACTCTAACACACAATTACTCAATTACTCAATGACTAAGTTTGTGAGCTTTGCGGTCTTTGGCATCAGTAACCTGCATTAAAATGAAACAAATTCAGATTAGCTGTTTTGGGCTCCACCCCCTTATATAAATGTAAACCCCAGTCACGCAATGATCAACCGTACCAGGTTTGAGTCTTGTGCCATTAACAGTGCAAGAATGGCAGCAATGACATATTCCCCTGAAAAATCAATAGGTAATTTTTGATTGTTTTTTGTAGGCTCCACCCACTTTTATGAATATTAATCCCAGTCACCCAGTAACCAACTGTGCAAAGTTTCAGAACCCTACCATTAACAGTGTAAGAATGGCTGCTGTTTACATTTTCCCAGTAAAATTTGTATTTGTCTCCGCCCACTTATGACCCTGCGTTGCCCGCTTATGTATTTGGCTGGTGTTGACTGTGCCCACTTTCCTAACCCTAACACACAATTAATCAATTACTCAATTACCAAGTGCATTGGAATGAAACAAATCTGATTGTCTATTTGTGGCTCCACCCCCTTTCTGAAATGGAACCCCAGTCACCCAATGATCAACTATACCAGGTTTGAGGCTTGTGCCATTAACAGTGCAAGAATGGCAGGTTTGAGGCTTGTGCCATTAACAGTGCAAGAATGGCAGAAATATTCCCCTTGAAAATCGACCAAGTGTGCAAAGTTTGAGAACCCTACCATTAACAGTGTAAGAAAAACAAAAGTTTGCTTTCTTAACACAGAAAGAATTTGCGATAATTCAGGTTGGAGAGAGCTTGAGATGTTTCCTAGTGCATCACTGGTGAATATATGCAAATTAACCATTGTTACCCTTTGAAGCTAAACACAGTTCCAGAAGCGCTGGAATGCAATGATGTGTCATCTTGTTAATTTGTACAGAGCCATAATAATCCAACATGCATACAGACTGTTTTGGATTGTTTAATCCTCATCAGTGCATAGCATGGATTAATTTGGCTCTATGCAGTAGGGCTTCTAACACCGAGAGGTACAGACTAACCAGCAAACTCATGGTGACCCAGAACGCATTGGAGTGTGTAAGGGACTACAATAGTCCTAAAAGCCCCCTTACTAAGATGTTAAGAAAAACAAAAGTTTGCTTTCTTAAAACAGAAAGAATTTGCGATAATTCAGGTTGGAGTGAGCTTGAGATGTCTCCCAGTGCAACACTGCTGAATATATGCAAATTAACCATTCTACCCTTAGAAGCTAAACACACCTCCAGTGTAACAGTGTAAGAATGTCTGCAGTTTTCCAGTGAAATTTGTATTTGTCTCTTTTTGGTTATGGGAATAAAAAGTATCCTATACTTTATTCCAGGTAATGTACTATGTGTGTGCCAAATTTCATTCAAATCCGTTCAGCCGCTTTTGCGTGATCGAGTAACAAACATCCAAACATCCAAACATCCGAACTTTCCCATTTATTATATTAGTAGGATAGGGTATCTGGAGTTGTCTGTCATTACTGCCTGAGTGCAGCCTTAGAACGTCATATTTACAGCATATACATTGGGTCCCTCCACCATGTATCACCACATACTAGACGTCATAGCCTAAATCTTCTTTTTGCTGAAATTATAGCCTTAGCAACTCCTATATGAATTATGATTTTCTCAACATAAGTGAAATAATTGTTTGTGGTTTGTTGAAAGAGGCAGGAAAACACATCCTAAGACAGCCACTGGTGGAGAGGGGGAGGAAGGGGGTCTTTGGAGGGCATCATGCAGATGTTGGTGAGAGTCCCCGAGTACTGGCAGTTGCATAGGTGTACTTCTCAGTATTCGGTTCAGGAAAATGTAATTTTGTCAAATATAGAAATAGTGGAAGGCACCAAACTGTAATGATAGGCTTTTTTTTTTAATTGAGACAAGTAAAAGGATACACACACGCAGGGGCGATTCAAGTATATGAAATAGCATTCATGAGTAGTAGATGTACAGGTGTTTATAGCCTTTTATTGCAGTGCAAACTACAGGGTGGGTGGTCAGTAGTGATGGTCATGTCTAGGAAAATTCATGGAGAAGCAAGTGATCAGTTTGGTCAGGTGATAGACATGTAAGTCTTTGATTTGCTAGTTTAGCTAGTGCTAAAGCAGGATGTGATCACATCAGATTAGAGCTTTGCAAATCAAAGAAATGTACCAAACAAATCACATGCTTCCCAAGAGTTCTCCTAGACATGCCCATCACTAGTGGTCAGTTGTGTGTGTACATAAAACGCATGCCTCCTTTGTTGCTGTCCTTTGCAGTGCTGTTCCCATGCAGTGACAGTGAATGGGACAGCACTATGTTATGGACAAATGCATAGAGCAGTGCATAGCAGTAATGGACTGCTGTGCAGTGCATTGGAACGTCAGGCATTGCACTCTATGCACTTCTGATGTGCTTGTGTACCACACACTAACTCTTTCATGCTGTGCTCCAGAACTCGAATGCTAAGACCACAATGTTCTCTAGTGGCTAAAAATGATATGGTTTATATTAGATGCCTTATAAGTAACTGTTATGGAGCTGTACTGAATTCATGTACTTAAAGAGACTCTGTAACAAAATTTTCAGCCTTTTTTCTTCTATCCTATGAGTTCCTATACCTGTTCTAATGTGGTCTGGATTACTGCAGCCTTTCCTAGTTGCACAGTGGCTGTATTATCTCTGTTATCTAATCTAATCTTCTTTCCTTTGTCAGCTTTGTTGGCTCAGGCAGGAATGTGCTGCTCTGCTGTGATAGGTAGAAGTTATACACACCCTCTTTACGCCCACTCCAGGCTCTGTATGAGTCACAGACTGAGCTTCTCTCAGCCTATCACATGCTGGTTAGCAGCCATATTTCTTGTTTGTAAACACTGCCTAAAACTGTCAATTACAAACCAGGATTGCAGCAGGGAGTGGCAGAAACAGCAAAGAGGGGCCCAGGAGAACATAAGGAATAGAATGGTATGCTTTTTATTGTAAGAATTTTAAAGTACAGATTCTCTTTAAAACATGAATTAATGGAATCAAATACACTAAGAATCCTTTAAAAATAGTATTCATACTATAAATCCTTGAGGCTAGGTTCACAGTGGTCAGTTGTATAACATACGCGTTATAATGCATTGTGACCTGCAATGGAGACTCGACATAGACTTTAATACAAAGCCTGCATGCAGTGAGTTAGAATAGCACGATCAGTTACAATGCAGTACTGTGAACAGGCACATAGAATTGTATGGGCAGTGAGTTCACATGCATAATTACTCTGCAATGCAGCTGACCAATGTGAACAGGGCCTACACTACTTAAGGACCGAGCTATTTGAAATCTACGCCCTGTTTTTGTGGTCACCTGGATGGCAGGGTGTAGATTTCAATTAGCATCCGCTGTTTCCGTTGCTCCCGACGATCTCGCCGCCTAATCCCTGCTGTCTGTTGCAACACATCACAGGGCTCTGCCTGTTTCTATGATGGCAGAGCCCTGTGAGCGGGTCAGGAGATGATTTCATTGGCTCCTGGCCCTGTCTTTCAATGTAAGCCGCTCCCATTGGCTTACATTGAAAGACAGGATCAAGAGCCAATGAGAGCGGCTCCTGATCGGCTCACAGGAACTCTGCCGTCATAGAGACAGCAGAGTAGGTGGCCCAGGATGCCAACTTGCGGTGGTGACGGCGGTTGCGACAGGTATGTGTGGTGATTCGTCGGTATTCCGTCTGGATTCCACCGTTTCTTATGTACTTACCTGGGGCTTCCTCCAGGCCCCTGTAGTCTGTGGGCTACCTCTGTGTCTGTCCGATCACGTCCATTCTCCCATAGTAAGCCCCGGTTACTGTGCAGGCACAGAATGCTCCAAGCCACGGAAGGAGGCACACGGCCAGGGCCACACATGTGCAGTTGTCCCCGACTATCGAGGCTGATAGCGGAGAACGGAGGGGACTTGACGTACACCAAGAGAGCCCACAGACTAAAGGGAGCCAGAGGAAGCCCCAGGTAAGTATATATACTTGTGGTGTCTTCATCACTGGTTTACTTTAAAAATATACATGTGCATTTCAATGTTAAAATATTTGTGCTCTCTTAGCTTTGTTTGCATGTGAGGTTCTATTATTAAGGTGAGACGAGCTTCTAATGTGAAGAGTGGTTGATATCCCATAATTCTCTTTAATTATTTGTGCTTAACCCCTTATTTGGGATATTACCCCTTTATGTAGCACAGAGACATAGAACTGGGTATTAGGTTTTGGTGTTGTCCTTTCTGTTGTGCCGTTCTGGAACATGGTAGTGTTTTCTCTTCTTATGAAACAGGGAACGTTTTAACTTTCATGCACAGCTTCTTAATAATGTAACCCTACAGAAAATACCTAAAGAGATGAGAAATATAACACAAACAAAATGTTCATAAAGAGACCATTGAAAATTGAACCAAGCTTAGAGGATTTAAAATTGTAAATGAAATCAGAAGTACATTTCTACACTACACAAAGCTGAAAACAAGACAAATAATGGCACCTCAGGAGAAAGCCATTCCCCAAGGTGTACACCTCAGTGACTTGACAAGAGATTGGATTACAGCCCCTGGCAAAAACAAATTCTTATTAATGAGCTTGTGGCTGATTTATCAGCGTAAAGCAGTGTGGGCTGTATTTGCTATAGTGTATGCAACTGTTGCAGCAACTGAGCACAAGAGAGCAGCATATAGTATATACAACAAATATAAAAAAACATGCAGTGCAAATGTTCTTTTCTATAAATCCTACAATAATCAGTTATTGTTTAAAGGTACTTTTACACTACTGTATAACCATTGCATAACCAGAAATATAGGATGGCAACGGTGATAAAACGTCACATCGCATGTTATCTGTGTGATGTGACATGTGTGTCACATCACACAGATAACATGCAATATGACGTTTTATCACCGTTGCCATCCTATATTTTAGTATACAGTCCATAGAATAATGCGTGCACTGCACCCATAACCGCATGTATCGTCCTGCGGTAACGCACTGTTTGCTACACGTTATCCCAATGGAAATCGTTGTACCGCAAACGCAAGAGTGTGGGAAGCACCGTTATATTTCAGTTGCGCACAACAGACTAAGGCCGATCCAATGGCCTTTTCCTTCAGTTTTCCACCTAGTTGATATTTTCACATCTTATCAATAAAATGCATTTTAAGCCACCAGCAAGGAAGAACATACATAATTTTGATAGTACTTTTTGACCTACTTTTTGGTACTTTTTCAATTGCAGGTACTGAAAAGTTATTTTAAATTCCGATAATAATAATCCGAACATTTGTATAGCGCTTTTCTCCAGTCATACTCAAAGCGCTCAAGAGCTGCAGCCACTAAGGACGTGCTGAAGAGGCAACCCTGCATTGTTATGGGGTCTTGCCTTGAACCCCTTACTGAATAGGTACTGACCCTACCCAGCATTCGAACCCTGGTCTCCCGTGTCAAAGGCGGTGCCCAGAAGATAAAAAATTATCTCCCAGGAGAAAACTTAGAAAAATTTGATTATATATTTACATAGTTAGTTTGGTTGAAAAAAGACATTCGTCCATCAAGTCCAACCAGAAAAAATAAAACACCATACTGAACCTGCACATTTCCCAGTTGATCCAGGGGAAGGCAAAAAAACCTTACAAGGCCTGGGACAGTTAGCCTCAAAAGGGATAAAATCCTTCCCAATTTCAGATGGCAGTCAGATAAATCCCAGGATCAACCCTTCCGGGAATTACCTAAAAATTATAGCCGTGGATGCCCTTCAATGCAAGGAAAGCATGCAAGCCCTCTTTAAATGCAGATATAGAGTTTGCCATAACTACTTCCTAAGGTAAGATGTTCCAGATTTTAACCACTCTCACTGTGAAGGACCCCTTTCTAAATAGATGGCAAAAACTTTTTTTCCTCCACATGCAAATCTTGTCCCCTTGTCCGTCGTACAACCCTAGGGAAAAAAGCTCATCTGACAAGCCTTTGTATTGCCCTCTGATGTATTCATAGATGTTAGGGCCAGAGCACACCAAAAACCACTAGCGTATCCTCAAACTCTAGTGGTTTTTAAAGCAGTTTTTCAGAGCGATTCTAGGCATGTTTGGAGTGATTTTCAAAATTTTAAAGATATCACAAAGTACTGCGTCAACCATACAGGGTGCACATGAACAGCAACTCACTGTGGTTGCGCATACAAGTAAAGTTCCAGATTATGAAAGCAGTATATTAAGCTCTCCACATCCATCAGAATCTAGACAGAAGACACAAAGCTTCCATAGCGTAATACTGTCACTTCAACCAATTTTCATCAGAAGCTGCATAAAATCAATAAGCATATACACCAAGAATCCTCAAGGAAAAGGACTGGTGCTCACCAGATACGAGGTGGGTCTAGCGATTTGGCTGTCATCCAGCCTCAGTATAGTACACGTAGGCAGGTTTCACAAGTAGGACTTTTATTCCAACAAATCCATCAACAAGACTTTGTAGATAAAGATACCCAGCATGGCTGCTCTCCGGGGCACTAGTGCATAGGCCTGCTTCCCGGCTAGTGCCATAACCCCTGCTGGGCAGGAAGTACGTCACTGGGATTCCCATTGGCCCCCGCATGCACACCGCATCGCACCGTGATCCCGTCATGCAGACTTGCTGTCTCACCCATTGACTTGCATTGCTGCTGCATAATTCATGTGGCAGGCACGGATCATGAGGTAATGCACTGCAGACTTTGCGGTGGTATTGTGCTGGTTTTGCTTCTTTTAGTACCGTGTGTCGCATCATGTGAACGGTGCAGGTTTCTGAATACTTGCATGGCCCTTGCGACGGAGAAGTGGCTGGGAAGCATAACAAGGTTTGACAGAGCGCGTAGGTGTGCAATGGGCCTGAAATAAAAGAAACCTGTCTGTGTAGAACCCCAGAAAGTTGCCTAGTGATTTAGCCCTCTGCACCAGCTTAGAATTTAAAAATCAGTTTCTTGGGTAACTTTTTTTTTATTCCCAAATATTTGTATTTATACTATTATTTAGTATAAATAAGTGACAACACACGACAAATGAAGTTAACAAGGTTATGCTTATTTTGAGAAAGTCTATTAAAAAAGATCTGAAGTGCAAATAAACTGATGAGGGGGAAAAAAGCCCACTTGTCTATGATCCTAGTCCTAACTTGGTCTTTACTGGAATACCACACACTTACATTGTGTTTAAAAGCTGACAATCTAAGTTTAAAGTTTTTATTGCCTCAAATAAAGCACACATTTTTTAATGTTTTACAGCTCTCATAAATACCAATGTTAAAGCACTGTATTTGTTCTCTGCACTTAGAACTATTTCTCTGCTATTCAAGTTTTATGGTCTATAATTAGTTATCAATGAGAGTTATGCTGCAGTCCGGTTACAGTCCAATTTAAAGGGAACCTAAAGTGAATTAAATCTGGCCAGTTTAATTTGCCTGGGGCTTCTTCCAGTCCTCTGTAGTCCTTCTGGGCCCTCGCCGTCATTCTGCACTGCTCTATTTAGCTGCTTTGCCCCTACGAAATCTGCATTGGCCGCCCCATGCCGCATGCCCCCTCCATCGCGCTCTTGGGGTCAGAAGCATTCTGCACTTGAGCAGTAATTAAAAATTGCTACTGACCCACTGGCTGAGTTGAACAGCTTTCAGAAGGGGACAGCAACTGAACGGAGCAGCACTGAATGACTTAGAAGCACCAGAATATGCTTGGAAGAACAAAGAGAAATCGAGAGCCCGATATGGTGTAGTATTGTTAAGTTGGTTGTGGTTAAAAGCAAAATATTTAGATATACTCACAAACATGGGTTACCCATAGGCAACCACTTCAAGTGCAGGTGGGGAGTATTAGAACCTGACCCCACTCAGGTTTTTAAGATGTCGCTCTCTGTAGATAGGAAACGGGGTAGCACCCCTCCACCGAGGGTGGGCTCAAGATTTCAGCAAGGCTTGGTGTACAGAGGCGCCAGAGTAGAATAAAAACGTTTAAAAACCGTTTTTTTTTATTAGAGTTTTCATGCAGTGATAATGTACCTAGAGAGGATGCCTATCATAAGACTCTACACAAAGTGCATTCAGTGTGGAAATAGGAAACAAAACATATGAACACCACTGCCATTGTAAATGTTGATCTGCTGTTTCATTTGCACGATCTACAGAAGTACAGTAAACCATTTGTGGAGAATCGCAAAAGGTCCTTACACCCATGTTATAGCAAAATGCTAACTACATCAATTTAAATTATTTTTTTTCAGTGTCCTACAACCAACTGCCAGAAAAACTCAGTGTTGCTATGTCAAGTACATCTTCACACAACCTGCTCCATCCATGTTGTACAATCTCACTTGTGGCACGTGATGATATTACGCTTTAACATCATCTACTTTATTAGAAAAACATGGTAGGTTGTTTATGGCAATTATTAAACCATCAGCTACTTGGCAACTGCGATGACCACTCATATGTGTCCCACTGCAAAAGGCTGAGAATAAGGCACTTCATGAGTCTTGGACAGTAGTACTTGAATTTTAATACAATAAAGCTTTATATAATTTTTTTCTTTGGCAGGTGTTCTCTAAGTTATAGAAACTTTCTCAAGTGTCCTTTGCTTCTGAACACAAAATAATTTCTACTTTCCACAACAACAATGCTTGTGTCAACTGGGTTTAAAGGGAGTTATAGGCTCGAATGCCCTTAAAAGGTGCATGAAGTGACGTGTAACATGATGAATTAACATCTGTATGTACAGTCCCAGTTCTACATAGAACTTAGCTCTGTTCCTTTTTCTTCTTTCGCAGAAACAGCTAAGAACCCAGGGCTACAAATAAAACTAAATTTGGCCAGTTTAACTTACCTGGGCTTCTTCCAGCCCCCTTAAGTCCTTCTGGTGCTTCTAGATTTCAGCAAGGCTTGGTGTACAGAGGCGCCAGAGTAGAATAAAAACGTTTAAAAACCGTCTAAAAGAGGGGGATTTTCAGGTGGACTTACCTCCCTCAAAAATATAAAACTCAATTGAGTCACAATATATCAATACAAAAATATTTTATTGAACTCCACTTAGTGCAACGCGTTTCGCAGGTGTGGTCCTGCTTCATCAGGCAAACAGGAGTATAACTATAAAACAAACAGAAATATATACAAACATAATGACCCATAGAAATAGCTTAAAATAAAGGCGCAGTTTAAAAACATAAGAAGACATGATAAAATTGTAACATTTTTGGTCGCAGTGTAGTAAAAACTCGCTCTGTCTAAAAATTGCATCTAATTGATCATAAAATATGCAAAAGAATCCAAAGTGTACACAAAAGTTAATAAATATCCATAGTTGTCAATTGATATGCTAAAGTTCATCAGCTTACAGATTAAAGGATAGTCAGTTTAGTAAGTATAACATATAGTACTATTTTATGGCCCTAGAGCTTACTTGCAAGAAGAATTACTAACAGTCTAAACTGATATAATAAAATTCAGCACCTCAGCAAGAGTGACTTACCTCAATGGGTCTAGATGCAGAAGTGAGCGCCTCTGTGTAGATGTGCGAGGGGGCTCTGCTTATATAGGGAGTGTGGTTGCACTAATTGATCCTAATGCACCAATCAAAATCTGCCATGTCAGCAAGGCGTGCCAATTTGGGTACACCTGGAAGTGGTCATAAGGCTGGAACGCACACATGGACATCAAGGCAGCATGGTGGTATAGTGGTTAGCACTCTCGCCTTGCAAGTGCTGGGTACCTGGTTTGAATCCCAGCCAAGTCAACATCTGCAAGCTTTTTTTTTTTATATATATTATATTAAGTCTCATTAATTATAGTAGTATATGAACTCTGCGAGTGGGCAGTATCTATGTAAGGACTAGTCACTGGTATTCGTTGTTAAAAAATCATCATAAAAAAAAAAAAAAATTATATATATATATTGAATGAAAAAAGATGTCATATTGCATTATTTGTGAAACTGCTAGTAAACTAATAGATCAGAAGAGACTATATATTGTTAACACCAGTTTTTGGGGTGATCAGATAACAGTGTCACCATCTAGTGGTGAAAGTATATATGATAGCCCAGGTTATGTAAAATGCTGGATAAAAGTGATACTAAAAGCTCTGAATTTGATACAAGCAACATAAGAATCAAACACAAGTTAAAATGGCAATTATAAAATTATATAAAATATTATTAAACAGATTAAATGGGAGAAGATAAGATCATAAAGTAAAAGAGAGGACCATTAAAACAGTATAAAATTGTGAGTACTAAAAATCAGGTATTTTATAGAATTAGATGGGGGGTTGGATCAGAAGATTTTCTCAAGAACCTCATTTAACCCCATGGGTACTAAGGTCTTCAGAATTTGGATCCAGTACATCTCCCTATGCCGCAATATCTCAAAAGCATTGGTGGTATTAGTGGGTAGGGCTTCTATTAGGGTGATCGTGAACAAGTGGGGGTTTTTGAGGTGATGGGTACCAAAGTGGCGAGACACGCTGTGCAGTGCATAGTTGTTGATTATATTTCTCTTGTGTTGCCCAATGCAGCTCCTGGTGGTCTGGGTAGTACGTCCGATATATTGTAACTTACACGGGCATGAAATTAAATAAATTACATTCCTTGTTTCGCATGTTATAGTCTGTTTTATTGTGTACTGGGTATTGGTTGTGAATGATTGGAAAGTGTCTGTTTGTGTAATGAAGGTGCAAGCTTGGCAACGGGGCTTTTTGCAGGTATAAGATCCTGGGCGTGAGGGATTGGTAGATTGTCCTGGGGTGTTGGAAGGAGGGTTCTTTAATCTACTTGGGGCCAGTAGATACCTACTGGCCCCAAGATGTCATATTGCCAGTAGATACCTACTGGCCCCAAGTAGATTAACCACTTCCCGACCGCCTAACGCACAGAGGCGGCCGGGAAGTGGAGCCCTTAAGGACCGGCTCACCCACAGAGGCGGCGGTCCATTTAAGGGCATGGGCGGAGCGATCGCGTCATCCGTGACGCGATCCTCCGCCGGCGCCTGTCACCGCTCGCTCGCCGCAACATCCCGCCGGCTATACGGAAGCGCCGGCGGGATGTTAACCCCGCGATCGCCGCATACAAAGTGTATAATACACTTTGTAATGTTTACAAAGTGTATTATACAGGCTGCCTCCTGCCCTGGTGATCCCAGTGTCCGAGGGACCACCAGGGCAGGCTGCTGCCACCCTAGTCTGCACCCAAGCACACTGATTTCTCCCCCCCCTGCCCCAGGTCGCCCACAGCACCCATCAGACCCCCCCCCTGCCCACCCCCCAGACCCCTGTTTGCACCCAATCACCCCCCTAATCACCCATCAATCACTCCCTGTCACTATCTGTCAACGCTATTTTTTTTTTATCCCCCCCCCCTGCTCCCTGCCCCCTCCTGATCACCCCCCACCCCTCAGATTCTCCCCAGACCCCCCCCCCCAGACCACCCCCCCCTGTTTACTGTATGCATCTATCCCCCTGATCACCTGTCAATCACCCGTCAATCACCCGTCAATCACCCCCTGTCACTGCCACCCATCAATCAGCCCCTAACCTGCCCCTTGCGGGCAATCTGATCACCCCCCCACACCAATAGATCGCCCACAGATCCGACATCAGATCACCTCCCAAATCCATTGTTTACATCTATTCTCTCCTCTAAACACCCACTAATTACCCATCAATCACCCATCAATCACCCCCTATCACCACCTGTCACTGTTACCTATCAGATCAGACCCTAATCTGCCCCTTGCGGGCACCCAATCACCCGCCTACACGCTCAGATTGCCCTCAGACCCCCCCTTATCAATTCGCCAGTGCATTAATTACATCTGTTCTTCCCTGTAATAACCCACTGATCACCTGTCAATCACCTGCCAATCACCTATCACCCATCAATCTCCCCCTGTCACCCCCGTCACTGCCACCCATCAATCAGCCCCTAACCTGCCCCTTGCGGGCAATCTGATCACCCACCCACACCATTAGATCGCCCGCAAACCCGCCGTCAGATTACCTCCCAAATGTATCGTTTACATCTGTTATCTTCTCTAAACACCCACTAATTACCCATCAATCACGCATCAATCACCCCCTATCACCACCTGTCACTGTTACCCATCAGATCAGACCCTAATCTGCCCCTTGCGGGCACCCAATCGCCCGCCTACACGCTCAGATTGCCCTCAGACCCCCCCTTATCAATTCGCCAGTGCAATATTTACATCTGTCCTTCCCTGTAATAACCCACTGATCACCTGTCAATCACCTGCCAATCACCTATCACCCATCAATCACCCCCTGTCACTGCCACCCAACAATCAGCCCCTAACCTGCCCCTTGCGGGCAAACTGATCACCCACCCACACCAATAGATCGCCCGCAGATCCGACATCAGATCACCACCCAAGCGCAGTGTTTCCATCTATTCTCTCCTCTAAACACCCACTAATTACCCATCAATCACCCATCAATCACCCCCTATCACCACCTGTCACTGTTACCCATCAGATCAGACCCTAATCTGCCCCTTGCGGGCACCCAATCGCCCGCCTACACGCTCAGATTGCCCTCAGACCCCCCCTTATCAATTCGCCAGTGCAATATTTACATCTGTTCTCCCCTGTAATAACCCACTGATTACCTGTCAATCACCTATCAATCACCCATCAATCACCCCCTGTCACTGCCACCCATCAATCACCCCCTGTCACTGCCACCCATCAATCACCCGCTGTCACTGCCACCCATCAATCAGCCCCTAACCTGCCCCTTGCGGGCAAACTGATCACCCACCCACACCAATAGATCGCCCGCAGATCCAACATCAGATCACCACCCAAGCGCAGTGTTTCCATCTATTCTCTACCCTAAACACCCACTAATTACCCATCAATCACCCCCTGTCACTGCTACCTATCAGATTAGACCCTTATCTGCCCCTAGGGCACTCAATCACCCGCCCACACCCTCAGAATGCCCTCAGACCCCAGCCCTGATCACCTCGCCAGTGCATTGCTTGCATCTATTCCCCCCTCTAATCACACCTTGAGACACCCATCAATCACCTCCTGTCACCCCCTAGCACACCTACCCATCAGATCAGGCCCCAATTTGCCCCGTGTGGGCTCCTGATCACTCGGCCAAACCCTCAGACCCCCTTCCGATCACCTCCCCAGTGCATTGATTGCATCTATTTTCCCCTCTAACCACCCCCTGAGACACCCATCAATCACCTCCTGTCACCCCCCTAGCACTCCTATCCATCAGATCAGGCCCAATACAACCTGTCATCTAAAAGGCCACCCTGCTTATGACCGGTTCCACAAAATTCGCCCCCTCATAGACCACCTGTCATCAAAATTTGCAGATGCTTATACCCCTGAACAGTCATTTTGAGACATTTGGTTTCCAGACTACTCACGGTTTTGGGCCTGTAAAATGCCAGGGCGGTATAGGAACCCCACAAGTGACCCCATTTTAGAAAAAAAAGACACCCCAAGGTATTCTGTTAGGTGTATGACGAGTTCATAGAAGATTTTATTTTTTGTCAAAAGTTAGCGGAAATTAATTTTTATTGTTTTTTTTTCACAAAGTGTCATTTTTCACTAACTTGTGACAAAAAATAAAATCTTCTATGAACTCGCTATACACCTAACGGAATACCTTGGGGTGTCTTCTTTCTAAAATGGGGTCACTTGTGGGGTTCCTATACTGCCCTGGCATTTTAGGGGCCCTAAACCGCGAGGAGTAGTCTAGAAAACAAATGCTTCAAAATGACCTGTGAATAGGACGTTGAGCCCCTTAGCGCACCTAGGCTGCAAAAAAGTGTCACACATGTGGTACCGCCGTACTCAGGAAAAGTAGTATAATGTGTTTTGGGGTGTATTTTTACACATACCCATGCTGGGTGGGAGAAATTTCTATGTAAATGGACAATTGTGTGTAAAAAAATCAAACAATTGTCATTTACAGAGATATTTCTCCCACTTAGCATGGGTATGTGTAAAAATACACCCCAAAACGCATTATACTACTTCTCCTGAGTACAGCGGTACCACATGTGTGGCACTTTTTTACACCCTAAGTACGCTAAGGGGCCCAAAGTCCAATGAGTACCTTTAGGATTTCACAGGTCATTTTGCGACATTTGGTTTCAAGACTACTCCTCACGGTTTAGGGCCCCTAAAATGCCAGGGCAGTATAGGAACACCACAAATGACCCCATTTTAGAAAGAAGACACCCCAAGGTATTCCGTTAGGAGTATGGTGAGTTCATAGAAGTTTTTATTTTTTGTCACAAGTTAGCGGAAAATGACACTTTGTGAAAAAAAACTATTAAAATCAATTTCCGCTAACTTGTGACAAAAAAAGAAAAACTTCTATGAACTCACCATACTCCTAACGGAATACCTTGGGGTGTCTTCTTTCTAAAATGGGGTCATTAGTGGGGTTCCTATACTGCCCTGGCATTTTAGGGGCCCTAAACCGTGAGGAGTAGTCTTGAAACAAAAATGACCTGTGAAATCCTAAAGGTACTCATTGGACTTTATGCCCCTTAGTGCAGTTAGGGTGCAAAAAAGTGCCACACATGTGGTATCGCCGTACTCGGGAGAAGTAGTACAATGTGTTTTGGGGTGTATTTTTACACATACCCATGCTGGGTGGGAGAAATACCTCTGTAAATGACAATCTTTTGATTTTTTTACACACAATTGTCCATTTACAGAGGTATTTCTCCCACCCAGCATGGGTATGTGTAAAAATACACCTCAAAACACATTGTACTACTTCTCCCGAGTATGGCGATACCACATGTGTGGCACTTTTTTGCACCCTAACTGCGCTAAAGGGCCCAAAGTCCAATGAGCACCTTTAGGATTTCACAGGTCATTTTGAGAAATTTCGTTTCAAGACTACTCCTCACGGTTTAGGGCCCCTAAAATGCCAGGGCAGTATAGGAACCCCACAAATGACCCCATTTTAGAAAGAAGACACCCCAAGGTATTCCGTTAGGAGTATGGTGAGTTCATAGAAGATTTTATTTTTTGTCAAAAGTTAGCGGAAATTGATTTTAATTGTGTTTTTTCACAAAGTGTCATTTTCCGCTAACTTGTGACAAAAAATAAAATCTTCTATGAACTCGCCATACTACTAACGGAATACCTTGGGGTGTCTTCTTTCTAAAATGGGGTCATTTGTGGGGTTCCTATACTGCCCTGGCATTTTAGGGGCCCTAAACCGTGAGGAGTAGTCTTGAAACGAAATTTCTCAAAATGACCTGTGAAATCCTAAAGGTACTCATTGGACTTTGGGCCCTTTAGCGCAGTTAGGGTGCAAAAAAGTGCCACACATGTGGTATCACCGTACTCAGGAGAAGTAGTATAATGTGTTTTGTGGTGTATTTTTACACATACCCATGCTGAGTGGGAGAAATATCTCTGTAAATGGACAATTGTGTGTAAAAAAAATTAACAAATTGTCATTTACAGAGATATTTCTCCCACCCAGAATGGGTATGTGTAAAAATACACCCCAAAACACATTATACTACTTCTCCTGAGTACGGCAATACCACATGTGTGGCACTTTTTTGCAGCCTAACTGCGCTAAGGGGTCCAAAGTCCAACGAGCACCTTTAGGCTTTACAGGGGTGCTTACAATTTAGCACCCCCCAAAATGTCAGGACAGTAAACACACCCCACAAATGATCCCATTTTGGAAAGTAGACCCTTCAAGGTATTCAGAGAGGGGCATGGTGAGTCCGTGGCAGATTTCATTTTTTTTTGTCGCAAGTTAGAAGAAATGGAAACTTTTTTTTTTTTTTTTTCCTCACAAAGTGTCATTTTCCGCTTACTTGTGACAAAAAATAATATCTTCTATGAACTCACTATGCCTCTCAGTGAATACTTTGGGATGTCTTCTTTCCAAAATGGGGTCATTTGGGGGGTATTTATACTATCCTGGAATTCTAGCCCCTCATGAAACATGACAGGGGGTCAGAAAAGTCAGAGATGCTTGAAAATGGGAAAATTCACTTTTTGCACCATAGTTTGTAAACGCTATAACTTTTACCCAAACCAATAAATATACACTGAATGGGTTTTTTTTTATCAAAAACATGTTTGTCCACATTTTTCGCGCTGCATGTATACAGAAATTTTACTTTATTTGAAAAATGTCAGCACAGAAAGTTAAAAAAATCATTTTTTTGCCAAAATTCATGTCTTTTTTGATGAATATAATAAAAAGTAAAAATCGCAGGAGCAATCAAATAGCCCCAAAAGAAAGCTGTATTAGTGACAAGAAAAGGAGCCAAAATTCATTTAGGTGGTAGGTTGTATGAGCGAGCAATAAACCGTGAAAGCTGCAGTGGTCTGAATGGAAAAAAAGTGGCCGGTCCTTAAGGGGTAGAAAGCCCTAGGTCCTCAAGTGGTTAAAGAACCCTCCTTCCAACACCCCAGGACAATCTACCAATCCCTCACGCCCAGGATCTTATACCTGCAAAAAGCCCCGTTGCCAAGCTTGCACCTTCATTACACAAACAGACACTTTCCAATCATTCACAACCAATACCCAGTACACAATAAAACAGACTATAACATGCGAAACAAGGAATGTAATTTATTTAATTTCATGCCCGTGTAAGTTACAATATATCGGACGTACTACCCAGACCACCAGGAGCCGCATTGGGCAACACAAGAGAAATATAATCAACAACTATGCACTGCACAGCGTGTCTCGCCACTTTGGTACCCATCACCTCAAAAACCCCCACTTGTTCACGATCACCCTAATAGAAGCCCTACCCACTAATACCACCAATGCTTTTGAGATATTGCGGCATAGGGAGATGTACTGGATCCAAATTCTGAAGACCTTAGTACCCATGGGGTTAAATGAGGTTCTTGAGAAAATCTTCTGATCCAACCCCCCATCTAATTCTATAAAATACCTGATTTTTAGTACTCACAATTTTATACTGTTTTAATGGTCCTCTCTTTTACTTTATGATCTTATCTTCTCCCATTTAATCTGTTTAATAATATTTTATATAATTTTATAATTGCCATTTTAACTTGTGTTTGATTCTTATGTTGCTTGTATCAAATTCAGAGCTTTTAGTATCACTTTTATCCAGCATTTTACATAACCTGGGCTATCATATATACTTTCACCACTAGATGGTGACACTGTTATCTGATCACCCCAAAAACTGGTGTTAACAATATATAGTCTCTTCTGATCTATTAGTTTACTAGCAGTTTCACAAATAATGCAATATGACATCTTTTTTCATTCAATATATATATATAATTTTTTTTTTTTTTTATGATGATTTTTTAACAACGAATACCAGTGACTAGTCCTTACATAGATACTGCCCACTCGCAGAGTTCATATACTACTATAATTAATGAGACTTAATATAATATATATAAAAAAAAAAAGCTTGCAGATGTTGACTTGGCTGGGATTCAAACCAGGTACCCAGCACTTGCAAGGCGAGAGTGCTAACCACTATACCACCATGCTGCCTTGATGTCCATGTGTGCGTTCCAGCCTTATGACCACTTCCAGGTGTACCCAAATTGGCACGCCTTGCTGACATGGCAGATTTTGATTGGTGCATTAGGATCAATTAGTGCAACCACACTCCCTATATAAGCAGAGCCCCCTCGCACATCTACACAGAGGCGCTCACTTCTGCATCTAGACCCATTGAGGTAAGTCACTCTTGCTGAGGTGCTGAATTTTATTATATCAGTTTAGACTGTTAGTAATTCTTCTTGCAAGTAAGCTCTAGGGCCATAAAATAGTACTATATGTTATACTTACTAAACTGACTATCCTTTAATCTGTAAGCTGATGAACTTTAGCATATCAATTGACAACTATGGATATTTATTAACTTTTGTGTACACTTTGGATTCTTTTGCATATTTTATGATCAATTAGATGCAATTTTTAGACAGAGCGAGTTTTTACTACACTGCGACCAAAAATGTTACAATTTTATCATGTCTTCTTATGTTTTTAAACTGCGCCTTTATTTTAAGCTATTTCTATGGGTCATTATGTTTGTATATATTTCTGTTTGTTTTATAGTTATACTCCTGTTTGCCTGATGAAGCAGGACCACACCTGCGAAACGCGTTGCACTAAGTGGAGTTCAATAAAATATTTTTGTATTGATATATTGTGACTCAATTGAGTTTTATATTTTTGAGGGAGGTAAGTCCACCTGAAAATCCCCCTCTTTTAGACGGTTTTTAAACGTTTTTATTCTACTCTGGCGCCTCTGTACACCAAGCCTTGCTGAAATCTAGAAGCACCAGAAGGACTTAAGGGGGCTGGAAGAAGCCCAGGTAAGTTAAACTGGCCAAATTTAGTTTTATTTGTAGCCCTGGGTTCTTAGCTGTTTCTGCGAAAGAAGAAAAAGGAACAGAGCTAAGTTCTATGTAGAACTGGGACTGTACATACAGATGTTAATTCATCATGTTACACGTCACTTCATGCACCTTTTAAGGGCATTCGAGCCTATAACTCCCTTTAAACCCAGTTGACACAAGCATTGTTGTTGTGGAAAGTAGAAATTATTTTGTGTTCAGAAGCAAAGGACACTTGAGAAAGTTTCTATAACTTAGAGAACACCTGCCAAAGAAAAAAATTATATAAAGCTTTATTGTATTAAAATTCAAGTACTACTGTCCAAGACTCATGAAGTGCCTTATTCTCAGCCTTTTGCAGTGGGACACATATGAGTGGTCATCGCAGTTGCCAAGTAGCTGATGGTTTAATAATTGCCATAAACAACCTACCATGTTTTTCTAATAAAGTAGATGATGTTAAAGCGTAATATCATCACGTGCCACAAGTGAGATTGTACAACATGGATGGAGCAGGTTGTGTGAAGATGTACTTGACATAGCAACACTGAGTTTTTCTGGCAGTTGGTTGTAGGACACTGAAAAAAAATAATTTAAATTGATGTAGTTAGCATTTTGCTATAACATGGGTGTAAGGACCTTTTGCGATTCTCCACAAATGGTTTACTGTACTTCTGTAGATCGTGCAAATGAAACAGCAGATCAACATTTACAATGGCAGTGGTGTTCATATGTTTTGTTTCCTATTTCCACACTGAATGCACTTTGTGTAGAGTCTTATGATAGGCATCCTCTCTAGGTACATTATCACTGCATGAAAACTCTAATAAAAAAAACTGAAGTTTTCAGCACAGTAAGGTGCCCTTAAATGTCTGGAGCTCTCTGCATATATATGTCTTATAGAAAATTGCTGTAAACTCTTGCTGGTGGGTGTTAGAAGCATTTGAGTGTACCCAAGGCAACATGTGACATGATGAGATAAACATGTAGATGTACAGTGCAAAACATATTAGTAACCATACTGATTTTCTTATTGTGTTTTTGCTGCCTGAAAGAGTTAATTTTCAAGCATGCAAGTGGCAGTTTGTCTTGTCAGGAATATAGTACACCTCAGTGATAAGCAAATTACAACCATAACAGTTTTCCTGGCAGAATACAACTTCTGAGGGCAGGGAAAAATAGAAAAGAGTTAGTAGTTAATGTATTTAACTCAGGGACACTTAACACATTAGCAAATTCAATAGAGTTATCTCGTTTGAGATAAGTGCACTGCAGAACGTGTTCTGTAAATTCTTGGAATGCTTTGATCTCTCTCTAGATAGCAGAAAATATAGAAACTGAAAGCAGAAGTCCTCTGTTATTGTCTCACACTGCCCCCTAGTGACAAGTGGCCATAAATACACATTACAGCAGGACTAACTAGAAACAGGAAAACGTAACAAATAGGAAATAAAAAAAAGTGCTAAAATAAATTGGCCAGGAGCACTTGCAAGCCTCTAAATACATTGGCTGCTAAAGGGTTAATAGGCTGCCATTGAGCAGAGACAATAAAACAATCAACCTACTTTGTAAATGTTTAAATATAAACCATGAGGGATCTAAACAAATCATTTTTAGGAGTAGGAGGATAAATACAGTTAACTATCTCACCAGTTTATTTTCACCTCTGAAATCTCTGTGTGCCAAAATTTCCTGCTGTGACCAGATAACTGTTGGTTTTAATTATAAAACAATTTCATTTGCTACAAGCCGCGCTCAGATGGTGTGTGTGTGTGTAATTACCTTATTTTTTGGACAGTAAGACGCACTTTTTTACCCCCCAAAAGAGTGGGAAAATGTTGGTGCGTCTAGTGGTCCGAATGTGGCCTCACAGCCTCCCCAAAAATGAATCCCTGGCAGTCTAGTGGTCCCCTCCTCCCTCCCCGTGCACAGCGGCTGCAGCCTGATGTGTCACTCACCCTGCTCCATCACGGGTGCAGTGACCGCAGCAATGTCCCCAATGATCCTCCGATCCCTCCTGTGCACATCGGTTATAGCGTTTTTGCCACTCACCCAGCTCTATTGCGGGTGCAGTGACAGCGGCAATGTCCCGGGTTCCACTGATCCTTACCTCCTGTGCTGCGCTTCTCTCCATACTTCGGTAGGCATGGTTCCATACTGTAGCTTTAAGGGTCCCTCGTGTGATGACCTCGTCAAGCAAGGCCCCTTTGCTACAGTGTAGTACAATGCCTGCCGAAGTATGGAGAGAAGAGCTGCGGCTGTCAGAACACGCCAGACTGAGAAATGATAACGGGCTGCAGCCGCCGCGCACAGGAGGGAGGGATCAGAGGTACCCGGGACATTGCCGCTGTCACTGCACCTGTGATGGAGCAGGGTGAGTGACAAAACACTACACTCGCCGCGCACAGGAGGGATCAGAGGATCATCGGGGATATTGCTATGGTCACTTCACCCGCGATGGAGAAGGGTAAGTGACAAAACGATGCAGCTGACGCGCACGGGAAGGAGGGATGGGAGGAACCAGGGACATTGCTACTGTCACTGCACCGTGATGGAGCAGGGTGAGTGACAAAATGCTGCAGCCGCCATGCTTGGGAGGGAGGGATCAGAGGATCACCGGGGACATTGCTGCGGTCACTGCACTCCCAATGGAGCAGGGTGAGTGACATTTAGTTGGAGCCGCTGCGCAGTGGAGGGAGAGAGGGATAAAAGTTTTGGGCATCGCCTGGAGACACTGCAGCTGTCACCGCTCCTGCGATGGAGCATGCTGGGTGACATTAACATGCTGCCACTGCTGTGCACTGGTGGGAGGAAGGTATTGGGCATCACCTGGGGACATTGTAGCTGTCCCCACTCCCATGATGGAGCATGCTGGGTGACTGTAGTTCCTTTCAGTTTAGCTTCCATTGTTAGTTTCCCTGCTGTTGTATTCTGATCTCTCCATGGAACATAAGCAGACATACTGAATAATACCTGATTATCGATAGTGTTCGATAAAGCTTAGTGAATTGAGGCCAATGTAGGATAGTAGATTTGCAGTGACAAAAAGCTTCTGTTCATAGGGTGGCATCAACGGCATTTCTCTGGCAGGCATACATCTACAAGGGTCATCTGTCAAAATGGGTTTGAGATGTTGCCAATATTCTCCTATCAGCTTCTGTAACCTAAACCTCACACTAATTCTCGATGCGCACGATGCTGCCATTTATTTATTGTATTTATAAAGCACCAGCGTATTACACAGCGCTGAACAGCCACATATTGCACTGGGAGACCAAGCATTGTTTCCACTAGCTTCACAATTCTCAGGAACATTCAGCAGAGCTGCACCTGACAGACCTGAAGATGTTGCCATCTGTGATGAATTGCAGAACGTATCTAAGGGAAAGGAAAAATCTTACGATGGGTAAACCCTGACTAAATCATTTATAAATAAATATTGTAAAAGCAATTTTTTGCACTACTTATTTTCACTACTGTTCTTTCCCTGAGGCACCCAGGCGGCCCTATTCCAAGCAATATAATGTTCAGGTCTTCACATACATGTGACTGCAGAGTCTGAGCTCCGTTCCTCCTGTCTCTTGCATCAGGTATTATTCAGTATGTCTGCTTATGTTGCATGGAGAGATCAGAATACACAGTTACATAGCTTGAAAAAAAATCCATGCAGTTCATCCGCACTATAGAGCTCTAGTTTTCATTTAGAGTAGGCATAAGGGCTCTTTCACATCAGACAACGTGTGCAGGAGCCGTTCTCCTGCACGCGTTGAATAGCCCGCGGCGTGTCGTCGGGATGTTGCGGTGCGACGCAATCAGCGGCGGTAGCTATTAATTCACCCGACGGGAAAACGCCGTCTCCCGACGATAATAAGCTCCCGGGTGCGTCGAACCGCAACATACTGAAACGCAGCGTCGGGTGTGAAAGGTAAAATGAAAGTCTATGGACTTTCATTTTACCTTGGCTAAAGCAAAGTTTTGCATTTGTGTCAAAACGCAGGAAATGGGCTCTAGTGCGTCAAAACGCAGGAAACGCTCTAGTGTGAAAGAGCCCTAATAGCTAATAAAGTCTCCCGGTTTCCAATTGTTCTGAGAAGGAAACTAGATTATGTGCAGATGTATCAAGGTACATCCTCTATATTATGTCTAGCAATGTTCAGACTCTCGTCAGGCCAGTTGTTTACAATAAATATTTTACTTCATTCTAAAAAGTCCATAAATTTTAAATTCTCATTTAAAACTCATATTAAACATGCATTGACTATTAATTCATGTGTCTTTTGCTGAGCATGGGAACAGTCCTATCTCTTCACTATAAAATGAATAAGCCTCCTGACATTGCTGTAGGCCTGACAGCCTAAATAAAAAATAAGGAAAGGCTGGGAATACCGGTAAATCTCATGTCAGAAAACTGTACTATAATAGAATCTGTTTGGATATGTGCCAGCAAAGCACTGAGGAATTCTGGAGAATTGTTTTATTGCATTATTGAAGCCTGCTGCCCCTGGAACGTCTGTTTGATTGATTTCTGAGGCTTTTATTGTCTAAGTTTAGCTGGTGCTTTTTTTCTGGTGAGATGTTCAGTAATACTATGGTTATTCTTCACATGTGAACCTATCCACCTTTGCTTGCAGTGTAAGAACCTGCAAAATACTAATGTGAGGAATGTTTACCTACCAGACATTCCATGGGAGACAAAGATAACTCATTGATAAGTAGACATGCTGAGATCTGTTCCTAACTTTGCAGTTATTTCATTACAGCAATTTTGGGCTGATAAACAGAACACATAAAGGCCCAGAATCTGATTCTCACAGCAAATTTTCTGATGACCAGTGATTTTTTTTGTAAGCGATGGGCGATAATTTCTGCAATCTCGCGACGTGGGTACTGGCGTGCAATTACACGAATGACATTTGACGACGTATGGTGATAACGACCGTCATGACAAATCGGATTTTTAAGATCCAAGACGACTACCGCGCAAAGTACCACGATCGTTTGACCTCCCATTCACGCCCGCCACGTGACGCCGTGTCCTCCCATGGGTAGGAAGCTGGATCGGGGAACTTTGTTTGTCGAGAGGCGTCGCTATGAGGTTCCCAGATCCATCTTTAGATGAGTATTCAGCTTTAGATATAGGAGAGAACAAATAGTAGAATTATGTCCTAGATGTCATCTATTTTTTTATTTTATTTTTTAATTATGGTGGCCATAAACAATTCACTTTTTCAGGTTTGTTTGTTTTTTTCAACCAGATCGATTTTTTCACTTGATCCAATAATCAGAAACATCAAACCAATATACCTTACACTTATGATTGATTTTTCTGAAAATATCAAACAAATGATCGAATAAAACTTTCAGTTTTTATATTCTATCTGATTTTTCCAACACATCCGATCAGATATTTATTGGAAAAAAAATAGGAAAATCAATAATATTTTCTCGTTCGAAAAATGTTTCTTTTCTATTACTTACACAATGATTGTTTTTATTGGAAAACTGGGAAAAACAATCAATTTGATCATGTCGTGTATGACCACCTTTACTTGTACACTCATCAGATATATATATTCTCCATAGCATCCTATATTTTATTAGTGTACTTAGAGTGAAATTCCACAAATAGTTTTACATAGTGGGGTAAGGGGCTGGTACCTCTTTTAGGTTTTTGTTGCTGCTGTCCTTTGGCCCCTTTGAGAGAAATAAATGTTGAGAAATCTATCCAACAATGCCAGAGTCAGGGGCAAGCTAAACTTTTTTTGGGAGGGGGGGGGGGGGGAGTTGGCCAAGTTGAGAGTTGGAACTCCTCACAAGTTTCTGTTGCGGTTACATATGTCTTCTTTTCACACTGTAGTTTTATGAAAGTTCCAAGGACACAAAAAGAGGAAAACAGACAGCAAAATGAACACCAAAAGGTCCCAGGCTATCCAAAAACAAACATTAAAAAAATATATATATTATACCTTTGTATACATTGTACCTCAATACTGAGGACATGTTAGGGGACCAGCACACTAAGCATACATTTCCAGAAGGCTTATGCCTGGTACACTCCATGCAATTTCCCATCAGATAGATGGGTCGAATTGATTATTTCCAACAGGTCCGATCTGATTTCCAATTGTTTTTCCGATTAATTTTGTACAGAACGGATTAGAAAAATGATCAGAAAAACTATTGGAAATCAGATAGATTTGACCCGTCTATCTGACAGGAAATTGCATGGTGTGTACCACGCATTACAAAGCTGGATGTTCACTGTAGAGGGACCTAGAAAGCTAGTACTATGTACAGGAGCCCTGGAAAGCTGCGACACAGGATAAGGAGAATAATATGAGTCTTCAGCAGTGATCACCACACCATATTGTTACATCCTTTAAGTAATAAGATTCTCAGCAGTGTTTTCACTCCATGCAGATTTATTAGTAAAACAGCAAAACTCAGCCACATACAGATAAACTGCCACTTATCACCCCTGTGCAGTAATAAAGAAAAGGCTCCATTACAGTAACAGAGCATTTCATTTACTACTGCACATGCACATAGCTGATAAGAGGCAGTTTATCTGAATGTGGCTAAACGTTGCTGTTTAGCTCATAAATTAGCATAGAGATAATACACTGCTGAGAATATTTGTAATTTGTATTTAAAGGACTTCCGAGGCCAACTCAAAAAAAAGTTAAATACCTGCATCACATTTGAAGGCACGGAGGACGCCGTCTGCACCCTCCGTGCTGTTCCGCCTGGTCCCCGCCGCTCAATAGCCCCCCGGACCACATAGCCCGGGTCGGGCTCTCCTGCCTCCACTAACATGGCCGCATGAGCTGGTCGCGGGTGCGTACTCCCCATAGCCGCGAGTGTGGCTGCGCAGATCTAGGGCCTAGCCCCAATCCACGCTACGGGAGACAGTCTTTACATAAGATCCCCAAAGACTGTGAGAAGTACCGCGATTGCTTGACTTCCCCTTCGCGTCCCTCGTCAAGGGGACGTCACTGGACCCATCGGGTGGTGAGTATTCAGCTTTAGTCTTTTTGTATTCTTCCCTCCTTTCATTTATAAACCAAGGACATATGGACAGAGTATTAAATTCAGTCAGATGTCTGGTACATGAACACATTTCCTTGAAACTGCAGACTCTAAATAACGTGGCGTGAAGAAAAAACTGACAGTGTCAAGAAATGCAGTTTCGCAACATTTCAGATATGCCTGGCTAAATAAAAACTGACAGTCTCTTAATGTCAAGCAGAAGTAGATAAAATTGATACTGTATTTAAAAAGCAAATAGTATGAGCCAGACTTTGCAATAAACAAAAATTGTAGCTGATGTTAAAAGCAGAAATAAACTAGTTCTTTACCGATAGGAATTAGTATCCCTGTATTAAATTCTCTTGAAGGGGGTTAGAGAGTGATAGGTGAAGAAAAAACTGACAGTGTCAAGAAATGCAGTTTCGCAACATTTCAGATATGCCTGGCTAAATAAAAACTGACAGTCTCTTAATGTCAAGCAGAAGTAGATAAAATTGATACTGTATTTAAAAAGCAAATAGTATGAGCCAGACTTTGCAATAAACAAAAATTGTAGCTGATGTTAAAAGCAGAAATAAACTAGTTCTTTACCGATAGGAATTAGTATCCCTGTATTAAATTCTCTTGAAGGGGGTTAGAGAGTGATAGGTGAAATTGTATCAGTTGGCAAGGACCCCATATTTGAGGTGCTTTCATTCTCTGACCTAAGCATGGACAAATACGGTATATAAATGCACAGTAAGATTTACCATGCAAGAAGGTACCTGTGCCCAGAGGCTGCTGTGGCTAATGGACAACTTCACTGTTACTGCTTTTCAGCACTTATGTCACACTGATGTGTTAGTTTTTACAACAAGCTGCATGATGAGTGTTGCCAGCTATTTGAATTGACTTTGGTTATGTATATATGAAAGTTTTTAGCTCAATAGCTTGGTGCTGAATAAAATGAAACGCAAACAGCAGGTTGTTTACATTTAAATGCAATATTTGGTGTACTGAAGAACGTAATAAGATAAAATGTTTCACTTACCTGTGGCTTCTGACAGCCATGTGCAGCCTTACTGTCCCACGCCGGTCCTCCACGATCCTCCACTCTCCCGCCGCTAGCTAGTTTCATTACTGTCGACTTAGCTTTTTCCACATTCCAGCCCGCAATAGCGTCCTGCGCTAATTGCGCAGGACACTATAGCGGGCAGGAACGCGCTATAGTGTCTTACAAGTCGACGGTAACCAAACTAGCTGGCGGCAGAAGAACGGAGGATCGTGTAGGACAGGCATGGGACAAGAAGGCTGGACGTGGCTGGCAGCAGCCCCAGGTAAGTGAAAAACTTTGTTTTATTACGTTCTTCAGTTCCGCTTTATTATCAGAATTTTTTTTTGGGGGGGGGGGGGGGAAGCATGTATTTTGTATCTTGCTTACCTCTAAAGGACCAGAGACTGCTGGTACAAAAATGTGGCTCACTGACATCACGCCACACGAACCCGTCACTCTCGCAGTTCACGCCACTCTTCCATCGCTGAAGCCCACTTGCTCTGCTGTCCCTTTGACAGCAGTGCTCCATGAGCTGGTTGGGTGCCGATTTCATTGGCTCCTGACCCTCTGATCACTGTGAGCCAATGTGATTGGCTTGTCTCCTGACCAGCTCACAGAGCTCTGCTATCATACAGAGCAAGTGGGCTGTAGGGACCGGAGCATGGCAGTAGCAGCGGGAGTCTGCAACGCTGTCATTGAAATCTATGCCCTGACAGGGATAACAGGTCCCAAACAGGGTGTAAATATCAATGAGCTTTGTCTGAACAAGGTTAAAGGTGCCCAGTAACAGCACAATATTTTCCTCAGATGCCATCATTCAATCAGATTTTTATGACTGAATTGGGCAGAAAAGCCTGCTGTAAGAGAAGAAAATCACTGTGAAATGATCGCAAGGTTGATTGGATTATAGAGCTTTGTTGATCGGAATTTTGGATTCTGCAGTCGTATCTGAAGAAAGTGCCCTAATCGACCCGTTTTATGGGAATATACCATTAGCATTTAATTTACCCTACAGGCTTATAACTTTTACAATTTATTGAACCAGCCTAACCTGACTCTACCTCTGCACCTTGTCCTGTTTGCTTTCAACTATGCCCCTTCACCCACGGATAATCTTAACCTTACATCTAACCTTATCCTCTACACCAGTGGTCCTCAAACTAAGGCCCACGGGCCGATTGTGCCCCCCGAGGCTTTTTTACCGGCCCCCCACACACAAAATGTATTATAGATGCGGTCAGCTACATCTCTAAATATTGGTGGTCCGCATATAGAATTAAGCCAGGAAGCAGTAATTCACTGGTTTCCAATCAAATTCCACATCAGGTGACACTGTTGCCCAATTGGACTGAAGGTTGTCACCTTAGTATGCATCACTGTCTGTCCCGCAAAGACTTC
The DNA here is from genome assembly GCF_040937935.1 of Hyperolius riggenbachi. Lineage (NCBI taxonomy): Eukaryota > Metazoa > Chordata > Amphibia > Anura > Hyperoliidae > Hyperolius > Hyperolius riggenbachi. Next base: position 222,484,961 of record NC_090646.1, read on the forward strand.
TATGTATACTCCGGCCTCCCAGCAGTCTGAAGTATGTTGACCCGCCCCTCGACCCAAAACGTTTGGGGACCCCTGCTTTACACTGTCCAGTGCCTAACTCAGTAAAAACAGAACGAGGAAGGGGAGCACATATAAGGGTCAATGCATAACTATTTTCACACTCTCTACATGATGATGTTGTCTCACTCAGCTTGTCTCACTCAGCTTGTGCCAGCTGCACAGGCTAAGCATGGCACACTCACCCAATTTACAATTACCAGGATTACCGGTCTGAGGCACTGTCTAAGTATCCATTCAAAGTATATTCCCTCAGTTTACCCTTCTACTACATACATTTGGTAAAATTATACCACCAAAATTGTATCATTAATGGGCACTTTTACCTTAACTTTCTGACCTTCTCAAATATAAATATTATAAATATTTACCTACGGCCAATATAACTCATTTTGGGCACTGAGACTATATTTTTTGAGATCTTTCTGCTTCCCACAACAATGAAGCTCTGTAGGGGTTGGTTTACTAAAGATCTCATGTGTGAGAGGAGAGAATTGTGGAGATCACTGCAGAGTTAAGGTGACCTAGCAAAACTAGACTATGTTGGATTTTGTAACAACTTGCCTATACATGATGCAATTGTTTTAATCCAATCTTACCATTTCTATGTAATATAAGGTGTCACAGGAGCCCTAGTGGCTGACCGCACTTAGCCCTCTAAACGGTGCCAGCGCACAGATCGTGCGAACTCTGGTCGCAGTCAATGCGCAGGAACCGTTAAGAATTAGCCGCAGACAACTCAGAAGGGAGCCTGTGAGACACGGGTGATTACAACTTCACCCACTGGTTCAGAGTAAACTGCCACCACCGCGGTTACCATGGGACCGTGGAGCCCACTAACTGACTGACTAATCCTGCAAATAAAACGGTTAAACACACGATATTCTGTCTAGCCAACAATAAACAAACAGTAGCGTATCTTCAGAGACCTGGGATCAGTTCTGTGTGTGCTGATAAGCAGGGTAGCGGACAGTGAATGACTTGGAGAAAGTCGTTTATTCACGCAATATAAATAATTAACATATACAGACAATTATTAAAATCACAATTATTAAGACAGTAATAGCCAGTATAAAAAAATAAAAGAAGGGAGAAAAATACTTAGTTCCTGGAAAGATGTCCTTTTTGTGGGAAATACAGAGTTCTGGGTTTCAATCAGAGTTCAGAGTTTAGACCAGGTGGATGCCAGCATATCCTCAAGCTGGCACCTGATGAGTTCAAGGTGTTTTCAGGGTGGAGGACACTGAGTTTGGGTCCTCTGCCATTCTTATGCCCCTGCTTCAGTAGGAGGGAGTGAGGGCGGGGAGCCATACACCCCCTTAGAAGATGAGATGAGCCCTCCCCTTGTCCTGGGGGCTAGAAATCATATCTACCCATATATGGGCTCTATCTCACAGAACCGTACAGGTCAGGGCGGATTTATTAACATTTTCAGGTCTGTCTCGATTTACCCAGCGCCCTGATACCAGACATGAGGGGTGGGACCCCTGTGGTATCATCAGGGCATTTTCAAACTGCCTAACTGGCAGTCCTTACCTCAGAATGTTCTGAAACGTCCTCAGAACCAGCACCGGGGCTCATGCTACACTTCCCCCACGTTTGGCGAAGCTGCCATCTCAGGAACCCCAGAAATATGACAGATCTGGGAAGTTATGGATATGCTATGAGACTCAGGTTATTCCCAGGCAAAGGCTCTTTGAAGTTTGGAGCAGCCAGCTAGGTGTCACCTCCCCTGCTGGGAGGGAGCCAGTGGGTCTGGCTTCCCCCCAACTAGATTGCTTCTGCCATGGTGCTTGTCACCTTATACCTGATGGATGGGCCATCAGCACAGCTTGAAGCCAGGGACTCTCCGGGGCAGATTAGGCTCAGGCTCATTAGCATATCAAAAGAGCCATCCAGCCTTTAGGATGGTGCTCTCTCTGCTAAGAAAAGGACTTCAGCTGCCCCTACACACTCAACCCAGATTGTATCGATTTGAAGCGTAATCGATGCAGGGAATCGAGTGCGATCGCTTTTTCTTCACGGGCGGTTCCAGGACGCGCCTGCGGCCCCGCAACCGTCCGTGACAGCCCTCCCTGGGGAGAAGGCAGATAGACATGCATCAGCAAGATGTGTGGCGGCGCCGCTAACCTGGCTGACGGGCCTCGAGTTGCCGGTACGGGGGGAAAACCTATTGGAGCCTGTGGCTCGGTTCCCCTGGACCGGTCGCGGTCTGCTACCCTCAGGGTTGACCCGACATGGACCGTTCTGGACAGGGCGTTTGCGCCACTGCAGTCGGACGTGGTGTCTGCCGGGACTGCTGACAACGGGCAGTGGGTTGGTTAGGTCAACAGCCAGCCCACGCAGGGTTCCCCTGCTAAGTGGCTGTGGACCTAAGGGAACCCCACGGGAATCCCTGGACCTTCCCAGCTCCTGACAGACGGCACATGCCCTGCAGTAGTTTGCTACATCCCTGTTCATCCGGGGCCAATAAAACTGGTTCCGAATACCGGCAAGTGTCTTGCGGACACCCGAGTGCCCTGTCAGAGGATTACCATGTGCGGATTTCAGCACATGTCCCCTGAACGCACTCGGGACCACAAGCCATTTGGTATTCGCGTGGGATCTACCTGTAGGGGGCTGTACAGACTCACTGTACAGTCTCCCACCTTCCCAGTACACCTTGAAAGCGGCCCCGTCTGCGAGGGGCTCAGCGGCTTGCTGCCTGAGCACCTCCAGGCTTGGGTCACGTTGTAGTGCGGCTGAGAATACGGCGCTGTCAGTTTCAGCCAACTGGCTCATGTCACACGAGGCCAGCGGCTGAAAGGTCTCATCCCTGCGGTCAGAGGAGGGGGAGGAGGCCGGAACCCCCTCCACCTGTTCTGAGCTCGGGTTCTGAGCAGTGCAGCTGCGCGGTACTGCTAGCACAGGTACACTGTCAGAATGGCACAGACGGACATTACTCAAGTCATCATTGCATGCAGTAATGACATTGACAGGTATAGACATTTTTTCATTACAGACAGGTAGTACAGTAAACTCAGGTACAGTTACAGCATCATCACAACAGACAGTCTGTACATCAAACTCAGGTGCCTTTGAAGCAGGCACTATTGAACCTGGTACCCTTGAACTGGGCACATTCAACCCGCCTCCCCCTGGTGCTTCCCCAAGTGTATAAAGTACCTGGTGGTGGGTGGAGAGTCCGTCTCCTTCCGTGAGCGACAAGGCGGTCGTGGCAGGTTCATAGTAGGACACAAGCTTGCCCAAATCAGTCCCCAGCAACACAGGGACTGGGAGATCCTTCATAACCCCAACAACCCTTTCGTGGATCCCTAATCCCCAATCCAGCTTCACTGTCGCGTGGGCTATGTGAAAAAGGGTGCCCTCTACTCCAGTAAGGGCAAGGGATCGGCTGGAGCTGATGCTCTCCTTTGGCACAAGGTGTGAGTGAACTAACGTGATGTCAGCTCCGGTGTCTCGAAATCCGGTGACAACTTTGCCGTTCACTCTAACAAGTTGCTGCTGGTCGGTTCGGTCGCGGATTTCCTTTCCGCGGGCAAACAGGACAAAATCTGATGATCCAGGCTGTGGTTCGCTGGCGGGTTGCCTCTGCTGTGGGTCAGGTACAGGTGATGCAGATGATCCAGGTGCGGGTGGTGTCTGTCTCCGCTCCGGACAGTCGAATTTCATGTGTCTGGGCTGGCGGCAGTAGTGACAGGTGACCTCTCCAGGCGCTGCAGGCCTGGGTGCAGCAGCTGCGCTGGGTGGCCTCTGTGGCGGACGGCTCACAGGGGCAGGAGAGTCTGCCGAGGTATTGGACTGACCTCCTCTCCAGCTGGATGGGACAGTTCTGCGGGTATCAGCCACCCGGGTAGTTGCAAAAGTCTCAGCAAGGTCTGCAGCGACAGTGGCTGAAGCCGGCCTGCGTTCTAACACAAACTGTCGTACATCAGCAGGGCAAATGTTCAGAAATTGTTCGAGGACTATCAAGTCCTCCAGGACATCATAAGACCCTTTGGTGAGGCCTAGTGTCCACTGGCGGAGTGTGGTGAGCAAGCTGCTGACCACATCTCGGTACGAATCAGAAGACTTTTTCTGCCAGGCCCTGAACTTTTTCCGATAGGCTTCTGGCGTCAGCTGGTACTTAGTAATGATAGCGTCTTTTATAGCAGCATAATCATTATCCTTCTCCGCAGGCAATTCTGCGAAGGCATCAAGCGCTTTGTAGCGCAGCAAAGGTGTCAGATGTCTGGCCCACTGGTCTTGGGACAGACGATACTGACGGCATGCTTTTTCAAAAGACCGCAAAAACAAGTCAATGTCTGTGTCTTTTTCAATATTAGCAAATTTAAATTTTGCACTTACGGGTGGTGCAGCTCCTTCAGCAGGGAGGCTGGGCGGTGAACTCCGGCTGGCCTGTTGAACCTTTGCCATGTTGAGCTCATGCTGTCGTCTCTCCCGCGCCTCTGCGGCATCCCTCTCCGCGTGGCGTTCAGCAGCAGCAGCTTTGCGTTCTGCAGATTGGCGCTCCTCACGCATGTACTGCAGGTACTTGTCCAGGTCAGTCTCCATCAGCTTTTGTAATGCCTGCTGCATTACCGGGTCAGCACCCATGGACAGTCCAGTACTGGCCGGTTCCAGGCGAGTACTTTCAGAAACTCTGGGATTGGGGTCCATACTGACAGTCTCTGGCGTAACTGTTGCAACAGGGCCCGCAGGATGCTCAACCTCTGTACGCCTAGGATCTTCAGCCTCTGGTTCCCCTCGATTGTCAGATGGGCTGGTATCCACCTCAGCGGACACTCCCTGCTCCTGCAGTTGCTGGGTATCCCATCTGGACAAGTCTGCTATCAGGTCCTGTTGTTTCCTGCGGCCGACGTCAATGCCTCTCGCTTGGCAAAGATTTTGCAGGTCCGACAGGCACATGTTCTGGTAATTCCCGGACATTTCCATGCCAAATAAAATAAAACTTTTGGGGAGGGGTACTGGCTACACAGTCTCTCTGTATATATAAAAAATATATTGCCTTCCAGCTACACCAACGAATTAGTTCGTTTCTTGATAGCGCTAGAGCTATCTTAGATACTTTCAGCACAACACAGATCCCAACCGCTGCCTAACACTGTCACAGGAGCCCTAGTGGCTGACCGCACTTAGCCCTCTAAACGGTGCCAGCGCACAGATCGTGCGAACTCTGGTCGCAGTCAATGCGCAGGAACCGTTAAGAATTAGCCGCAGACAACTCAGAAGGGAGCCTGTGAGACACGGGTGATTACAACTTCACCCACTGGTTCAGAGTAAACTGCCACCACCGCGGTTACCATGGGACCGTGGAGCCCACTAACTGACTGACTAATCCTGCGAATAAAACGGTTAAACACACGATATTCTGTCTAGCCAACAATAAACAAACAGTAGTGTATCTTCAGAGACCTGGGATCAGTTCTGTGTGTGCTGATAAGCAGGGTAGCGGACAGTGAATAACTTGGAGAAAGTCGTTTATTCACGCAATATAAATAATTAACATATACAGACAATTATTAAAATCACAATTATTAAGACAGTAATAGCCAGTATAAAAAAATAAAAGAAGGGAGAAAAATACTTAGTTCCTGGAAAGATGTCCTTTTTGTGGGAAAAACAGAGTTCTGGGTTTCAATCAGAGTTCAGAGTTCAGACCAGGTGGATGCCAGCATATCCTCAAGCTGGCACCTGATGAGTTCAAGGTGTTTTCAGGGTGGAGGACACTGAGTTTGGGTCCTCTGCCATTATGCCCCTGCTTCAGTAGGAGGGAGTGAGGGTGGGGAGCCATACACCCCCTTAGAAGATGAGATGAGCCCTCCCCTTGTCCTGGGGGCTAGAAATCATATCTACCCATATATGGGCTCTATCTCACAGAACCGTACAGGTCAGGGCGGATTTATTAACATTTTCAGGTCTGTCTCGATTTACCCAGCGCCCTGATACCAGACATGAGGGGTGGGACCCCTGTGGTATCATCAGGGCATTTTCAAACTGCCTAACTGGCAGTCCTTACCTCAGAATGTTCTGAAACTTCCTCAGAACCAGCACCGGGGCTCATGCTACACTTCCCCCACGTTTGGCGAAGCTGCCATCTCAGGAACCCCAGAAATATGACAGATCTGGGAAGTTATGGATATGCTATGAGACTCAGGTTATTCCCAGGCAAAGGCTCTTTGAAGTTTGGAGCAGCCAGCTAGGTGTCACCTCCCCTGCTGGGAGGGAGCCAGTGGGTCTGGCTTCCCCCCAACTAGATTGCTTCTGCCATGGTGCTTGTCACCTTATACCTGATGGATGGGCCATCAGCACAGCTTGAAGCCAGGGACTCTCCGGGGCAGATTAGGCTCAGGCTCATTAGCATATCAAAAGAGCCATCCAGCCTTTAGGATGGTGCTCTCTCTGCTAAGAAAAGGACTTCAGCTGCCCCTACACACTCAACCCAGATTGTATCGATTTGAAGCGTAATCGATGCAGGGAATCGAGTGCGATCGCTTTTTCTTCACGGGTGGTTCCAGGACGCGCCTGCGGCCCCGCAACCGTCCGTGACATAAGGGAACTGCCTAAATTATCCTTTCAGTATATTAACTTCATTTACTCTTATACTACATAGAAATGGTAAGATTGGATAAAAAAAATGTACCATGTATGGCAACCGTTATGCCGGGCATACACTGTCCATTTTATGCGCCGGATCGATCGATGCCGGCGCATCCCCGCTCGTCCGCGCGTGCGCATGGATCGATTGCCGCTCGTCCCCGCCGGCGCTTCCTTATCACCTCTCGATTCCCTGCCATTGTCCACCGGCGGGAATCGAGCGGGTGCGGGTCGACCGGCATGATCGGGCCAGCTGAATATTAGCAGCTGGCCGGATCAGCTGGTCGATACACGGTACAGAAACGTACCGTGTATCCCCAGCATAATGCTGGGACGAGCGGCAATCGATCTGCGCGCACGCGCGGACGAGCGGGGATGCGCCGGTATCGAGCCGCTGGCTCGATCCGGCACATAATACAAACAGTGTATGCCCGGCATTAGTCTGCTTCCAAATGAGGGTTACACATGTCCTTGCAGCTATCACACAATGTAAAAGTGGTGGCTTTTTATTACACTTCTGTAAAAAGGTGGTTCCATACAGATTCAAAGAAAACCTTCTCAAGTTCAACTAAGCATATATCCAAAGTTATGATTTTTTAGGTTAGTATATATAGGAAGAATTGAATGAGAAAATAATGCACAAACATTTATAACATTTAGAAGCGCTCACAATAGCAAATACAAAATACGTTTTTCTACAATGACTGTAAAGAGAAAAGTGATCTACATTTAACCTGTTAACAGCCACAATTGAGTTATCTCACTTTAAGATAATGCACTGCTTTTGTTTTCAGCCGACAACTCGTGGTGCTGTAAATTCTTCGCTTGCTTTGATCCCTCTCTCCAAGCAGAAAACATAGAAACTGAAAGCAGAAGTCCACTTTTACTGCCTCACACTGCCCTCTAGTAACAAGTGGCCATACATTCACATTACATCAGTACTAATTAGAAGGTAGTGAATCTAACAAAGAAGAAATTTAAAAGAAATGTACTAAAATAAATTGGCCTGAAGCACTTGCAAGCCTCTAAATAAATTGGCTGGTAAAAAATTTTTAAAAAAGTATGTCCATGATATGTAATGCTAACTGGGTCCTTAGTTGTGCTGACTCGTCTTTACAGGAATGGGCCTTCACCCTGCTCTGAGTTTTGTCACTGTGAGTGCTATAAAATATACATTTAGTAACATACAAGCAAACCTCACAAAATAAATTAGGGCATGATAAAAAAAATCTAAATCACAAATTACAAAGTGTAACAGTGTTTTTGTAGATTATTCAGTCCTGGCTGCACTATGTGTTAGTTTCAGTTACTCTATCAAAAGAGAGAGTTTGTAGTAAACCTAGAAATCAGCAGTTGCTGAGACAACCTTTTTGCTTTGATCAGCAATTATCTTAGGTGCATTTGCATGCAGTATCTGATGGTGTATGTTTAGTAGGCTTTACCAAGCATCCTGGATAGCTCAGTATAGTTCCAAGGGTAACTAAAACATTTTGCTTTCTTCTGTCTGCAGAAAAACCCAGAATGGTTTGAAGATGTTTTTTGAAGTTCCTGTGGGGACTATACTATCGATTACACAATGTTTGTATTGCAGAATTCCTTAATATTGTTTCCTCTAGTAAATACAGTTGGGAATGAGCAGATGCCTCGCTGATGGTATTGCAATAAAAATATGCCTAATATGAGCATGGCATTACCAGATAACCTTAAATCCCAGCTTGGACTTCGGGATCAGTAACCTGGTTTATATGCAATATTTGTGTTGACTGAACATATGCCTCTGGCCTGTTTCTCAGTAGTCAGGGCGTCATCAGTTAGAACTAAATCACCAATTACATGTGTTGAGTTTAAAGTACAGCAAAGGTTTTTGCAGATATATTGATGACCTGTTTTTTTGTTGTACAGGTCCTGAGAGTTTGTTGATTGACTTTTTAATGCCTCTGCCATGATTCACTTAAATTTACGCTAGAGCACAAGGCCACTGATTTGCATTTTCTGGATGTGGATGTCAAGATTAGGGACGGGGAGTTTGTGACTGATCTGTACTGCAAGGGCACTGACAGAAATAGTGTGCTACTAGCCTCTAGTTGCCATCCTCCTGCCCTGAAAAGGGGCTTACCTAAAAGTCAATTGATTAGGGCTCGCAGGATTACGTCCAATGATGATAATTTCCTGAGGCATTCAAAATGAATGATAGAAGAATATGTAGAGAGAGGTTATTCTAGGGAGGAAGTAGAAAAAATTGCATTGGATGTACTGAGAATGGACAGAGCTGAATTGAGACAGAAGAAGCATAGGAAGGAGAATGGCAATGGAGTGCAGTTTATTTTGACATACAATAACCATGCCAATGAGATCAGGAAATGCCTGACGAGTGCATGGTCTATCGCCTAGGTTCTCAACATGCGGTACGCGTACCCCAGGGGGTACTTCTGATGGGTCCAGGGGGTACTCGGGCTTGATATACTTAACCAAGAATAACAAATTTAGAGATTTAGAAAATTATAATTCTTATTTAAACAACACCAAATTAGTATTTTAGCTAATTAAAAGCAATAATAAATGCTTGCACATTGTTTAGAACCAATTATCATGTACTACGATTAAATATATATTTGTCAAGGGGTACTTGTGATCATATTTACTATGCTAGGGGGTACTCGATGAGTACAGGGTTTTAAAAGGGGTACACATTAATAAATCGTACAATCTGACCCGTTACTGGCCAAAGTTTTTTCTTCCCCACCTAGTACTGTGTACAGGAAGGGTAAAAGCGTGCGGGACTATTTGGTGAGAGTGGACTGTTGTAACCAAGAAATACTGTTGAGACGTTTATTCCTCGCCGTAAGGGTACATTCCCATGTTTAGGGTGCCAGAATTGCTCCTCAATTTTCAGAGGCGATTTCGTAAGGTACACCACAAAAGGCACGAAGTTAAAAATTCATGGCAATTTCTCGTGCTTAAAAGTCAATGTCGTTTATTTTCTGAAGTGCCCTTGCAGTATGGGTTATGTCGGACAGACTTCACGTGCCATTCACACCAGGTTACATGAACATAAAAGTAACATCCGAACATATAAGGCGGAGAAATTGGAAAATACCAAAGATCAGTTTGATTCCCCTGTAGGCAGACATTTTCATCAATGCAGACATAAAATGGGGGATTTCAGATGGTGTGTATTGGATAAAGTGTTTAACATTGAAGGGGTGGATCCACAGACCTTACTACTGCGCAGAGAAAGCAGATGGATTAGTGACTTAGGAACCATGACCCTTAGTGGTATGAACGAAGCATATAGCTTGAGAAGTTTCCTATGATCCATTCAGTTTTTGCATTTATTGTCCTGTCTCTCTAAGTTATGGGCCCACCCATTTCTGGGTGTGTTTTATGTAATTTGTATGTCCTTTAAATAGGTTTTTGCACTTCTGTTCTGTAAGCACTTGAGAAAGACCATTGCAGTAGAAACGTTGTGCTTTGCACTGTGACACTTGCAATAAATAGGCCGACAGGCCTTAAATCCAGGTGGAGACCCAGCATCTTTTACTTTTGTTGAAGTTACCCTGTGGTGGATGAGAGGATAAGCTGGTCGACTCCCTGGTGCATCAAGGTTTAGGTAGTAGTGTTGGGATTTCTCTATTTTGACTGAACATATGCCTCTGGCCTATTTCTCAGTAGTGAAGGCGTCATCAGTTAGAACTAAATCACCAATTACATGTGTTGAGTTTAAAAAATTGTTCGTACTAACTGTTGGTTGCCCACCGACTGGTTGGCATATTTTGTTTGCATAACTACTTTTTCTACCTTTTACATTCATTGGCTTATGCTATTTTCTCTTATACCCATTACAATTTACCATAATTTGCATCTGCAATTGTTGTGTTTATTGCAGTTGTTGGTTATTGCGATTTCTTGTTTGTTGCAACTCTAATGTTTTTCAATGGCGTTGCATTTGACCTGTATTATTATTTTTGTTTTGTGTATTTTGCATTATTTTTTTCTGTGTTTTTAAAGAAATCCTGTAAGGGAAATAAGTGCCTCTGGGGAGTTCTTACCTTGAGAGGACGGAAGCCTCTGGATTCCAATGAGGTTTCCCCCGTCCTTCTGTGCCTTCTAGCTCCTGCGCTGTCTTCCCTGAATAGCACACTGCAGTAATATTTACATCTGTGCTCCTGTGCAGGTGCAGTATCAGCTTCCTCTCGGCTCCGGGGAAATAGCCGAACCTGATCGGGTCCGCTCTAATGCGCAGACGGCTTGCGCCTGCGCAGTAGCGCAGACATGATCAGGCTTGGCTATTTTCGCTGGGGCCTGAGGGGAAGCAGATGTAAATATTGTCGCAGCTGCATTTGCGCCTGCGTGATTTTCAGGGGGTGCCAGGGCAGGGCCTCTAATTAGGAGGAAGAGGTAAGTACCCTCCTAAGGCACTTTTTTCTCTACAGTACAGGTACACTTTAAATCAAATGATAATGTTGCTTTTTTTGTTTACTCTGTGTGCATTGAATGTAATGCAAGTCAATGGAAATGCAGAAAAATCATATGTGAGAAATTGCATATGGAATTTGCATGAATAAGTGTGAACACTGCCTTGTGTCCCTAATAAACATACATGTCATTCTTTGCATACTCCACATTCACACTCATGAAAGTATACATATTTACTTTAAATAGCACACAATTCCAACAATAAGAAATGAAGAACTGAGGTTACTACTCCTCAGTTCTACTTATACTCAGGCTAAAGCACCTAATGCATGTATGACCTTGTCACCTGACACCGAGACTTAATGAATTCATCATTCAATAATGATATCACAGGAGCTAGAATTAACATCATTTGGTTTCGAAGGTCTAAATTTCGCCCTGTAATCCATCTTCCCCTCCCTGCGCTCCAGAGAGAGGTTAGAGATCGGATGAGATTTAACATAGTGAGTAAAATTTCAATTCTGCTGAAATGACATGAGGATGTTTTGCAGCCTGTGGGATCCAAAACGGCACAAAAATGGTAATATGTGTCAATTGCATTTTGTTTTGCCAGATACTGATTCATTTACCGGGGATTACTTGTGCCTAGCTGCACTTATCCTTTAATCCTTTCTTTTGAATAAATACATGTTTGTATTCCTATATGCTAGTGTGTTTGGTCTTTTTCCCTGTTATTTACATTGGGATTTTTTTTTGTAATGCTTATATTACCTTACTTTTTTTGCATGTGTAGTGGGAACAGCTCTGCGCATTTCCAGAAAAAAAATCAAACGCGGTCTTAAAATGTCAAAGGATAATCCCAATAATCTGATTGGTTGCACTATCTGCATCGAAATAAAAGCAATGAGTACTTTTTTGTGACACATAAACAAGTCAGGTATTCTTGAAGTCCTGCAGGTGTTGTCCGTGTAACAATGGATATTTTTTAGGCAACTCATATGTACCTTTCCCCAGTTAGACATTGACAAGCTGTTTTTTTAGCGATTTTCAAGGATGTGTTTTTGGTAAATGGGAACCTGAATGTAATTTTGGCTATCACAATGCAAACTAAAAAGAAAAGCTATAACTACCTTTTTTTTTTTGGGGGGGGGGGGGCAGGTGCTACTACTGACCTCCTTATTTATATACATTTTGGTATTCGCATTTCCTTTGACTTGCAGTGTATGTGTTTCGCTTGTTCATTGCGGAAAAAGCACACACGTAAGCTGTTTTTTTCTGCAAAAAAATTGATTGCAAAAATTTTCGTTAAAATGCACAACAAATGCAATGCCATTGACTTGCATTAGATGTGTGGCAAACATGAATTCACAAAAACATATTTGCATATGAATTCTGCAATGTGTAAGAGGGGCCTTACTCTTGTAGCACAGCTATAAAGCTGTAGCGTAGCAGTGGTTCTTTACAGTTTCTCTGCCTTACTGCCCTTTTCATACAATTGCAGCAGCTACATCACCTGCCAATAGTAAAAATGTCACCATGTAATAAATGTCAGAATGTAAATCAGGGATTTAAAAGATTTGGAAACACAATGGGCAAACACTGACTAAATCATTTATACATAATTATTGTAAAAATAAAGCACTTTTTTATTACATTAGTTTCACTGGAGTTCCTCTTTAAGCAGCCATAACATTTTTCCTGGCAGAATAAAATTTATGAGGGCAGGAGGAGATAAAAATAGGTCAATAGCGCATGTATTTTAACTCTGGGACACTTAATAGACGTTTTGCACACTTAAGGTCCAAATGGACCAGCCCTATGGGTATGCCACTGTCTTATTTCACATGCAAGCAGATGCGAGCAGGTGTATGTATAAAGTATGAAGGGGTCTTTGCTGATCCACCACCTATCCTGTATTGTGCTGGAGTGGGGTGTAGCTATCCCCCACACATCTACAATATCCATGCTGCGATCACATACACTCACCTAAAGGATTATTAGGAACCGCTGTTCAATTTCTCATTAATGCAATTATCTAATCTACCAATCACATGGCAGTTGCTTCAATGAATTTAGGGGTGTGGAGTGGGGTTAGCTGTCCCTCACACATCTACAATATCCATGCTGCAATCACGTATATAGCACAAAAGTAAAAAAAAAAATGTGCAGGTACATATGTACCTGCTCACATCTGCTTGCATATGAAATAAGACAGTGTGTTTACTGAGGTGTCCCTACATGGACAATCTTGGTCTTACAGAAGTGTATTTCACAAATAAACATACCAGTCTCTTTATACGTACCCATAGGGCTGGTCCATTTGGACCTTCAGTGTGCAAATTGTATTTCCCTGGTACACATTCGGTTAGTTCTCAACACTTAATAGGCTGCCACTGAGCAGAGGCAACAAAACATTCAATCAACTTTGTAAATGTTTAAATATAAAATAAAACCATGGGATATCTTAAAAAGTCATTTTTAGGAGTAGTAGTTGGTTGAATACAAGTGTTTATCTCATCAGTTTATTTTCACCTCGGGTTCACTTTAAGGTGTTTACCGCTGCTTTTTTTGGCATTGCTTTACTGGTGGCAAGTCGATTAGTAATAAGTATATTTTTTGCAGTTGTTTTTTTTCAGGAATCTTTTAGCATCCATTACATTTTTTTAATTCTTGAAGTCCACTCAAATACAGCATGATATGCAAAAACTTAAAATTTATGGCTGAAATACTTAAATATTTATGCATCATAGTTCCAGAATAGCATGCAAAATGAGTTCCTGTTGTTGATGGTCTTGTATATTAAAGCACCAAAGCAATTGATCAGAGTGTCACATTCCTGACTTATGTCACAGTCTGCTGCAATTTATAGGCCACGTTTGCATTCCCTTTTCAATGAAAGTAGACAAGAATAATCATTCTGAAGGGCAGACTGGGAGTGTCACTCACTGAATATTATGAAATCCTTTCCCCTTTCTTTATATGTCTTCTTCTATCTTTCCTTCTTTCTTTTTTTTCTTTTCTTTTTCTTTCTTTCTTTTTTTTTCTCTACAGTTTATTTTGCAGAGTGTACTGGAATGAGACATAAAATAATCATCTGTTCTGAAATCTTTAGTTTCCTGTTGCTACTTGTAGAACTGAGACTTTGTTCCTCTTGCTTCCTTGTAACTGGATTGACTGGCTCCATTTCATTAGAATAACCTGGCCTGTCAGCAGTCCTTCAGGAGACCATTCATCAATGAGGGAGGAACTGCGGAAGTGTAATTTTTTGTGTGTAAGGAATAGGCATTTACTTTGAAGTGAATGATCTGGTTTGGAATTCTATACTATACTCTCTTTCTCACCTCTGCAAGTTACTATATCAGCTGAATTTGGCTTAGCCTGATCAGATGATAAGGGCTTGATGCAGAGTTACTGATAGAAAACAAGTTCCTAAAGAGGCAGAATTACTTTTGTTTGCTTTTTGTGCAGTTATTACAACAAAATCTCATACAAAGTATTGTTTGGTGGTCATTTTTTTAATTTATTTTCTTATACTACATGTGGGTTTTAAGGGGTTTAAATATGAATACAGGGAAACAAAAATTCCAATAGCTGTTGGCAGCAGGTGGAAGTAGTTTTGTGTTTCAAAGTTTTTTATTTAAAGATTTTGTTTTTAAAGTAACAAGTTGGAGTTAGCCATATACAAAAGTGGCCAATAAAATTGTAACAGGTTGTAGAAAGCAAACATGACTAATTGTAGCAAATAAGAAAATGTCTGCAATTATTAGCTCGGCTTATGCTCCAGAAGACTACATCCATCTGTCTGGAACAGGCTTTGTGCAACTGAAGAGTCCTGGCCATCCAGATTAGGACCAGGAAATAAGTAAAATATGGTCACCTGAATCGCCAAGTGAGCCAAGGGCTTGGGTCAAGAATGAGCATGAAAAAGTGAGGGAAGGGAAAAGGAAAGTAGTGAGAAGGTGGAGTGTGTGACCGAATAGGGAGGAAAGGGGAGTTAAGCCTTAAAATCGGTTAACAAAGGATCCTCTATACACGGATGTTCTAGCCTGATCCAGGGGTCCCATATTTTCAGAAATTGACTATGGCAGTCCTTCAGTAATCATTAACAATGTATTCTAGCCTTCACTTTGAAGCCGACCAAAGTTTTCTTCCAGTTTTTAGCGATGGTCATGGTTGCAGTCAAAAAACCCAAAGCAGATAGCTTATTCCAGGTTTCAGTGAGCCCCTCGACCTTTTCATGTAGTAATGCATACCAGGGATCCTTTGATATTGTAACATGAAATAAGGAGGACAAAAGCCTATAGACCTGACCCTAGAATCTAGAGAGGCAAGGGCAGGACCACCTGAGGTACAGCCTGTCTCCATTGATCCTGCAATTCCTAAAGCAAAAGGAGTTTGCATCAGGGAATAAGCCAGGATACCGTACCACTAAGGAGGAAATTGACCCAATGCCTGATTTTCAAATCGTGAAAAAATTCTCAGTGGGAGGATAGAACTTCTCTTGTAGATCTGACTATGCGTAAATGCCTGTACTGTAGAGTTAATGAAGAGTAGTACCCTAGATAGTCTATTATTAGTCCACCATTTAAACACTTCTAGGTTGTTGTATACTAGAGTGAAAAGCAGATTTTTTTTTTAAATTGGAAGAAGGTGAAGGTGGGTGGTTTGTAAGTTTGATGAGTATCTTACTGTGTCCCATACTTGGAAACTGTTTTTTCCCAAACTTGGAAACAGTGTTGTAGGGGAGGACTAGTCGTAGTTGGTCTGACCTTATTCCATAACAGTAGGAAAGTGCTGGGGGCATAAGGTGACCAATCTCTGAGATCTCTAAAAACTCAGAGCAGTGTCTTCTGTTTGAAAAAGCCAAGGTAGTTGAAATAATGCAGCTGCTTTATAGTATGAGCTGATTTAGCAAGCTCCCGAACCAACATCAAATTTATATGCCTTTTTTAACTCTGGGCTTTTTGCATTGCCAGAAAAATTATAGAATTTTCTTTAAAACAGGCGAATATAGTGGATAGGTATGCTAATTATTAGTATGAATGTAACATAAAAGCTTAGTCAGATACAACATCTTGATGGAGTTGATCTTGCCTAGCCAAGAAAATGGACCAATGGTCAGCCATGAGGGGTAATTTGCTGAAAAAAGGAGGCATAATGGAAAGTGATTATTAGATACGACAGGGGCAGGACTCCCTCAGTCTCTCTGCTTCTACAGGCAATAGTAGTTTTTTTACAAAAATGCCTTTAGATATCCGTGGCCTATGGATGCCGAAACACCTATAAGGTTTATGGATGCAGAAATGCCTATAAGGGTTAATACTGTATACACACAGTGGAGAATGAACATTAAGTGAGCAAAAATGCAAAATACCCACAATTTTGGGCACTTAGACATTCTTATTTCTATGCTGTTTTCCTTTGGTAGAAGATGCAGCAGAATTCATGGCTGTATGTCTATGGGATGATCTTCACACTATGGGTCCCAAATTTCTATACCAAGGTGCTTCCTTTGAGTCTGAGACTCGGAAATTGTAGACTACTCACTTATAGAAAGGAAGTAAACAATTATATAAACAATAAAATACCATGTATTATTAATCACGAAATATAAAATTCAGTAATATTCACTTAAAAATCCAGAGCCCTGATTCCACACTGCAAAGGGACAAAACCTTGGCCAATTGGCATATACACAGTCTGTCACATATACTGATTGAAAAAATTGCTGGAGCTCACAGCAAAAAATGTGGACCACAAGCAGTTTAGAGTTCCCATAGAGAACAGTTCACATGTAATTGAGGTTCCTAGAGAGCAATCCGATGTATCAACAAGTAAGAAATCACTGTTCTTGCATAGCAGAGAAAGCAGTTGTAGGTGCCTACACAATTCCACCATACCGTGTCTGAGGAAGCAGGGCTAGTCCCTGCAAAACAGCTGTCAGACTTGTCCTTCCGCCCACTGCTGTAAGCTTTTTTTGTGTCAACCCAGCCACAATAAAGGGTATTTTAGCAGCTGTGCCCATCACCTTCTTCTCTTCTGATTGAAACCGTGGACTACCATTGAAGCACACTGAAGGTAAACCCAGTGTGGCAGTATCTACCCCTGCTGCATTTTGTGCAAGTGCTTTTTCCTCTCCATATTTACAGTGCCACCATATGTTGGAAATCCTGGTAGATAACGTAATTACCAAGTCATAAGCCCATCATTTCACCTTAAATCACAGTTCATGAATAGTGTTCAAGAGAGATCCATCAAACATACTGTTTACGTGACTTAATCATCCATGATGAGTTCAGTGGAGATTCGATCAGAGATTCGATTGTGGAGATGATTTCATTTTCCAGCATGACCTGGCACCTGCTCAAAGTGCCAAAACCACTGGTAAATGGTTTACTGACCATGGTATTACTGTGCTCAATTGGCCTGCCAACTATCCTGATCTGAACCCCATAGAGAATCTGTGGGATATTGCGAAGAGAAAGTTGAGAGACGCAAGACCCAACGCTCTGGATGAGCTTAAGATCGCTATCGAAGCATCCTGGGCCTCCAAAACACTTGAGCAGTGCCACAGGCTGATTGCCTCCATGCCACGCCGCATTGAAGCAGTCATTTCTGCAAAGGGATTCCCGACCAAGTATTGAGTGCATAGCTGAACATAATTATTTGAAGGTTGACTTTTTTTGTTTTAAAAACACTTTTCTTTTATTGGTCGGGTGAAATATGCTAATTTTTTAAGATAGGAAATTTGGGTTTTCATGAGCTGTATGCCAAAATCATCAATATTAACCACTTGCCGACCGCACGCTTATACCGTACGTCGGCAAAGTGGCAGCTGCAGGACCAGCGACGCAGTATTACAGCTGCAGGCTGATTAATCAGGAAGCAGCCGCTCGCGCGAGCGGCTGCTTCCTGTCAATTCACGGCGGGGGGCTCCGTGAATAGCCTGCGGGCCGCCGATGGCGGCTCGCAGGCTAAATGTAAACACAAGCGGAAATAATCCGCTCTGTTTAAATAATCCGCTTTGTTGAAGGGCCGGCGATCCCCGGCCCTTCAGCGGCCGGGGATCACCGCCATGTGACAGGGGACAGCCTGTCACTGGCTGCACAGGACAGATAGCGTCCTGTGCAGCCCGGTTCACCAGGGGGGGCCAGGTAGGAGAGGGAGGGGGAGGATTTCGCCGCGGAGGGGGGCTTTGAGGTGCCCCCCCCCCCCCGCAACACCCGGCAGGCAGGAGCGATCAGACCCCCCCAGCACATCATCCCCCTAGTGGGGAAAAAAGGGGGGCCATCTGGTCGCTCTGCCTGCACCCTGATCTGTGCTGGGGGCTGCAGAGCCCACCCAGCACAGATCAGCTAAAACAGCGCTGGTCCTTAAGGGGGGGTAAAGGGTGGGTCCTCAAGTGGTTAAAACAATAAAAGGCTTGAACTACTTCAGTTGTATGTATTTGAAGCTAAAATATATGAAAGTCTAATGTTTATCAGTACATTACAGAAAATAATGAACTTTATCACAATATGCTAATTTTTTTAGAAGATCATATATATATATATATATATATATATATATATATATATATATATATATATATATATATATATATATATATATATATATATATATATATATATATATATATATATATATATATATATATATATATATATATATATATATATATATATATATGGGACTGGGATGGCAGGCTCCTCCAGTGTGAGGCTTTCTGGATATATAAACTGAAAGCTTTTCGGGCACCAGGCCTCAATGAAGGCATTGATTTTGCTCCATTTCTATAAGGATATTTAGTGGGAGATATTCTAACACCCCCCCCCCCCTCCTTTCTCCTCACCCTGGAGTGACTCCCTGTCTTCTTCTACCCTCCTCTTGGGATACCTGATGCACTCTCAGTGGAGTTTTTACCTATTGCCCTTAGCAATATCCCCTCTAACAGACTTGGCCCACTTGCCCTAATTTTGGATTTCTGCCTGTGGTTCACTTTGCTGTATTGTCTCTGTCTTGGGGGGGGGGGGGGGGGGTTCTGTCTGTGGTGTCTTACCACTGGGGGGGGGGGGCCTGGCTGCTGGCCCACCTTGACTAGCCTGAACGAGACTCAAATTGCTATATGTGTTTGACCTTGATTACAATTGTCCTCACTGTTAGTTAGGCCATTGTCCTTAATCAAACCTAAATTGTGACTTTCTTTGTAAATATTAGTGCTTATGGTTTTACTATCTATTTTGTATTTTTTTTATATATTTTGTATCTCAGTGGAAATAAGTTGATATAGGGGAGAGCTCCCTTTGGTGTGATCGCTATGGCCCCCTGGGTCTTCCCCTTCCCCCCCCTTTGGGGTGGTTGCTGTCTGGTTGTGGGGGTGTTGAGTGACACCACGCTTATGGGTATTGTTTACATATCCCTTATATGGGGATGATTTGCTCCAGTGGATCTATTTGTATTTATTATTAATGCATGTTCCCTGCAGCGTGGGGCCCTCACACTGGATTGCTCTCCGCTCGGGGGGTGGGGTGGGATCAGACCTCGGAGGTATGGTGTCAAGGTGGCCCCGGGGCGTCAAATAGGGTGGCCTTGCTTGGCCGCCTTGGTCCGCGCTTTGTCCCTTGCCACCGTACGCCTGGAAGCTTGAAACAGCTCCTATGTGGCAATTTACATCTCTGCCACAAGATGGCGGGTGATTTGGCTGGGGACAGGCCGGACTTGTTCTGATGCCGTCTCGGACTCGCTCCTGGCGTCTGTGTGTGCACCAGCGTGATGCGGCTACGTGGGGCGGGTCTGGGAGCGGCGCGGGGTCCCGGGGCCACCGGACGCCATTTTAGGTCAGTGTTTACACGCAGAGGGACCTCCGATGAGCCTGCCCTGATGATGCTGGCGACTTTGCCAGGGAAACCGGTCGGCAATCCAGGGCTCATTGCCTGCTAGACGCCCTGCTCCACCCAGGGGACAACCATTGGCCATAGGAAGCTACACAGGACGGATGAGTACCCCTATGCACTTTATACATCATGATATGACTGTAAACGGACTCATCACTATAAATATATATATATATATATATATATATATATATATATATATATATATATATATATATATATATAGAAATATATATATGTGTATATATATATGTGTATATATATATATATATATATATATATATATATATATATATATATATATATATATATATATATATATATATATATATATATATATATATATATATATATATATATATATATATATATATATATATATATATATATATATATATATATACAAATTTCAGCTGAGTGCAGTACATATTGCAAAGTGATAACCCACCACAAGGTCCACATCACCTTTTGTCTACCATCACGTGACTACTAATAGATCGGAGGCCTGCCTAAGGGAGTTATCCCTGGCGGACTTGTTACTGTACAACTACCTACCTGGGTACAATCCTCTTTGAAGGTTGATAATTGAAAGCACAGTGACTTCTCTGGTCGATGCTCCAATGAACTCATCATGGATGATTAAGTCACATAAACAGTATGTTTGATGGATCTCTCTTGAACACTATTCATGAACTGTGATTTAAGGTGAAATGATCGGCTTATGACTTAGTAATTACGTTATCTACCAGGATTTCCCAACATATGGTGGAACTGTGTATGCACCTACAACTGTTTTCTCTGCTATGCAAGAACAGTGATTTCTTACTTGTTGATACATCGTATTGCTCTCTAGGACCCTTAATTACCTGTGAACTGTTCTCTATGGGAACTCTAAACTGCTTGTGGTCCACATTTTTTGCTGTGAGCTCCAGCAATTTTTTCAATCAGTATATGTGACAGACTGTGTATATGCCAATTGGCCAAGGTTTTGTCCCTTTGCAGTGTGGAATCAGGCAGGGGCATCGCTAGCCCTATTTTGGGGGGCACGTGCCCCCAATCTGTCCTTGGGTGCCCCCGATCTGTTCCCCAGGGGTGCCCGCTGCCCCCTCCTGGCCGCCGCTACCCCCCCTGGCTGTCCCCGCTGCCAGAGCATCAGACCTCGATCAGCGGGCAACCAGATAGAGCGGGCGCTAGGACCTAGCGGACACCGCTGATATGCGGAAGTGACATCACTTCCGCATATACAGCGTGGTGCGCCCGGCGCCCGCTCTATCTGGTCGGGTTGCCTGCTGATCGAGGTCTGATGCTGCTGGCTGCGAGAGGTGAGGGGGGAAGCGGCAGCCAGGAGGGCTCCTGTCACTATCTAACTGGGGGTCCCTGTCACTTCCTAACCTGGGGGCACCTGTCACTCACAACTTAAATGGTGATCCCTGTCACTCACTACCTAAAAGGGGGTCCCTGTCACTCTCTACCTAAATGGTGGTCCCTGTCACTCACTACTTAAATGGGGGTCCCTGTCACTCACTACCTAAATGGGGGTCCCTGTCACTTCCTAACTTGGGGGCACCTGTCACTCACTACCTAAATGATGGTCCCTGTCACTCACTACCTAAATGTTGGTCCCTGTCACTCACTACCTTAATGGTGGTCCTTGTCACTCACTACCTAAACAGGGGTCCCTGTCACTCACTACCTAAACAGGGGTCCCTGTCACTCACTACCTAAACGGGGATCCCTGTCACTCACTACCTAAACGGGGGTCCCGGTCACTCACTACCTAAACGGGGGTCCCTTTCACTCACTACCTAAACGGGGTCCCTGTCACTCACTACCTAAACGGGGTCCTTGTCACTCACTACCTAACGTGAAGGTCCCTGAAACTCACTTCCTAACCTGGGGGTCCCTGTCACTCACTACCTAACCTGGGGGTCCCTGTCACTCACTACCTAATCTGGGGGGCGCCTGTCACTACCTAAACTGGGGGGCTTCTGTTGCTACCTAAACTGGGGGACTCCTGGCGCTACCTTAACTAGGGGGCACCTGTCACTACCTAAACTATCCAGGCCAGCCAGCCCAGCATAACCACCAGCCAACCAGCCCAGAATCCGTGTCAAAAAGGCCACAGCATCACCACCAGTCGGGTCAGCATTTACTTCAACAGCCCAGCATTCCCGCCAGCCAGGTCACAGCATCACCGCCAGCCGACCCAGCCACAGCATTGGCCACAGCATCACTGCCAGGCCTTTCAGCCCACACATCATCCGCAATCCAACCAAAAACAGTATTGCCAGGCACAGCAGCCAGTAGAGGAGAATTCAGAAACCAGGTGAGACGTGTCTACCATATTCTGCCTATTTATGTGAAATGCTGTCTATTTATGTGCCTCATGATTGCTGAATTTGTCTTGTTGGGAGCCTCATGATTGCTGAATTTGTCATGTCGGGGGCCTCACGATTGCTGAATTTGTCATGTCGGGGGCCTCACGATTGCTGAATTTGTCATGTTGGAGGCCTCATGATTGCTGAATTTGTCTTGTTGGGGGCCTCATGATTGCTGAATTTGTCTTGTTGGGGGTCACATGATTGCTAACTGCGAGACAATGGGAAAAGCGGAATCCTCATCATATGAGACAATGGCATTAAACCTACTTTTTTAGCTTTTTAAAACAGAAAATAAAACTGGGAGGTTCTAAAAAATTTAATACATTTTTCAGGAGTAGGATGGATGAAATTGTTTATCTTCACAGTTTATTTTCAACTTGAATTTTCCATAATGTTCATGTATGAGTTAAAACGTTTGTACAGTATTTCGTTTAAATTGCTGTTGCCACTTTGCGATAGATAAGTGACTTTTGGGTTGCAGTTTGGGCACTCGGCCTCCAAAAGATTTGCCACCACTGTCCTAATCTAATGTCCCACCATTGCTAGGTTCATGTAAATTTGTCTCCACCCGTTACCACACCCACATTCTGGTCCATGGCCCACCCATTTTTCGGCGCGGCACGCCAAGCACGCCGCGCACGCCGCACAACGTGACCCTCATATTTTTTGGCGCAC
The DNA here is from genome assembly GCF_040937935.1 of Hyperolius riggenbachi. Classification (NCBI taxonomy): domain Eukaryota; kingdom Metazoa; phylum Chordata; class Amphibia; order Anura; family Hyperoliidae; genus Hyperolius; species Hyperolius riggenbachi. Next base: position 222,507,981 of record NC_090646.1, read on the forward strand.
TAGCTGCAGTGTGCTGAATTCTGCTGCCTACAGTATGTACAGTATACGCTGTTCTCTAGTGCAGGCACTGTGTGATCTACCTCCAGTGTGTACAGTATAAGGTGTTACCCTGTGCCTTTACTGATTGTAAACCAGCTGTATTGTATGCTGATCCCTGCTACTTTCAGTATGTACATTATTAGCTGTAAAGCCTGGTGCACACATACAATTTTGATTAGCCAATATTAGCTCTGTTCATCAAATTCATTGTCTGTTGGCCCACTTACTGCACGGGGGTGGTAAAATTGGTCAGTGATTGACCAATCAAAATTGTATGTGCGTATACATCTTTGATCTATGCCTATACTGATTGTAAATTATCTAAATAAAGGACAGGGGGCTCCATCCAATATTTCGATGGGCAGGCCCTTTATCTGTAGCTTACACCACTGCTAAGTTCATGTACATTTGGCCCCACCCATGGCCACGCCCACTCACCTCATGGCCACGCCCATTTTTGCCCACAGGTGCCCCCGATCTCCAAGGACCCTAGAAACGCCCCTGGAATCAGGGCTCTGGATTTTTAAGTGAATATTACTGAATTTTATATTTTGTGATTAATAATAAATGGTATTTTATTGTTTATATAATTGTTTACTTCCTTTCTATAAGTGAGTAGTCTATGGGATGATCGACTGAAGTTGATTTTCAGCAAGGTGTAGTAGATGAATATGTGTTTACCTCAAACAAGCAGAAACATAGTTTCTGTTTTTATTGAATGCCTTGTAGTAATGAGTAAACGTCACTAGCTACTGATCATGCAGCTGACATCTGGTTAATTAAACAACAGCTAGAGGTTTACAATGGCTGAATCTACTTTAAATTCCTCTCTGGATCCATGAAGACTTCAATGTCAGGAGAATCCCCTGTATCCAGTTGAATTTTTTTAAAGAACACAGATCCATATCCATGCACACTCCTTTTAGTAAATTTCCCTCTCCACATTTAATTCTAAAGTAAGCAACACCTGATTTAAATAAGTAAACACCAGCTGGTCGAACTGTCTTACTACAATGGGTTTACAGCAATGGAAAGTGACAGTGTGGCTGAGTGAAACAGAATGAAAATGTAGGGAGAGGGCTAAGGAACTATCACATTTTAAGATCTGTGCAGTTCATGAATCACTGGACACAAGCTCCTATTAAATCCGACAATGGAAAATGGAAAAGCCTGTATAATGGTGCCTTTGTGGGAAATGGTTTTATTTGTGGTAGTGTCTCCTTAAGTACTAAGTTATACCTAGGAAATGATCAGGAAGAATTGTTCCATTTGAAATACTACATGATTAACTAGATATATGAGAAATCATATTTTCTGCTCAAAGTGACCCTTGCGTGGCTCTGTACATTGCCATCATTCTATATTAAAGTGGAATTAAAGGATTAAAAGTAAAGACATCGCTGCATTGCCCACTGTAAGTAGATTTGCCATTAGCAGGTCACGTTATACAATAAAGTCTCCCTGATGCTGTGCAGCTGCATCAGTGTAATAAGTATGATAAAAGGGTGGCTATAATATCATAAAGACCAACATGAAAAATGACAGTTCTCTTTATAACTGTTCTTCAGGCTTACTTTTGTTATACAGAGTAGCACTGACCTGTATGGTGTCCTTCCATTAAACAATCATGTGGGTGTTTTAGATGCCAGACATCATTCACCGCCCACCTCAATGCAGCAGGAAGTTGAATATTTCCTTCACGTGAAGAAAAAGGGTGGTTACACAGGCCATTTGTGCATGAGCCTCAGCCAGGCTGAATTGGGGTCAGTGAGCACAGGACTATTTTGTTGAAAAATATTTTTTGTAACATACATTAAGGCTGTCTTCACACCTGTGATTTTCAGATGACTTTTCCTGCATTTTTAATATTTGCAGTTGTGCATTTTGGGATTTTTCAGATGCAATTCTTCTTTTGTTTCGTCACTTTTTTATGTTATTTTTTTTAGATGCGAGTCTTCTTTTGTTTGATAGCATTTTCGTGTGATTTCGTGTGATTTTCAGAATGTGATTTTTCAGTGCATATCAATTAAGTTCAAATTCAGATGCAATTTTGGCATAACAAATGCATTTTTTTGATTTTCAGTTATGCGCAAAACACATTTCCATTAAAGAAAAAACATATGTATGCAGGTATTTTTTTTCTTCTGCAGAAAAATCTCACGCAAAACCGTTAACTTGCATAAGATGGGCGGCAAACACAAAATTATAAAAGGCTGTACATGCGCATGTTGCCTGGTGCCTAAAGCAAGTATGGCAAGAGAAAAACTATTTTCCTGCAAATAGAGCCAATTATATGATAATTCTTGTTGTGTGAAAACTCAGTGTATTTTAGTGAACATTTCTCCTCATTTTTGCTGTGAAAACATTTTCACAGATTTTACCAGTTATCCTTATAGAACAGTTTATATATTGCAATTTTGACATAAATGATGACTTGGTGGATGGCCAGCCTGAATGCCCTTTTATCATCCTCTTACTTGCTGTGGTTTAAAAGGCATTTTATTGATAAGGTGTGAAAACATCACCTAGCAGAAAGTTTAGGAGAAAACTTAAATTAAAATTAAGGGCCGTGGAGAGTTCATTCAAGTGTTCAGTTGTGAATTCAGCATAATTTTCACCAGTCAGTTAAAGCACATCACATGGCTACATTGTTTTCTTAGATGTATTGATTCCACTTTGTTGGGACAGCATTTTAGCATAATTTAACCCTTTAGCAGCCAATTTATTTAGCGCAGGGGTCCCCAAACGTGTTGGGTCAAGGGCTGGGTCAACATACTTCAGACTGCTGGGGGGCCGGAATATACATAAAATGATGTAGAAGTCTTTGTGGGCCAGACAGTGAAGCATACCCAGGTGACACCCTGCAGTCCAATTGGATAGCAGTGTCTCCTGATGTGGAATTTGATTATGGACAACCAAATTACTGCTTTCTAGGTTCCATGTGGATGGGTGGTGCCAGCACTGCTATTCTATATGTGGACCATGAATATTTAAAGATTTATCTGACTGCATCTATAAGTAATACATTTTCTGTGTGTGGGCCGGTAAAAAAGCCTCAGGGGGCCGCATTCGGCCTGTGGGCCTTAGTTTGAGGACCACTGATTTAGAGGCTTGTAATTGTTCCAGGCCAATTTATTATTTTTTTTTATTTGTTACATTTGCTTGCTACTAAATAGTACTACTGTAATGTGTATTTATGGCCACTTGTCATTAGGGGGAGTTCTGCCAATTGAGCTCAAGAGCACTGCACTTATCTCAAATGAAATAACTCTATTGAAACTGCAAATGGGTTAAAGGATAACTCATCTATTTTTGAAGTTTGAGGATGGATACGAACCTGAAAGAATTTTATTGCTGCCAGAATCCTTCCTTCTTGAAAAGGTTCTTCTTACTGTCTTTAGTTACACTACAGGAAATTAGGTAGTCTTCCCAGTGATGTAATTCAGATATTCTATTCCTTCTTTGTTCCATTGAAAGCTAAACATAAGGTTTTGGCTGAAATCTGGTAGTAATCCCTAAAGATAACCGACTTAATAAAGAACCCAGACATTTGAGACAAGATAATTGGTAACTATTGTATAAGGGTATTGTGTCTTGAGCAAACACAAAAGTACAAATGCAGTTGTTATAGTTTCATCAACATGTCTAATTTAATTGTTTTTTTTGTTTTGCTTTCTTTTCACAGTTCGACTTCACGATAGCATATCAGAAGAAGGGTTCCATTACTTAGTCTTTGACTTGTAAGTACTGTATCTGGATATGCCCTTTTATAAAGAATAATTTTATTTAGGTTATGGTTTTGCAGCTCCATTGATTGACCTCAGAGATAAAGAACAAACAGAAACATGAAGTTATTTGTGCCAAGGTTGAGTCTACTCACATTTCCACAATGTTACTTGCTTCAACTTCTTCTTGTCAGAACCTTGGTTGGACAGGTAGACACTTGTATTGAAGCCTCACTTTAAGTATCTTTGTAGAAAGACGTCTATGAGCTTTAGGAAATGGCAGATCTATGTCAGCACTTGCCATAGATCTTGCCAACATGCCATAGAGGACATGTTGACAGGTGGCAGCTAGACTTTACGTACTCTTGAAGTTTAATTTTTTTATTAAGGACCAATCATAGCTTTGGCATTATTATCACAGGGCTGTTCTTCTTGGAGAAGCCTACTTTTGATTCAGACCTTCAGCTTTGCCTTACATAGAATATGACTATTTCTGACTTTCCCTAAAGGTCACTGTTACAATATACATATAAATGAACACAACCTAAGATTTCTTTAACTGTCTTGCAAACGACCAATGTTTTTATTAATTGTAATATGTTTTATGCACCGGTTACAGTAATTTATTTTTCCTTATAGAATATAAATTAACAAAGGCTCCAAGAGGTGAACCTTAGCACACTTGTTTAATTCAGATATAGATCTTTTCTCCAAAAGTTACTATTTGAAGTATGGTAACAGGCTGTTCTGGTTGGCATGGAAACATTTTCTGAAAAACTCTGCCTTATATAAAGGTAGAATTCCTTTCACTGTCTGCAAATTGCTATATCATCAGCTTCTATGTTTTTCTATGTTGCATCGCTAACTAGGGAAAGAATGCACAAGAAAGGGAGTTATGCAGAGTGAAAAAGATAGTAGAAAGTATGCCTGGAATGTGAGAACAGGATGCTGGTCCCGCTTTCTTCAAGGAACTTTCAGACAATTTTACTAATTGCTCCCCGCATGTAAATTTACAGTTGTCCAGGAATTTGGTACCGTAGTGGTGGTCATGTGTTGTTAATAAATGCATTAAAAAAAATATTCAAAACGGATGAAGCCGGCACCATCTAGTTGCTCTTTAGTAGTTTATTAAAAGACTGTCATCAAGTACAAATAGGTACAATATGTGACGTTTCGGAGCGTTGGAACATGCCCCTTTATCAAGCCATGACAGTCTCAATATGTCATGGAAGCATTGAGTTTACATAGTGCATCATATATACGTACTATATATACGTACATCATACATATGTACTATTTAAACTCAATGCTTCCATGACATATTGAGACTGTCATGGCTTGATAAAGGGGCATGTTCCAACGCTCCGAAACGTCACATATTGTACCTATTTGTACTTGATGACAGTCTTTTAATAAACTACTAAAGAGCAACTAGATGGTGCCGGCTTCATCCGTTTTGAAGATTTTCGCTCAGGTGGTGCTGGGCTAGCCGTGGTACATCAATTGATCATGTAGGGGTTGGTGCATCTCTACATCTACTGCTGCTTAAAAAAAAAATATTCCAATATGTGCTATCTAAAACTAAGTATACATGCTGGATTCAGCTCGATCGAGAGGAGCCCCTGGACTAAGATTAAATAAAATACATGAGTTCTACCCAATATTGCCCCCATGTGCTCCTTTTTCCACAAATGTCTTCATTTTACTTTTGTTAATTGTTTCTTTACCCTGCCTGCTACATTTTTACTACTGCCTGCTCGGCTGACACCAGCATTGGCTTTTTATTGTCTGTTGCAACTCTACTGACACCAAACCTTTCCAGTGGCTGCTCTATACCTCCTAACTTTTATGTTTTAACCTGCTGGGAGTTCTGATTCCCACGGCCGCATGTTTTTTTTTTCGCCCAATTTGTTTTTAATATCATGTAGCTAGCCTAGCGCTAGCCACATGAGTCTCCCCGTTCAGCTCCTTCCCTCCCACCCTTCTGATCGCCGCCGGCGATCACGCCCATAAGGAAATCCCATTCTGAACGGGATTTCCTTGAGGGCTTGCCCCGTCGCCATGGCGACGAACGGAGTGACGTCACAGGGACTCTCGATCCACCCCAAAGTGCAGCCTGGCGGCGATTGGCCAGGCTGCGCACGGGGTCTGCGGGTGGGGCCCTCTTTCGCGGCGGATCAGCGTCGAGCGGCGGCGAGCGGGTAGGACATGCAGCAAGCAAAGTGCTTGCTGCGTGTTTTAAAAAAAAAATATTCAAATCAGCCCAGCGGGGCCTGAGCGGTAACCTCTAGCGTCTCTGAATGAGCACAGCTCGTCCAGAACGCTAGGGAGGTTAATGCTCGATTTTATGGTTGTTATGCTCTCATTGTTGCTGATAACTGACTCAGACCTACTCAGTGTATTTAATATACCCACTACCATATTGATACCTGTGGCTGCAATCTGTTCAGAAAAGAAAAACAGCAATGTTTATCACAGTAGAAAGTTGCCTACCCCTGACTTGGCAAATCATATTGTGTGGTACAAGATATTGAATGGATCCCACTTACAGGTACTACATATATATATATATATATATATATATATATATATATATATATGTAGCACAGGTGTTCCTGGGATTATGTCATAGTGTCAAATGGCATGTTAGTGTTCCGGCCTTTTGTGCACTAAAATCTTAAGTTCAAACCACTGCATGGAGCTTGTATGTTCTCTCTGTGTTTGCATGTGGTGCTCCTATTGCCATTACATCAGAATGTTGTTTGCATTCCCACATAAACAAACTTGAGTGTGGTAGGGTCGTAAAGGTGTGAGCCCCTATCATGCTGAATACACACGGTTCGTTCCGGCATCGAATGCGCTGCTCGATTCCCGACGAATCGATTATTACCGAACATTTACGAGCGCATTTCGATGATTTTTAGGTCGATGGCCATGTAAAGTATGGCAAATCGACCAAACGATCCATCGAAACGCGAATCGGACATGTCGGAAATAAGCAAATCGACGGGAATCGAGTGCAGGAACGAACCGTGTGTATCCAGCATTAGAGAGATAGTGATTGGTCTATATAATGTGTCAGCATTATAAAGATGCTTATTAGTAAGTCAGGTTTGCACAGTGACCTGTTAACATAATCCATAATATTATATCTTTGGAGCTCTTCTCTCACTTCTTCTTAGCCAGCACTTGTACTTATGATTATAAAGACATCTATCAGTACTTTTAAGATGTGCATTTAAGCAAGTAAATGGTGGATCTTTAGCAGTAATTATTTTGTTCCTCTTTTTAGGCTGGGTTCACAGTGGTCAGTTGCATAACACTGTAAACTGCAATGGAGACATAATTGTATGGGCAGTGAGTTGACATGCAGAATTTTTCTACAACGCAACTGACCATTATGTACAGAGCCTAAAGGTGGACACACACGATACAATTTTATATAAATGTCTTTTTAATTCAAGAATAGCAATCAATGTCAATGACGGATTGTAACAATTCAAAAATCTGATCAATGTACCACATACATATGTTAAATTTTTTCCCAATCAGGAATAAAATAATTGAAAGCTCAATTTATCGATCGAAAACATAGAAAAGCTCTCGATTTTTTGGGACAACTGATCGAAATTATCGAATTGGTAAAAAAATTTGATCTTTTAATTGTATGATGTTTGGCCACCTTTACTGTCTACTGTTGCTTCTTATTAACTGATAACAGACAGCTATCAGAGCCAGTTCTCTCATGCGCAGAGATTACAGGGGCAACATGTTTGTACTGTGTGTTTACACTTACAGCATGCAGTCAAGAGAAGGAGGATAAGCGAGAGGAGAGCGAGGTGAAGAGGTCATCATTGGGGAAAAGCAGATTGTTGTGCTGTGTGAGGAGTCTGACAGTGAGCGAGGAGGCAGGAGAGCAGCAGTGTTTCATTTGACTTGCACAGCAGAAGGGAGGAGTTGCCACTGCTGCCTTGACTGAGGAGGAATGGAGGATGGCCAACTGGCTGAGTGTGAGCAGTTTGTATGCCACAGACTTGTAGCCAGCCAGTGTGTTATTGTGTTGAGCTGCAGCATGTAATGTCTCAAGTTGTTGCATATGCACCCTTGTTGACTGAGAACATTAAATGAATCAGAGTAAATTGTCGGGTGTTGTGCGATCATTCCAAATCGGGAGAGGGGGGGGCGCATCCTCTTAAGTTTGCCTCAGGCAGCAAGAAGTCCAGAACCAGCCCTGACAACTATCAACATAAATGGGCATGCAGTCCACATCTCAGCTTTCTTAGGAACAGCGTATCTGCGTGATATTTTGAGAAAGCCCTTTACAACATTTGATAGCAGCCCCTTTTTTCACTGCAATAGGTTCATCATGTACCAAGAAACTAACACTAGAGAATCCTGGGCAATAAATCAACATATTCAAATGTTATATTTCAGCTTACCATCTAATTCCTACAGCGCAGAAAATATTTAATGCATCCTTAATTTTACTTCTGAATCAAAAAATTACATTGTGAACTTCTTTAGGTAATGAAAACCTGTTTATTTAATTTATTGTGCAAGTCGGGCATAATCATTTTTATTTGTCTTTTTGGTATGCTATAAGTTGTAAAACATATCTGTGGCTTCAGCGCTGGTACTTTTGTGCCTCATCAAAGTCAGTGGCAACAGTGTGCAAATGAGGCCTAAATGTGACGAGAGCCCCATCATAGTCTTAAGCATTGTTCATCTCATTAATTCATTGCTTATGAACAAGCCGCCCGCAGTGCTTATTCTAATAATGCATGACAGTGCCGTATTGCTGCCATTCCACCCCCACACAACTGTTTCTGACTTAATCGTTGCTTTTAGTAGCTGTGGGAATTAACTATGTCATAGTGAGGTATCTTCTGAAAGCTTCCTACACTGAGATAAGGGGACCTTTAATTATGAATAAATAAACTCTACCAATAGCCTCTGACTGCTATGGAATTAGTGTCAGCGATAATTGTTTTGTGCTGCAAATGAAGACATTTGCTTTAGTTAAGTGTTCCCCAACTGCTGCTGCTTAACTTCCATGTACATATCCATGAATATTTAGTACCTAACCATTTATTAAAATATTATACATTCCCTTTCTAAACACGTACCTTTTTTTCATCCTACAATGTCACTGTCTTGGATGAGTATTATGTAACTAAAATATTTTGTTTTTAAAACTATTATAGTAGTAGCTTAAAGTGAAGCAGTTTAAAACTTCCTGCAGTGCTCACTTTGAAGATGTCACAAGCCATGTGGTACGACCACCATTGTTTGTGTCACTAGACACACAGATTTCGTATGTATTGCAATTATTGCAGAGAAGTTCATGTGACCCAAAAAAATCCTCTAGAAAGCATAGAGCTGGCAATAGAGTGAGTGCTCCTGAGCTGGTGAACAGCTCTCACGCCTCTCCAGCTCCTCCCTGTGCTGGTTAGAGATGAACTCTTTGTCTTCAGCACTGTAACTCAGCATTCTTATCATTATGAGATTCTACTAAAGAATCCACAGATTGTTAATATTTCACTAGTACGGGGAACAGGAGTACATTTGGCTGTAGTTTTTAATTCTGTTATTATTTGCCCTTTTACCTGTAAAAATAATATTTTATATATTTTTTTTTACTCACTGGTCCATTGAAATTGAGTATTTTAAAAAACTGTGAGATATAAGCACTGAAGAGTCCTGTTTCTTGCCCCGGTGACTTCAGCCTTATAACCAGTTTTACCAGTCAAATCATCCAAGCTTTGACTCTAAATTAAAAAAAGAAAAAGTTTTTCCTGAGTTCTGTTTCAAGAGATGTTTTTACATCTTTATGCGGGAATACGCGAGAATGCTTCTGGCAATCTTGCAAGAATTTCCTTAAACTTCAGGAACTGAGAATTTTCAATTCAACACTTTTTCCAATTCATTGAAGTCAATGGCACCAACTTTAGTGGTTAATAAACCATGCATTCTATAAACACCACATTTGCTAGGTATGTTAAGGAAAACAGTGGAAAAATTCAAAAAGACCTTGTGAATTTTTTTAGAAAATGTTAAAAAGACACTGTAACATCAAAAAGATTCCCTGGGGGGTACTCACCTCGGGTGGGGGAAGCCTCAGGATTCTAATGAGGCTTCCCACGCTGTCCTCTGTCCCACGGGGGTCTCGCTGCAGCCCTCCGAACAGCCGCCGACAGACCCGACTGTTGATTCAATATTTACCTTTCTAGGCTCCAGGGGGGGGGGGGGGGGTCTGTGGCTGCTTTCGGCTCCGAAGTAGACGGAAATACCCGATCTCATCTCAGTCGGGTCCGCTCTACTGCGCAGGCGCAGGAGACTTACGCCTGCGCAGTAGTGCGGACCCGACGGCGATCGGGTATTTCCACCTAATTCAGAGCCGACAGCCGCCAGAGCGCCTGCGCAGGAGACAGGAAGGTAAATATTTACGTTGCCGCTGTACAGAGGGCTGTAGCGAGACCCCCGAGGGACGGAGGACGGCATGGGAAGCCTCATTAGGATCCTGAGGCTTCCCCCTCCCGAGGTGAGTACCCCCCCAGGGGACATTTTGATGTTACAGATTCTCTTTAAAGCTACAGTAGGAAAAATGTTTTTAAAGGAAACCTGTAATGACTAAAAAAAAAAAAAAAAAAAAGAGTTTCACTTACCTGGGGCTTCTGCCAGCCCCTTGCAGCCTCCCTGTGCCATCTGAATGATCCTCTGGTCCTCCACCGCAGCAAGGTTTAGTTGAGCTATACCAGCCTTCATGGTCCATGATATGGGAGGGTGGGGGCTCTGGAAGAGAGGGGCAACAAAGCCTCCCCCTCTCCCCCAAAGCCCTTTTCCAATCCATGGACAAGGGGCTCATCCCTATCTGCGGTGCCCGGGAGGAGGGCTATACCTAAGCATAGCATGCCCCTGCAAACCATCTTTAAATGTGGCCACTGAACATAGTAGCTATATGCCTGAGCATTGCTACTATGTGCAGTGTGATGGGGAGCACAGTTTTGTGCCATGGAAACTGTCCTTCAGCACCATGGCACTACAGGTCCTTCTCAAAAAATTAGCATATTGTGATAAAGTTCATTATTTTCTGTAATGTACTGATAAACATTAGACTTTCATATATTTTAGATTCATTACACACAACTGAAGTAGTTCAAGCCCTTTATTGTTTTAATATTGATGATTTTGGCATGCAGCTCATGAAAACCCACAATTCCTATCTCAAAAAATTAGCATATTTCATCCGACCAATAAAAGAAAAGTGTTTTTAAAACAAAAAAAAGTCAACCTTCAAATAATTATGTTCAGTTATGCACTCAATACTTGGTCGGGAATCCTTTTGCAGAAATGACTGCTTCAATGCGGCGTGGCATGGAGGCAATCAGCCTGTAGCACTGCTCAGGTGTTATGGAGGACCAGGATGCTTCGATAGCAGCCTTAAGCTCATCCAGAGTTTTGGGTCTTGCGTCTCTCAACTTCCTCTTCACAATATCCCACAGATTCTCTATGGGGTTCAGGTCAGGAGAGTTGGCAGGCCAATTGAGCACAGTAATACCATGGTCAATAAACCATTTACCAGTGGTTTTGGCTCTGTGAGCTGGTGCCAGGTCGTGCTGAAAAATGAAATCTTCATCTCCATAAAGCTTTCCAGCAGATGGAAGCATGAAGTGCTCCAAAATCTCCTGATAGGCTGCATTGATTTTGCCCGTGATAAAACACAGTGGACCAACACCAGCAGCTGACATGGCACCCCAGACCATCACTGACTGTGGGTACTTGACACTGGACTTCAGGCATTTTTGGCATTTCCCTCTCCCCAGTCTTCCTCCAGACTCTGGCACCTTGATTTCCGAATGACATGCAAAAGTTGCTTTCATCCGAAAAAAGTACTTTGGACCACTGAGCAACAGTCCAGTGCTGCTTCTCTGTAGCCCAGGTCAGGCGCTTCTGCCGCTGTTTCTGGTTCAAAAGTGGCTTGTCCTGGGGAATGCGGCACCTGTAGTCCATTTTCTGCACACGCCTGTACACGGTGGCTCTGGATGTTTCTACTCCAGAATCAGTCCACTGCTTCCGCAGGTCCCCCAAGGTCTGGAATCGGTCCTTCTCCACAATCTTCGTCAGGGTCCGGTCACCTCTTCTCATTGTGCAGCGTTTTCTGCCACACTTTTTCCTTGATACAGCACTCTGGGAATAGCCTATTCGTTCAGAAATTTCTTTCTGTGTCTTACCCTCTTGCTTGAGGGTGTCAATGATGGCCTTCAGGACAGCAGTCAGGTCGGCAGTTTTACCCATGATTGCGGTTTTTAGTAATGAACCAGCCTGGGAGTCTTTAAAAGCCTTAGGAATCTTTTGCAGGTGTTTAGAGTTAATTCGTTGATTTAGATGATTAGGTTAATAGCTCGTTTAGAGAACCTTTTCATGATATGCTAATTTTTTGAGATAGGAATTTTGGGTTTTCATGAGCTGTATGCCAAAATCATCAATACTAATACAATAAAAGGCTTGAACTACTTCAGTTGTGTGTAATGAATCTAAAATATATGAAAGTCTTATGTTTATCAGTACATTACAGAAAATAATGAACTTTATCACAATATGCTAATTTTTTTAGAAGGACCTGTATTAACTGACTTCCCTGGGATATCTGCCACTTCCATCGCTGTCACCCACTATTCATCCCTATCTGCTGCTAAAAACACAAAACTTCCTGACACGTAACTAACATCTGCTATATGCCAGGCTCCTCTGAACACTTTTGTTTACCATTGGGAGGGGGCACCACTACACACCAGGTACATTGTATAGGGAAGGAATGGGTGACAACTAGACACCAAGAAATACTTTATGGGAGAGGGAGGACCACTAAACACCAGGAAATGTTATATGGGGAGGGAGGGGCCAGTAGACCACTAGAGAAGTGATATAGGGATGTTAAAAGTAGCTACCTGTGTTTCTACTCAAGTCAAAAATCTTCTGATCCTTGAAGGAAGAAATAAGTATATAGGTGTTTTATTCAGTTGGTTTTATATATTTAAATATATACAGTATAACTGAAACCAAGGTAATTTAGGTAAAAATGAGTACCCTGAATAAATTATTACGTTTTTCTACATGTCAATTAGGTTGCTCTTAAATTACAGATAGAGACATTTCTGTGACTACCTACATCTGCTAGCTAGGAATGAGTGAAAAAAGCTTTTTTATGTTATGCTTTATACATGTCCCTTCCTTGCTAGTTAAAATTGATTGGGAAGGGAGTGGGGAAATACGTTTCATTTTATTATGTCAACCTTGCCTGTCACACTAGTTATAATTCTGTTCAGCCTTTCTTTATTCTCATGGCATCGTATCCAACTATGAATGAGTGTCTTTGTACTGTCCATCCATTGTCTGGGGAATAGGTAGGTGACACTGTAAGCTGCAATACTCAGAAAGACAATAGGAGTTTTGTCTGTCTGGCTATACTGTATTGCAGGTCTACTGGAAAAGTTACAAACACTATGGCAGATAAAACAGTACACACATCAACTGTGTACTTAGCTGTTTCTTTGTAGGTAAACTAATTACACATTATATTCCAGCTATTTGGCCACAGTTCTATTGTGAAAAGTGCAAAGTGCCACCATCTCTGGTGTATATAAAAAAAACGAAAGTTATAATTACCTGACGTTATCCATGTGATAATCTTCCCAACACTCCGCAACCAGCCGGGTTCTGCCCCCTGCGGCAGCAGCCTTTCAGTATGTGACATATAGGAATACTTAGGCATTTCTGGGCAAGGAGGCAGAGGACAGGCAAGGACAGTTATTGGATGATGTGCCAGCAGAGCCGGGACAAGATCCTCTGGCATCTAAGGCTGAGACACTAAAGTGCCCCTGCCCCCATCGCTCCCACTCCAGCCATCACACATTGATTGTTATTAGACTAAGAGGTGCCCCAGGGCCCCCAACACCTTAATCTCTAGTTACCTGCCTTGCAGTCACTGCCATGTATCCCCTTCTCTTATTTCTCTCTGCTTCAAACACAATAAGGGAATTATAGCTGAGTGAGTTGTGCGCCCCCTCCTACACTGCGCCATGAGGCTGGAGCCTCTCTTGCCTCTGCCTCGGCCCGGCCCTGTGTGCCAGCATTAGTGTACCTCAGTGTTTTTATGCGAAGTGCACTTTACAACGCAAATTTCTTTGTCTATTTTGGCAGAACGCAAAAACTGACAGCCTCAGGAATCCTATGTTTTTAATCAGGGCTGTGGAGTCGTTACAAAAATCCACCGACTCCTCAGTTTAGGATTCCACCGACTCCTCGACTCCGACTCCTCTAATTTACATATTACAATCTTGTTGATTGAAAGTATGGAACATGAAATTTGTCTCTTAACTGCCAATGCTTAGGAATTTTAAAATACAACTGAAGTGAGAAGGATATGTAGACTGCCATATTTATTCCCTTTAGTCATAGACTAAAACTAGTCCTTGGTAAGAGTACTTGTAAAAGGTACAGACCGGAATTGTAAAAGGTACAGAGCAGAGCAAAGAACATCTACAGTATCAGGCCCTAGGCAATGTAACTGTGGGTACATGTAAGAATGATGTGCAGGTACTCTGCAGGGGAATGAGGAGATTCTTCCTCTATTACACATTCTTCATGCACAATCTGAACATGGATCAGGCCCTAGGCAATGTGACTGTGGGTACATGTAAGAGTGATGTGCAGGTACTATGCAGGAGAATGAGGCGATTTTTCCTCTATTACACATTCTTCATGCACAATCTGAACCAGGTTTATGGGTGATAGACAACACCTCTGTGTTCAATGTGCACCACATTCTCAGTGGATTCCCTGAAGCTCTGTGGGGAGTGCATATGTAGAGTATAGCACTACTGTGTAACAAAGTAAACTTGAGACAGATGAAATTAAAGTTTTATACATACCTGGGGCTTCCTCCAGCCCCCTTCAGGCTAATCAGTCCCTCGCTGTCCTCCTGCACCACTTGGTTCTTCTGCTATGAGTCCAGGTACTTGAGCCAGTCTGGTGTAGTGCGCATGCACACACTCCGCCGCCGGGAGCATGCTACACCTGCGCAGCACTATTGCGCAGGTGCAGAATGCTCCTGGCTGTGGAAGCGGCACGTGGCCGGACTGCGCTGACTGGCTGAATTACCGGGACTCATAGCAGAAGGATCCAGGTGGTGGAGGAGGACAGCGAGGGACTGATTGTCCTGAAGGGGGCTGGAGGAAGCCCCAGGTATGTATACCACTTTTCTTTTCATCTGTCTCAGGTACCCTTTAATTTGTAGTTACCAAAGCAAATTTTATGTTTCAATAATTTTTATTGAACAGTTTTTGAATTTTACAACAGCAGACTTATAACATTAAGTCCGATAACTTTGAAAGAATGATACAATTACATACTTTCGGTACATACAAGGTACAAACAGTATTTCTTGTCTTCAAGATAACAAAGTCAATATACATACATATGTCTGTGTTGGTTTATAATCCTATAACCATGTTTGTATGTAGTCCAGAACACCGATATGTTAAGTATATACTTATACCACGATGGGTTCAGCTCGACCTGGGAAATGGGGGAATAGGACCACCCTACAGAGATCCCAGGGAACCGAAACCATTTTCTTATCAACTTATTGTCCTGATTAAGTTTAAGTTGTCCCCACTAGGCAACCGACCGGCAATCACCTAGATAGGGCTTCATCCTAAATGTTATCTATTTAGGGAGGACAGGTGAACTAGGCTACCCATATTCTATTTCTATATAGAAATCTAGTGTGTGTCAGTTGGTTAGCCATCTGCATGAGGTATTTTTATATTTTTATCTTATTTTTATCCTATATATGTCTAAATAAAGCACTAAGTCTTAAAAACTTTTATTGTGTTTATATAGAAACCAGAACTAGAAAGAACCAGATTATTATCTCTTGTAAAATATGAGAGGACGAAATAGAAGAGAGAAAGAAAAGGAGAAGAAAAAAGAGATAGAAGCAAAGTTATATATCAAGTAGTAATCTTATCAGCGTACATACATACAATATAATATAATATTATTCAGAATCAAACATCAAAAATTTCAGTCTCTGGGTAGAGTATAGGCCATGCTTGTATTTTATTTGTAAAAGTTTCCAGAGTCCCTGTATTCATGGCCCATCTCTTTTCTGCCGATAAATTGAGGTTAACCCTGTTTTTGATCTCTACAATAGTAGGCACATATTTGGTTTTCCAATTATCTGCTAATAACGCTCTAGTGGTCACAAAAATATGATCGTACAATATACGCTCTCTTGGTGGAAGATCAGCAATATTTAAATGCAGTAAAGCCATTTTTGATGGAATGTGGGATAGTTTCACAGGTAGTTTTTTCAATAGCCTATCTATATCTTCCCACATTTCTTGTAGTTTGGGACATTCCCAGAAAATATACTCAAGAGTGCCCTCTCTCCCACATTCTCTCCAACATAGAGGGGAAGCACCGGAGTCAAACTTGGAAATCTTGCTAGGAGTCATATACCATCTTCATATTATTTTTAGAAGATTCTCATGGTGTGAGATACAATGGGAGGATTTTTTAAGTGATCTCATACTTCTCTCCCAATCCTCCTGCTCTATATCTTCTTTGAGGTATTCTTGCCATTTTTTAAGTTGCCATTGCGGGGAGTCTCCTTTGGATGTTAAAAGGGTTCTATAAAGTAAGGCCGTGCCTTTCATGTGATATTGATCTGGGTTTAACAGTTTTACTATTAGGGGAGGGAGCTGTATAGATGTAGGAAAATGTGTTTTGAAAAATTTTTTAATCTTTATATATTTGGGTTCATCAGATTGGGGTATATCAAATTCTATCATAATATCACTGAAACTTTTCATTTTTGAGTCTTGGAGTAGCCTATCCACTGATGTAATTCCTTTGTCTATCCAATTATCAATAGAAATTTTTTTGATCACATTATGGATATTATGAAATGGAATAGAAAGTTGTTTAGTGGATAAAGGATGTTTGGAGCAACGTTTGACGAAATCTTTCCATACCTTTATTGTGTTAGCTGTTATTGGGTTGGCAATTTTTGATGTGGATTTCCATAACAGTTTGGTTTCTAGCAAACCTTTGTAAGGGCTCTTTCACATCAGAGCTTGCGTTGAACGCTCAAAGCATACGTTTTGTTGTATGCGTTTTAATGCGTTTTGCACTGCAGTGCACTGCAGTGAGTGTGCGTTTTTAATCCGTTTTCAATGCGTTACAGGACATAGGAAAACGCAGGTAATTTTTTTTTCTTTTAGTTTTCAACTTTCTACATTGTTCCTCTGTTGCATTCTGGGACTGATTGCCTGCGTTAACGGATTAAAAACGCGCATAGTGTGCGTTTTACATTGACTAACATTGTAACGCATAAAGCTAGCGTTGGCCGAAAAACTGCGCCTGGGTGCAGTGTAACGCAACGCACAAAAAGGCTGCGTTATATGTGAAAGCTAAAATGAAAGTCTATGGACTTTCATTTCACCTTGGGTAACGCAAACTTTATCCTTTGCGTTGAAACGCAGAAAATCTGCCCTAATGTGAAAGAGCCCTAAGAACTATTGGGATTATGTGTTTGTTCCAATGCTATCCATTGTTTGTTGGATTCGACCCATATTTCCCTGGATTGTTCCAGGATAGTAGCTCTATAATATAAACCTATATCAGGTACTCCAAGACCCAAATCTGTAGAATGTAGTGTAAGTATATCATATGAGAATCTAGGTGACTTGTTACATAAAACAAATTTATTAATTAGTTTTTGGATTGGGGTAAAAAACTTTTGAGGGACTTTAATAGGGAGGTTTCTAAATAGGTATAGGAGCTTGGGGAGGATCATCATCTTTATCGCTGCCACTCTTCCCAACCATGAGAACTCTAGTTTTGATAGTAAATCCAATTGGGTCTTAAGGCCGTATATCCATGGTTCATAGTTTGTTTTATAAATTTGTGATATAGTGGGGGTAATATATATACCTAAGTATTTAAAGGATTTATCATTCCACGTATATTGGGTTGTTTTTTTAAGGGATAATATTGTGTTGGGGTCCATATTACAGGGGAGAATCACAGTTTTGTTTTTATTTAATTTGTAATAGGAAATTTTTGAGAAAAGGCTCAATTCTGAGTCTAGATAAGTAAGTGATGTTTTAGGATCTTGTAAATATAATAATATATCGTCTGCGTATAGACCTATTTTTGTTTCCTGATCTCCAAATTTGACTCCTTGTATGAACTTGTTGTTCCTAATTTTTTGAGCTAATGGCTCCAATGTCAAGATGAAAATTGATGGAGAGAGAGGGCATCCCTGTCGAGTACCGTTCGTTATATTGAATGGGTCAGAGAGGGAACCTGAAGAAAGTACCCTGGCTGATGGTATAGTATATAGAGCCATTATGGCTTTGTGTAGAAAGCCTTCACAACCGAATTTATGCAGTACCTTTGATAAGTAGGACCAATTAACTCTATCAAAGGCCTTCTCTGCGTCTAAAGAGACTAACAGAGAAGGCCCTTTGCTACTTTCCAGCTCATGTAGTACTGCTAAAAGTTTTCTGGTGGCATCACTAGTCATTCTGTTTCTAACAAAGCCTACCTGATCTAGGTGTATTAATTTTGGGATTAAGGGATCTATCCTATTAGCTATCATTTTGGCGTATATTTTTAAGTCTACATTTAAAAGAGAAATGGGCCTGTAACTACTTGGGTCACTTAGATCTTTGTCTTCTTTGGGGATTAGTGAGATTATGGCTTCTAGTGACTCTCTGGGGAAACTACCTGATTTAGCAACCTCATTATATAGTTCTGCTAAGGGGGCTTTTAATAAATGTATGTGTTTTATATAATATTCTCCTAAAAATCCATCTATGCCTGGGGACTTGTTTCTTTTGAGGGATTTTATTGCCCTTTCAACCTCATTGATATGGAAAGGAATATTAATTTGTTTTTTCTCAAATTCGTCCAATGAGGGAAGGTCTACACTACTTAAATAATTCTCAATTTCTGTTTGGGTAGGTTGGTGTGTTCCTAAGTCTGTTTTTAGGTTATACAGGGATTCGTAGTAAGTTGCTAAGGCGTCTACAATTTCTTTTGGGTGGTGTACCATTACATTGTTCTTTGGGTGTTTTATCCTTAAAATTCTATGTGCTATCCTTCTTCCTTTAATTTTTCTAGCCATTAACTTGCCTGCCTTATCTCTGTCTGAGTACCAATTTTCCTTCATGATACACTGCCATTTATCATACTGACAGTATAGCATGTCACTGAGTTCTTTCCTTTTTTCCTCTACTTTGGGTATTAGGGATATTTCTTTTTTATCATATATCGCTTTTTCCATAGTTTTAATATCCTTCAGAATATTTTCATACTTTTCCTTCCGTTTCTTTTTCTCTATGGAACCCTGTTGTATGAACACCCCTCTTATGAAGGCTTTATGCGCGTTCCACATATTAGCCTTAGATGTTTTATTGTTATTATTTAGCTTAAAATATTCCTCTATTCTTTGAGTTATTAATGGGGCTGTTCTTTCTGAATTACCAAAGCAAATTTTAACAACATATCAAATTATTTGATTTCATGAGCAAAGAGAGTGCATACATTTGAATAAATCAGCATCAATGCAGAATTATTTCCATCTCGTTGACCATCTCTATTAGGGACACGGCTACACATCAGGCTTTATTCTTACAGCATAGATGTTATTTAGTATATACAGTTGTGTTCAAAATTATTCAACCCCCACTGAAATTGAGTGTTTTGGCCAGTTTGACATTGAGTTTGATCATTTCAGTCATCTTGTTTACGATAAAATCAAAGAGGCACTTGTAAGTCAGACAAATATAACATAACATTTATAATGAAATAACCACAAATGTCTTTTCTGTGCTCACATCATTATCAGTTTTATTTAACCCCCAAGTGACATTCATTCTTAGTACTTAGTACAACATCCTTTTCCAGTTATAACCGCTTTTAAACGTGAAGCATAGCTTGACACAAGTGTCTTGCAGCAATCTACGAGTATCTTAGCACATTCTTCATGGGCAAAAGCCTCCAGTTCAGTCACATTCTTAGGCTTGCGCGCTGCAACTGCTTTCTTTAAGTCCCACCAGAGGTTCTCAATCAGATTTAAGTCTGGTGACTGCGATGGCCACTCCAAAATGTTCCAGCCTTTAATCTGTAGCCATGCTCTAGTGGACTTGGAGGTATGCTTGGGATCATTGTCCTGTTGAAAGGTCAAACGTCTCCCAAGCCTCAGGTTTGTGACGGACTGCATCACATTTTCTTCCAATATCTCCTGGTACTGAAGATAATTCATGGTACCTTGCACATCCTGAAGCTTCCCTGTACCTGCAGAAGCAAAACAGCTCCAAAGCATGATTGACCCCCCGCGATGCTTCACAGTAGGCAAGGTGTTCTTTTCTTCATAGGCCTTGTTCTTCCTCCTCCAAACATAGCGTTGATCCATGGGCCCAAACAGTTCTAATTTTGTTTCATAAGTCCGCAGAACACTACTACAAAAGTTTTGGGATAGTGTTCTGTGGACTGATGGAACAAAATTAGTCTGTGTCCTGATGAGCCGAACCATTCGGCGAAACCGTTAGACAAGGTCTGGGCAGCTTTTGGGATGTCTTCCTCTCCTAGGAATTGACCCCAATCACTGCAGCATCCCCAACAGCCGCTTATGGAGGAAACTCATGGAGGCTGATATCCGCCATACACACAGGGAAACGTAAGCCTGTAAACATATACCCTTTCATCATAATGTTGAGGCCTATCCTTATGCCTCACATTGGGACTATATGCCTTTACTCATATTGAGTCCTATTGATCCTTTGGATGCTACTGTATATCTCTGATGTGGCGCAAGGAACATCTTATATGACATGTGCTGTTTGAAATTGACTGTGGATAGTGTCAAGCACTGTTTTTGCTGCACCATTTGAACACAACACCTATAATAGTTGCCTGCTTCTGGACAGGAACTCTGGATCAGCCTTTCGCTGACGCTGTGTTACTTTGCCAGGATTTTGTGCTTTATCACTGTTCATCCACTGCTGTGCACCTCCTTGTGAATGATCGTGGAACTGTGTGCATTACTAGTTGCCTGCTTTTGGACAGGAACTTTGAATCAGCCTTTCGCTGACACTACACAACTCTGCATCCCTGCATCAAGGACTCTGGCCTTTGCACTTATTGAACCAGTCCTTTTCCGTTTAGCACCCCCATGGGTTGCTTCTTTGAATCATTTGTGCTATGTATTTTGCATGATTTCCTACAGGCTATGTTATGCTGGTATTATATATGATGAAATGTATTTGCTGCCGTGATATAACATCTTTCCCTATAGCTGCCCAGTACTCAGATCTCCAAACTGTATGACCAATGACAATTTTTAATATGTACTAATAAATAAGATACATTTTTTATTCATACAATTTTTGTGGTTATGACTCATTGAGTTCAGATTTGGGTGCAGATAGTTTTTGCTTTTTCCTCTCGATTTTCACTTTGACCCAAGTCACTCTGAGCCATAATATTATATGTGTACTACATACAATTAAGAGTGGATTGGTGTTGGATGAATCGCATACATATTTCGATTATGGCTTATAGCTTATGAAAACCCCAAAATCAAAATCTCAGAAAATTAGAATATTATATGAAATCAATAAAATAAATATTTTAAATTGAAAAATGTCGGACCTTTGAGAAATATATGTATGTATGTATAATATGTACTGAGTACTTGGTTTGGGCCCCTTTTGCATCAGTGACCGCCTCAATGCAGCGTAACATGGATGCTACCTGTAACACTGCTGGGGTGTTATGGAAGACCAGGAAGATTCTCTATGGGGTTCAGGTCAGGTGAGTTTGCTGGCCAATCAAGCACAGTAATCACATGGTCATTTAAACATGTTTTGGTACTTTTGACAGTGTTGGCAGGTGTCAAGGCCTGCTGGAAAATGAAGTCAGCATCTCCATAAAGTTGTGTTGACTCTGGACTTAATTAAGCACAGTGGTCCAACACCAGCAGATGTCATGGCTCCCCAAATCAACACAGACTGTGGAAACTTCACACTGGACTTCAAGCATCTTGGATTGTGTGCTTCTCCATTCTTCCTCCAGACTTCCAAATGAGATGCAAAATATGCTCTCATCAGAAAAGAGGACTTTGGACCACAGAGCAACAGACCAATTCTTTTTTTCTTTAGCGCAGTTAAAGAAAAGTGCATCTCACTTTTTTTGCTGATTCATGAGTGTCTTGACAAGAGGAATATGACATTTTAAAGCCCATATCCAGGATCCAACTGTGTGTAGTGGTTCTTGATGCACTAATGCTCCACACTTCAGTCCACACTAACGGTCCACACTTGTCCAGTTGCAGATCGTTTTTCTAAAAAAGAAAAAATTCTCTCCCCATTTTTTGACAAAATGTGATTTTTGCAGCATACATTTCCAGTCCGTGAAAAAGTATCCCCACCCCTGTGTGGGTGGAGAAGGTGCCGCCATGCTGGAAGGGGTAGCAGCCAGGAAGTGGGGCAGCGTGCACAGCAGTGGGGAGGGGGGTCACCCCCCTCCCTCACCTGGGTCCCCCCTTCTTCACTTACCTTCCAGCTAGTTTCATTCATCATCAATTATTTAAAATCACTTTAGCAACGAGCAGGGAACTTACTTCCACCACTCGCTGCGTCACTTCCTGCAATGCCGCCCTCTGTACTTAAATGATTGATCATGAATGAAACTAGATGGAGGGGGAGTGGGGGACCCAGGTGATGGAGGGGGGGACCCACCTCCCCGCCACTGTGCACGCTGCCCCCCTTCCTGGCTGCTACCCCTCCAGCATGGCGGCCCCCTTACCACCCACAGACAGGGCAGGGACAATCGAAAGAGGCCCATTTCTGTGTCCAAAGCTGCCTGTGTAGAGGCAGGTCCTCTTTTTGCATAGGTTTTCACTACCCTTCCGTGTATCTGGGGTCCGTGAAAATCCTGCAAATCGGTGAGTGAAGATGGCTGTTATATTTAACATTGGTATTCTTGGCTCTGGATACGTTTTTACAAGTGTCAACATGCCCTTACACCATTCCACTCTTGAGAAAGTCTACAACACTTTCAATGGCTTTTTCCTGACAATCCTCTCCAGGCTGAGGTCATCCCTGCTGCTTGTGCACCTTTTTCTTCCACGCTTTTCCCTTCCACATAACTCTCTATTAATGGGAACATCCAACTTCTTTTACAATTACCTTTTGAGGCTTTTCCTCCTTATAGAGGGTGTCAATCATGGTTTTCTACACAACTGTCAGGTCAGCTGTCTTTCCCATAATTGTGATTCCTACTGAACCAGACTGAGAAACCATTTAAAGGCCCAGGAACCCTTTGCATGTGTTTTGGATTAATTAGCTAATTAGAATTTGACACTTTATGTCTAGAATATTGAACCTTTTCACAATATTCTAATTTTTTGAGGCTTAAATGTTGCGTTTTTCATAAGCTGTAAGCCATAATCATCAACATTATAACAAAGGCTTGTAATATCTCTCTTTGCATGTAATGAGTCTATTTCATATATTAGTTTTACCTTTTAAGTTGAATTACTGAAATAAATGACCTTTTGCAAGATATTCAGATTTTCCGAACTTCATCTGTATAAAGCCAACATATGTTAATCACAGCAGAGTACATAAACTTTATTTTATCAGAAAAGGTACAATTTTCAAAGGGAGTTAAGAAAATATGCGCAATGATTTAATGCAAAACAGCCTCATGACCTGGCCAGAACTGTAGCGCCCTAAACCCCTGCCAACCGGGGGGAGGAGGAGGAGGTGAGACAGTCTAGGGGCTAAGGTGTCCCGCACCTGAGTCTACTAACATTAGTGAGCCTGTGTAAAGCTGACCCAGCTTTACCAGAAAGAAGAGTACTACCGAGATGTCTTAAAGGCTAGGTCACACAAGCCACAGCTGGCCACAGTTCCTTTGCTTGCAGTGAAAGATTGTAATACTTAATTCTGATGTCACTAAAAAATATAAAAAGCTGTTTTTTAGTGTTGTCATTCGGGCACAATGGGCCTGATCCAATTCACTTTTTCTCCAAGTTTTCTCCTAGGTGATATTTTTGCATATTATCAATCAATAAAAATGCCTTTTAAGCCACCAGCTAGCAAGAAAATTTGAGCTAAAAAGTTTTTCAAAACTAAAGATGAAAATGATCTCACAGGCCTCAATTCACGGAGTTTTATCAAACACTTTATCAAACATTTGATAAACGTTTGATAAATTACTTCATCGGTAAAATCTAATTTTGAATTCACTAAGGTGTTATATATTTATCGAATGTTTTACCAATAAAACGTTCAACAAATATATAACACCTTAGTGAGATTTTACCCATGAGGTAAATTATCAAACGTTTGATAAAGTGTTTGATAAACGTTTGATAATGCTCCGTGAATTGAGGCCTGAGGAGACATTTTAGGAGAAAACAAGTGAATTGATTCAGTCCCAATATCTCATGTGTGCCATTGGTCACATGATAACAGCTCATAAGTCAGCAAATAAATGCTGACATTAATATGATCACATTGAGTGGAAAGGTGCATCTCCCACTTAATAACTGGAGCTAAGTACCCACGGAAAGAGGAGATCGGAGGAACTCCGCCAATCTAACTTTGAAACAACTAAAATTGTTGCAGGCACGGCATGAGCAACTGGACGCGGACGATCATTTAAATGTTAGTTCAAATTAAATTATGTTTTTGCTAATGTCAATTTTTGTGTAATTTGAAGGACCGCTAGCGATGTTATCCGTCATGACGGTCTTTCAAAACGAATGATCGTCATGGTTTGTCGGCCATCTTTAACCGCTGTTTAATACATTTTCGTTAAATGACAGTTACACGATATTGCGCAGAAACTAATGCTTATCTGTCACAATGACAGAGGCTATGTTTTTGTGGGTATGGACCTTCAGCTATGTTTGGGTATGGACCTTCTCTATGGTCCCTGGGGTTGTAATTAGCAATGCAGTTCTTGCATGTAAACAATTTATTATTATTATTATTATTTAGTATTTATATAGCGCCGACATATTACGCAGCGCTTTACAGTGTATATATATATATATATATATATATATATATATATTGTCTTGTCACTAACTGTCCCTCAAAGGAGCTCACAATATAATCCCTACCATTGCCATATATCTATATTATGTAGTGTAAGTACTGTAGTCTAGGGCCAATTTCTTTTTTTAGGGGGAGGCAATTAACTTCTGTATGTTTTTGGAATGTGGGAGGAAACCGGAGTGCCCGGAGGAAACCCACGCAGACACGGAGAGAACATACAAACTCTTTACAGATAGTGCCCTGGCTGGGATTCAAACCAGGGACCCAGCGCTGCAAGGCGAGAGAGCTAACCACTACGCCACCGTGCTGCCCAACAATCTATAAGGTTGGCTGTTTTTATTCTTCATATACAGAATCCACCCCACACAACAATAGAAAGTTGCAGTAACCACTGAGCACTGGCAGTATTTTTTTTAGATCTTAGGGTTGCCTTGATCCGTGTCCCAGTTTATTCTTGTGCTTTAATGGTGTGGAAACACTTTTTTTGCGACTAGCATGTGCCTATCCTTAACAAGTCTGATATGTAGTTAGTAAGTTTGTTCCTCCTCACTGATGAGAACAGCTTGCTTTCCCATTAAAGCTTTTTTCTAGACGTCTACAATTGTTCTGAGAAACTTCCTTTTCATCTGTGTGCCTAATCACGGTACACCCTGTTACTGACAAAGAATATCTAAATTGGCAGAAACAGGCTGACTCTATTGTCTATCAACACTTATAGCAGCAGCATGCCTTTCTTTTGGGTCACACTGGCACAATAGGTCATGAAGGTATGCTGTGTGTGTAATCATTAGTATAAACTTATATTGCGTCTCCTTGGAAGCATTCATAAATGGACAGATACAAACTAAAGGAACACTAAAAATATCTCCTCAGAATTCATTTTTGCAATCTCATAGTTGCAATTAGTGATGCTCCTGTGTATAAGAACTCATGGAGAAGTATGTAATTAGTTGGGACAGTGACAGATGTGTAGGACTCTGATTCGCAGGTCATGATCATGTGCAAAAGTGAAAAAGTGATCACAGCAAATCAAAGTCTTGCAAGTCTTTATAGATGAGCATCACTAATTACAATGATAGATGACAGTTGTGCTATTTAGAAGCCTTAAAGAAAACCTGAAAATTAAAAGTCAAAATAAACATATGCAAGTCATACTTACCTCCTGTGTAGTCTACTCCTGAATCTCTTTTTCCTCTCCTGCATCCTGTTTGTCCACTGTGATCAAAGGAATTCTCCGTCCTCCATTTTGAAAATGGCCATTACACCATAACAGCTTTCTGGTCAGCACACAGTTAAACTGTAACATCGCCCACTTGAGCCATAGGGAAACATGGACACATCAGTTCTCCTCTCAGCTGTAACTGACAGCAACTGATATATAACTGACAGCAACTGATATAGTTCAGTTCTGACAAAATGTTGTCAGAACTGGAAGGGATCATTGTCAGAAGAAAATGGTGAGCTTCTGAGATGAACTTATGGCAAGGTAACTATGTAATGTTTATTTGAAGTTACCTTCTGTGTTTATTTTAAATAATTTTACTCAGTACAGGTTCCCTTTAAGGCTCTATTTTTCTTTAATACTTGCACAGTTGTGTCTCGGTTATCCGCCACTTACGGGGATTGGCTGATGCCGGAGAAGTGTGCTATTTGGTTGCCTGAGACTCAATGTTAAACATAAAAAAGCTAATACAGTTGTCAGGAACTTACCTGAGAGGTTCCGCACTGCTCCAGGTCCCTCCGAGAGTCATCTGGGATCACGTCAGGTTCTCTCGTCGCATCTCCTCTTCCTGTGCGGCGCACGCAGCCATTGGCATCCCCGGCATCCCTGCGGCCAGGAGCATGCGTACACATTTACATTTACACTCACAAAGGCGCTAGAGTGCTACCTGAGAGCTACTGTTTTGTCCCCTGTTTTATTGCCTGATGAAGCGGGCTTGGTCCTGCGAAACGCGTTGCATCTATTGGGGTACTAATAAAGTGTTTATTTATGTCAGACAAGTAGTCTAGTCTGCTTTCGGAGGTAAGTCCACCACTGCCTCCCCAGCATATTTTAAAACTTTTAATTGTTGTTTTTATTCTGCTGGCGCCTCTGTTCATCAAAGTCATTATAGTGTCCACCCTTGGTGAAAGGGGGACCCACCCCTACCTTTCTTCTATCTACGGAGAGCGACTTCTTAACCCTGAGTGAGGACAGGTCTAATCTCCTCACCTGCATTCACAGTGGTTGCCTCAGCGGTAACCCTTGTTTGTGAGTATAACCTTCTCACATTACATTATCCACTATTGTCCTGAGCATACTACACTATATTGGGCTCTCGGTGTCTTTTTCTTATCACATTTACGCATTGTGCAGGAACCTTTCGTTCTATGCACTTAGGAGAAGAATCTAGCTGGATGCTGCAGCCAATCTGGGCAGCTAGCCAGCATTATGGAGAAGAGTCTACCTGGCTGCTCCAGCTAATCAGGGCTCAGCTATCCAGCATGTTGGGGAAAGTTCTGACTGAATGTTGCAGCCAATCAGAGCTCAGGCGCTCCAGCAAACCTGTAGCCACACCTCTACCCTAGCAGTACTTAAAGAGGAACTCCAGTGAACATGTTAGTGTTGGCAGGTGATGTAGCTGCTGCATGGTTTTTGGCAGTTGGAAACAGTTGTAACAGCTATTTTCCACAATGCAACAATGTTCTCAGACAGGAAACTGCCAAAAAAAAGTATGCACTTTTCTTGTGGGAGGGGTTTCTTGTGGGAGGGGTTTCACCACACTATCAGTCATACAGTGCCCCCTGATGGTCTGTTTGTGAAAAGGAATAGATTTCTCATGTAAAAGGGGGTATCAGCTATTTATTGGGATAAAGTTAAATTTTTGGTCGGAGTTTCTCTTTAAGCCTTGCTCTCGCAGTGTTCCCTTGCCCATTGTAGAGTTAAGCTGCCTTAGTGAAGCGGTGGGTGCTATTGCTTCGTTTGGATATACTGTTATCAATCTTGCCTGTGTTTTGGACTACATTTTGATCGCTGTTCGGACTGACTTTTGCCTGATTACCGGATTACGTCTTGCCTAGCCCCTTGGTATTGCAAACCTCGGATTCTCTCTGTATGGGCCTTTGATTGTCTCTGGACCTGCCTCTGCCTAGTGTACTGATACCGTGAACTTCGAATACCCGATGCTGACTTTGACTGTTTAGACCTTGCCTTATCTCTAGTGTGGTTTGGTGGTTTAGTTGCCTACCGTTCTACAGCTCTGATACTCTGCACACACAAGGCCTGGGTGTAACCGAAGTTGGGTAGGTGTTGTCGCCTCACCTCCAGTTCAAGTGGGACGCGCCACACAGGGACTGCGGTGCTAGATTTGGGCATCAGAGCTGAACTGTAGGTGGATACTCTGCCAGACCTCACAACAGTACTACTGTATACACCATTGTAGATACATGCCATGAAATCTGTATTTAATGTTTAAAGGACCACTCCAGTGAAAAAAAGTAAGCAGTTAAAATCTAACAGAACCAACAGGTTTTGGACTAGTCCATCTCCTCATGGGGGATTCTCAGGGCTTTCCTGAATGGTAGTTTAACTGTCAAAATAGTAAGATACCATCCAGCCTCCCTACTCACTTGCACACTATTTTATCAGTTACATGAGAAGACAGACTAGTCCAAAACCTGTCAGTTCTGTAAGATTTTAACTGCCTATTTTTTCACTGGAATGGTCCTTTAAATCCAGTAACTGAAAGTATATTAACCTTGGGGGAGCTGTTAAGAACAGCAGAGCTCACAAACTGCCTAAGAAGTTGCCGCCTTTACCACTGAGTACTGCTGGTGATTTGTGCTGGTTGGTTGAGACTGCTGGTTAGATGAGTTCTGGATAACTGGGACTCTACTGTAGTAGTACATTTTCATTAGGAAACCTATAAAGTTTAAAGAGGAACTCCAGTGAAAATAATGTAATAAAAAAAAGTGTTTCATTTTTACAATAATTATGTATAAATGATTTAGTCAGTGTTTGCCCATTGTGAAATCTTTTAAATCCCTGATTTACATTCTGACATTTATTACATGGTGACATTTTTACTGCTGGCAGGTGATGTAGCTGCTGCATGCTTTTTTGTCAGTTGGAAACAGCTGTAAACAGCTATTTCCCACAATGCAACAAGGTTCACAGACAGGAAACTGCCAGGAGTACGACGGTCCTGAGAGTTTCTTGTGGGAAGGGTTTCACTACAATATCAGTCAAATAGCGCCCCCTGATGGTCTGTTTGTGAAAAGGAATAGATTTCTCATGTAAAAGGGGGTATCAGCTACTGATTGGGATAAAGTTCAATTCTTGGTCGGAGTTTCTCTTTAACATAATTATGATGTGCATAGCATTCTTGTAAAAAGTTATACTGACCTCCTCAGTGCTTTCAATATAACTCACTCTTAGAGACCCCCCATGCTGCGAGATTCTCTCGGTAGCCCTGCATCCTTGCAGCCAGGTGCATTGGCGCTCTCTGTATCTCCCATACAGAGAACACTCGGCTGCAAGGGGGCAGGGAAACCACCAGAACTTGCAGCACAGGGGGTCTCGAAGAGAAAGATATACTGAAAACACAGTGTAAGTCAGTATACCCTTTTATAAGAACGCTATGAATGCCATAAGTATTTTAGACTTTATATTCTCTTTAATTAGCAATATATAATGTTTTTTTGCTTTGTATTTGTGTATTTTTGCAATAAATATTCTTCAAATCCTGTACTCTGGTCTCCTGTATACACCTACTCCTAACCATGCCCCATCATCATCCACACATGAAGTTGTCACAAAGGAGCTGAGAGGAGGCAGCAGCCAGTCTGGCCCTGCAAACAACTCCCAACTCGTCCTTCTGCTGAGATGCAAGCAGTGCAGTTCCTGCTCAGTCTCATAATTATATTTAATCTTTTAAGCTGCAGTGCAGACCACAAAGTGGCAGTCCTTTAGCAGCATTAGGAGGAGCATGAGAGTTATTGCTGCCCTCTGGCACGGAACACCCAGTCTCCTACCTGCTCCAAAATTATGCACAATGGCATAGTCCCTACACAACTTTACTAACAGAAATTTCACACTGTATTTTATCTTATAAAAATGCTTTATGTTTAATGTATTAAGATTATAATCTTGTACATGGCTTCACTGTTGCCACTAAAATTACAATCTCTGTGCTTTTTGGTGCATCTACACGTCGCATATTCAATGCTACCTCCTCTTTCATGCTTTCCAACCTTCTGACTTGTCACTTAACGGATAGTCCACTTTTGTTATAAATTGGTATATATATTAGCTGAAATTACTCTACTTTGTAACTTTAGCAATAATGCTGCATTTGGGGTACAGACTAGCCAGAAACTCCCACCTTTCTGCATGTGTGATTAGCTGCATAGGGAAGAAACCTTTGTAAATCATTTTAAATACTTGAATTTATTAACTAGCAACAGCATTCTACTATTATGGAAATACTGTAGAATGTAAATGCCCAATTTTCTAAGGCATCTTCAGATATCTCCGAGCATCTCTATTGGGGATTCCATGAGTGATGCAGTAAATATGGAGTGGAGTTTTCAAAAATTATCTGTAAGTGTTAAAATAATTCAGTACTTGCTCAGGTCATCCTGGAGCACAGAGCAGTTGCTGAAAGGTTAGTAAATTGGCTCTTATGTGAATCCAGTCTCCTCCAGGTGCCCATATTGAGAATGCTAATTATGATGTAACCCAGGGGAATTTGACAAATGTCAACTACTCAGACAACTGCTATTTAATCAAATTCTAGTTTTCTGTATCACTTATCCCCACTGGAGATGTTTGGATGCATTTACAGCCCAATTCAAATTGCCTTCAAGCATTTTGGGATTTAGATCTGGACTTTGACTTGACCATTGCCGATTCCGACATCTCTTTCTTTTCTTTTTTTCCTTGGTGGACTTGCTGGAATATCTGGAGTCATTATTATACTCTTCAAAATTGGACTGTTGACCATCAAATCCCTACACAATTTGGGCCCTGGATACATGAAAGACTTGCTTAAACTGCATTACACTTCCCACAACCTCAGATCAGCAGGATCCATAGACTTAGTAACTCCTAGAGTGCACCTAAAAACCTTTGGAGCCAGAGCTTTCTGTCATGTTGCCCCTACCCTTTGAAACTCCCTACCACAACAAGTAAAGACAGCCCGATCCCTGACGGTATTCAAATCCAGACTGAAAAGCCACCTGTTTAGCCTGGCATTTGCAGACTTTTTTTTTACAGAATTTTTTCCCTGTACGACAATTTACCAATCAGCCAATTACTGGTCTGAGCCATGGTTATGTGATTTGAGAGCAATTTACAAATGTTGTTTGTTGTTGTATTATATTGAAAGCATTACTTCTGGTTGAGCTTTAGTTTTCTGACAGACGGGCCCATCATATTCCTTAAAAGATACCTTAGTGCAAATTGAAAATAAAAAATTGGGGGAAGCAGGCATTTTTAGTGGGCTCTGCTAATGTCCACCGCTCCACCATTTTTCCTCCGCCCCCCTCCGGTACAGCCTAGCGACCCCTGGAACTTACTTCCTGGTCGTGGTGGTTGCGGCTGAGTGCGCAGGCACTTTCCCGCGATGCTCATCCTTGTTTGCTTGGTCACAGCTGGGAGCACTCTGCGCAGGCGCACTACGTAGTTGTGACGTGCTATTTTTTTTTTTTAAAAATTTCCCCTAACTTATTATCCACTTTTAAAGATGGTTGAAACATGTATTTTTTGCCCCTGAACTTAGTTCGCTTGTCAAGATATCTGTCTCTCTTATTTCTCAGACTAGCTTACAGTCAGATTTGTGACTAAAGATGGAACGATTTGTTTTTTTAACAATAATTTTTTTTTTAACAATAAAGAATGATTTGTTTTTGATAACTTTTCAGATAAAAATGCTATTCTTCATTAATTTCCAGTCCATTGAAACTTTGTGGAATTCTTATTAATTCATGCAGAGGCTCATCTTAAACATTACACTTGTAAAACAAATTATTTATGCACTTTGCATGCTGTCTTATTTATCCCTATGTAGTATGCAGTTACAGGAGATGGTTAATAGGAAGTTTATCCAAGATACTTAGCTTGCAAAGCTCTCTCTTTAGCACCGAAGTAAACAAGATGATTCACAGGCTGGCAAGGAATCCCTTTCTGCCACTAGATTGATGTCGGAACACTGACTTCTTGGCATCCGTATACTGGGACTTGGGGTTCAGTCATAGAATCACCTAATGTTGAGTTAAAGTGTTCCTAACCTTTGAATTACTGTTTACAATGCACAGTCTTCTCTTCTTCTACACTTGCACCATGGGAATGGCTGTAGGTCCCTGCAGACCTTTTCCTAAGCCTTCTCTCCTTCTTCTTGACACATTAGGATTGTCCCCTTTTTCCACCCAATTACTTCTGTTTATCATATTGGTGCCAAAGGTGGAGCAGAAGTACTGGAACAGCCTGGCAGACCAGGCTCTGATGTGACATGCATACAAGAAGGTTTTCTGCCTTCCCCCTGTTAACAGCAGAAGCTTCTCTGCTTTGTTTGATCTCCAAATAGTATTACAAATGAATAGGATAATATTGTACCAGGACCTTTCAGTATTATTTCCCCTTGTAGTTATTGTGCTGTGTTTAGTCTTTTAGAGCCGAAATGAAATTTTGAGTTTAATTCCACTTTAAGGGACTGTAGCTGTAGTTGCTTAACCAATAGGAGCCAGTCTTACAAGTAGATGAAACTTTTACTACTAATGTAGTATTTCCAGTACAGATATCCCCCTACTTACAAACAAGCCGAGTTACAATGTTTAAGACATACAAACAAAGTTGTTTTATGTACAAAATATACAATACTGTTTTTATTACATATTTTTGTTGTTACTTGTTACAGTTTTGTATACACTTGTATAAGTAATTTAAAACATAGTTATACTATATGTCCAATTCCTGAGTTGTTAGAAATTTAATCATTCATCCACGTTTAACACATGACTTAACTCAAAGCAAATTCAGCTTACAAACAATCTCCCAGAACAGAACCAGCTGTCTTCTACTTACAAACAGTAAAGGTGTCATACAGGCCACAACCAGATAGATTTTAATGTTGATATCGTAATCAGTTGATTTTTTTATATCACAAATCATTTGGTTTAAAAATTATATGTTCAATGTAATCCCTTCAAAATGTTTTGTCCCTTCCATTTGATAAAATTGTCATGTTTGATTGAGCGCACAAGTGCATGACTAACCGCATGACCTGACCAACCACACAACCTGCATGTCTACACAACTAAATGACCAACTCATTTACATAATGCCCACGCAAGCGGAATGACAGACTGCACAATACGGCCACATTCAAAACAAGTACAAGTCGTTAAACGACTTGTTCACACACAGCCCAACAGTTGTGTGAGTAGATCTGATTGTTGGATCGGGCAAACCGCCTGTTGTTAATCGCTCATCTTGTCGTTTGTTCACGTACACATGCCTGATTATCGTCCAACAGACTAGAGTCAGATGATAATCAGGCTGCAGATTGGTCCCTATATACAAAGCATTACACAGGATAGCTGATAGCAAGTCGTTCACTGTCTGCCAGCTGCTCCTACTTTTGTTCCAGGCGGTTGCAGAAAGTTACAAATATGCACTACTGACAGTGGGGTATCACCTGTCCCATGCATATACACCTATCTGCAGGGGTAGCATCCACCCACTAAACGTGTTTTTACCATTGGGCAGAAACCATGTTGCGTGTCAGCTGCTGATGCGTGTGGTTACAAATGTTCCCATTCAGTTGCTTTGTAGAGCAACCAGAACATGTTCACTCCTGACATTTCAGCTGAGGAATGGTATGGGAAACATGTTGTTTTGCCGTGTGTTTGAAATGGCCCTAATTTGTGCAACTAGCATAAGACTCTCTTTTGCCCCATGTACATTTATTGTCAAAATATAGATTAAAATGGCAGCAAACAAAGTGACTACTGGTATTAATTGTACAGCAAGGTGTAAATAAGAACAAGTATAAATTACTTATACGTTCATATATCTTGCAAACTATATTACAAACTACAATATATTAGAATATTTTGAAGCTTTTAGCAAGTCTCGCTATGCTATAGTGTCGGTTATAAGTTGTTGAGTTATATATAAAGAATAATAAAATCTATTATTAGTCAATTTAGCTACTGTAACCTTATTAGCATGTGCCTTTTAGATGTTTACACCATGTTTTTCCCGTACAATTATTTTCTGTCTGTTACAAAGCCCCTTCTTTCTAATACAGTGGAGTGGTGTTGTGAGATAATACAGTATGATATGCATATTGATGTTAGACTATTGAATGTATAGTTCTCAACTGTGCAATACACATAATGACAGTGTTTGATATATGCTTTGATTTCTCAAAAGCTCCTGATGCTGAAAGCTGGCATACGAAAAAAGCTTTTTGTGCTTGTAATTAAATTTTGCATCACAAAAATAATGTAGCCTTTGAACTATATACACAGAACATAAAAGGCCCATGACTTGTAAAGCAGTAGACTTTTATTTGCTATTGTGTTTTTCTTCTGTAAAGGAAATTGTAGTGAAAAAACCCCAGAAACAAACAGTAACAAAACAGAAAAATGTAAATCTCCTGTACCTTTGCATGGAATCTGAATGAATGGATACATACGATCCAACAAGCTCCCCTTTAACAATACTACCACCTTGTCCACTCTTCTGAATTAGAATTTAGCAGAAATCTGTTGCAAAATACAGTAGATTGAGCCACTAGCAAAGTTCTACTCAGTGCAGTATGATGCTATTCAGTCATTGATCTACATCTACTCCTCCCCCTGCTCATTTAGCACAAATTTTCCAATATGCCTTTCACACTTGATCCACAGACTCCCCAAAACATATTGAAAATTGATCATTGATTGGGCATGTTCGGGGTGAAAGATCTTCATCAGATTTGATCAAAGCTATCAAAGTACCAGAGAAATCGGTACAATGCCTTGTGAAGTTAGCAATTCAGGAAAAAAAGATTATACATTTGTCTGTTTGTAGCCTCCCATTCTTTTATGCATATGATAATATATTTGAATTATTTAGCTATGGACAACATTTTGTGAATTGCATATCTGTGCTTTAAAAAACAAATATATTCAGAATCAGAATCAGAAATCTTTTTAATCGCCAAGCACGACTGGGTCGTG
Organism: Hyperolius riggenbachi; assembly: GCF_040937935.1. NCBI lineage: Eukaryota > Metazoa > Chordata > Amphibia > Anura > Hyperoliidae > Hyperolius > Hyperolius riggenbachi. The sequence goes on from NC_090646.1 coordinate 222,543,097, forward strand.
CCCGGAATTGGGTTTGGCACATACAATTGCTCAGAGAGAGAGTGAGAGTAGTATCAACATAAGAAAAGAAGCATAGTCATACAATGGTACAGTATAAGGCATAGACATATCAAAACATACAGTATAATCAGTAGTACATATTAATAGTTTGACGAGCAGCGGTATAGCGGTAGTTCGCAGGGTGCAGTTTAAACAGTTTTATACTAGACAGTCCATCAGGTCGGCAACTGCAGCATTTGGGAGGGGGGGGGGGAAGCGTTAGAGATGAAGGGAGTTTAGAAGGTTGACAGCAGAGGGGAAAAAAGAGTCTCTATGCCTCGAAGTTCTGGTGTAAATGGCTCGAAACCTGCGGCCTGAATGGAGCCGGCTGAAAAAGCGGTGGCCCGGGTGTGAGGGGTCACTGGCAATTCTCAGTGCTCTAGATCGTAATCTGGAGATGTGGAGGAGGTCGAGTGAGGGGAGAGGTCTACCGATGATTCTCTCCGCCGATCTAATGACCCTCTGGAGCTTGTATCTGTCGCTGTTGGTGGAGCCAGTGTACCAGACTAGGATGGATGAGCAGAGGACGGACTCAATGGTAGCTGTGTAGAAGTTCGTCAGCAGCTCCTGAGCCATGCCAAACTTCTTCAGTTGGCGGAGGAAAAACAGCCTCTGTTGTGCTTTCCTCTGGGTCAAGGCGGTGTTTGCCTTCCAGTTCAGGTCTTTAGAGATGGTAGTGCCCAGAAGGCGGACACTAGCCACTCTTGCCACCTCTGTGCCATCAATGTAGATTCGTGGTGGAGTGGGCGCCTTCTTCCTGAAGTCCACTATCAGCTCCACGGTCTTGGCTGTGTTGAGGACCAGCCTGTTCTCCTTACACCACTGGCAAATTCTGTCAACCTCGCGACGATAGTTCTGCTCGTCATTGTTTGTTATAAGGCCAACAATGGTGGTATCATCAGCGAATTTTATGACTTTTACCGAGTCCACAGTGGATCTGCAGTTGTTTGTATAGACAATGCATGACAGGCTGGGTCATGTAGCTCCATTTCCAATTGAGATGACTGACGTTTTATTGGACAGCTGTCCAGTCTCCTCCTTATCCCTCACCACCCACATCATTAGGTAGCTAGGAGAAACTGGGAGTTCATTTGAGAAGATTTTGAGGGCTTTCTCCCAAATAAATGAGGTAAATATGTTAAAAATATTGTGAAATAAATGTGTATTCTACCAGCTTCACCGTAATGCAACTTTAAAGTAAGAGGTATATGGAGGCAGTCATATGTATTACCTTTTAAACAATACCAGTTGCCGTCAGTTCTGCTGATCTATTTGGTTGCAGTAGTGTGTAAATCCCACACCTGAAACAAGCATACAGCTCTACCAGTCAAACTTCAGACAAAAGTCTTATCTGCAGGCTTGTTTAGGGTCTATGGTTAAAACTATTGGAGGCAGGAGTGCCAGGCAGTGTGCATTGTGTTAAAAGAACATATATGTCAGTCTTTATCTCCCTTTCAGTTCAGGTGTGCTTTAAAGAGACACTGAAGCGAAAAAAAAATATTTGTGTACTATGAATAATTACTAGAAGATTAGCAGCAAATAAAATATTCTCATATTTTTATTTTCAGGTATATAGTGTTTTTTCTAACATTGCATCATTCTATAATATGTGCAGATTACACAACACTCAGCATTCAAAATGAGTCTTTCAGAGCAGTCTGTGAAGTAATGAACTCTCCTCTAGCAGAGGAAAAGTAAACAGTTCAATTACAGCGGAGATAATAAAAGTCAGATAACAGACCTCTCCACAACTAAGTTAGTCGGAGAACTTAATAGCTTTTTTGCATAGAGATAACAACTGGAGTTTCTCAACTCTTCCTGTACTGGAAACAATTAGACTGATGTATCTGATCTTAATGTTTTATTTCTTAGCTGTGCTACACATACAAATCATAATATCATCATTTTTTTTTTCGCTTCAGTGTCTAAAGAAGTTCATATGACAGTGGTTAAAGCGGTATTGTCACCATAAAAATCATATTTCAACAGCAACTGGTCTGAGAGTATTAAGTGATAAAGATGCTAATCCTGCATTCAAAACTTGCAAAACTTTTTCTGCTGTTATGGTTTGTAGTTATTACATACTTTTTGGAGCACTGGCCCTAGTGCCAAACAGTGCCAAAGAGTTGAATGCTGGGAGTTCTTTTTATCTATAATATATTCCTCCTCTTCCATTTATTTCCCTATCTAGCTGCTTATCAGAAACACCCTCTGATTACTTGTGTTTACAAGCAAGGCTGAGGTGACTCAGTGATTGGATGTGTAAATAAAAAATAGACAGTGCAGTTGTTCGTATACACCTCAGTGGGAGTGTCTGAAGACTCTGGGAGGAGGGCAACTAATGAATACATAATGAGCAAGAGAAGGAGGGGGGAAAACAAGAGTCAGGGAGGATATGATGTCTGCATTAGCTTGGCAAGATGGCCCCTGCCCAGAACAGGATTTTCTGCTTTTCCTTTATATAATTCACAGGAATCGTTACGTGGATAGCACAATACATCTGGTATGTAAGTAGAAGTAGTATTTATCTACTTATATATGTGTTTTTTATTTGTAGGTTAGCATGGGTGTCGCTTGTTCTTTAAAGGGAATCTGAAGTGAAAATAAACTTACGATATAATGATGTGTATGTGTAGTGCTTCTAAGAAATAAATCATTATTAGCACAGATATGAGTCTCATATTGTTTTAAAGTACAGGAAGAGTTAAGAAATGTCAGTTGTTATCTATGCAAAAGCGCTTCTCTAACTTTGCGACTTTATAAAGTCGGGGACAGCACTGTTTTTTGCAGCACTTATCGTATCTCAACTGTCTCTCATTGTTTCTTCTTTGTTTATGCTTTTTCTGCTGAGAAAAGTTCAAAGGGCCATGAGCCTGCTCTGTTAAATCATTTAGAATGCTGAGTGTATTGTGGAAACTGCAATTATTAGAGAATGATGCAATGTTTAAAAAAAAAAAAAAAAAAAGCTATATACCTGAAAATAAAAATATGACACTATTTTCTTTGCTACTAATGTTCTATTAATTATCCGTACTACACAACCAATTCATTATGTCATACATTTGAGGGTTTTTTTTTCAGTTCAGTGTCACTTTAAGAAGTGTTGGTGTCATTAAAACTGTACAACTGCTCTTAATAAATAGTGTTGCTAGAGTATTATCTGGTTAGTTGAATGTGACAGAGAAAGATTTATTAATGTAATTAGGTTAATCTGTTGCCATTATACTAGACTTGCTCCAGTTAATGTAAAGGCCTCAGTAATAACCAAATTCTGATGTAGTTTCCAAAGCTTAATGTAGCAATGCATGACTGTCACCCAGCAGGAGCAATAGGTCATCCATGTAGAGCTCAGTATATGTCAAGTCTCCAACCATAAGGCCTTGTAGATGTGATTGTGTTCTGAGTTCACTTGGCTGGTTTAATATTATTTAACTGAGGTTCACAAGTAAAGCTGGCCATTCATGATTCAGTTATGATCTCATATGCCAAGTCGGTCAGTCTCTGTCCAATAAACTTTTTATCAGATATTGATCTAATCCTTCCCTAAATGGAACACTCATATCTCAATAGATTTCACTAGAGTTTTATTGTGCATCAGTCAAACCTCAAGCATTGTACTACTAGATACAGTATGCAACACTATGAACCATCGATCCCCACTCCTACCCTTCCCCTTTACACAGGGATTTTCCAGCATGTTCAATCAGACTTTCAATTGAGAGAATGCTTAGAATCAATTGAAAGGGAGTTATTTGAATATGCTGGGACAACAGCTAACTGGTAGATTTAATCAAAGGGAATGAATTAGTCAGAAATAAAATGGAAAATTGATACTGTATGTGTATGGCCAGCTTAAAGGGGAACTGACGTAAGAAGTATACGGAGGCTGCCATATTTATTTCCTTTTAATCAGTACCAGTTGCCTGGCAGCCCTGCTGGTCTATTTCTCTGCAGTAGTATCTGAATAACACCAGAAACAAGCATGCAGCTAATCTTGTCAGATCTGACATTAATGTCAGAAACACCTGATCTGCTGCATGCTTGTTCAGGGGATATGGCTAATAGTATTAGAGGTAGAGGCTCAGCAAGAAGGCCTGGCAACTGGCATTGCTTAGGTGAAAATAAATATGGCAGCTTCCATATCCCTCTCACTTCAGTTGTCCTTTAAGAATCACAAATTATCTGTGGCCTTTTAATCTTCCCACCTAATTGGACAGCTATTAAAATGCCACTTCCCTTGATCCAGCGAGTCTAATAATAATTCTTTCTAGATCAGTTTGATTCTTCTTTTACAAAACAGCCCTCGTGAAGTTATGTCTGTAGATTACAAAAATCAAGCTGTATTAAACAGACAAATTTATGATTACTGTGCTAACTTACCTGCTGTGTCCTTGCTATAAGCTGTCACTAAAGCCACATACCCACCAACAGATCATGGCTAGACGGATCGGAGATCTCCGCTGATGAACCATTGTTCCCCCGATCCATCTGGCCGAATCAGGAAGCGGCGTTTGCAGTGGTGGAAATGAATGGTCGTGTAAACGATCGTGTAAATGGCTTAATCATTCAATGTCGGTCATTTAAAAACAAATGATTGCCACAGGTCGTGCGGAAACAACGTTTTCTCGTAAAATCATCTCTATGGGTGGTATGGACTTAGGAAAGCAGTAGAATCGATAGCAGCTGCAGTCTGTAGTTGAAAGCGTAATAGCCTTCAATGGCAAATGATAGATGTTAAACAGATTTTTGTACTAAAATGGATTTACTCTTTAAATTTACTGTTTAACTGACTTTGAAGTCCTGTATAAATAATGATTTGTAATGTGCTTTTTTCCCCCACAGCCTTTGTCTTAATTAGTGGAACATGAAATAGTGCACTGCGTTCTGTGATGTAGATAGTGCATGCTGCTGTTAGAGTACTCCCTGAATCTCACCACAATGCAATGCAAGATTAAATAACTCGTATTAAGTGTGCCTATTTTAAGAGAAAAATCAATGACTAAATAGGAGATAAAAGCTTTGTTCAAAGACCCTTTTAACCTTTGACAAGCAGACAAAAGGCATTTCTTTGAATTATCGCACCGCATTGAACTAACTGCAATGCAAAATAAAATTCTATTATGATATGAAAAAATGTATGCAATGGGATGTCTGATTCCTCACCGCAAGACGCCACATGCTTCCAGGAAAGTGAAGATTTTCAAAAGAGTACATGAAAGTTTGAAAGTTTAAAGGACACCCGAGGCGAAAATAACCAAACGAAATAAACGATTGTATCTATCTTCCTTCTACAAATGACTTTTTAAGATATCCTACAATTTTATTTTATATTGAAATTTACTTTTTAAGTTTTTACTGTTTCATTGTTTTTGCTCGATGAAGCATTCATTACAGTATGCCAGAGCCAAAATCAATGAACTATTGACCGTTTTTATCTATTTCCTGCTCTCAGAAGCCATTCTCTGTTCGTAAAGTGTTTTATAGTTGGAATTTCTTATCAGTGAGGTCACACTGTAGTCACTTCCTGTGAGGGCCGGCGCTACCATAGAGGAAAAGGGGGCATTTGCCCCGGGGCCCCGACCTCTACTGATGCCCCCGCAGCACCGACCCTGCTCCATTCTGCCTGCTCCCTCTGCTCCCTGGGGCCCTGTAGCTATAATGCAGCCATAGTTAACTATAAGTACCGGAGGGTGAGTGGGCGGGCAGTGGCTGTACTCTGAGACACGCTGTCTCCCTCTGTCTCTATGACCCTGCGCGTGTTTACAAATGACGCGTCGGGTCCCATCCGTCCTGCCCGTCCGCTCACCCGCCGGGACTAATAGGTATTTATGGCTGCTTGCAGGGCCCTGGGGAGCAGGGTGGTAATGGGGGGAGGGGAGGGGGAAAGCGTTGCGCTGGTGGCCCTAACGCTATAGTTGGCCACAGGGCCTCTTAAACCGGCCCTGCTTCCTGTCTGAATCAGGACTGAGTCAGCCACTTACATACCTGATATTTAACTCTTTCCGGCAGAAAAAAAAAGGAACACAGCATAGTTATTTGTGTGCTAGGCACTGTACATACACATGTCTATCTCATCATGTCACAAATCACCTCGGGTATCCTTTAAGTTCATCTCTCCACTGCCTAAATATAACCGCATCACATGTGCAGGTACAATGAGCTTAGGAGCATGCTCAGTTGCTATTATGTTATTCTTTTGCATTTTTAAATGACTTGTTCTTCAATGTTGGGTGATGTGTCTACAAAAAAAGGGGGAATCTTGACCGATTTAGCTGAATGGATAATATGACTGTGCCAGCAGCTTTTTGGAGCAATTGCAAAGCTTGCCATGAAATATTAAAAAGATGACACATCATTGCATTCCAATGGATCTGGGGGTGTGGCTATCTCATAGGGACAACAATGGATAATTTGCATATATAGTAAAGCAGTTATGCACTGGGAGACATCTCGGAGCTCACTCCAACCTGAATTATTGCAAATACTTTTGTTTTCATAGCATTTTAGTAGGAGGGCTTTTTGGTCCATACTAGCCCCATGGTAGCCCCTTACTTACACACTGTGTTCTGGTTCACCATGAGCTTGCTGGGTAGTCTGTAAAGCTGGCCATGTAATACTGAACATATGTAAAGTACTGAATTTAGTTGGTGCAAATCTCTAGCATGTCCGTGTCAAATTTGAACCTGTGTAGAAGAGATGTTGAGGTCTGAGAAAGAGATAAAGATAGAGAAAAGAAAGAGATAAAACCTATCCATTTGGACAGAGGTTGTTTAAAAGAGAACTCTAGAATATCTTAAACAATCACATATAAGCTGCTACCCTTGGGCATTCTTTGGTGTTTAAATACATCAATTTGCAGCTGTAATGCAAAAGATGTGCTTCCTCTGTTATCTCCATGCTCATTCCCAAACAAATCTGTACTTGATGACTTTTGAAGGATAAAAAAAACTTTAAACTGTATAAAGTACTCATTAATCCCCCCCCCCCCCCCCCCATGCTGAGTCCAATGACACTTCATGGAGTTCTATTTTAACAATCAAATGTTTGTGGTCAAAGTAAGTGAGAAGAAAACATTAATGTCAGTTTCAAATACAGTAATAAAACACTGCTGTCCATGTAAACTCCTTTTTCCACTATTCAGTTTCTGATTAAATAAATAATTCTATCTATCATGCATGCAATAAAACGCATGCAAGAAGCGCAAAGACACAGGTGTGCGGAATTATCTAACATATATGCAGAAAAACATATGCAACTAATGAAAAGTGTGCAGAATTACTCGAATTACAGATCATTTTTTTCACCTTCTCATTTATTGTCAAGCAAGCATAATAAATACGTAGCAGAAAAAATATAACAATTAACGAATATAATCTTTTTCTAAAAGTTTCAGTGAATAAAATAGCCACCCTCCTTTTCCGCAACAGCCATAACCATGTGTGCAGTAAAAATATACTTATTATAATTATTATTATAATTATTCACAATCAAAGATAGATAGTTATAACAAAATAAAGATAACCAATTTAAAACATGAAAAAAAAACTAGGGGGAAGTAACAGAGACTAAGCATACCTACAAGTATCAAATCAAGTACGTGCAAGTAAAGAAGCTAACATATGAAAATAGTCCATAAACTAGCTGCCGTAAAAACAAATGAGAATTCTATGTAAAACACAATGAATACATAAAGATGCAAAAAACATGTAAAATGCAATGTGCTAAATGTATCTGAAAAAAAAAATGTAAATCCAGATACAATTCTGGCAGTAACAACCGGCTGATCCAGGGACTAAAGTGGTGGGAAATAGTTAATGCCATTCAGGACTGGGTAAGATATGTATGGCTGCTAAACACACAGCAGTAGAACGACAATGAAGTAACAAAAACAGAAAGCTAATGAACAAAAAGGAGGAAAAAAGAGATATTGTGAGTGAAGCTATCCTCGAGCAGAAATATCTTCCCCTGCCTTGCATTGACTGCGAAGGTGCTGAAATCAACATGGTACAAGTAAAGCAGCAAACAACATTTTGTGTGCTTTAGAAATATCTCAGCTACATACAGTGGATGTAGGTGGTTGTTGCCAGCAGAACAGACTGGTGACAGCTTAATACAGCTGTCAGACAAAAGTGATTATTTTCCCTCTTTTTTTTACCACTACCGAGTTACAGATTTCTGTGTTGTGGTTTTTGTAAAAACTGCTCTCTACATGTCCTTCAGAAAAATAAGTAAATATTGGATATCTCAGGTAGAATCTATTTTGAAGAAATACTGGATCCGTGATATTGATGAGGGCATTTTGTTTCTATTTCAAGAATGGGGGCTAAATCTAAACGGTACAATGATTATTTTAGATCTTTAGATTGTAAGCTCGCAAGGGCAGGGCTCTCTCCCCCTTTTGTGTCTTGGTAACCATTATACATTTTATTCATCATGTTAATTTTATCACTGTCATTACCAATTCTATAATTTGTATTATGTATCATTCTTTGTATTTTGTCACTAATTATGTATCTTGTATATTGGTGTACACCATTGTCTGTAATATTATGTACCCCATGTTTGTTTCTTACTTTGTACAGCGCCATGGAATATGTTGGCGCTTTATAAATCAATAATAATAATAATAATAATAATAATTGTGACTTCGACCATAGATTTTTTTTTATATATATGAGAGCTGCTATGGCTTTTTAATGTATAACAGTGCTTAGTACTTTGTTACATGGTCTGCGTTAAAGGACGTTCAGAGTACAACAGAGGTTGGCCGTTTTGTTGGCTTCCACTGTCAGTAAGTTGGTACTGGGAGAAAGGGTTCTGTAGATAGGTGGAGTGAAGGGTACTTAGTTACTGGCCAGGCTGCTAATGTCGCTGGAGAAACAGGTGCTTAGAAGTGGCCAGGAGTTAAAGGTAATTGTTTTTAGCCACGAGTGGAGGATGGTTGGTATGGGATGGAAGAGAAAGCAGCTTGGTCCTTAGGGCTCATTCACACTAGTTAATGAGTTGAAATGCATTAACATGCATGAATAAAAACTCATGAATTTGTTTGGGAGTTGTTGTGCATTTCCACACATTTTTATGAGTTGTAATCACTCCCAACAAGTTGAAATGCACAGCACAGCAACTCACTGTTGTAGTGTGAATGATAAAATAAAAGTCTATAGACTTTCATGTTACTATATAAAATGCACTCTATGTGCAGTGTGTCAAAACTCACTGCAACTCACATAGCATGAATGAGCCTTAAGGTGCGTACACACGCATTACCAGTGGCAACGACGGGTCCAACGGAACCCCCACTGGGTGGACGTTCAGCTGACAGTAGTGCGTGTGTATGCGCTGTCGACGGACTGATAAGGCTGTTCCTGAACAATCCGCTTAGCGGATCGTTCAGAAACAGCCTTATCAGTCCGCCGACAGCGCGTACACACGCGCTACTGTCGGCTTAAAGTCCGCCCAGCGGGAGGGCCTGACAGGTGCGTGTACGCACCTTTAAGAGAGGTTAGTCAGTCCTGAGCATCCTCTGTCACCAAGTTCATGTTCCCTGCTCCATGGGTGTCCCCGACAGCATGTTGCTAATATGGCATAAGGCCTTGGAATTGATCGCCCCTGAAAGGAGTCACCACATTGTTCAGATGGACGGGGGGGGGGGGGGGTAGGGAAGGAGGCAGCATAGAAGATGGATGGAAAGCCATATAAAGTTGTGCAAGTGCTGCAATACAGTGTCATACAGCAGTTTTCTAGCTTTTACCTCTAGTTTGGTTGGATGTCTCAGTCTTGCTTGCCATATTCTCTCTTCTCACATCTTCACTGTGGTCACAAAAAGATGGTCCCTGAACTTTCAAAGTGCAATCGGTGCCATTTCCTGGTAAGTCTATAACAACCAGAAAAATACAGCCAAAAGTAGTTGCATTGCATGTTGCGCCTGCTGACACAATGCTGATCAAATGTCAAGCTGGAAAAGTGAATGGTTTATTAGAAATTCATTTCATTTTTTTCTACCAAGTGCTGCACATGTAATTCTGCCATCAATGGGCATAATAGGGAATGGCCAGCCCAAAAATGTCAGATTCAGTTTCTTATCATGTTTTTTATGTTGTTTTTTTTGTCAGCTTAAATCCTTTCTGACAGACTTTGTGTAAACAGGAGATGATCATAAATAATACATTTCTGTACAGGATCTGTACTATTGTATATGTGAAGTTTTCTGTGTTCTATTTTCTCTGGAGCAAGGTGCAATTTACAGAGGGGGGGGGGGGGGGTTGCACTGCAATGCACCTTACTGCACTTTTCATCTTATATACTGTGTAATTTTTTTTAAGCATGGATATTTATGTTGCTGAATGTGATGTGTGGTAAAATATACAGACGTCACATTATTAGTGTGATAAACAAAAGTTCACCACTTTGAATTTCCCGTGTACATGCCCTGAGAATGAATATCACAGCCGTTAAGGTGGCACAGTTAAAATGTGGTGGAAATGTGTTATTTCAGCTGCAGTGTTGTGTTGCGGCTCCATAAATACCACAGCAGACAACACAGCTGTAAAGTTGCAGCATCAGTGAAAGCCAGTACTAATAATTACAACTTTACTGATAAGTGCACTATTCAGCTGGTTGAGATCTCATATGTTTTATTGTGCTAGACGAAATAGTTATATCCAAAATTAGCCATATAGAAACATTGTGGTGATGAATTCAAAGCATATCTGTACAATTATTCTAATGTCAATAAGATTCTAGTCTCAAATACCATTTTAAATGTCACAAAGAAATAATTTATATATGGAGTAACTAAAACAAAATAAATGGAAGCTTGAGGCCTAGCATGAAACATCTACAGTAAGGGGGACGTGCTGCAAAAAGCCTTGCACCACAGACCAGACAAATGATTGGTTGCAACAGAGATTTTTACAGAGTGTGCTTCATTATAGTGTCCACAGCATTACTTATCAAATACATCTTTGCGTTATCTGTACTGTCCTCCTCCCGTTGTCTTCAGAACCTCAGCTTTCCTCAGATTCAAATAGAAACATAGATTATAGTGCAGGCTGCTTATAACATCATGGGGTTTACTCCCCTCTTAAAAATATCCTTTGTGGTAATTACAGGGTCACCACCTTCACACCGTGTCACTCCACACACTCTGTCCGAAAACGGCACGCTTACCCTTTGCAGGAACTGCCCAGACCCACAGACAGCAAGCACGCTCAGATACACAAACCGGGACACTCACCGAGGCACCACTATTTCCTCCATGTCCACTGATGGTCCTGTCGGAAGATTTAAAGATAATTTATTGCACAATGTCCAAACATCAACTGGCAATTTGTGGCAGGAGTTCTACTTCATTCGTGAAGCACAAGCTACACCACAAGTGCCCAACTTGCTCACCCTTAGATTTAGCTAATCTCTCTCACAGACAGCTGAATGCGCTGGAGCACCCCTGTGCAGGTCTCCGAGCCTCAAAGTCACTCCCCAGACAGCTCCGGCAACAGCTTCCCAGTTTCACCCTCCTGGTTGACTCCAAGCAATACCCAGCTCTGTCTAGGGACTGAAAAGCCTGAATAGTCGAAACATTTATTTATTATAAAAGATAATCAGAGTTACACACACAAATATTTGTAGTAACGAATGAACAGTGGAGCAAATTTTATGAACTCTTCATACAGTCAACACACAGTGTTAAAACATAAAATGTATTAAATGAACAATATTGGTATAATAGATGAATGTATCTACAATCTGCATGACATGGTGTGCAGACAGAGCACACACATACTAAAAAACAAACAAACAAGCAATCATGATGTCTAGAGTTGGCTTTGCCACAGGCCTAATGTAGCACATCATTCCGTCATTGCTTTTTTTTGTACACAATACAAAAACACATTACATAGGAAAGGACGTGACAATCAAGACTAAGTTAATTGAAGGAACTGATTATACAAGACCTTTCTAACTTTGGCAAGGCTTGGCAATTTTGTGACTCATACATGAAAGTGTAAACTAACAATGCTTTTTATCTTGACCGGTCAGGAAAACAGTTCTTTCCAAAGAACCATATTTTATTATTCCCTATTTTTTCTCTCTTCCACAGAACAAATGATTTCTTGAAAACTTCGGCTGTAGAGATGTTAATCAGTATTTATGTTTTCTTCATTAACCCTTTTTTTCCCTCTTTCTTCTTCTTATTTCTGTCTTATTTTGGTGTTTTTTCTATTTCATTTTTTCCTTGTTATTTTAGGAAAGCGGATGGTGTATGCAAGAACTGTAACATACCTGTCACCACCCCTTGCTCGTTTTTTGTTCATTAGCAAACTATAATTTTTTTCTGCTCTGATAATTGGCTTAAGGGCACATCTCATGTCCTGTTTTGTCATTATTATTATTATTATTATCACTCATAATGCTGTGAGTGAGTGAGTGAGTGAGTGAGTGAGTGAGTGAGTGAGTGAGTGAGTATAAGGTCGAGGATAGGATGGCATCAGTGAGCATGTCTTCTGCTGCTCCATCTTATAGCTACAGGCTCAGAGCTCCTCCTTAACACATTTCAGCCTGCAAAGGAGGAAGGAATGTAAAACGTCTGTCCTGACCATCCATGGATGAGATTGTGCCACCAATGCCACAGTTTTTGTTAGCACCATGAATAAAGCATTTATGGATATACGGAGTAGTCCCTACGGAGTTAATTTCCGTTTCAACCTAATGCAAAGATGCATATAAACTTGTAATCAAAGCCCCTGCAAAGTTTAAGGCATAACACAACCAAAGGCAATGACATATACTGTAAATAATTGTAGAAATTGAAAGGTCAATGTGTTACCAAAAAATACAAATGCATTAAAGGAATAAAATGACAAAATACTTAATGCAACAGCCAGCAGATTACATATTCAGGACAAGATCAGCCCCATGACACAGTTTGAAACTAAGCCACTGTAGATACTGACTAAGAACTGGCTGAGCCGTTGCCTAATAACTGCAAAGTAGTTGGACAAAAATAGGGACTACACAGTAGTTAAATAACACTTCAGGCCAAATCAAGAAAACATAATTGCACAATCATGCCTGCGCACTCATACAGCCTTCACCCAGGCTGACATAGATACCTGCAAAGTTTTAAGTTGGGAGGGGGGTGCCGTAAATAGAATCTGGGTAAAAATCCACAGACAATGGTCTTGAACATGAGCCAAACGAGATACAGAGTTAAAATTAAAGGACAGGTGCAAGCTCCCCCCCCCCCCAAAAAAAAAAACACATATCTACTTACCTGGAGCTTCCTCCAGCCCCTGGCAGCCTATCTGTCCCTCGCCGCAGCTCCGGTGTCCCGGTATCCCCTCCGTTTAACAGGTCGACATCTTCTGTGTCTGCGCGAGCACGCTCACATAGCCTGGAGTGTTCTGCACAGTCACAGAGGTACTTGCACCTGCGCAGAACACTCCAGACCACCTGGCGCGGTTGACATCTGCAACGGAGGGGACATGCATTTTTTTTTTATTCTGGTAACTTTTTTTTAATTTTACCATACAAGTTGGAATACAAACAGAGGAATGTGTTGAATTATTTTTTTTAATATACTTATGTATAAGCCAAATTTTTCATCACAAAACATGTACTGAAAGGTCAGGAGGGCTGAGGAGGGGGAGGGTACTATTATGGAGAGGGGGGCTTATACACGAGTCAATCACATTTTCCTAATTTCTTCAGGAAAAGTGAGTACCTTGGCATATAAGCAGCATATTACTCATATATATGGTAAATATTATTGCTCTATTATTTTATATACTGATAATTGGATACATGCAGTTGCTTGTATACCAGTGTGTTATTTATATCAGTAACATAACTGTTTTTAGTTCTGTATGTACTGTATATAATCTATATAGACTTTCAAAGCTTTTCACATATTTCACATTACTTTGCTTTGAAAAAGGTTGTCCGTAGACTTACTCTTATCTCAACAAATGACAAGTGACTGTTAGGGCCAAATGCAATCTTTTCTCTGACTCAGCCCAATATAAAAGTGCATTTTCCCTTTTTTCTATAATCCTTACACAACCACCTCCCATGAGTGGCGCTAGAGACAGAGGCGCCGTTTGCAAGGATTGGGCTGTGCATGAGAACCTTAGATGATAAAAGCTTTTCTTATTTTTTCAAAAGTAAATATTAATTATAGTCTCTGTTATATGAGAAGTGTCTTCCTGGGGTCTGGTGGATTAATGCTGGACTTGTTCTCATCAAAGTAGATAATGAATTAGTATATCCTAAAATGTGTTGTTATTAGCAGCTTGTTTCAGAATTAGCTCTAATCAGAAAATGACATGCTTGTCGATAGATGGGTGAAGCAGAGATAGGATTTGTCATGGACACTGCTGTGTGCTGTCTGTGAGGCAATGGTAATTTTCAATAATGTTCTGAAAATGTTCACTGTCTCAGCATACTAATGTACTAACTACCGTAGGCCTGTTATTAGCGGAATATGCAAAATAGGGAAGAAAAAAAAACATGAGACTTCCCCTAAGGCTACTTAAGCGGATCTTATTTAATATAATTTTGGAACTTATAAAATGGCTGCTGATTAGTGTGGAAGCAAACTCTTATTTTCCACACAGTGGAAGAGAAAGATCCACTTCCTTCCTGCTCTAAAGTTTGCTCCCAGAAAGTGCATGCATCATGAACAATCCCGGAAAAACATCTTAATCAGTTCACAAAAGGGGAAAAGAGGCACCCAGGGTATGATAAAACTGTTTTAAAAACAGCTAAAATGAAAGAAATTAGGTGGCTTACCTCAAGAATGACAAATTCGAATGGTAAATAATGAACTTTAATATGCACTTGGCAACACGTTTCATGCATTTCAGCCCACTTCCTGAAGCCAAATAAAGTGCCAGAGAGATCAAAGCTAGAGCAAAGGCACCTTTTTTCACAGTTTTGTCATACCTTGGGCACCTCTTTTCCCCTCTTTGTGTTACCTACCCTCCCTCGGGAGGGGTATTCTATTTGGTCAGGTGACTGATACCACCCCTACAACCATCTAAAACCTTTTGCGCCAAGAGAGCGAGGGCATCCAGTTCGACTAGACACCCGAGTGGAGTTGGGTTTGTGCATCTCCACCTGCCTACAGTGGTTGGTTGCTGTCTGTAACCTCCCTTTGTGACTACCTCTACCTACTCTACTTCAGTTGTACATTGTTGTGACTTACTGCAGCATCGGGGCTCCCGTTGTGTCTGTGTTTTCTGTTCACCCTACCCACCCATATTTTAATCATTTAAAATCATGTTCATATTTTCTTATTATTATTACTATTATTACATTAATATTATAATAAATATGTGTTTTATACCAATTACACATTTAAACACAGTGCTTAACAGAGTACATTATAGTACATATAGTAATCCATGTCACTAAGTCATATAGTGGCCCTTAGTGGTGTTTACATTATATTACACTTGACTGACATAACATCCATGTGTTATTTATAATAATGAAAATTCTATAGGTGTTTTATATGTAGAAACCGCTACATTATGAGCATTGTATATAAAATTGCTGTCCTGTCTTAAAGAGTATGTCACCCGACCCAACATGTTTGGCTGAGTACTGTAATCACTATACTTTTTGGGGGGAGAGGTGGTTTATGATACAAACACACACAATTCCATATATATTTTAGTGATTGTTATACACCTTTTATGGAACCTATTTACATACTTGTGTTCCCCAAAGAACAACTGACCCAGCACAAAGCTGCCTAAATTAAGCACAGAAGTATGTTAATGCTGTATCCACAAACCATGGTCCATTGACTGTTCCTCTCTTCTTTCCCTCTGTATCCCCATATCTCTGCCCATTGACTGTTCCTCTCTTCTTTCCCTCTGTATCCACATATCTCTTTCCATTGACCGTTCCTCTCTTCTTTCCCTCTAGTAACCATAATTATTAGCTAAATTTAGATTTTCACAAGGGAAGAAGCAGGCTTGCCTCCTATGACCCTTCCATTCCCTCCTCTTAAAGCAGGTATGATGGACTCCAGTCCTCAAGGGCCGAGGTCCTCACATATTACTTGGCACAGCTTAAATTAATTGATGGGACTGAATCAGGAAAGGTGTGATTCATCTACCACATATTTCTTCAAGTTCTCAGTTCCTCCTAAACACTGGCATGAATTTGGCCCTGGAGGACTGGAGCTTGACACCTGTGTCTTAAGGGGAGTGAATGGGACGGGGAAGACATGGGGAAGGAGGGTGAAAAGAGGGAACTTTGCTGCAAGCCTTCTTCTTCCTGTCTGAAAATTCTACTTTAGCCAAAGGTCAGGTTTTTTTAAGGAGACTGGGGTGGGGGGGGAGAGAATATCATATCCTGAACAATTCCACTGGTCTAATAAATAAGAATGAGTGAAAACAATTTAGCAAAAAACAAAACTGTCCCGAAGGGTGCAGGGGGTTTGAGCTATGATCAAGGATCAACTCACCTCCCTTCCATGCTGCTCTCTAGCTTCTTACACTTCCACCTTCACAGCAGAAGTTCCAGTTTAAAAGACCGAGGTGTAAGAAGCTGGAGAGCAGTATTGAACACATTGGAAGGGAAGCGGCGGGCATGGTGAGGTAACCCTTGCATACACAGCCTGAACCCCCCACACTATAGATGATTTTGTTTTTCACAAAATTATTCCTGCTTATACCTACTGATGAATACAGTGTACAATGAAATCACTGCACTCCTTTCATATTTCGCACAATCAACCAGAGGTTACCGTTTTCTGATTTGGCTGGTTTCCTGGCTGTAGTGCTGATTTTCACGTGGCTAAACTTTCTAAATCTTTAACGTAAAAAATATACTGATCAGGAGTCCAAATATTTTTCTGAAATTCCCAATTCATGTGCTTTGCAAGTGTTATAGCTAGGGGACCTGCATTCTATTTAGTGAGTTTTGGTTACAGAAGGAGGTCACCTGTGGCAGCCTCCACATTTCTCTCATTAGTGCTTCTGGCCAATTGCATGGCAATAGGGGATGTAGAGGCTGGGACTGCAATGGGGCTCCTGGCCCAAATGAGCTGGACTTCAAGCACTGTGTAACCCCTAATTGATGTTACATGAGTAATCAGCGCGGGGTAAAATGTTGACCTTTTTTTAAATGCAATTATCAAAGTTCGAGCAGTTTTATTTATGCAGGAAAAGCTGTCATATGTGTATGTTTTAAGTTTTAATGTTCTATGCAAAATTTCATTGTAAACTGTAAAGTTAAAGTACTTTTTTAAAATATTGCTCTGTGACATCTCAGCATATTCCAGGCAGTGAAACTCATAATTGGATTATTCTAGTTACAAAAAGTAGTTTATGTTAGTGCGTTTGTCTGTGGCCTTGACATTTGAAAGATGCTTCTGTGTAAAGACTGTAAAATCATATACTGAGTGCTCTGATTCATTTCAAGGTACACCGTCAATCTATAATTACTGTTATAGAGGGTTCAGACCCCGCTATGCCGGATTTATATGATAGCAAAGCTTTAAGGGCTGGTCCTTTACTGAGTTAGCAATCATGAAAAAGGCAAGAACCGCTCAGGTTTTTGACACAATTAATAAATAAATGATCACCTCTATATGTGCTGAATAGTGGTTATCATTAACAAACTGTTCCCCTCCCCTGCTGAAGCCTCCCAAACATGGTGGCTGTGCTTGGCAGGTTTTGGTGTCTATATCATCTTCTATTTATGGAGTGGTTGAGGGGCTTCACTGTACTGTACAAGCTCACATTGGCACCCATGGCTTAGCTATGCCACTGCTTCAGGCCAAGCAGCAGGCTTTGTTCTATGGGTAAGCAAAAGGTAAGTGTATGACTATTACTATTCTGAAACAATAGCAGTTGGGTCAGTTCCTTTGCTAATCTGGTGTCCAAAAACATCGAGGGACCTCTATACCTCCAAGCGGCTTCGTTCTACCAGACCTGTGCTGTATTCGTGCTTGCCGAGTGTGGATGCATCATCGCCTTAGGCCTCGTTTCCATCTATGCGCTTCTGTCCGCTTCTGTCCGCTTTTCAGCAACATGCATCAATCTGTAACATTGATGTGCTGATAAAAAGCAGATAGAAGCGGACAGATGGAAACAAGGCCTTAGGGTACGTCATCGCCGTGGAAGGGTCTAGAAGGGAATAATTTGTGCACATATTATTTATTATTTTTTCTGAAGCAAACACCTTCCTTTGCTGTACCTGTTTTGAATTCAAGTTATGCAATTTTCCCGTTTTTCGAACTCTGCACATTTATGTAGGTAGTTAATTCGGGTGCAGCTTCTGGAAGCACTGCCAATGTCTCCTGCTGTAAAAAGCAAACTTAAGTATACTTATGGCTAGCTGCATCCTTGTGCTTCAGTTTGCATTCAAATTAGATTAGGCATTAGTGCATAATTTGCATATGATTTGTATTCAGAGTATGAGTATTTTAGTCCCTGGGGGGATCTGCACACCTCTGTTGGTTTCATTTAATTTTCTAGGAGTGCTGTCAATTGCTTGCTCTTGTTCACTCTCCGTCAGAAGATAAAGAGGTACTCAGGGCTGGATCAATGGGCTAGAAATGCATACCGTAAGGCTTTGGTCTACACAGAGGCTTCCCACTAAAGATATATCTAACTTTAATATTAATTGACATTCAGGATTGCTTTAAGAAAATATGGAATAGGTGGTATCTTGACAGATCCTCCATACTCGGATACTCTGCGTTTATAATGTTAAATGCTGAGATATTCAGTGTTTCTACCTGATCTTCTGACTGGTTATGTAATGGTCGTTCACCAGTGGCTCTGGGTATTATTATTGTTCTTTTGATATACGGTAATTTTCCCGTTCTGAAGAAATTTTGTTATTTCTCCTCTTGTCCTGTATTTGCTTAAAATGTAATTTCTGCCTTTGAAGTTGCATGCACAGAATATAAGATCTGATGTTCCGTCTTATCATAAATCAATGTCATAGCTTCCTCTACACTCCAGAATTTTCTGTGATCTTTGCAAACCATAAAATAAAAAAAAAAGAGATAATCCCATCTGTGTCAGTTTAGCTTACTGCATTGTGCCTTTTTTTCATCATACCCAGCTTTTTTATTATTTCTTAGGCCGGTGACAAGTTTGCCTTGACTACAAAGACTTATAAAACATAAGCTTTGCATGTGCACACCAATATCTGACTGAATTCCACCGAGCTGCATATATTACAGCTTTGTCCTTTCCATTGTGAAAATCTAAAGCTTTGCATCTTCCCTTGTCAAGCAAGATATATCTTTTATCATCATCATGTCTTGTTTCAGGAAGCGACTTTGTCTCATTATCTATCTTTGTGCCGCATGCACACTGGTGTTTTGAAATAGTGGCTACATGTGTTGAAAGGTAAAAAGAAGATCAGCGTTTTATAGTGTCCATTAATAGCTTGTATGCTGTTCGCTGCTCTGACACCCTTGTCAGATAACTAGACATCTTACACTGACCAAAGTAATGCTTGAAAAGAGAACTGTGGGATGATAAAATGAGATACATTGAAACTTTGAGGCCAATCTTTCCTAATGAGAACTTATTAGTGGTGGAAATTAGAGCCTTTGTGTTACTCTAGTGATGGGGCAAAATAGCTTACAAATATGTTTGGAAACGGATGAGGCTCCTCTGTAATGCCTACTTTACACTATGCTATTTAAGTCATATCAATGAGCCAAATCAATAATTTCCGGCATGTCCAATCTGCTCCCGAGAGCGGGATTGATTTTGTACAGTAGTGATCTGAGAATTGATTCACTGCTTGATCTGGAGCAGATCGGACATGCAAGAAATGGTTGATTTGACCTGTTGATCTGTTGGGAAATAGCATTGTGTGTATCAGCCTTAAAGAGACTCCGTAACAAAAATTGCATCCTGTTTTTTATCATCCTACAAGTTCCAAAAGCTATTCTAATGTGTTCTGGCTAACTGCAGCACTTTATACTATCACTGTCTCTGTAATAAATCAATGTATCTCTCTCTTGTCAGACTTGTCAGGCCTGTATCTGGAAGGCTGCCAAGTTCTTCAGTGTTGTGGTTCTGCTATGAACTCCCCCTTCTAGGCCCCGTTCTGCACACTGCCTGTGTATTATTTAGATTAGAGCAGCTTCTCTCTTCTATCTTATCTTTTACAAGCTGGATAAATCGTCCTCTGAGCTGGCTGGGCTTTCACATACTGAGGAATTACAAACAAGGCCAAAGCTGTTTGCAGGAAGAAAAGAGCAGCCTGAAACTTCAGTGCATGAGAGATGCAGGTGGAAAGAAACACACAATGATCTCTTGAGATTCAAAAGGAATGCTGTATACAGCCTGCTTGTGTATGGATGTATTTTCTATGTGTGGACATGCTGTACATCAACCTACTTCCTGTTTTGGTGGCCATTTTGTTTGTTTACAAACAAACTTTTTAAAACTGTTTTTAACCACTTTTAATGCGACGAGGAGCGGCGAAATTGTGACAGAGGGTAATAGGAGATGTCCCCTAACGCACTGGTATGTTTACTTTTGAGCGATTTTAACAATACAGATTCTCTTTAAGACTGATAAACAAGCACTAAGGGCCATATGCAAGTCACTTTTTCACCTGAGTTTTCTCCTAGGTGATATTTTTAAACTTGTTAATAAAATGCCTTTTAAGCCACCAGAAAACAAGAAAATACTCAAAATAATTTTGATAGTACCTTTTCACCTACTTTTTGGTACTTTTTTAATTGAAAAATGCTGAAAAGTTATTTTAATCGAAGATGAAAAATTATTTCCTGGGAGAAAAGTCAGGTGAAAAAGTGAATTGCATATGGCCCTAAATGTAAAAAATATTATCATTGTAGATTCATTTAGGACCAGCCTATTCCATAGTGGTTCACTATAATTACAGTAGCAAAGACAAAGTGTAAAGACAATAGCATGGGTACAATGACGAGGCTAATACAGATAATACACAGTTTCATAGTGTACCCAGGAGCAAACACATAGCCAAGTACAGTAACCAGCAGTTCTGTGGAGTACCAACCCTTAACACTATTTTCATGAGCGCTTTTACAATTCTGCAGACAGCAAATAAGTTATATTTCCTGTCTAGGCAGTGTTATATGCATGCATATGTACTTTCACACACATCAAAACAAACCTGTGTGAACTTTTTTCAGCTGCTTACAGTGCAGCCTTTTTTGGCTCCTAGTTTTACTGTAACCTTTTGCACTGTAAGAGTGTGAATGTGACAATCATATACTAACAATACTAGCAATGAGCACATCACATTCACAATATTCCTTTGAGATTGCCCATAGGTAACAGAGAAGGCCACCATGAGAATCCCTATGTGTCACTGTATATGCCATGTAAACAGGAATGGCATATACCTAAAAGTTCTGCTAATCCTTCTGTAAGCCAACAGTACCAAATAGCTGAGGCAATTCTGAGATCTCATTGCCCTTAGATTTTGATACGTATTTAGAAAAAAAAATATGATGAACACAGAGATTACAATGGAGATCAGGAAAGGGGAATTTATCCATGTTGCAGGCATAATTAAGATTTTCTAACATGGCTAACAGACATTTGCATTTCATTGTTTTTAATACAGTTTTTCAATATTTACACACCCATATACATTGTATAACATGCATAATACAATAAAATAAGAATGAATATGCTTCACCACAAAGTCATGATAAGACATCTTCAGATCTTTCTGACCAATTTCTTTCCAGTCCCATTATGAACGGCTCAGCATCTAGTGTGATAAACTAAGCTCAGAGACTTGAACTTATCTTGTAATGCTGTCTTAATGCGTCAAATAATAAATATATGACAAGAGTTAAATGGGGGGAGGCGGGGTATGATTTTGTAAAACTTATCTTCATGAAGTGTGGGATATGGCAATGATGAAACTGACACTTTGAAGTGTCCCATTCAGTATAGCTGATTAGGATCTTTGGACTCCATTGATGCAATTCTCCTTTCCTGCTTCATTTGCATGATTGCATACAAAAAAGATAAGGCATATCTTTCCATAGTGCTAGCTTTACTTGCTTCAGAGGACATGGACTTTGCATTGCAACTTCCCTCCTGCTTGATTTGCATGTTTGCATACAAAAAGGATCTGGCATATCTTTCCATACTGCTAGCTTTACTTACTTACTTACTTACTTACTTACTTAAGTGGACTTTGATCTGCTGCCCCCGTTACATCATTGATCTAGGAGCTTATATGGCCTCCAGCAGGGGTTCAGCTTGGCCAAGGCAAATCAATCAGTCACTTCAGAATCAGAATCAGAATTTTATTTTCCGCCAAGTACGACTGGGCTTGGCACGAGCAGGGCATAGAAACAGTAAACACACACCAGAGATAGCAATACATCAAAACAAATCAAATACAATACGGTACGGTACAGTAATTACATAACAGCCATTTCCAAAAAAGAGTTCTGCAGTGCAGGCATGCCTAAAAGACTATTCTAGCTAGTGAAGCAAGCGGCCTAAGGAGGGGCTGCTCTTCTTTTGGTGGTGGGGGATGGGAGTGAGTCCCGAGAGTTCAGTGATTTGACAGCTGAGGGGAAGAAGCTGTTCCTGTGCCCTGAGGTCCTGGTGTAGATGGCCCGATACCTCTGGCCTGAACAGAGACGACAGAAAAAGCGGGAGCCTGGGTGCGAAGGATCATTTGTGATCCACAAGGCTCTGGAGCGCAGTCTGGTGTTGAAGAAGAGTAGGTCCAGTGGGGGAAGTGGTTTTCCGATGATCTTTTCCGCTGATCTGATGACTCTCTGTAGCTTGTGTCTGTCGCTGGCAGAGGAGCCAGCGTACCAGACAAGGATAGAGGAACAGATGATGGATTCGATGGTGGCTGAGTAGAAGCTCGTCAGCAGTTTCTGGTCCATGCCGAACTTCCTCAGTTGGCGGAGGAAGAATAGTCTCTGCTGGGCTTTCCTCTGGATGCAGGTGGTGTTGGCCTTCCACCTCAGATCGTTGAAGATGGTTGTGCCTAGGAGACGGGCGCAGGGGACTTGTGTGACTTCCGTGCCGTGGATGTAGATTGGGGGTGGTGTGGGTGCACGCTTCCTAAAGTCGATGATCATCTCAACGGTTTTTGCGGTGTTGAGAACCAGCCCGTTCTCCTTGCACCAGTTGCAGATTTTTTTCAACCTGTTGACGGTATGCCTGCTCATCGTTATTGGTGATGAGGCCCACAATGGTGGTATCATCTGCAAATTTGATAACTTTGACAGAGTTTTCAGTGGATCTGCAGTTGTTTGTGTACAGGGAGAACATGACTGGTGACAGGACGCAGCCTTGTGGGGCCCCTGTGTTGGTGGTCCTTGTTTGGGAGAGGGTAGTGCCCAGCTTGACGACCTGAGATCTGTTTGTGAGGAAGTCAGTTATCCACAGGCGCAGGGTGGGGTGGACTTTGAGCTCAGCAAGGTTCTCCTGAAGTATTTGAGGGCTGATAGTGTTAAACGCTGAGCAAAAGTCAAGGAGGAGGATCCTGGCAAATGTGTTTGGTCTATCCAGGTGCTCGTTGACTGTCTCCAGGCAGATGTTAATGGCGTCATCAGTGGACCTGTTTGCTCTGTACACGAACTGGTGTGGGTCCAGCAGGGGCTCTGTGGAGACTTTTAGAAGAGGCATAACCATGCTTTCAAAGGCTTTCATAATGACGGATGTGAGAGCCACAGGTCTGTAGTTGTTGAGGTCGGTGACACCCTGTTTTTTGGGGACGGGGATGATGGTCGACCTCTTGAAGCATGCTGGGACTTTACCTTCCTGGAGGGATCTGGTGAAGCTGGAGGAGAGAATAGGAGCTAGCTGTTGAGCACATGTTTTTAGGCATGCTGGTGACACTCCGTCTGGGCCTGAGGCTTTCCTAGCATTTAGCCTTGATAGGTGGCGCAGGACATCATCCTTGTTCACAGCCAAAGAGGGTGAGATTGGACATGGAGCAGATATGGTGGAGGATGGAGCAGGTGGCTTCGGAAGACCTGCAGGTGCTGCTTGGTTCTCAAATCTGCAGTAGAAGTCACTGAGGTTCTCGGCAAGCTCAGTGCTAGGAGTTGCATGTTGAGGGGGGGGGGCTTATATTTGGTGATGGCCTTAAGCCCTTTCCAGACAGCTTGTGAGTCATTTGAGGAGAGGTTCTGTTCCAGCTTATCCGCGTAGTTCTTTTTGGCAGCTCTCAGTTCCCTGTTTAGGTTGTTTTTTGCCCTTCTATAGTCCTCTTGGTTCCCAGCCCTGTGCGCAGCTTCTTTGTGACTCCGCAGGTGTCGTAGTTTTTGGGAGAACCATGGTTTGTCGTTTGGATAAAGTTTAAGGGATTTCATTGGTATACACTGGTCCTTGCAGAAGCTAATGTATGATGATACGTTGTCTGCCCACTCATCCAGGTTTGGTACCTTCAGGGCCTCCCAGTCTGTACAGTTGAAGCAGGCTTGAAGTTGTAGCTTAGCCTCACTTGACCATTAGCCTCACTTGGCCTGTTTTCAGGCGCCTCTTGTAGGTCGGAATCAGGTGGATGAGGCAGTGATCAGATGAGCCTAGTGCTGCCCACGGAACGGCCTTGTATGCATCTTTCAGGACCGTGTAGCAATGATCAAGGGTGTTGGAGTTCCTAGTGGGGCAGGTTATATGCTGGTGGAGGCGTGGTAGCTTTTGGTGGAGGTTGGCCCTGTTGAAGTCTCCCATTATAATGAACAGTGAGTCTGGGAGGGACGTCTCCCACTGCGAGACCGTGTCGCTGAGAACGCGCAGGGCAGTTTTGACCTCGGCATCTGGGGGAATATACACACCAGCAAGAACATATGAACAGAACTCCCTGGGTGAGTATTGTGGCCTGCAGTTTACGAGAAGAAGCTCGAGCTCCAGGGAGCATATTTTGGCAAGTATGGAGGTATTTGAGCACCAGTTGGAGCTGATGTAAAAACAGATCCCGCCCCCTTTCCTTTTCCCAGAGAGGGTGCTGTCGCGGTCTGCTCGGATGAGGCCAAAACCTGGCAGATTCAGGGCGCTATCAGGAATGTCCTCGTGGAGCCATGTTTCTGTAAAGCAAAAGACTGGTGTGTTGTTGCCAAGTTCTCTCTTATTGCTTAGGAGCTGTAGTTCGTCCATCTTGTTGGGGAGGGAGCGGACGTTTGCTAGGAGGACTGCGGGGATGGCTGACCGCAGACCTTTCCTCCTTAGCCTCATCCTGGCTCCAGCCTGACATCCTCTTCTTCGCTGGCCTCTGCCGGGCTCCCGCGCGGGGGCAGTGATTTCCTGGGCGTGGCTCCAGACAGATGAGGCCAAAACCTGGCAGATTCAGGGCGCTATCAGAAATGTCCTCGTGGAGCCATGTTTCTGTAAAGCAAAAGACTGGTGTGTTGTTGCCAAGTTCTCTCTTATTGCTTAGGAGCTGTAGTTCGTCCATCTTGTTGGGGAGGGAGCGGACGTTGGCTAGGAGGACTGCGGGGATGGCTGACCGCAGACCTTTCCTCCTTAGCCTCATCCTGGCTCCAGCCTGACATCCTCTTCTTCGCTGGCCTCTGCCGGGCTCCCGCGCGGGGACAGTGATTTCCTGGGCGTGGCTCCAGACAGTCATATAGGAGCCTGCTCTCTGGGAGCAGGTCTGCGCTTTGTTCCCATTTGAGGATCTGCGACCTGGTGAAGTAGGTGCGGGAGGGGTGGTGTTGGAGGCATGGATGTAAGTGCCGGCTCACCGTCTGCGAGGGGTGGTGTTGGAGGCATGGATGTAAGTGCCGGCTCGCCGGCTCCGAGGGCATAGAGCTGTGATGTCGCTGCAGGTAGCGTGAAAAACAGAACAGGAAGCAAACTATCACCTGACTTTGCAACAGTGACAGTGCGATGTGGACCAGTCCATCACATGAGCAGTGCAGAGATAGTTCATTCACATGAGCAGTGCAATACAGTCCATTTCCCTGAGCAGTGCAGTAGAGTTCATATACATGAGCAGTGCAGTCGAGACTATCACAAGAGCAGTACAAGACAGACCATCATATGAGCAGTGCAAAACTTGGGGTCTAACCCACAGCAGAGGCATCCTATTCTGGCAGGGTCACCCTGTCTGTAACTTGTATGGCATCCACTGCTTCCCCATAAAGTATTGGTATTGGTGGGAGTATGTAGCTTCCTGCTGCCTCCCCATCCCCAATAATCACAGACCTGCAGATCAGCAGCAACATGAACAGAGAAGAGAGTGGTAGAGTGACCATGGAGTACACTTCAGATCCCAAAGTGAGGTAATTGCTTATGTCCTACATGTGAAGTGTGCCGCACTGTTACTGTGTGCTGCTCTCCTTTCTTCAGGTCGCAGCTGATCTGCAGGTCTGTGAGTGTTGGGGACGGGAAATTAGCTGGAGGATACATACCCCAACTGATATCACTACCCTATGGAACAGGACACCTTTGACTATCTATACTGGGAGTGGCTACCTGTACTGGGGAGACATCTTGGCTACCTATGCTGAGGGTGGCTACCTATACTAGGGGCAGTGCAAGTGGCGTACCTAGGGCATTTGACACCCGGTGCTGGTTATTATAAGACACTCCCCACCACCACCACCCCCGCTCCCAACGTCCTCCCCCCCCAAAAAAAGGAGCGAGTGTGGCATAAGAGCGCCACGGTGGGTAATGCCAGGTATAAGTGCTCCCTGTATAGTAAAGTGGGCAGCATTTCACCAGAAATCATAAAGTGGGCAGCATTTCACCATAAAATAATCGTTAAGAGAGCAGCATTTCACCATAAAATAATCGTAAAGAGAGCAGCATTTCACCAGAAATCATAAAGTGGGCAGCATTTCACCAAAAAATAATCGTAAAGAGAGCAGCATATCACCAGAAATTGTAAAGTGGGCAGCATTTCACCAGAAAATAATCGTAAAGTGGGCAGCATTTTACCATAAAATAATCTTAATGTGGGCAGCATTTCGCCAGAAAATAATCGTAAAGTGGGCAGCATTTCACCCTAAAATAATCGTAAAGAGAGCAGCATTTCACCAGAAAAAAAATCATAAAGAGAACAGCATTTCACCAGAAATCGTAAAGTGGGCAGCATTCACCAGAAAATAATCATTATGCGGGCAGCATTCACCAAAAAATAATCATTATGTGGGCAACAGTCATCAGAAAATAATCGTTATGTGGGCAGCATTCATCAGAAAATAATCGCTATGTGGGTAGCATTTACCAGAAAATAATCGTTATGTGGGGAGCATTCACCAGAAAATAATCGTTATGCGGGCAGCATTCACCAGAAAATAATCGTTATGTGGGCAGCATTCACCAAAAAATAATCGCTATGTGGGGGGCATTCACCAGAAAATAATCGTTATGTGGGCAGCATTCATCAGAAAATAATCGCTACGTGGGGAGCATTCACCAGAAAATAATCGTTATGTGGGGAGCATTCACCAGAAAATAATCCTTATGTGGGGAGCATTCACCAGAAAATAATCCTTATGTGGGGAGCATTCACCAGAAAATAATCGCAATGTGGGGAGCATTCACCAGAAAATAATCACAATGTGGGGAGCATTCACCAGAAAATAATCGCAATGTGGGCAACAGTCACCAGAAAATAATCGCAATGTGGGGAGCATTCACCAGAAAATAATCGTTATGTGGGCAGCATTCACCAGAAAATAATCGTTATGTGGGGAGCATTCACCAGAAAATAATCGTTATGTGGGGAGCATTCATCAGAAAATAATCGTTATGCGGGCAGCATTGACCAGAAAATAATCGTTATGCAGGCAGCATTCACCAGAAAATAATCGTTATGTGGGCAGCATTCACCAGAAAATAATCGCTATGTGGGGAGCATTTACCAGAAAATAATCGTTATGTGGGGAGCATTCACCAGAAAAAAATCGCTATGTGGGCAGCATTCACCAGAAAATTATCACAATGTGGGGCGCATTCACCAGAAAATAATCCTTATGTGGGGAGCATTCACCAGAAAATAATCGCAATGTGGGGAGCATTCACAAGAAAATAATCGCAATGTGGGGAGCAGTCACCAGAAAATAATCGCAATGTGGGCAACAGTCACCAGAAAATATTCGCAATGTGGGGAGCATTCACCAGAAAATAATCGCAATGTGGGCAGCATTCACCAGAAAATAATTGTTGTGTGGGCAGCATTCACCAGAAAATAAACCTGTAAAAAAAAATTCACTCACCTGGCCAGCCTCTGACGCGCAGCTCCCCGACGATCCTCCAGCGACGATCCTCCTGCAGCCAGTGTAAATCTCCCACGCTGACAGGCAAAGAGCAGGGCTACGGGAAGATGGCGCCCAAAGCCCTGTACTGGAGACACAAATAGTCTCCAGTGCAGGGCTTCGGCAGCCATCTTCCTGTAGCCCTGCTCTGCCTACGGGAGGCAGTCCCCGCAGTGGGCTGCGGGGAGTTCAACAGCTGGGGGGTCCCGGGGCGGGCAGCGGGGAAGAGAGGCAGAAGGAGGGGACCCAGGTGAGGGAGGGGGATCTGTCCCCCCTCCCCGCCGCTGTCTCCTACCCCTCCTTCTAGCGCTGCTCTTCCCCTACCATTGGGGGTCATGGCGACACCCCCTTGAGTGTCAGTCACCCGGGGCGCCACGCCCCCCTGCACCCAATGGTAGGGACGCCACTGGGCAGTGCATCTTTGGCTATCTACCTATACTGGAAGGCTACCTATTTTAGGAGGTAAATTGGATATCTATTATTACAGGAGAAGGGGCCTCTGACTGCCACAATAATATGCCATAGGGGGCCACAAAAACCTTAGCTGCACCCCAGGTCTCCAGGTTGTTCCGTGGTCAGAGGCAGGGTTGCCAACCCAATTTCTTATTTTTACTGTATAAAATGGTCAAAAAATCTGGACACCTCAAGTTTTGGGCAGACCACAGGGGTGGAATCAGTAGCAGGTTTTTTTAGGGAACTTGTGAATTTTGGGAGGAGAGAAACAATAATATGGTAAGAGTATTGTCTTACCATATTATTATGTTTCTCTCCTTTCAAAATTCTATAACTATGGTAGGATTAGATTGTAAGCTCCTCTGAGAACAGTCAATGACATGACTATGTACTCTGTAAAGTGCTGCCGAAGATGTCAGTGCTACCATAAGCCATCAGAAAAGGATTACTATGAAATTGGGCCCTAGGCAAGATAACACTTTTTGCCCTTCACTGATGGTCACCTGGCTTACTGAGTTAAATCTAGTGGGGGCTTGCATCCAGCCATCCACCATGCCTCTAGACTCTCTCCAGGCCCTAGGTTTGCCTTGTGGATGATCCAGCTCTGTATGCCCTGCCTGGCTGGACAAGCACAGTGGCTATTGACTAGTTGGAACCGAAAGTGGGGCGCTGCGGGGGACCAGATTTGTTACTGCGCAGAGTGAGTCGGACACAGGCAGCTGGAGGGAGGCGGCCGATAGAAGCCCCAAATAAATTAGTCTGATGTTTGTTATCAGTTTAAGTTCACTTTAAATTACCTCTTAATAAAAATGTAGGCCCTTATTCAATTCACTTTTTCTCCTAAGTTTTCTCCAAGGAGATAATTTTTCATCTTCCTCCAAAAAGTAGGGGAAAAAGTTTTGCCAAATTTATTCTGAGTATTTTCTTGCTTGCTGGTGATTTAAAAGGCATTTTATTGATCAGTTGTGAAAACATCACCTAGGAGAAAACAGGAGAAAAAGGGAATCGAATAAGGTCCAGTGTATTTGATACACTTTATACCAGCATTTATTTAGTTCATTGATCCTTGAAATTGGCAGTGTACAGACCTTATAGCAAGGCCTAACATTTAATTGGTAAATCATCAACAATTTGATCAATTGCTTGCATATGGTTTAACGAGCCTCGCAACTTAAATGCTGTTTGTTTTGAGATAGTTAAATAGGGTCAGCTCTGCAACGTAGTGCAATGCAGGTGTTCTGTGTTTGTGTAAAACACTTTTACACCTGTCTTGCAGAGCAATGTGAGAATGTGCCCTGGTGATTAATGTATGTACTGTATGTTTAAAAGTGACATGATCCATTCCTTAAAGAGAAACCATCACCAAAAATTGAACTTCATCCCAATCAGTAGCTGATACCCCCTTTCCCATGGGAAATCTATTCCTTTTCACAAACCGATCATCAGGGGGCTCTGTATGGCTGATATTGTGGTGAAGCCCCTCCCACAGGAAACTGTGAGGACCATGGTCCTGGCAGTTTGCTGTCTGTGAACCTTGTTGCGCTGTGGGAAATAGCTGTTTACACCTGCCAGCAGTAAAAATGTCACTATGTGATAAATGTCAGAATGTAAATCGGGGAGAGTAAATATTTTACATTGGGCAAACACTGACTAAATCCTTTATACATAATTATTGTAAAAATGAAGCACTTTTTTTTATTACATTATTTACGCTGGAGTTCCTCTTTAAGTTTGTTTACTGCTCCTTCTAAGGGGTGTAGGATAGCAGTATTCAAATGTTATCCTCCTGGCTATAGCTTAGAAACTAGAAATTGTTTTGATGAACTATTTTACTGTAGGGGAGCATGTGCAGCATGCTAGAGAAAGAATGTCTCTCCCGTGAGCTCTGCTCCCGTGCAGTACATTCGGGCGATTACCAGCTATAATTAGGGCTGCCTTCACAGATTACCTACCAGGGACATCTGTGGGAGATGCTCAGCAAGTCGAGAAATGCTGTGCAATCCAGTGTGGCGGCCATAATGTCCTGCTCAATCAACCGCTGCAAAAAGTATGCTGATTTTTTCAGCCCAAGTTGTGTTCCTGTTTTCTATATTACATGTAAATTACATGGCTACAGAATAACATGCTCTATAATGATATGGTTGGGTCTGTGCTTCCCCATCACTCTGATTCATACATTCTACCACTGGGTTCATAATACAATGTGCTCCTCTTCGAGGTCAGATCACTGGCATAACCTTTGAATATAGCAAGTTTATGGGTATGTGCTCCATCACACTGTGGTCAGCTATTTGATAGATGCGCACTTCAGAGTGATGGCCCACTAGGTCCCTGTCTGCCTGCTATAGCTGATGATTACATTATGGACCTCTATATGTATTAAACACAGAAAGTATTATCAAACTGTGCTGCCTTGATATTTTACCAACTAGTTTATATTCTATGATCTACTTTCCTGGGTCCGTGATCCTCCAGGCTGGGCAGGGTTATGGGGAGGCAGCCCACAAATGTCCCATTTCTCATGCTACTATATGCTTTCTAACATAATTAGGCCTTAAATATATCTCCTATAATAGTGGTTATGATTGTTTAGCTTGACCCTATAGGAATGCTAGTTTGTGCATAATTGAAAGCTAGTTTGGGTCCGTGCTCCGCCAGGCTGGATTGGGTCATTCGATGACTATATAGTCCAGTGTGGCAGCCCACAAATGTCCCACTTCTCCTGCTACTACAGGTTGTCTAACTATTGCACTGTAGGTAATATTGGATTTATTTTAGACAAGACACAGAACATTTATCTTGTGCTCTCACCTTTAAGGGGAGAGTAGCAACTCAGCTAGAGCCTCACTGTGAGTTTTCCTACAGTATGGGGGGAGGGGGAGAGGGGATTACAAGCTGTGATGTCATCCTGGCTAGTTTAAACATAATAGATTTACAGTATTGAGTAACTTAAATTGCTGCTGCTGTAAATGTAATTAATTTTCAAGAATTTCTGGGAATGTTGCAGATAAGTAGATGGTTCCTTATAATAGCATTACTCCTTTCTTCTTTATATTCTGCTTTACTGTATTACTTGCATGGGAAAAGTACACTTATTTACCAGCCTCTGTTTTTTGTCTTTGCAGAGTTACTGGGGGAGAATTATTTGAAGATATAGTGGCAAGAGAATACTATAGTGAAGCAGATGCCAGGTAAGATAAAGGGCATTTTATCTCCTCAGCCATTAAAGTATATTCGACTCAAGACTGTAAAAGAAATGGCCAGAACTGCTGCAGAAGCATAAACAAAATATGCACTGTATTTTATTCACAATGCATAGCTCTACATTCATACATTGCCTCCTTTTACATGCAGATGTGTTCTAAAGCTAGGTACACACATCCAATCCATCGGTGATCAGGTAACAATCCCTCGGGCTACAAGTCAGGAAACAATGTTGTACACACACATCTGTGTTCTGTTGCTATGGAGAGGGGCGGAGGGACGATGTTTGTCACAATGCAGAGTAGATTCTATAGCATTGTGACGAGTCTTGTATGGGCATTAGGGGTTCACTAAGGATTCGACAGTATGGTTCATTAGTGGCCACCGTACAAACATAGTGATCTTCGGTTGAAGTGGCCATAATTGGTCGCTTCTGCCGATGGTTATCGTATGTGTACCTTCAGAAATCTTACTGTTGACAGAACCCCCAATAAGTGCATATTAAAAATATGTTTTTTCTGAGCATTTTATTGGTATGATCTTATCCTCATTAATGGCATTGCCCCACATGAAAGAGAATGGCCTCTACCTGTGAACATGACCTTTTAATTGTCACCTGTCTCGAAGATTTTTATCTTCCATTCATTAACAGTTAAAAAACACTCATGTAAATACATATGTAAACACACACAGCATGTCAACAATTTGGAAACACAACCAGTGACAATTTCTCAGGCACACTGTGTAGTTTATACCTCGTTTTTCTATTATAATACGCTAACTAATTATTGGCAAAGTAGACATTTTGGCACTGAGCAGTGTTTTCAGTTATATGCACAAAAACATAATAACACTTAAACTGGATCATAATTGAGGAACACTTCACTGGCAACTGTAACTGCTCTATATACGCTCTCCATCCAGACTGTTTTTGTTTCTTTTGTTAAGCCCCTCTTTAGGCAAGGTTTATGTATTTTTTCTCATTTTACAGTCAGCTGCTTTCCTCTTCAGACTAGTTTTATAAGCCATTAATAAAATGTTAGAAATAATCCTAAGTAGCTGATCATTTTCTGCTTATCAGTATTTGGAGAATATTGAAGTGGAAGAGGTCTTGATCTTCAAAGTGATGCGATCTTCTCCTCCACCTCCCACAGCACAACAGTGATAGATTGCACTATGGTATCATAATCATCCCACAGATGTTCTGCCGATATTTCTACGCAGAATAGAGCAAATGCCTTAGCAATATACATCAAAAAAGGATTGTACACAGAAAAGGATGCTTGGCTGAATAATTCCAGCTTGTAATGTGTCCATGCTGGTGTTCAATGTAGTTGTCTCTACTGAGGCCCAGGCAATAGTATTACAGTCGCTAAACCTCTACTGCTTTCTGTCACAAAGCAGTAAGTTGGGTGATGATCATCTTAATATAGGAAGATATGTGCAGTTAAGAAGGAGGCTTTATATTAAAGTTTTTTTCATAGTTGACTTATTTTCTATTAGAGTTTATTGAGTTTATATGCACTTTTATGTCTATGACATTAGCTAAGTGTGACCATGCAATTTCTTCTCTCAGCCACTGAGTTTCCTACATGTAACTTCAATTACTATATGCCAAGTACATTAAAATGTAACAGTCATTGATGTGACGATGATTCTTTAGTCCATATGTGGTACCAGTTATGTGAGCACACATGCCATGGGTATTATCCTAATTTCCATACATACATATACACACACACACAAACACACAGGATCAGAACACACATATACCAAGACCAATGCACACATACTCAATACCAGTAGATGCACATTCACACACACACAATTACACATACACAGCACAACACTGCAAGCTTCACCTTACTTGCGAGGACTTCTGTGCTGTCCTCATTCACACACAGGCTGCCCTTTCTATGCTCATATCTTTGAGTGCGGTGGGTCCAACCACCCTCTGAAAATTGTGGGTCACCCTGAAAAAAGAATATAGTGAGGACCAGGAGAATCTCTTGGGTAAAAGAGCAACTGGCCTGACTCCTGACACCCAAGGAAGGTCAAGGCAGAACTAAGGTGGGAGGAACAAGCAGCAGAAGAAGAGTTGCACATTGCTCCTGCGGTGACCAGAAATGCAATCAGAGAAATTCAGAAGGTCATACTCAAAAGTAACCAAATCCTAATTTATTCAAAAATCTTGACACAGATCCATTCCATAACCAACAAATCGCCCCGTAGGGTCCCCTTTGTCAAGGTAAAAGCACAGAATGCACTATTCAATTTGTTGGTCATGGAATGGATCTGTGCCATGATTTTTTAATAAACAAGGATTTGGTTACATTTCAGTGTGCGGACCTTCTGGACTTCTCTAAGGTGGGAGGAGGTGCCCTAAAATTTATAAAACAAGAACAGTTTGAGCCAAATTGCACTTCCCTCAAGACACTGATATTGACCTGAGGAGTTAGTTGTAACCTGTGAAACACGTTGTGCAGTGTGTTGTTTTTTTTCCAGTAAAATCATTTTCCTGTTATTTTGTTTTACTGTTGAGGTAAATATTTCTTACCTTTTTAACTGTTCTTTATTGTTTTATAATTTTGGTGCCCCTCTTCCCACCTTAGCTCTAACTATGCCATGTAGTCCGGGCAGCACCACTGACTAGTACACTGCACATGAGTTGCCAAGAACACTGCACATAAGTTGCCCAGAACACTGCACATGAGTGATTTGGAGCTGCAAGTAGCAGGTAGGAGCAAGTAAACATAACAGTATCTAGAGACTTCACAGTAGCTGCTAGGTTTCACGTTGGCCACAGCATCTCTGGCAGCAAATGGGGAGATTAACAAACAACAATTCCATGAACAGCCTAATTTCAGTCACCAGCTGGCAACTGGGATTTTTCCAGCCCTGAATTTTATATATATATATATTGACACTTGCGTAATGTAGGAATATGAGATATTTGCAGCAACAGCAATTTTTAGCTTTTAGAAGTGTACTCTTCCTATATTAGATCCACAACCTAATTGAATTGCATTTCAGCAATGTAAAAAGTTGTAAGAATACATTTTACTTCTTAACATGAAGATGTTAGGATTAATACGATTGATTTAAGGAATGCATACAGAACAGATGAAAGAGGTGGAACAGTTGAGAGTAGTTGTAAAACTATCTGTTTAAAAACTCCAGCCCATCATATCTTGTGATTAATAAGAATATTGTGGTCCTTTTTTTAATTCTTTTTCTCTCCTAAGTTTTCTCCTTGGTGATATTTTCACACCTCATCAATAGAATGCCGATTAAACCACCAGCAAGCAAGGACCCAGCATCATTTTGACAGTACTTTTTCATCTACTTTTTGGTAATTTTTAAATACCAGACTGCTGAAAAGTCATTTTAAAGCGGAATATAACCCTGCATTTCAACTTTGCTCTAAAACATTATTTACAGTATATTATATGCAACCAGCATTTTTTTTTACTAGACCAGCATTGGAAGGGTTACACAGAACTTTAAAGTTCCTGGACAGAACTGCAGACGCATCCGAAGCTGACATAGATACATTTTGTTTACATAAATGTATCTAAGTGTGGCATGTGACTCACTCTCTCTGACTGAGAAGGAGCTGGAGGACAGCCAAAGAGTGTGTAACATTTATCACTTGTTACATTCTATGTAGTTAAATGTATTTATCTGAACTTCTGCATATCTCTCCACGGAACTTTAAACCTCTGTGTTTAACCCTTCCAATGCTGGTCTAGTAAAAAAAATGCTGGTTGCATATAATATGCTGTAAATAATGTTTTAGAGCAAAGTTGAAATGCAGGGTTATATTCCGCTTTAAACAGAAGATGAAAAATTATCTCCTGGAAGAAAACTTAGGATAAGTAAAGTAAATGATTTAGGGCCTATGGTTCTTAGGCAAATAACTTTTTCTCTTGAGTTTTCTACTTAGAGATGATTTTTTATCTTCTCTTTAAAATACATTTTCAGCATTTTACAACTGAAAAAGTATTAAAAAGTAGGTGAAAAAATACTACCTAAATTATTTTCAGTATTTTCTCGCTTGCTTGTGGTCAAAAAGGCATTATATTTATGAGGTGTCAAAAAATCACCTGGGAAGAAAGTTATGAGAAAAGTGAATTGCATATAAGCCTAAAAATGTAATTCTTATTATGATATTTATTATTGATTTATAAAGCAACCAACATATTCCGTGGCACTGATTAATGCTTTCTCATACTCGAATGGCTCTGAAGTTCTTGAGAACTATGACATTTCAGTGCTCAACAGAGGCTTGCTGGGGAGTGATGATGTCCCACAGGTATTTTTGTGAAAGTTCTCATTCATCAAGGTCATAGCTAAAGAAAAATAAGACGGTTGAAAATTGTCAATATTTTGTGGCTTTGGTTGATGCTTCATCACTACAACAGAGAAACTTCTACAGTTCTAACAGAACTGAGGAAATTCTTAGGCATTCACAGTTATATGTTAGTGACAAGTGGTGTTGAAAATACCTCTGCCACTGTTTGTTCCATTTTTGACAGTTAGTCAAGCAGCAGTGCCCACTGCTTTTATTTTTTTGCATCCACTTGTGACAATGATGACCTCATTCACCCATTTTGCAAACCAATGTTCTCTTTGTTTAATATTTGCCCCTCGTCATTCTCAAAATGGTGAGGTTTCCTCTGGAGATGTAGCTATACCAGAGATACTTGGTTTGCAGAGTCGAGCCACACACTAGATAATCTTCGGCCAAGAATCAGCTGCTCCCATCCTCATTTAGTAATCCAACAGGACAGAGCTCACTGCTCACACTAACCCACTGCTGCAAACCAGTCTTTTCTCCTCCCCTCTCCATTGACAGTGCACCCTTCCTCAATATAGCTCTGTTTATTAAGGTACCTATGCTGGCTTACATTTTTTATGAATGTGAGGAGTTTATCATGCATTCATTGGTGGGTTGGCTCTTTTTTTTTGTACAATATTTGCTACACAAAAGCTACATATAGTGTGTTTTTAACTGTATTGGCTTTCTCTTAAGGCCCATACCCACAACACGATTTTTGTGAATGATTTTTCAGCACAGAAGATAATTTGTGAAACAATATTTTACGATGCACGCCACCCACAGCGATCTTTTGTTTTTAAACAACTGTCATGTTGGATTAAATCGTGGAGTATCGTTCTGATCATTTTGTGGGTTTTGCTGCTATTGTGCAAATGATCCTTTGAATGATTGTGCGTTTCTGACGTCGCCAACGACCCATGCAGATTCGGCCAGATGGATCGGGGAACGATCGCTTTTCGGTGGAGATCCCTGATCCATCTGGCCATGGGTACTCCAATTAACATGACTGTTTACATTTTCTGACAGTCTAAAGCTTACCAATCTGGACTCCAATAAAAATAGATGCTACATTTAGAAAGTGATGTAGCCTAAATGTATACAATCCAACATATTAGTCACCTATGTTCTATCATCCATATTTCTTTTTGCGTGGTGCCTTGCTCCTAGGGGCTGTTCCATTTTCTACAACCAATTGCTTTTGCTATCACTATGTAGAAAAAGCTGTGATTTTAATATCCAGTAAAATGCAAAAAAAAGTGTTTTAGCAATACACGTACAACCCTTTCCTAATGAAGCATTTTACAATAGGAGATAAGCAAAAACTCTCTAGCCAGCTGCATACTACAAATATAACACGAGCAGTTTAATAGGCTCAAAAAATCATTAAGGTGTAATGTCAGAAAAAGTGCTCGGTGAATTTGATGGCCCTTCAGCCTATTGTGTATTGGATTTCCCAAGATTTCCTTTAGTATTGTAGCATTTGGATTGCTCACCCAAGCGGCACCTCTAATTACAGCCTTGAGAGGAAAAGCCTGAAAGAAAAGGTTTTCATTAGTATTATTGACTTAGTACATTTTGATACAATACAGATTTTAATATGGTTCTGGGAAACTAGAGGCTGACCCAACATTCTGAGGTAACCCGAGCATGGATACTTCATTACATATATTGACTATTAGATCTTTAGTTTTTTTTTTCCAACAAATAAAGCAATGCTATTTATTAACAAATCCATCAGTGTTAGTGTTGTCCTCCTCCAGTTGAACAAGAACTATAATATAGGCTTCAATTGTATTTAACTAATAAAATGAACAACAGTTAAATGGTTACATTGCTTTACTAATAATATATATTTTGTTAGGTTCATTTATTTTTACCAATTACACCTATTCTATTACTTCTACTGTTTGTTCATGTGTTTTGTTAAAGGAATACTATCGATACCCAAGTGTTCTAAAATGACAATGTACAAATAATGTCTAAGTAGCTGTGTAAACATTTTCCTACTTTTCATGTTAAATATCAGAGGAAAAAGCTGTAATTTATTGAGGGTAGGATTTAGCTATATTGGGACAAATCAATTGCAGAAGGGGTGTCTGCTTCAATGCACAGCCAGTGTTGCATATCAGACTACAGAAAGAAAATATCAAACATATCAAACTCTGAAAGCAAAAACAATATGAAAAAGCTGTGACAATTCGTTACATTTCCGCTGCTCTCTTCAGACACTTCAGTCAAAAACAGAGCTCCCAACAGCTGCAGCTCCTGTGTCCTGTCTCTCTCTGTCACACATAGAGCGGCACATAGAGTTAACTGATCAAGTGTGAGGGGAATTTCCCCTCTCCTCATGGCTCAGTCAGCCGTCAGTTTTGGCGTCAGTAAACTTTGAATGTATTTTGCTAACAGTAAACAAAGAAGTTGCTACTAAAATGTATACACCAGTACTTACCAGCACTTCCCAAACAATTCCTGTGTCAATTGAAAAAAATATGTGAATCGATAGTATTCCTTTAAGAACTCACTTATCCGAGCCACCTAGTTTCATAGCTATAGTCAGCCTAGTACACTTAGGAACACAAATAGAAGACTGCAGTAATAGGCAGGTTTTCCAGGGCTGGTAACACTGGTTTAAAAGTTACACTATTGTATAGTAACTTTAGTTAGTTATTGCCTGAACATAATACTGTAAGTTGGGGGTTGTATTCTGGCTCTGGCTGTACTGATTGCTGACAGACTGGTATGTCTACCAGTAGTAGAAATAATGGAATAACATTATGCTGTCCTTTATGACATGGCAGTGATTACATGGGTTCTTCACAGTTTTTCATGTGCTTCTGACTTGTTCATAAACAGCATGTTACACCGCTAAGCAGAATGAATTAGGATCCCTTCAGGGCACCAGAGAACACCATTACATTTAAATGGATGAGCTGAAATAAAATCGATTTTTATGTGGGAGGCTTCAAGTGGTAACTACTAGGTTAAGCATGTAGCATTTGTTCATAATATAGCTCTCAGCATTCTATATGTTTACTTAAACTGTCCATCTTGACTGCACAAGAAAGTTTAATAACTACACGTGTGAACTAGAGTATTTAATATCTGCCATGAAGAAAAGTCTCTGTCGATTAAAACCTGCTCATTAAAGGGGCGCTATGGCGAAAAAATGCAAAATTTAAAATACAGTAAGTGCAAATAGAGACAAATTATTATTATTATTATTTATTAGATTTATATAGCGCCAACATATTACGCAGCGCTGTACAATAAATAGGATTACAGACAATGATAACAGGGTTGACAGAACAATACAGGTAACAGACCATAGATACAACAATACAGGTAATAGCAATAAGATACATAACACAATGCAGATAATAGTACAATGCCAGATCATAAACTGGAATGGTAGTGGTAAAAAATTACTAGTTCCAAATTCTTGGTAAAGTGCACACAGTCAAGTATGATACACAAGGGGAGAGGGCCCTGCCAAAGGCTTACAATCTAGAGGGAGGGGCTGGTGACACAAAAGGAGTTTCTTCCAGAATAAGAAGTATGTTTCTTCCAGAATAAAATAAGCCATGAATTACTTTTCTCCCATGTTGCTGTCACTTACAGCAGGTAGTAACAATGTGACAGAAGCGACAGGTTTTGGACTAGTCCATCTCTTCATAGGGGATTCTAAGCAAGGCTTTTATTCGTTATAAAGCTATTCCCTAAAAAGGATTTAAACAATGATGGTGGCCAGCTTCCCTGCTCACTACACAGTCTTTTGGCAGTTGGACAGAGCAACTGCCATTCACTAAGTGTTTTTTAAAAATAAATAAATCCCTGAGAATCCCCCATTAAGAGAGGGACTAGTCCAAAACCTGTCAGATTTCTACTACCTACTGAAAGTGACAGCAACATAGGAGAAAAGTAATTTATGGCCTATATTACTCTGGAAAAAACATACAGTACTTCTTATTTGTTTGTGTTTGCATATATTTAAATTTTTACCATTTTTCGCCATAGTGACCTTTTAAGCTTTGCCATAACACAGTTTCTTCAGTTTTTTTTTTTTTATTTCCTTCTTTTTTTGTATTTATTTATATAGATCCACCCCTTTTTGTCTTATGTTTCCCACTTTTTCATATTTCCGTGATCCTGCTGTGTTCAACTCTTTATTGACTGTGGAAATTCTATTTTAAATGGAAAAGCACTACTGTGTTGAAAATGTACAGTATTCTTCATGGGCCACCTCTTGCTAAACATGGAATCGAAGTGTGATCTTTTCCCTCATGCAATTCCATGTGCAAATAAGTACATTTTCATGCCCTTTTATGTGTTATGTCATAAATGACAGCAACGTTACATGTCTGACGTTTGTGCAAAGGTCTTTGTGTATTTTGTGTATGTTTGTTTATTGTGTATTGTTAATGATTTGCCTTTAAAATGTTTCCCCTTTCGTTCTGCCCTTGTGTCTTCACAGTCATTGTATACAGCAGATTCTAGAAAGTGTAAATCATTGTCATCTTAATGGCATAGTTCACAGAGACCTTAAGGTCAGTATCTGGTACTAGTAAGTTGCTTAATGCTGCACCTAGGATTGAAATGGCTGAAGCGTATCTTTTTGTTTTTTGCCTGTTCTCACGTGCCCTTTATTGAAAAGTTGAATAAAGTTATGTGCATGATGTCTGCAGGCTCCATATTTATCATGGCCTGTAGGTTAATAAGCCAGGCGGTACTGTGAATGTATAGTATGTGTTTACTCTGCATGACATAAAAGGGTGTGGCCATGATTCCTTATGCAGCCTGCAGACTTCACCTCCCACTTCTGCCCTCAGACCTTGGGTTATATTTGTACAACAACTTAGTTACATAGTTATTTGGGTTGAAAAAAGACATTCGTCCATCGAGTTTAACCAGAACTGGTCATTTGCTTTTCTGCTGGTTAATTTCTCTATATAAAATTGTCATTCTGAAGTGAATAACAAACTTCAATTCCACCTGCGATAAATACTATTCCTTTTGTAGCCATGGCCTGCTTGAGTCTAATACTTTGCAGACTGTAAATATATTTTGCCGGAAAATGATATATAATTTAAGCATGACACAGCTGGCAACACTGCCAGTTGTTTTATTGTTGTACTTTTAAACCCAGTCTTCCTGTCGGTGTACAGACAGTGGGTGTAAGCTTGGAACTAACACACACCCCCTGGTGTTTGCATGCAGTCATTGCATTCAGCAGATCTTGGAAGCTGTGCTACACTGCCATCAGATGGGCGTAGTCCATCGAGACCTCAAGGTAAGTGATGCCTTTACAACAATTTCTTATGATGGAATGGCAATGCTTGTGTGCTGTTCAGTTCTGTATTGCTAGTTTAGTCTGTACCATAATGCTGGCTTTTTCATCTCTGCTAATTACAAGCAAACATCAGCTGCTTTGTGACATTTTCTGATGCTGATTAAATAATTCATATATGAAAAAAACTGTGTTCCTGATACTCTTGTGATTCAGAGGGGGGCTTACAGTGCAATTTAATTGTCAAAAATAAATATTGCTTCTTACAGGCACGAAAACTGAATAAACTACATTAAACAAAATTACAGATGCTTCCTTTACCCTAATTTGGAATGTAATGAGGATGATGCCCAGCGTAGTGCTGCACACTTAATCCTCAGACTTATGATGTGTGACTGGTAATGTTTGCAGAATGTTTTGCTTAGTAACATAATGCAGCACTGATAAAGCAGCTGGAAGAGAGTGATAAAGTGCTTTAAAGAGTGTTGTGAATGCTTTGGCTTGACATGCAGACTTATATATAAATGCTTAGCTTGTATTACAGCTATGATTATAATTAGTGAAATACATTTCATTTTGTATGTCAGTGATCCTAATGTTTACCCATCTCCCATCCTAGCCTGTTGGGCACTATTACCTAGCCCTATACCTGGTGCATTATGTCCAATTTAGGAGAATATCCCAGATAAATCATCATGTGATCATTCAGGAGTCCTTGTACATTTCTGGATATTAACGATCTTTAAGCCTCATAAATTTATTGTAATAGTTAATACAAATTTTTTTTTTTTTTAACCAAGAAAATGTTTATTTGAGAAAAGGAAAATACTGCTGATATTACCAAATCATATAAAAAAAATATCTCAGAGACAAGATGCACAGTATATACCGTAAAATCCATAAAAGCATGGAGTAGGAACATTGAGGGCACATTGCGGAAACTGATGTGGCAGGACACATTCGTCAAGAAGTAGTAGTGGCTGGATAGTGTACTGGTTAAGGGCACCGCCTTTGACATGGGAGACCGGGGTTCCAATCCTGGCTAGGTTCAGTACCTATTCAGTAAGAAGTCCAAGGCAAGACTTCCTAACACTGCAGGGTGGCCTCTTGAGCGCTTTGAATCCAATAGGAGAAAAGCGCTATACAAATG
Organism: Hyperolius riggenbachi; assembly: GCF_040937935.1. Taxonomy (NCBI): domain Eukaryota; kingdom Metazoa; phylum Chordata; class Amphibia; order Anura; family Hyperoliidae; genus Hyperolius; species Hyperolius riggenbachi. Next base: position 222,585,794 of record NC_090646.1, read on the forward strand.
TTGTGATTATTATGTAAATAATAAAAAAGAAGGGAGAACATCCAACAGTCATCCATTTAGTTAAAAGGATGCAGGACCATATACAATGAGCAGGGAATAAAAGGGCGATAAGAGCAATCAGATGTCTTATATATAATGAAAGGTATTACCACTGTTTGGGTCATTATACTGAGTGTCTATCTTTTAATCCGCATATAGGTGGCCGCTAATGATTCAATCTTTTTCATCCAGTCTTACTATTTCTATGTAATATAAGGGACCGCCTATAGTATCCATTCAATATATTCACCCAGTTTACTCTTCTATTACATAGATTAGGTAAGTTTGGATGAAAAAGATTGGATCATTAGTGGCCAATTTATACTAGATCAGATTTCTATAGGAAAGCATATGGTCAACTCTTGCCATCCATCCCTGGCATGTAGGAGTTTCTGCAGATGACCACTTTAGTGCAATTTCCTGTTTGACATGAAATAAAGCTTGATATGTAAAAGTCTTGGTGTTTTTCATCAGTTATTAATCCTAGAATACAAAATACTTGGTCTAGTGTTACAGGACATCCCATGTTATCACAAAGAAAGAAATTGCACTATCTGCTTCCAAAACGCTGCGACTGGGGGTCACTCTCAGTGTAGGGGGTAAAAGGATGGGGTGTGAGCTGAGCATTTAGGATAATCTACAGAGGCATTTGGATCAAATGTAGAGATGCAGGAGGGTGTGAGATATGCCTGATGTACAATATATAACTGGGTAAGTCATCTTCTTAACACTTTAGGAGGCACCTCAGCAGTGATCGTAGTGATTTTCAGGCAGATTTCTCCTCAAATTTCATTGAATAACTGGTACTACATAGTACTAATCCAGGCAAATGATCATTATTATTAGTTTGCTCGAATAGTCTATTCGGATTTTAAAAAATATCCGGATTGTTATTCAAAGTTCGGATAGTGGAAAAAATTTGGATTATCTGGGTAGTTTGGATATCCGAAATCTTGCTGAGCACCACTGCATTTAACCATTGTAGCGGATTGCTGCAGTACAAACTGGAGGTAATGTGCATGCTATTCTACATTCTTGCTCTCTCCTGAGCCCCAATATGATTTCTGAAGTCAGAGTGGCTTCCTGGTATGGACGCCCAGCAACCCTTGTTCCTGTTTCTTCACAAATTTCACTCACTAGCTATAGCTGCAGACCTGCTCTGAATCTAAAGTCTCCCATGCACTGTGGTAAGGATTAGATAGTAAACTTATTTAAGAAATAATTAGTGGCCTAACTGTGTACGCTGGAAAGTGATGCAAAATATGGCAGTGCTATATAATAATATATTATAAAACTTAGAGACAGCACTACCAGTAATTAGTAGATATTTCTTGGTTGCATAAAATAATGCATTTCAAAGCCTTGACTATCTTCATCAGGTATAGTAGGAGCTGTATCAGTAGCATGTGAATGCTGTTTTTCCTCCTCTGTGAGGTCTCCAGATTGCTGTTTTGTACTTGTAGGCCTAGTGCACACCGGAGCGTTTCCGCTGCGGTTTGCGATCTGCTTGCGGGTGCGGATCTGCTTGGGTAATGTATTTCAATGGGCTGGTGCACACCAGAGCGGGAGGCGTTTTGCAGAAACGCATACTCCCGGGCTGCTGCAGATTTTGGATTGCGGATGCGTTTCTGCCTCAATGTTAAGTATAGGAAAACCGCAAACCGCTCTGAAAAACGGCACTTCAGAGCGGTTTGCCAGGCGTTTTTTGTTACAGTAGCTGTTCAGTAACAGCTTTACTGTAACAATACATGAAATCTACTACACCAAAACCGCTAGACAAAACCGCAAAACGCTAGCTGAAACGCTGCAGAAAAAGAAGAAAAAGCGTTTCAAAATCTGCTAGCATTTTGCGGATCTGCTAGCGGGTTTTGGTGTGCACCAGGCCGTAGTCTGGATTTTTTTCTCCAAGTAGTCCTGACTTTTTCCTAAAAGTATTCGCTGCAGCTGCGGCACCCTACTACAACTGAATGGCAGTTATTTCACCAACCATTTAGCAATCCTCTGATCTGATATGACACAGGCAAGAGTTGCTAACATTTGTCTTCTCATAGCAGCCAATATATAAAAGAATGTAGTACGTATCTGCTGTATCCCTCAGGGCCCTTTTCCACCTGCAGTCGCTAGCGTTCACGCTGAACGCTAGCGATTGCTGAATCGCAAAACCGGCGATTCCCCGACGTTTTGCGGCCACGATTTTGCTATGCTATGCACTGCATAGCAAAATCGCGGCAAATATCGCTCCGCCTCGCATTCGGGTAAAAAACGAATCGCGGTAGTGGAAATGACCTACCGCGATTCCTATGTTAAAAAGCAAACCGTAGCGATTGTAAAATTGCTAGCGGTTTGCGACTTTGCGATTCAGCCAGCGCAAACGCGCTGGTGGAAAAGGGCCCTGAGTCTCCAGTTCTCTAAACACAGTCATAACATAATATTATTATATGTACAACTCCCCTGTAGTCTTTTATTTGCCCCATCCATTAAGCTAATAGATTTTAAAAGATGTTTAAAGTTTTAGTGAAGTATAATGTAGCGTGAAAGAGATTAAAAATGTGTAGTTTGTTCTATTATGGAGAGATAACGAGTATTTGTTTCACAGAAGTGTTCCTCATACAGCAAATACGTTTCCTGAGAGTAAAAATAGAATACCAACTCATACTAAAATAGCCGTGTGGAGAGGAAAAAAAGGAGAGAGAACATTTTCTCTGCTCATTGAGCTTAGATGGCCCCTGGATTTATGCCTCATTTTAGATACTGCTTGAATTAATTGACTCACTCTTCTGTTGCGAGAATTCACATACCTTGTTTTAAAAAATGCAGTTTGTATTAGTCTCTAAATCCATCTACTCAAAGCCCCCGGTCAATTAGTAAGACAGCAAATTGCTCATTTCCATTCAGTTCTAATTATCTCCATCAGAGGTTAAATGCAGTAAACACAGTACCGAGTTAATGCATTTCTGACTTTCGCAGATGTGGAAATATTGATAGGATAATCGACAACTATTTAGCACAACTGAATGCCACGTTTTGGCATGCAACTGCAGATTATCTTATGTTCACAGTGCAGGCACTGTACCACCAATAAACAGTGTTGTTTGAAAGCAAAAACCTAACAAAACATTTTTTAATTATGGACTGGATAGGTAGGTTTTTGTTGCTGTCTGTGTTCCATTGTTACTAATTCTCCTTATTTACTGGCTCTGTGAGCGCTGACTGGGCTGGCTACTACTTTGACAAAAAGCAAATAACCGCAATAAAATCCCAGCTGATTCTAAATATTCCTCCCTCTGCAGTTCTTTGTTATCATTGTTTGCTTGTCTCAGACATTTATCCTACTTTAAGTCCCTGTGGTCACTTATTACTATATTTAAAGGCGGAGAAAACTTCCCCTGTCAGGGACACAGGCTGCAGAAAACCCAGATTGTGCGTCTTGCTTCCCTATGGCTTTCAAAATAAGATGTACTGTTTTCTTTGCTGTAGTTTGCTAAAGCAAGTCTGAACTTAAGGTAGCCATACACTGGTCGATTTGCCATCAGATTCGACCAACAGATAGATCACTCTCTGATCGAATCTGATCAGAGAGGGATCGTATGGCTACCTTTACTGCAAACAGATTGTGAACCGATTTCAGCCTGAAACCGTTCACAATCTGTTGTGGTGGTGGTGCTGCTGCCGCTCCCCCCGCCCGCATGCCCGCATACATTACCTGCTCCGCCGGCGCGACTCCAGTCCCCAGGTCTCCGCTGTCTTCTCCGCTCTGGTCTCCAGGTCCGGCATGCTTTACTTCTTCCTGCCCGGCAGGAAGTTTAAATAGTAGAGCGCCCTCTACTGTTTTAACTTCCTGCCGGGCAGGAGAAACTGAAGCATGCCGGAGACCAGAGCGGAAAAGAAGCAGCATTGACAGCGGGGGCAGTCGCGCCGGCGGAGCAGGTAATGTATTGCCTCTCTATTGCGTTGGTCGTCGGGCACTCGAACGCCGCTAGCGGGTGATCGACTGTAATTTTCCGCACGGAGCGATCGACGGGATCAGACGAAATGGATCGAAATTCACCGTGTAGCGGGAACGATTGGCAGCAGATTCGATCCCAGTGATCGAATCTGCTGTCGAAACGGCGGCAAATCGGGCCAGTGTATGGCCAGCTATATTGGATGAAATAGACACAGACTACATGCATCTTACTTTTATCCATTGGGATAGTTTGCCAAAATGATCACCAGTTCAGCCCTTTCAGGTAGGCCTCATTCACATCATGACATGCTTCCGTGCATATTTGGAAGCGTGTATGATGTGCGACACGCAAGAACGTCAGAAGGGTATAGACAGCCTTTCTGCCGTTCACATCATACGCGCTGAGCAGCAGTACGATGCGATATGATGCGCTTGCATACTGCTGCATGCGTTCTGCCTGCAAGCGCAGCACTGACCCATTCACTGGAATGGAATGCCCAGTGTGTAGTGGCGCAGATGGCGTGCGATTGTACGCATTGCGTTCCGATCGCACAGCCATCTGCGCATCATGATGTGAACGTTGCCGTACCAGCTAAGCAGGGGATTTCAGCATTCCTGAACCCCTGCTTGTATAGCTGACATCAGAGAGAGGCGTTTCTGCAGCCTCACAACCCAGAAGTGTAGGCGGGGAGGGATAGCCACTAAGGCACCATAGAGGTAATTTTAGTTTTTCCTCAGAAACCAAAAATCCCTCAATGCCTGTTCTACACATTGAAAGGATTTTAGTGAACATTATTTCCAGTTCTTAACTTGCTTTTATGTGCAGATGCAAACATTTGCTATTAAAGCGGGTTTCTAGAGTAAGATATCAATGTGAGTCTGAGCCTGCTGTAATCACTTAATCAAGCTCAGGTTTGTGAAAAGTGAAACAAGCCTTCCTACCAGTGATTATTCATGCAGGGAGATGGGATGGGAATTCATTCGAAGTCTTCCACCATAACATGCAGCAAATAGTGTGCTGTTGCCATGGTTGCATAAAGTCTCACACATACCTCCTCATAATTTTAGTTAATAATATCAAATTATAAAATGGCTTTTGTACCACTAATATTTATAGCAGTTTTTCAAAAGTTGAGTTATACTTACATTTTCAAGTGCAGCGTATGTATTATCCGCAGCAGATTTTATTTTTACACAGATAAAAGCCTATAGAAGAACACTACATCTTAAGGTGCCCATTAATAGTACATTTTTTTCATCAGATGTAATTTTTCGATGCACTTTTTACAATCATAAGTAATCAGAAGGTAATTTTCGATTGTTCCTATAATAGGCTCAGTTAGGGTCTTATCTCTCTTCAGATACGATCGTAAAATCCAACCTTCTGATCGATTACATTTTGTGTTCTAAACGACCATAGCATCATTTAACTTCGCCACAATCTGCTCAGTTGTCAGTACAATTTGATCATAAAAAGTGCGTCGAGAAAGATCGCATCTGATGAAAGAATGGTACCGTTAGTGTGCACCTTTAGACAGAAAAACATTGTTCCTGCCCTCATACAATAGTGGTGCTGAGGAATAGTCTATTTCAGCTTTTTTCTAAAGACCCATATTTAAAATAAAACGTTAATTCAATACAAAAAAGTGCCTTCGAATGTCTACTAGGTTTACGCGTGGTGCTTCACAGATTCCTTATGTCAGTTGCCTTGTTTGCTGTTGACATCGCTGTGTTTGTCATTGTAATGAAAGACCTTCTAGTGAAATGAATGATGCCAGCGTATAGTGAATGGAGGATATTCAGTGTAGAAACTCAGTTCACAATAAGGCTTCATACGTAAGTTATCATGAACATACAGGAATAAAGTCTGAAGGAGGCTTAATGCTTACTGTTTTTATTTTAGGTTAGCCAATAAATGATATCACCCTGATTCAAAACTTCTGGACAACTGTAGGGAGAAGAATTTGCCATATTTATTTCCTTTTAAATAATACCAGATCTCTGGCAGCCCTACTGATCTATTTGGCTACAGTAATGTCTGAACACCAGTAACCATCATACAGCAACTTGTCAGATTTGACAATGTCAGAAATATCTGCTAAATTCTTATTTAAGGTCGATGACTACAAGTATAAGAGGCAAAGGATCAGCAGGATGGCCGGGCAACTGGTATTGCTTAAAATGACATCAATATGGCAGCCTCTATATCTCTCTCACTTCAGTTGACCTTTAAGTAGTTAGCGCTCTTTCACACTAGGAACTGATCCGAGCGTTTTGACGGATCGGTCCTAGTTTGCGTTTAGAAAGGAAACCTGAAAGTCTATTTGACTTTCATGTTAACGTTCACATTAGACGAAGCGTTCCAGAGCGTTATGTTACAACGCATCTAGGAGCTTTGTAACGTCCAGCCAGCGGCGCTTTCCCATCAAGTAAATTAGAGCTACCGCCACTCCACTGCAATTTCCCGACGTCACGCCACAGGACATCAGCGCGTGCAGGAAATCGGCTCCTGCACGCGTTCTGTAATGTGAAAGAGCCCTTATTATTCATCCAAATAAAGTAGGAGCAAAACCACAATCATGCTATCTAAAACAATAGTGTAATGTGTATGCTATTCAGCAGTGGCGTTCCTACTGTAGTGCGCAGGGGGGCGTGGCGCACCGGGTAACAGACAGCCAGGGGGTGTCGCCACGACCCCCCACAGCAGCAGAGCAGGAGGGGAAGCAGCGCTAGAAGGAGGAGCAGTGGGGAGGGGGGAAATATCCCCCCCCCATCACCTGGGACCCCTCCTTCTGCCTCTCTCCCCTCCATTTAGCGGTGGCAAGTGTGGGCTCGGCAGCAGGGAGACATGCGGAGAATTACTCACTACTTCTGCGTTCCAAGCGCTGGCAGCGTCATGTCGTCACAGATCTCCGCCTTCAAAGCCGGCCACTGTGCTTCCTGATAAGCGGAAGCACAGTCGGCGGCATTGAAGGCGGAGATCTGTGATGACATGACGCTGCCATCGCTTGGAACGCGGAAGTGGTGAGTAATTCTCCGCATGTCTCCCCGCCGCCGAGCCCACACTTGCCACCGCTAAATGGAGGGGGAGAGAGGCAGAAGGAGGGGTCCCAGGTGAGGGAGGGGGGGGGATATTTCCCCCCTCCCCACTGCTGCCCCCATTGCCCCTCCTTCTAGCGCTGCTTCCCCCCTCCTGGGACATCTATACTGGGGGCAACTGTACTAGCTATACTGGGAGCAACTAAACTAGCTATACTGGGGCAACTATACTGGGGGCAACTATACTAGCTATACTGGGGGCAACTATACTAGCTATACTGGCGGCAACTAAACTACCTACACTGGGGGCAACTAAACTACCTACGCTGGGGGCAACTGAACTAGCTATACTGGGGGCAGCTATACTAGCTATACTGGGGGCAACTAAACTAGCTATACTGGGGCAACTAAACTTGCTATACTGGGGGGCAGCTATACTGGGGGCAACTATACCAGCTATACTGGAGGCAACTATACTAGCTATACTGGGGGCAACTATACTGGGGCAACTATACTGGGGGCAACTATACTAACTTCATTTGGGGCAACTAGCTTCACTGGGGGCAGCTATACTGGGGGAAACTACTAGCTATACTGGAGCAACTATACTAGCTAATACTTTAAATTACAGTTAGCTCCGCCCTCATCCGGTCACGACCACGCCCATTTTTGCCGCAAAGCACGCCGCAGGTTGTGGCCATGCCCATTTTTTTAGGGGGGGTGTCTTTTAATACCCAGCACCGGGTGCCAAATGCCCTAGGTACGCCACTGCTATTCAGGAACTCTATGCTAGTGTGGACCAGACCTAAATGATAATCAATTTGTAGTACAGGCAAAATTGTGACATGTAAAACAGGAAACAGAAGGGACACTTGACTGCAGAGCATTGCATATGATTAGTTGCATTGTCTCTAGTTGACTGGTTGTGATCATGTGTCACTTTTCCCTCCTGTTTTATACTTCCTGATTTTGCCCACAGAAATAAAGTTGCAGAAATTGATCTACTATTCCCTATTACTGTCTGAAGTGTGTTATTTTGTTGCTTTACTTTTACAGTACAGTAGGTTGTCTTTTTGTTTTAAAGCGTAAAGATTTGCATAACATGACAATGATCAACAGCAAACTTTACAGGGCTGGCTAAATATCAGTCAGTTCTATGTCCATTTTTTTTTAAACATCCTGAAAAATTAGCAAAGCCTTTAAAAACACTAAAATAGAAAGTTAAGGAAATAATACTGTGGTAAGTAATCAAAGTAATGAAGGGTATGAACAGAAGTGTAAGCAAAGGTGAATAACCACATTTGAAGAGGGGAGCTTAATGTGTTATAGATGGGAGCTATTCAAAGTTGGGGGAAAAATGTGAAAGAGAAAGTCATTAGTTGGTTATTGGAAGAGCAGAATGGGCAGATAAGGATGTATTCATGCTTAAAGGATAACTGTAGCGAGAGGTATATGGAGGCTGCCATATTTATTTTCTTTTAAACAATACCAGTTGCCTGGCAGCCCTGCTGGTCTGTTTGGCTTCAGTAGTGTCTAAATAGTACTAGAAACAAGCATGCAGCTAATCTAGTCAGATCTGACAATAATGTCAGAAACACCTGATCTGCTGCATGCTTGTTCAGGGTCTATGGCTAAATATATTAGAGGCAGTGGATCAGCAAGACAGCCAGGCAACTGGTATTGCTTAAAATAAATATGGCTGCTTCCGTTGTCCTTGTTACAATTGTTCTTTAACCTCCTGGGCGATAATCCCGAGCTGAGCTCGGGGTATGTCGCGCAGGAGGAGTTCTCAGGCCCTGGTGGGTCGATTTGCATATTTTTTTTTTATGTTACACGCAGCTAGCACTTTGCTAGCTGCGTATAACTTCCGATCGCCGCCGATCCGCCGCCGTGCCGCGCAGCCCCCCCCCTCCCCGACCCCTTGCGCAGCCTGGCCAATCAGTGCCAGGCAGTGCTGAGGGGTGGATCGGGACTCCCTCTGATGTCACGACGTCCATGACGTCGGTGACGTCATCCTGCCCGGTCGCCATGGCGACCGGGGAAGCCCAGCAGGAAATCCCGTTCTGAACGGGATTTCCTGCTTACTCTGATCGCCGAAGGCGATCGGAGTGGGTGGGGGGATGCCGCTGCGAAGCAGCTATCATGTAGCGAGCCCAGGGCTCGCTACATGATTTAAAAAATTAAAAAATTTTAAGAAAAAAAGTGCTGCGCCCCCTCCTGGGCGATCTAATTGTATCGCCCAGAGGGTTAAATGTAAGTGAAACAGGAGCAGTGAAGTTATTTGAAGGCAAATCAGCTTGAATTTGATTCTCGGGTGAACTGAAATCCAATGTAGAGATTTGCTGAGGAGAGCAACAAATGATAAATAGAGAGAAGGATAGGCGAGTCTACCTATGGCATTTATGGGGAACTGCAGAGGTGAGAGCCTTGTTAATGGAACACACGGCCGGCCTTTGACCTGAGCGACCAGAGCGGTCGCTCAGGGCGCCAGCTTCCAGGGGCGCTCCTGCCGTTCTGGCGAATATTGGCTGCGGGCTCTGGCAGGTCCATCTTTCATGGTAGCTCCGCCCAAGTTCGTACTCAGTGTTCGTCAATACTGAGCTGCTGATTAGCAGTAGAAGGACCAGTGCCCCGCCTACCCCTCCTCCTGCTTCCTCCCTTCTTGATGTCTCTTCAGCTGCGTGATGCGTGTCAGCGTTCAGCAGCTACTGTGGCGCAAAATTTGTACTAAGAGGAGTGAGGAGCAGTGGAGGGAGACGAGGACTGGGAGGTGTACCAGGAGGAGAGAGGAAGATCAGAGACGCAGGCAGACCCAGCCAGCAGCTGTACACGGAGGGGGAGATCGGAGACAGATAACAACTAGATACTAGCCTGCAAGCCGTACATGGAGGTGGGAGCAGAGACACAGCCAAACTGAGGGCCAGAGAGGGAGAAGGTGATATATTCTGGCTTCCTATTTCTGTCATTTGATCTCTAGTCTTGTGTCCATCTCTGTCTCTATCCTGTGTTCACCCTCTCTCCCTGTGCATCTCTCTGTGTGACTACTCTCCTGGCTTCCTACTGTGCCCACCTTCCTTGCATGCTGTGCTGTGCCCACCTTCTCATGCAGCCCCCCTGTGCCCACCTTCTCCATGCGTCCCCTGTGCCCACCTTCCATGCAGCCCCCCTGTGCCCACCTTCCATGCAGCCCCCCTGTGCCCACCTTCCATGCATCCCCCCTGTGCCCACCTTCCATGCAGCCCCCTGTGCCCACCTTCCATGCGTCCCCTGTGCCCACCTTCTCCATGCGTCCCCTGTGCCCACCTTCTCCATGCGTCCCCTGTGCCCACCTTCTCCATGCATCCCCTGTGCCCACCTTCCATGTATTCCCCCTGTGCCCACCTTCCATGTATTCCCCCTGTGCCCACCTTCCATGCGTCCCCCCTGTGCCCACCTTCCATGCGTCCCCCCTGTGCCCACCTTCCATGCGTCCCCCTGTGCCCACCTTCCATGCTTCCCCCCCGCCCCCGCCCACCTTCCATGCTCCCCCCCCCCCCCCCGTCCACCTTCTTTGCCTAAGTCTATGTGCATCCCTATAATGTCCTACCATATTATTATTATTATCATTCATTTATATAACACTGACATGATCTTCTGCAGCACTTTACAGAGTACATAGTCATGTCACTGACTTTCCTCTGAGGAGCTCACAGTCTAATCCTACCATAGTCATAGTCTAATGTCCTCCCATATTATTATGATGTATTTATATAGCACTGACATCTTCTGCAGCACTTTACAGAGTACATAGTCATGTCACGGACTGTCTTCAGAGGAGCCCACAGTCTAATCCTACCATTTTTTTTATTATAAATTTTATTTAGTGCTGATATCTTCGGCAGCACTGTACAGAGTACATAGTCTTGTCACTAACTCCCTCAGAGGAGCTCACAATCTAATCCCTACCATACTCCTACTATGTCTATGTATGTATCAGTGTAGTAGATGTATTCCTGTCTAGGGCCAATTTAGGGGAAAGCTAATTAAATTATCTGTATGTTTTTGGGATGCAGGAGGAATCCAGAGTGCCCAGAGGAAACCCACGCAGACAGGGGGGGGGCATACAAACTCCATGCATATGTTGGCCTGACTGGTATTTAAATCAGGGACTCAGCGCTGCAAGCCGAGAGTGCTAACCACTACGCGGCTGTGCTGTTCTAACATAGTCATAGCCCATTGTGCTACCATTTATCATTTATTTACACAGCACTGGCATCTTCTGCAGCACTTTACAGAGTACATAGTCATGTCACTGTCCTCAGAGGAGCTCACAATCTAATCCTACCATAGTCATAGCCTAATGTCCTACCATATTATTATTATTTATTTCTATAGCACTGACCTCTCCTGCAGCACTTTACATAGTACATAGTCATGTCACTGGCTGTCCTCAGTGAAACTCACAAGCTAATCCTACCATAGTCATAGTCTTGGATCTGCCTATATACACTAAAAGAGGATCTGCAAGCCTAGCCTATACATACACTAAAGGGGGGAATCTGCCTTTATATAATAAAGGGGGGATCTGCCTACGTATGTGTGCGCGCGTGAAGAGGATGAATGGGGGGGGGGGCACCAAAATAAGGTTTCGCTCAGGGCGCTGTGAAACCTAAGGCCGGCCCTGGTGGAACACTACACAAGAGGATAGTGCAGTTGTTAACCACTTCCCGACCGCCTAACGCACAGCGGCGGCCGGGAAGTGGAGCCCTGAAGGACCGGCTCACCCACAGAGGCGGCGGACCTTCTAAGGGCATGTGCGGAGCGATCGCGTCATCCGTGACGCGATCCTCCGCTGGCGCCTGTCACCGCTCGCCCGCCGCAACATCCCGCCGGCTATACGGAAGCGCCGGCGGGATGTTAACCCCGCGATCGCCGCATACAAAGTGTATAATACACTTTGTAATGTTTACAAAGTGTATTATACAGGCTGCCTCCTGCCCTGGTGGTCCCAGTGTCCGAGGGACCACCAGGGCAGGCTGCAGCCACCCTAGTCTGCACCCAAGCACACTGATTTCTCCCCCCCCCTACCCCAGATCGCCCACAGCACCCATCAGACCCCCCCCTGCCCACCCCCCAGACCCCTGTTTGCACCCAATCACCCCCCTAATCACCCATCAATCACTCCCTGTCACTATCTGTCAACGCTATTTTTTTTTATCCCCCCCCCTGCTCCCTGCCCCCTCCTGATCACCTCCCACCCCTCAGATTCTCCCCAGACCCCCCCCCCCCAGACCACCCCCCCTGTTTACTGTATGCATCTATCCCCCTGATCACCTGTCAATCACCCGTCAATCACCCGTCAATCACCCCCTGTCACTGCCACCCATCAATCAGCCCCTAACCTGCCCCTTGCGGGCAATCTGATCACCCACCCACACCAATAGATCGCCCACAGATCCGACATCAGATCACCTCCCAAATCCATTGTTTACATCTATTCTCTCCTCTAAACACCCACTAATTACCCATCAATCACCCATCAATCACCCCCTATCACCACCTGTCACTTTTACCTATCAGATCAGACCCTAATCTGCCCCTTGCGGGCACCCAATCACCCGCCCACACGCTCAGATTGCCCTCTGACCCCCCCTTATCAATTCACCAGTGCATTAATTACATCTGTTCTTCCCTGTAATAACCCACTGATCACCTGTCAATCACCTGCCAATCACCTATCACCCATCAATCACCCCCTGTCACCCCCTGTCACTGCCACCCATCAATCAGCCCCTAACCTGCCCCTTGCGGGCAATCTGATCACCCACCCACACCATTAGATCGCCCGCAAACCCGCCGTCAGATTACCTCCCAAATGTATCGTTTACATCTGTTATCTTCTCTAAACACCCACTAATTACCCATCAATCACCCCCTATCACCACCTGTCACTTTTACCTATCAGATCAGACCCTAATCTGCCCCTTGCGGGCACCCAATCACCCGCCCACACGCTCAGATTGCCCTCTGACCCCCCCTTATCAATTCACCAGTGCATTAATTACATCTGTTCTTCCCTGTAATAACCCACTGATCACCTGTCAATCACCTGCCAATCACTTATCACCCATCAATCACCCCCTGTCACCCCCTGTCACTGCCACCCAACAATCAGCCCCTAACCTGCCCCTTGCGGGCAATCTGATCACCCACCCACACCAATAGATCGCCCGCAGATCCGACATCAGATCACCACCCAAGCGCAGCGTTTACATCTATTCTCTCCTCTAAACACCCACTAATTACCCATCAATCACCCCCTATCACCACCTGTCACTGTTACCCAACAGATCAGACCCTAATCTGCCCCTTGCCGGCACCCAATCACCCGCCTACACGCTCAGATTGCCCTCAGACCCCCCCCTTATCAATTCGCCAGTGCAATATTTACATCTGTCCTTCCCTGTAATAACCCACTGATCACCTGTCAATCACCTGCCAATCACCTATCACCCATCAATCACCCCCTGTCACTGCCACCCATCAATCACCCCCTGTCACTGCCACACATCAATCACCCGCTGTCACTGCCACCCATCAATCAGCCCCTAACCTGCCCCTTGCGGGCAAACTGATCACCCACCCACACCAATAGATCGCCCGCAGATCCGACATCAGATCACCACCCAAGCGCAGTGTTTCCATCTATTCTCTACCCTAAACACCCACTAATTACCCATCAATCACCCCCTGTCACTGCTACCTATCAGATTAGACTTTTATCTGCCCCTAGGGCACTCAATCACCCGCCCACACCCTCAGAATGCCCTCAGACCCCAGCCCTGATCACCTCGCCAGTGCATTGCTTTCATCTATTCCCCCCTCTAATCACACCTTGAGACACCCATCAATCACCTCCTGTCACCCCCTAGCACACCTACCCATCAGATCAGGCCCCAATTTGCCCCGTGTGGGCTCCTGATCACTCGGCCAAACCCTCAGATCCCCCTCAGACCCCCTTCCGATCACCTCCCCAGTGCATTGATTGCATCTATTTTCCCCTCTAACCACCCCCTGAGACACCCATCAATAACCTCCTGTCACCCCCCTAGCACTCCTATCCATCAGATCAGGCCCAATACAACCTGTCATCTAAAAGGCCACCCTGCTTATGACCGGTTCCACAAAATTCGCCCCCTCATAGACCACCTGTCATCAAAATTTGCAGATGCTTATACCCCTGAACAGTCAAAATTTGCAGATGCTTATACCCCTGAACAGTCATTTTGAGACATTTGGTTTCCAGACTACTCACGGTTTTGGGCCTGTAAAATGCCAGGGCGGTATAGGAACCCCACAAGTGACCCCATTTTAGAAAAAAAAGACACCCCAAGGTATTCTGTTAAGTGTATGACGAGTTCATAGAAGATTTTATTTTTTGTCAAAAGTTAGCGGAAATTAATTTTTATTGGTTTTTTTTCACAAAGTGTCATTTTTCACTAACTTGTGACAAAAAATAAAATCTTCTATGAACTCGCCATACACCTAACGGAATACCTTGGGGTGTCTTCTTTCTAAAATGGGGTCACTTGTGGGGTTCCTATACTGCCCTGGCATTTTAGGGGCCCTAAACCGCGAGGAGTAGTCTAGAAAACAAATGCTTCAAAATGATCTGTGAATAGGACGTTGGGCCCCTTAGCGCACCTAGGCTGCAAAAAAGTGTCACACATGTGGTACCGCCGTACTCAGGAAAAGTAGTATAATGTGTTTTGGGGTGTATTTTTACACATACCCATGCTGGGTGGGAGAAATACCTCTGTAAATGGACAATTGTGTGTAAAAAAATCAAAAGATTGTCATTTACAGAGGTATTTCTCCCACCCAGCATGGGTTTGTGTAAAAATACACCCCAAAACGCATTATACTACTTCTCCTGAGTACGGCGGTACCACATGTGTGGCACTTTTTTACACCCTAAGTACGCTAAGGGGCCCAAAGTCCAATGAGTACCTTTAGGATTTCACAGGTCATTTTGCGACATTTGGTTTCAAGACTACTCCTCACGGTTTAGGGCCCCTAAAATGCCAGGGCAGTATAGGAACCCCACAAATGACCCCATTCTAGAAAGAAGACACCCAAAGGTATTCCGTACGGAGTATGGTGAGTTCATAGAAGATTTTATTTTTTGTCACAAGTTAGCGGAAAATGACACTTTCACACTGTGAAAAAAAACTATTAAAATCAATTTCCGCTAACTTGTGACAAAAAAATAAAAACTTCTATGAACTCACCATACTCCTAACGGAATACCTTGGGGTGTCTTCTTTCTAAAATGGGGTCATTAGTGGGGTTCCTATACTGCCCTGGCATTTTAGGGGCCCTAAACCGCGAGGAGTAGTCTTGAAACAAAAATGACCTGTGAAATCCTAAAGGTACTCATTGGACTTTGGGCCCCTTAGTGCAGTTAGGGTGCAAAAAAGTGCCACACATGTGGTATCGCCGTACTCGGGAGAAGTAGTATAATGTGTTTTGGGGTGTATTTTTACACATACCCATGCTGGGTGGGAGAAATACCTCTGTAAATGACAATCTTTTGATTTTTTTACACACAATTGTCCATTTACAGAGGTATTTCTCCCACCCAGCATGGGTATGTGTAAAAATACACCCCAAAACACATTGTACTACTTCTCCCGAGTATGGCGATACCACATGTGGCACTTTTTTGCACCCTAACTGCGCTAAAGGGCCCAAAGTCCAATGAGTACCTTTAGGATTTCACAGGTCATTTTGAGAAATTTCGTTTCAAGACTACTCCTCACGGTTTAGGGGCCCTAAAATGCCAGGGCAGTATAGGAACCCCACAAATGACCCCATTTTAGAAAGAAGACACCCCAAGGTATTCCGTTAGTAGTATGGCGAGTTCATACAAGATTTTATTTTTTGTCACAAGTTAGCGGAAATTGATTTTAATTGTGTTTTTTCACAAAGTGTCATTTTCCGCTAACTTTTGACAAAAAATAAAATCTTCTATGAACTCACCATACTCCTAACGGAATACCTTGGGGTGTCTTCTTTCTAAAATGGGGTCATTTGTGGGGTTCCTATACTGCCCTGGCATTTTAGGGGCCCTAAACCGTGAGGAGTAGTCTTGAAACGAAATTTCTCAAAATGACCTGTGAAATCCTAAAGGTACTCATTGGACTTTGGGCCCTTTAGCGCAGTTAGGTGCAAAAAAGTGCCACACATGTGGTATCGCCGTACTCAGGAGAAGTAGTATAATGTGTTTTGTGGTGTATTTTTACACATACCCATGCTGAGTGGGAGAAAGATCTCTGTAAATGGACAATTGTGTGTAAAAAAAATTAACAAATTGTCATTTACAGAGATATTTCTCCCACCCAGCATGGGTATGTGTAAAAATACACCCCAAAACACATTATACTACTTCTCCTGAGTACGGCAATACCACATGTGTGGCACTTTTTTGCAGCCTAACTGCGTTAAGGGGTCCAAAGTCCAATGAGCACCTTTAGGCTTTACAGGGGTGCTTACAATTTAGCACCCCCCAAAATGTCAGGACAGTAAACACACCCCACAAATGACCCCATTTTGGAAAGTAGACCCTTCAAGGTATTCAGAGAGGGGCATGGTGAGTCCGTGGCAGATTTCATTTTTTTTTTTGTCGCAAGTTAGAAGAAATGGAAACTTTTTTTTTTTTTTTTTTCTCACAAAGTGTCATTTTCCGCTTACTTGTGACAAAAAATAATATCTTCTATGAACTCACTATGCCTCTCAGTGAATACTTTGGGATGTCTTCTTTCCAAAATGGGGTCATTTGGGGGGTATTTATACTATCCTGGAATTCTAGCCCCTCATGAAACATGACAGGGGGTCAGAAAAGTCAGAGATGCTTGAAAATGGGAAAATTCACTTTTTGCACCATAGTTTGTAAACGCTATAACTTTTACCCAAACCAATAAATATACACTGAATGGGTTTTTTTTTTATCAAAAACATGTTTGTCCACATTTTTCGCGCTGCATGTATACAGAAATTTTACTTTATTTGAAAAATGTCAGCACAGAAAGTTAAAAAAAATCATTTTTTTGCCAAAATTCATGTCTTTTTTGATGAATATAATAAAAAGTAAAAATCGCAGGAGCAATCAAATAGCACCAAAAGAAAGCTTTATTAGTGACAAGAAAAGGAGCCAAAATTCATTTAGGTGGTAGGTTGTATGAGCGAGCAATAAACCGTGAAAGCTGCAGTGGTCTGAATGGAAAAAAAGTGGCCGGTCCTTAAGGGGTAGAAAGCCCTAGGTCCTCAAGTGGTTAAGATGCAAGGTGGGAATATAAACTTAAAGATTTTGGTGCTCTCTAGGGATGTATAAGGGTGTGTTTTTTTCAAACTGCTTTATTCCTTAAGTAGTGGAGTAGTTTATATCTAGTAAATCACATGGTGAAGATAATGAATTTGGTAAATCAAGGTACCGTTTAATGATCCTGTAGAGGTCATCCTATTCTTCTCAAACTCCAAACCTTTGCAGGAATTTACAGTTTCAGATTTATCAACATGCAAGGATGCTTTGTTTCTAATTAGAATATGTTTCTCTTCTTCTCTCCATAAAATAAAGCCAGAAAATTTGCTCTTAGCTAGCAAATCAAAAGGTGCAGCGGTGAAACTTGCAGATTTTGGCCTAGCTATAGAAGTTCAAGGAGACCAGCAAGCATGGTTCGGTAAGAAATTAGACTGAAGCCTTACTCATATGATTACCGTCAATATTTTTGTCTGCTGAGTTTCTCACAGCTAAACTGCAGGGTAATGATACCACAAATTTGGGTATGAGAAGAAGGCATGCTTATGTGGTCATTCTTATGAAACATTCATGCGTTGTAACATGACTCACCCTGCCCACAGCGACATATGATATTTTGAAAGGGAAAGCGGTATATAGATTGTGACCACATTCTTTTACTAAAGAACTGCTTGTTCAGCCAATCGATTATTCACTTTACACAGATGAGCATTCTTGCTGTAATATGGACTCTGCTGTAAAATCACTACTGACACCTTACCTGACGGACTGAGTTCATATATAAATAATATGCCAATCTGCTATTATTTTTAACAATGTGTCAATTTTATTTATTGATTAATTTATTTTTTTATAACCAGTGAAATGTAAAGTACTACAAAGCAAATGTAAAGCGAACATAGTGATCATTAGTAAATGGTAACATATAAACACTTATCACACGTAAATCATCAAATAAAAACAGCAGTGGAATTAGATTAAAAGCACTATATTTGTTGGAAATTTTTTAAGCAGGACTTAAAAAGGGCCTGAGAGCAGTACGATCTAAAATACAGTATATGATGAATATAGATTCCCCACCATTTAATCTCATACAACAAATAAAAGTTATCTCCTAGAGCTGGTATACTCGTACACAGATGTAAAAAGGATGTTATGTTATAGAAACATTATCCTCATGCATTTCATGACCTAGTTCCTCAAATGGAGGAAGGTAACTTGGGCACCGCCATAGACTGCAAAATTAATTGCAGCTTCACTGTGCCTGGAGTATAATTTTGAAATCGACATAGCATAAGCCCAAACTACCTTAAAGATGGGACAGGTAGGGTTAGGTGTAGGGCTCACAAGAGGGCTAGTTGTAGTAGTACCAAGGGACAGAATTGGTGTTTGGAGGCAGTAGAAGCAATACCGCCGGTATTCTACTAGCAGCTTTACTCTGCACTCAAATTTTCCAAGCCCTTTTTACATGTAAATCCTCAGAGGATATGTGGACCTTTAGAGTGATAGTACCCAGAAGTCACTGCAGATATTGCATTTACTCAAGAAGGGCATTTGGTGAGAGTGAAAATCCCCAAAAGTATTAAATCACTTTTGTACCAGCAGTCTTTGGCCCCTTAAGGACCAGAGACTGCTGGTACCAAAAACCGCAGCATACCAACGAATGGCCACACATAACCGCTGTCCCATCGCCGTAAGCCCTTCTCTCTGCCATCTCTATAATGGCAGAGTGTTGTCAGCCAGCCAGGAGCCCCTTTCATTGGCTCCTGACGGCGTGTATTGATGTGAGCCAATGTGATTGTCTCTCCGTGATCACACGGTCAGGATGCCAATGAAAGCGGCTCTTGACCTGCTTACAGAGCTCTGCCATCTTATAGACAGCAGAGCGAGCGAATTGCGAGGTGGAAAGAGCAGCGAGATAGGCGTAGTGGCAAGGATGCTTAATACCGAAGCAGTAGAATCTATGTCCAGTCAGAGCAGCAGCGCCATCTGCAGGACGTAGATTCATACTGCTTTAGTCTGGAAGCAGTTAAATACTAGTTACTGTGTAAAGTGCTGTGGAAAATGTCAGTACTTTATAAATACTAAATAATAATAACTGTTAGCTGTCCTAATCTGGTGTATTATGCTGCAATGAGGACTTCTAGCAGATTCAAATCCAATAAAGTATAGTCAAAAGACCCTCAGGGCCCTATGAGGTGAAGGCCTAAGTTTTAAGATGGACAGTTCATGAGACACATAGCTGGAGAGTAGGAAGATATTTAATGCTATTTACAAAGTAACTGTCCTACTTTACGGGTCTAAATTTGTGGGTGGGTGTCACTTGAGAGTTTTTTTATTCTGTTTGAATAATTGAATTCTTTATAATGGCATTACAGTGCCTTTCACATATTCATTTATGCTAGCTAGTGATTTATGCAGCTGTGTGATAATAACATAGCTGAATATTCCTTGCTAGCTGAGATAGGCAGTCCTCACAAACTCCCTATGCTCTGTTCCTCGCACACTGGTAATAAGCCAGAAGCATATTAGTCATTTTGTGTGCATATTTACAAATAGGCAGGCTCATTTGGCAGGCAGTGAAGGCCAGCACTTTACATTTGGTTGGAATTTGTACTGACTAATCCCCGCATTACTTTCGGAGTTACATTTTTATTTGGAATAGTTATATCAATTTATCACCATTCCCTGTACTCTTTAATGATGAATAGTATGATTTAAAACGGCAAAAAAACTATTATAGACCTATTAGTTTTGATTTGCTGTTTCAATAAGCATAAATGGCTAGTAGGACAGAGCAGAAGAAAGATGTTGTGTGCATTTTTGCTATTTTCATGCAGTGTAACCTGAACTAACAAATAAAAAATCAAAGTAAAGAAAAGCTGTTTTCTAGGTTTCAATTTCCTTTTCCTGCTGACAGTTTTTGAAAATGAACTGCTGTTCAGTTTGGGCGGGTCAGTTTTGTACTCCTAGATAACTGATGTCCAGAGACTCTCAATGCAGAAGCAGAACCATAGTATTATGGCGGGAGGGGGCAGGGATAAACTTTCAACTGTGTTACAAAAATGGAATCTACTGGAGCTTAAATGGGTTTGTTTTAAGACTCATAAGTAAGATTGCCTAGAAGACAGCCTTATCTTAACTTTGATTTTTTTAATGGTGAGCTCGGCTTAGCAAAGCTGACTAGCTACCTCTGTGGATTTCCACAAAACATGCACTGTTGGTAGTACTTGAGGACAGGGTTGGGAAGCCCTGTCATATAGTACCCAAGTGTGTTGGCCATGCCAAACATTAAAGGTAGCATTTATTTAATGTCCATAGTAGAAGTATTCTTCCAATACTCAGACTTCATTCTACTCACACACATGCACACACATTGGTACTTTACCTAAGAAATGTCTGTTCTTAAAGGGATGCTGTAGGGGGGGTCAGGGGAAAATGAGTTGAACTTACCCGGGGCTTCTAACGGTCCCCCGCAGACATCCTGTGTTGGCGCAGCCACTCACCGATGCTCCGGCCCCATCTCCGGTTCACTTCTGGAATTTCAGACTTTAAAGTCTGAAAACCACTTCGCCTGCGTTGCTGTGTCCTCGATCCCGCTGATGTCACCAAGAGCGGAAAGCGCAAGCCCAGTATGGTCTGTGTCTGCGCAGTACACTCCTGGTGACATCACCAGCGGGAGTGAGGACATGGCAACGCAGGCGCAGTGGTTTTCTGACTTTAAAGTCAGAAATTCCAGAAGTGAACTGGAGGTGGGGCCGGAGCATCGGTGAGTGGCTGCGCCAACACAGGATGTCTGCGGGGGACCATTAGAAGCCCCGGGTAAGTTCAACTCATTTCCCCCGACCTCCCTACAGTATCCCTTTAAGTGCCAAGAATTTGCAATCCTTGCCTGGTTTAAATTTGATTATGTAAGCTTTTTCTAAAAGTTTAGTGAATAAATGGTTGTTCACTTGCAAGAAAATGTTTTACTTTTAAAAGCAGAGTTAGTGCTAATGACTGTTGTAGTGCAACTGTTTAGTAACTAAATTTACAAAAACACTTGCTGCAGTCTGAAATGACTCAGGCGAAGCATGCAAAGCCTTCACTATTAAGGGGTGACCAACTTTAGTAAATTTAGTCCAGTTTTGCAGAATCACTTAGGTTTGTTGTTGATTGCCTGCCTGATGATAACTTGGAAAATCAAGCCACTGGTGTAGCACATGCCATGGCATCCTTACTTAAAGTGCACCTGTTAAACTTTCACATGGACAGTGGTTGTTTATTTATCTCATGAGTTCTATGGCACAGCTGTTTACAGAATAGGAAGATGATTCTCTAAAAAAGAGAGTGTGAATGTTAAATAGAGTATTTTACAACTTTACAAAGCAAAACAGTCCATGTTAGCTGTAAGAGGTACTAATTTACTGAACCCTGGCCATTAGGAATGATGCAGTACTCAACTGTTGCACTGATGCATTTACACAAGGCAGAGATGTATGTTACAAAAAAATAAATAAATTATTTTTTTAAAAAGAGCATGCCCTTTCCCAAGTTTTAACCCCAAGTCCCTTATACAGGTTGGTATGATCCAAGGATTTTCAAGCCTAACCATGAGCAATACCGTTCCACAAATTTCATAACATTGGAGGAAGCTCTGCAAATGGGAAGGTTATACTTTTTTTCTACTTGATAGGGAATTGAAGAAGGTTCCCAATTTCTCAAAATTCATGTGTACACATAAACACCTGAGACCAGACCTTCTTTATTATCTCTAGAATGTTTATTCCAGATGGTTTATGACAGATTTTGAGGTATGTTTAATACAAATTCCTGTTTTCTCTGTTTCTGTTATTTGTAACAGGCTTTGCTGGAACACCTGGGTACCTCTCTCCAGAAGTCTTACGAAAGGATCCTTATGGCAAGCCTGTGGATATGTGGGCATGTGGTAAGCCATCTTTCATTGCATGTTGCAAGATTTCTTTCTTTGAAACCCAAGCATGTGATAGTCAAAGCAGTATTACATCTGTATAATGACTCTTCATGATCTTTGCAGTTGGCATGAGCAACTAATTGTACACTTTGGTATTCCCTGAGCAGGTACTTGTGAATCTCAGTAGAAATTATTATTATTATTTTGCATATATATAGTGAAATCCATCATGCCTAGGGTCAACAGCAGAAAAGGAAGTCAAATTACTTTCATAACAGGGAAGAATTGGCAGAACATCCTACAACCAGGCCACATCTGAAATGACTACCAACAGAGGAGTGCAGAGCCCCCTAGAGGCAAATACACACCTTGTATTCAAAACAGATGCTTAACTATGCACTAGAGCCATAATCTCTGAATAAAAACTGAATGCAAACATAAAATATGTAAACGTATCAAATGAGAGCAGCTAGCCATAAAGTAAACTTTTTTTGGACAGCAGGGAGAGATGGCAGCGCTTCCTAAGACAGGCTGCATCTGAATGACTGAACAGCATAGGTGTGCAGAGTTAATTATAGAAAAATACACCTCTTGCATTCAAAACACATGCACCAAATGTACTTGCAAAGGCATGCATTCTTTTTTGTTCACTGTATAGTTCAAGAGTAGTGCAACTCAAAATCTATTAGTTTTTCTATAAGCACAGACGTATGTCCATGCTGGATCTGTAGTCTGTTCCTTTCCTCGTTTCACCAATCCAAAATCAGTACTTGAAAAATGACTGTCTGCTCAAGAGCTGGCATGATAGCATTGATGTCCAACAACACTGGTTGAAGTCCCAACCAGGACACCTTCTGCATATAATTTGTATGTTCTCTCGATGTTTACTTCAGCTTCATCCCACAGCTTAAAACTATAGTGGTAGGTTAACTGGCTTCATCAAACAATTTGCAGTAGTCTATGGTGGGGACTTCTTATGTCCTTTAGAATGACAGTTGTGATGTGAATAATTCTGTTTAAAGCACAAAAATAAAACTGCATAAAAATTCTAAACTGCACATACCTGTTTAAAAAAGGACCACAATATACATTTTATATAATTTTCTTTTCTTACAAATGTATTTATTCTTAATCAGGTGTGATCCTTTACATTCTTCTGGTGGGTTATCCTCCTTTTTGGGATGAGGACCAGCACAGACTGTACCAGCAAATTAAAGCGGGTGCTTATGATGTAAGTATATGTTAAATCAAATCTAAATGTACCAAGCTGTTGTAACTTCAGCACCATTAAACTGTGTACCAAGAGTGAAAAGTGATGTGTATCTATTTTAGTTACCATATTTATATGGTATTGATAGTTATATGATCCAGGTAGTAGTTTAGAGTGCCATACGGTTTATTGTATTTTTCTGATGTTTTTGCATATACTTAATTTGCACTGAAAAGATTACACAGACAGCTTCCTTTTGAACTCCTTCTCCTGGTGGCATGTTGGCGTAGTGGATGGCACTCTTGCTTTGCAGGGTGAGATTCCCTGGGTCAGATCTGAACCAGGACACTGTTTGCATCTAATCCACTGTGAAGAAACCACAGTGCTGGAACCTCCACAGGAATAGATATCCCTGGATTGCCGGTGCCAAACCTTGCTCAGGTCATCCCCCTGAGTTTAAAGAGAATCTGTACTCTGAAATTCTTACAATAAAAAGCATACCATTCTATTCATTATGTGCTCCTGGTCCCCTCTGTGCTGTTTCTGCCATTCTCTGCTGCAAACCTGGCTTGTAATTGCCAGTTTTAGGCAGTGTTTACAAACAAACTAACCAGCTTCTAATAGGCTCAGCTAAGCAGAGTGTGTTAGTCACACAGAGCCTGCAGGGGGTGTGTACAGCTTCTAGCTAATCACAAGCAGCCCTGCACATTCCAGTCTGACTGCCTCAGCCTGACTGTGCCGACTATAGAGAGAAGATTAGATCATATAACAGAGATAACACAGCTACTGTGCAATTAGGAAAAGCTGCAGTAAGCCAGACCACATTAGAAAAGGCATAGGAATTTATAGCATAGAAGAAATAAAGATAAACAATTTGTTACAGAGTCTCTTTAAGGAACTTCAGAACAAGTGAAGAGGCAGGACACCACTGGCTTTTGGTTATTTACCTCCCTGGCGTTCAATTTCCCAGGGATTTCTGTGCAACAAGTGGTACCATTAATTTTATTGAAATATTTTCCTGCAACTTACCAAAATGTGTTAATCAGAGGTCTGGTATACATTATAATTATATATATATATATATATATATATATATATATATATATATATATATATATATATATATATATATATACAGGACCTTCAAAAAAATTAGCATATTGTGATAAAGTTCATTATTTTCTGTAATGTACTGATAAACATTAGACTGTCCCCCTAAAGGATCATTGCCAGATCGTAGGGTGACATTACAGGAACTAGCACTGGACAGATGTGCAGCGTACTTATTACATAGCCCCCGGGAAATGTGGGCACAGGGAAAAGCCTATATACAGGATCTTCTCAAAAAATTTGCATATTGTGATAAAGTTCATTATTTTCTGTAATGTACTGATAAACATTAGACTTTCATATATTTTAGATTCAAATACACACAACTGAAGTAGTTCAAGCCTTTTATTGTTTTAATATTGATGATTTTGGCATACAGCTCATGAAAACCCAAAATTCCTATCTCAAAAAATTAGCATATTTCATCCGACCAATAAAAGAAAAGTGTTTTTAAAACAAAAAAAGTCAACCTTCAAATAATTATGTTCAGTTATGCACTCAATACTTGGTCGGGAATCCTTTTGCAGAAATGACTGCTTCAATGCGGCGTGGCATGGAGGCAATCAGCCTGTGGCACTGCTCAGGTGTTATAGAGGCCCAGGATGCTTCGATAGCGGCCTTAAGCTCATCCAGAGTGTTGGGTCTTGCGTCTCTCAACTTTCTCTTCACAATATCCCACAGATTCTCTATGGGGTTCAGGTCAGGAGAGTTGGCAGGCCAATTGAGCACAGTAATACAATGGTCAGTAAACCATTTACCAGTGGTTTTGGCACTATGAGCAGGTGCCAGGTCATGCTGAAAAATGAAATCTTCATCTCCACTAAGCTTTTCGGGGAGGCTTCCCTTGTCCCACTGTTTGCATATAGTTCATATGTTCTACTATGTCTGCGTGGTTATCATCCTGGCTCTCTGGTTTCCTCCAAAAACATACTGCTAAGTTAATGATTTCCCCCCCACCCCTGACTCTTTAAAAAACTGTCCTTAGACTATGATAGGGATATTATACTATGACTATGGTTAGGATTAGATTGCTAACTCCTGTAAAGTTGTAGAAGAAAAACATTGACAGGCTAAGGGTTGATGAAAAAACAACTAACTAGCCTCTCACAGCACTCAATACGGTATGACGCTTAGGATAGCAAGACTTAAAAGCCTATGGATCCATTACCCATAGCCCTTTTGACCATCCAAGGGGTCAGACATTATTACTGATTTAGGTACCATACCCAGTTTGCCACCTTAGGACACAGAGAAGGACCTGAAGAGACGCTCTAAGGGCCATGTGAAAGATTGAGATTAAGCAGTCCTGTGAGTACAGCAAGGGACAGGCCCAACTGCTTTCACATATCGGTCCATAGTACACATCACTATTTCATGACATTTCTGATACAAGAGATTGGCAGATCACATTTCTGCTGTGACACAATGAAAGTTCAAAAAGTTTTCACATGCTCCTGATCAGCAATACCAGATGTTCATCAAAGTGCCAGAAATCATAAAATAGTTAAAATTCACATCAATACCATAAACACGCCATGCAATTCTCATAAAAAAACCTATGGACTAATGCCATATGGATGAAAGAAAGTGGGATATAGCTGTAAGACATACAAATGTGTTGCCTTTCCATGCACGCCATGAGAAAGAAAATAGGATTTTATTGGATCCATGTTAGTACCGGTGGTTAGTAATAAAGATCATCATGGCATACTATCAGGCTTTCAGAATTAGTGTAAATAAGGTTATGGCGCTGTAGAAACAATAAACTGTCTGGAAAGAAAAGAAATCAATGCTGAGTAGATATTTACTGCCACCAGGTCTTTATCCTTGAGAAAAACAAGGAAAATCCTCTATAATAAAACCCCTGTGTCCGTGCGCTGTCCCTGTGTAGCGTTGTCCATGCTGAACCATTGTGAGCATGTGCGCAGCACGGACAACGCTACACAGGGATAGTTTGGGACCAGGGAGCCGAGCGGGCGGCGTGTCAGCGGACGGCCAGGTTTGCGTGCAGAGTGCGCGTGCAACGGGTGCGCGCATGCGCGGTGACACTGCGGTGGAGAGTGGGAGGGGAATGGAGGAGAGGAGATGGGGATTCCACACAGACCTAGAGCCCGTTTTTAAACGGGCTTAGGTCACCTAGTAGAGTAATAATTTACTCACGGAACTGTGACTGAAATTGCAGATAATCCTGATTCAAAGTGTCCTCTACATATAGCTGGTAGGACAGGATCTATGTTTTTATATGCTATTGTACATCTCCAATCAGTGATGTTCCAGATGGCAGATGTCCTGTACACATGCAATATCAATGTCACCCAGCGGGGATAAGTACCCAAACCCTCGAGCTGGCAACCTTGCAGAGCCAAGGCTGACAGGTGCATCACTAGCCTGCAGGCTAGCAACTCATTCTGTTGTTTTGAGGGAGGGGGAAAGGGATGATGGAGTGGCACAGGAGTGATGTAGCATGGGAGCCGGCTAAGCAGGGAGAACAATGCTGATGGCCGAAGTGATCCACCAGGATGGATCTCTGACCAAGAGAGGTCAGGGGCTGCTGTACATATGCTGTTGTGTGTAAGGAGCTTAATAAAGTCTGGTTTGGTCCTGGCAAATGAGATCATCTTGCAAAATAGTTTTTTTTCTATAATTTATTATGGTATAATTATCAATTTTTACTATAGTTTTTCCAGCTATTTTCCTGTTTGTATCCTATAAGTTGGATAATTTTCCTTTATCCAAAGTGCAATAAGATAAATAACACTAAAAAAAACATTTTTTTTTAATAAACAAAAAGATGACATACATTGTGTTTATAATTTTCATTCTTTTTTTAATGTGTGTTCCAGTTTCCTTCACCAGAGTGGGATACGGTGACTCCTGAAGCCAAAGACCTGATAAATAAAATGCTTACCATCAATCCAGCCAAACGAATCACTGCATCAGAAGCCCTCAAACATCCATGGATCTGTGTAAGATAAACAAAAATAATGATGATACAATATTATTATTATGTTTATCTTCAGCAATGAAAAGATATCCAGCTGATAGGCAGCAAGGACAGCTATTTTTGGATCAATTTGAAAGTGTAGATAATGTATTTGCGTTGCTAACTCGCATAGGTAAAACATGAATTTTGTATATATTTTTTGCTTTTTAATCTTACATCTTGACAGACTATTTTTGAGGAAAATGGAGAAGAAATGTATTAGTTAAATAGCTATGGATGATTAATACTTAGGCCCAGATTTACTGAAAGAGACTAGTGACAGTGCAATGGAGATTCTGTGTGATTCAGCAAACCTGCATGCAAATCTTTAAAAAATTGTGTTTCTTTTAGACGGCAAATGTTTGCAACCCTCATTTGTGTCATATCAGATTGTAGTGAGGATTGCTGAAAGATTAGTAAAATAATAGTGCTGCAGCAATGTGCATGCTCCTTTTGTGGAAAATTACGTACAATATACAGGTAATCCTGGATTTATTACAACCCCTTTTCACTGCTGGTGCATATACGCTACTACAGTTGCACATCCACAATTTCATTTACACTTAGGCAAAGTTTAGAGTGATCTAATGTGACTCAGTTTGCGCCCTAATAACAGACTTTAAAAAATATGTACAAGGTTTGCTGCAAAACAGGACCGTAAAGAAAAGTGAAGTGCACACAGCTAAACTTGTTAGGCAACAGCCCCTGTGTGCTGGATCATTTAGGCTCTCCATTCATCTTCACTTTTTGTTAATCAGGTCGTCACAGTGAGAAACTATGTACTAAGTTCCTGTTTAGAGGTGGAGGATTAAATCATCTCCATAGGTCTGGGCTGTCTTAATTTATGTTTGTTATATGCATGTTATGATATTATTACTCGCTGCTTTGTGGTGGTCACGTGATCTCTATTTTGTTTTCTAGCAACGTTCCACTGTTGCCTCCATGATGCACAGACAAGAAACTGTAGATTGTTTGAAGAAGTTTAACGCCCGAAGGAAATTGAAGGTAATTAGAATAGTTTTAAACTAGTTAATCTTGGTGAGACTTCTCTAAGTTATCTGTGTACATTGTAATCGGGGGTGTAACTACAAATCATGGTCCCCCCTCCCCCCCAGCAAAACCTAAAATAAGTGTGTACATCATCAACAAACAACAAATAACATTTGTAAAGCGCCTTTCTCCCGTAGGACTCAAAGTGCATTAGCAAGGCTCAGACCAATACTTGGTTGATTGGTACATTGTGGTACAGAAGAAGAACTCTATAAGTCCAGAAATGCCAGGCTAAACAGGTGGCTTTTCAATCTGGATTTGAATAACTCCAGGGAAGGATATGTCTTTACTGTGTGTGGTAGGGAGTTCCAAAGGGTAAAGGCAGCATGACAGAAAGCTCTGGCTCCAAAGTTTTTGAGGTGCACTCTGGGAGTGACCAAGTTTATGAAACCTGCTGATCTGAGGTTGTGAGAGGTGTGGTGCGTTTTCAGCAAGTCCTTCATGTATCCAGGGCCTAAATTGTTCAGGGATTTGAATGTCAAAAGTCCAATCTTGAAGAGTATTCTCCACTTACATATTCTTCTCTCACCCATAACAAGTATAGCCACAAAAACACCTGATCTAAAGGATGGATCCCTTTATTGGAGGGCGTGGAGGGAGTAGTAGTTGGGGCCCCCTTACAGCTCTAGCTCCCCCTCCCCCCTCCAGCCATGAGGACTGCTCCCCTGTAGTTACACCCCTGAATGTAATGATTTTGGAGAATATTATTTCAGCTTTGTTTTTGTTTTATATCTGTGTATACAAACGTATTCTTAAAAAAGATTTACTATAGGTGCCCATGATCAGATAACTGTGATTAGAAATAATATTTCATAATACATTGATTATTTCACCATCAATGGACCAATCTGTACTTCCTATCCATCACAACCTAATCTAATAAAATGTTTTTTTTTTCGATCATCTAACTTGTTGTTGACTGATCACCATTACAATTATAATTGTACTGTTATTGGGCACCTTAACAGAAAAATCTGTTTGTGTTAACCTGTAGCAATTATTTTTTTAGTGCAAATAAAGTAACGAGTTCTGCTCTTTGCAGCTCATTATGGAAGATGAGAGTTTGTGTACAGTTTGTAGCCGAATGCGCAAAACACTGTACTGTTGTCATTGTTGCAAAGATGTCAAATTTGAACTGACTGGAAATTTTTGAGTTTCATAGTTAGCTGTAAAATAAAAAAAAATCACTTTAACCACCTTAGCGGTATGGACGAGCTCAGCTCGTCCATTACCGCCAGAGGGTGCCGCTCAGGCCCTGCTGGGCCGATTTTGATGAAATAAAGTACAGCACACGCAGCCGGCACTTTGCCAGCCGCGTGTGCTGCCTGAGAGTGAGGGTCCCCCCAGCCGCCTGAGCCCTGCGCAGCCGGAACAAATAGTTCCGGCCAGGGCTAAGGGCTGGATCGGAGGCGGCTGACGTCAGGACGTCGGCTGACGTCCATGACGTCACTCCGCTCGTCGCCATGGCGACGAAGTAAGCAAAACACGGAAGGCTGCTCATTGCGGCCTTCCGTGTTACTTTTGGCCGCCGGAGGCGATCAGAAGAACGCCTCTGGAGCGCCCTCTAGTGGGCTTTCATGCAGCCAACTTTTAGTTGGCTGCATGAAATAGTTTTTTTTTTATTTAAAAAAAACCCTCCCGCAGCCGCCCTGGCGATCTTAATAGAACGCCAGGGTGGTTAATAACATCAAATTATAAAATGACTTACTTATCACTAATAAACAGTATTTTTTTAGCAATATTTAGTAAGAAACACAAGGGTCCATATGAATAAACTTTTTCTCCCGAGTTTTTTCCTAGTGGATATTTTCACACCTTGTCAATAAAATGCCCTTTAAACCCCCACCCCAGTTAGTGAGAAAATATTCTAAATAAATGTGGTTGTCCTTTTCACCTACTTTTTCATACTTTTTTTTAATTTTCAAAGTGCTGAAAAGTTCTTTTAAAAAGAAGTTAAAAAAATTATCTCCTAGGAGAGAACACAGGAGAAAAAGTGAATTGCATATGGGCCAATGATACTTTCAGTGTAGGAACATTTTGTACTGAGTTTGTACTGTGGACTTTCAGACTTGATTTCATAACTGGAAACAGAAATCAAATCTTTGGAATGAAGCATAACATTGCAGACCCCAGCAACAGACAACTCCCAAAACAGACCCAAGTAACAGACAGCACCCTGTGACATTACCCCCATGAGAAATCAAACTTCCAGCTCTGTACACTGACGCTCACTATCGCTATGTCTAGAGCAGGGCAACAGTATCCATGTGTCATGCTGCAGCAGCTAATCTGCATCCCCAAAGATTTACTTACCCAAGTTTTCCTCCAGCCCCTAGCAGCCGTCCTGTGCCCTCGCTGCAGCTCTGGTGGCTCGTGGTCCCCTCCGGTGCAGATGCCGACTTTGCCAGGTCGGTATCTACTGCCCCTTCATGAGAGCACCTCTGAGTCGCTCTGCTGTCTTCTGGAGTGTACTGGGCAGGCGCAGTAGTTGTGCACCAGCGCAGAACACTCCAGACTACATCATCGAGACCAAGAGCGGCTGTTGCACAGGCGCAGTAGATGCACATCAGCATCTACACCGGAGGGGACCCCGGGCCACCAGTTGGGAGCAGAGCTATGACGAGGGACATAGTGGCTGCTAGGGGCTGGAGCAAGGCACGGGTAAGTAAATCTTTTTTTTTTAATCAGCTCGTATGACTCCTTTAAGAGGATTTCTGCTTCACTCAACTAACCACACTGCATTTTTATACAATGGCACTGCTATGTTAGATTATACTCTTGCTAGTAATAAAACATGTTTATTTGTACTGTATTAATGCTAAGTGTAATTCTTTTTAAGGGAGCTATTTTGACCACTATGCTGGCCACCAGAAACTTTTCAGGTATGTTGTTTAAATGTGTTCAAATATAGATCATTATTATCCAGATAAATATTTCACAGCACAGCTGAAATATTATGTGGCTGTATTTCATTAAAGAATTGTTTTTCTAAAAATGTATACTTAATATTTAACATAAATATGTACATACAAAACAATTAATTAGCAAGCAACATCACATTAGCTGGGTTTTATTACTCTATTGATGCCTGGAATCCTTTTTATTTTCGTTTTCTTACTTTTTCCTTCATAGTAAGTAAAGTGTCAAGTGAAGATGTTAAACTGATAGCCTGGGTTGGTAACTGACAAAAAATGGCCTCAATTCACTAACCTTAACTCCTGTCTTTAATAACTCGAGCTGTTTTACAGTTATCACCATGGTGATATAATTGTGATAACTGTAAAACAGCTCAGAAGAGTTATTAAAGACGGAGTTAAGGTTAGTGAATTGAGGCCATAATATCACTTGTGTTGTGGCCACTAAGCAGGGGGGTTATGTCCTGGAAGGGAAATTCTGCCTAATTACATAGAACTGAGTTAAGATGTAATGAAATTGTGAGAATAATCTTGGCTAACTGGGTGGGTATTTAAATGATTAGCATTCCAACTAGTCTTTAGGGGTTTTACATCTTGAAGGCTCTGCAATAAGCTTAGCACAGATCAATTTGTTCTCATTTATGGCGTTCCTGAATCTGGAGAACCTGTGTTTAGTAACTATTCCCTTAACACCATTGCTTTGATCATTTATTACACAGTAAATCCGTTTATGTGCTTCTATTAAAAAGATGTAATTTGCCAATGCTTTATTATATTGACTTGTTCTGTTTACTTGAATGGCAAATAATATCTTCTCTCCTTCAGTCCACTTCACTGTAACTGCACATTAGGTTGACATCTATTAGATGTGGATATGTCTTTTCATAAATATTAGCTGAGATGCCTAAATCTGTGGATTATGGGATTGTGGTTCTTCAGTTGAAGTATAAATAAAAGCTAGAACAATTTGTAATGCATTTTGTGATGTGAAGTGAAAATGATATTGAGGTGTTCCAAAATGAAATCCTACTAGAGCTATAGAGAAATTCAAAAACTGTGCAACCCAACAATTCTGTCTCATCCAAGGTAAATAGTGGACACATAATTACTTCTACCTGTGATGTGTGGACTATGAATAATTGATTATTCTGTTTTATAAAGCCTAGATGTTTATCTCTTCTAAAGCAGTGATTCTGCACCACAATGGTCATGAGGAGCAAGGCTGGCAGCAATAGATGGAGATTTGATTATAATGCTGGGAATACACCGTGCGTTTTTTCGGCAGATAGATGGTTCGTTAAATAATTTCAGACATGTCCCATCTTACTTTCAATCATTTTACTGCTTGATTTCTCATAGTAGTGAATGAAAATTGATAAGAAAAGATAAGAGAATAGAGTGGGAAATCGAATGGAAAAACAAATCGAAAATCGATCGGACAGAAAATCGACCGTAAAAACTCATCGTGAATTCCCAGCGTAATATGGATATGAGAGATTTGAGTACTACACACTACTGAGAAAGTCATGTGGAGACAGTAGAAACTAGATAAAACAAGTCTCTAGTATGGTTAGGAAAGAAAATAAGAATGACAAGGCTATGAAAACCCAAAAGCCGCATGTATGTGCTTGGGATATTCTCAAGGTTCTTAATATTAAATCAATACAGTACATAGGAACAATGGAAAAGGGAAATTGGTGTAAGGCTCGTTAGCCTATCTAGCTCATGGTTAATGCTTTGAGGGGAATACAGAGGTTGAGGTTGGTAGGAGGCTTGGAAAATGACTTGTCTAAATGTGTTAGAGGTAAATATAAATCTAATAGGATCAGGGACAGAGTAATATTGTTAACATAACACTAACTTTGCTAGCAAGTTGTGTTTCCTGTTTGCATTTCAAAGATTACCATTTATTGTATTAAAGGTTATATTGAATTGTGTATTTGTACAATAATTTCAACTGATTGCTTAATTATCTTAACATATAGCCACTTTCAGTGGCTAAAGCAATTTATGGTGGGGCAAAAGTGATACATTTGTAGAGATATATGATATTCCCTATTAACGTATGTAGTAGGTCTTCTTTTCCTCTTAAATGCAGCAGTTAGGACATGCCACTTGGCCTCTTAATTAGAAAGCATGATATCCAATGACCATCAGTCAAGCTTTATAGACAAAATATGAATACACAGCAAATAGTTATCTAATGTAAATGGAAAATCTAACCAAGGCTTAAAATTCATTCCAATCAGTAGCTGATACCCCCTTTCACACGAGAAATCTTTACCTTTTCTCGAATAGATCATTGGGGAGTCTGTATGGCTAATATTGTGGTGAAACCCCTTCCACAGTGTGATGTCATGACCATGGTCCTGACAGTTTGCTGTCTGTGAACCTCATTGCATTGTGGAAAATAACAGCTTATTCCATCTGCTATATCTTCTTCTGTGCATAAAACGCTCAGTAATGAACATGCCGGACAGATCATCTGGCAGAACTAAAGATGTCACCACCAGTGATACATTTCAGAATGCAAATCAGGGAGAGGAAATATTTTACAATGGGCAAACACTGACTAAATGATCTATACATGAATATTGTAAAAATAAGCAATTTTATTCACTATGTTACTTTCACTACAGTTCCTTTTTAAAGTGTCATTTTTAATTTATGGCATTTTTAAACATTTTCTATAACTGCACTTCAACACACTAAAACAGCCTTGTAAACTACTATCGTTATTAGTTACCTGTTAAAATGGTTGATAATAAACCCTGTCTACACACGTTTAAGCATCATTACCTTTACATCAACTTGTGTTTAAAAAAGATTTACTAATGGGTATACTGCCATTATTTTCAAATATACTTTCTGTGCTTTACAGTGAGCAGTATTCTACTTCTTTATAAAATGTAGACATTACTAGGGGTAATGTAATTAGTACATTGCATTAAATATGCTTTAAATTTCCGACTCTTTTCAAGAAATGGGGGAAATTATAACGTTTACATGAGTTTTATAGCTATGGCAAGAGCCCTTTAGTAAATCTGCCCTCTTGGTATCATCAGATTTCATGCAACTATAACAGCTTTCATTAATATTATAAAGGATAAGTAGCAATGTAAGACTACTGTAGTATGGAATATGTTGCCAACAAGTAGCTTATATTCAGTATATATTTTTATTTGTGGTATATGTTGTTCTTGAGCATGTTAAATGGAAAGCGCACTGGTCTCACCACATTTTGTAGGGCTTCTTTAAAAGGATATGAATTATAAAATACTTAGGGCATGGTTTATAAGACCTCTCCAGGTTAGAGATTAGTGGAGAATACGATTACGACTAACTAATAGGACTAGATTTAGTAACAACCATCTGTGATCGAGTAATAAAGCTTGCAACGCTCTCCTGAGTTATGTCTGTAGTGTAGGTTGTTAGTAGATTAGTGCTTGTGTCGGTTGCGTGACTGCAGTCACATGCCTGTCAGTCTGGATAAAACACTGCTGTAGTTTGTTGCGGTTGTGTGTTTGCACTTGCACTACTAAAAAATTACTAAGTAACCCTCATTGTAGTCTGACATAAAAAGGCAATAGGTGGCAAGACTTTACTACCCAAAAGCAGATGGTTTTTGCTAAGTCAAGGCTAGAGTTGAGGGTCATTCCTTTGACCTTTAGTCTGGAGCTGTAACTTAGGTCATTAGCGATAATTCAGGTTGGAGTGAGCTTGAGATGTCTCCCAGGGCATCACTGCAGAATATATGAAAATTAACCATTGTACCCTTAGCAGCTAAACACACCTCCAGAACCGCTGGAATGCAATGATGTGTCATCTTGTTAATAAGTACAGAGCCATAATAATCCAACATGCATACATACTGTTTTGGGTTGTTTGATTCTCATCAGTGCATGGCATGGATTAATTTGGCTCTATGCAGTAGGGCTTGTAACACCGAGAGGTACAGACTAACCAGCAAGCTCATGGTGACCCAGAACTCATTGGAGTGTGTAAGGGACTACAATGGTCCTAAAAAAAAACCCATAATAAGATGTTAAGAAAAACAAAAGGTTGCAAACTTTTGTTTTTCTTAACATCTTAGTATGGGGGCTTTTAGGACCATTGTAGTCCCTTACACTCTCCAATGAGTTCTGGGTCACCATGAGCTTGCTGGTTAGTCTGTACCTTTAGGTCATTAGCAACTTTCATTCTTTGAAATTAGAGAGAATAGACAGACTTTGCAATGCAATTGCAGTAATTATGAGTCAAAGTGTGAAGGATAAATGTATAGTTGCTGTGCAGGCAGAAATGGAGCTAAGTGACTATGGGGAGTATTCAATAACCTGCGTTAAAGGGATACTTAAGTATAGTAAAAAATAAAAAAAGCCAGTTTTACTTACCTGGCACTTCTACCAGCCCCCTGCAGAAGCCCTGTGCCTGCGCTGGTAATCTATGATCCTTCGGTCACCTGCCACGGCTCAGTTTCATTTTGAACAACTGAGCCTGTCGCCATCCACTGCGCCTTCCCAGCCCTGGCCGCACACGTCCTCGTTTGCGCTCCCGTCGCCAGGAGCGTCCTGCACAGGTGCAGTACGAGAAAACCTCTACCACGCCTGCGCAGGACACTCCCAGCAACAGGAGTGCGAACAAGGATGCAGTAGCGAAAATGAAACCGTGGCGTGGGGCCGGTGGATCGTAGAGTAACGGTGTGGGCATAGGATGTCTGCAGGGGGCCGGTAGAAGCCCAAGGTAAGTAAAACTGGCCTTTTTTTTTTTTACTAGACTTAAGTATCCCTTTAAGCAAAATTACCTGTGTAAAGTCTTAACACAGGATGAGTAGAGACTAATGCATTGCATGTAAATCCAATAAACAACAATGTAATGTATTGAATTCTACTTTACTCGTCATACTATAAAAATTTACACGTGTAATTTTGCTTAACGAAGTTTATTGCATACATCCTTATGCAAGCTGAGATAAGTGCTTGATAGCTGTACAGACACAGAATGAGTAAAGCACAAGTACAATGTGCAGGCAGGGAATGGGTTACATGGTAGGTTTATTCTCTGGCAGGGCATTCATGCGGGGTAGTAAGGGAAATGGGTTACATGCTAAGCTGCTATTCTCACAGAAAATGAGTTAAGTGCTGTGCAAAGAGAGTGCATGGATTCACTGCAGGGCAGCTGGGCAGGCAGTAGTAAGGGAATGGCTGACATGCTAGGTTTCTGCTCTCACAGATAATGAGTTAAGTGCCGTTCTTATGCTAGGTACACACCATACAATTTTCTGGCAGATTTACCTGCCAGATCGATTATTTCCAACATGTTCCAACTGAATTTCAATCGATTTTTCCAATCCTTTTTTTAGATTTTTTTAATCAATTTTTATAGAACTGAACAAAAATCGTTCGAAAAAATGATCAAAAGACGATCAGAAAATCTAAAAATCTATAGCAATTCAGATCAGACATGTCGGTAATAATTGATCTGGCAGGTAAATCTGCCAGAAAAGTGTATGCTGTGTACCTAGCATAAGAGAGCATGCATTAAATGCAGGGTGGCTGGGCATGGGATATTAAAGGGATACTACAGAGTAACCAAGCAGCTCAGGGTGACCCAAACTACTAGGAATGTATAGGGGGATAAAAGGGACCAAAAAGCCCTCCTACTAAAAAAGCAAAGCTTGGTGTAGTTGCCTTCTTAAAACAGAAGAAAAAGAGATACTGCAGGGGGGTCGGGGGAAAATGAGTTGAAGTTACCCGGGGCTTCTAATGGTCCCCCGCAGACATCCTGTGCCCGCACAGCCACTCCCTAATGCTCCGGCCCCGCCTCCGGTTCACTTCTGGAATTTCAGGCTTTAAAGTCTGAAAACCACTGCACCTGTGTTCCCGTGTCCTTGCTCCCGCTGATGTCACTAGGAGCCTACTGCGCAGGCCCAGTATGGTCTGTGCCTGTGCAGTACGCTCCTGGTGCCATCAGCGGGAGCGAGGACACGGCTACGCCGGCGCAGTGGTTTTCAGACTTTAAAGCCTGAAATTCCAGAAGTGAACTGAAGGCGGGGCCAGAGCATCGGTGAGTGGCTGCATGGGCACAGGATGTCTGCGGGGGACCTATAGAAGCCCCGGGTAAGTTCAACTCATTTTCCCCCGACCCCCCTACAGTATTCCTTTGAGGGAATGAATAACATGCTAAAGGGAACCTGAGGTGAAAAGGATATGGAGGCTGTCCTATTTCTTCCTTGTAAACAATGCAAATTGCTTGGCAGCCCTATTGATCTTTTGGCATAAGTAGTGTCGTGAGTCAAAACTGTGGAACAAGCATATAGCTAAAGGGGCCCATACCCTGGTCGATTTCAGCCATTGATCGATTCTATGGAATTGATTGATCGTAAATCAATTCTATCAAATCTATCGATCGACCCATTTGCAGCCTATTTCAATCGATTTGATCTATCTGACAGGATTTAAAAACTAGGTCCATCTGGTGCTGGCAGCAGATCGATAGCCCATAGAGTTGAATTGGATCTAATAGTCCAATAATGTATTTAGATCGATTTCCAATAGATTTCAGAATGAAAATCCAAGTGTGTGGCACACATCAGATAGAATCCTGTCAGATTTGACTTGACAGGCATCTGACAGAAACCTATCTTATAGTCGAATCTGCTGCAAATCTATAAGTGTATGGTCACCTTAATCCAGTAAAACTGGTCAGGGTCAGAGTACCTGATCTGTTGCATGTTTGTTCAGAGTCTGTGGCTAAAATCATTAGAGACTCAGAATCAGGAGGGCTGCCAGGCAACTGGTATTGCTTAAAAGGAAATAAAAATGGCAGACTCCACAGCCCTCTCACCTCGGGTTCCCTTAAGTTGCTGTTCTGGCCGAGAATGAGTTAACAGGAACCTTTAACTGAAAAGGATGTGTATTTTTCCTTTTAAAATAATACCAGTTGCCTGACCCTCCTGCTGAACCAGTGCCTCTAATACATTTAGCCACAGTCCCTCAACAAACATGCAGATCAGGTGCTCTGACTGAAGTCAGACTGGATTAGCTGCATGCTTGTTTCAGGTGTGTGATTCAGCCACTACTGCAGTCAAAGAGATCAGCAGACTGCCAAGCAACTGGTATTGTTTGAAAAGAAACATCCATATCCCTCTCAGTTAAGGTTCCCTTTAAGTGCTGTTCAGACACAGCATGCATTCACTGCAGGGCGACTGGGCAGGGGATGGTAAGAGGTGAACGTTAGGCAACTTTGTCAGTCATAAAGGGGGAAAAAATAGTAAGTAGTAATGGTATGTACGAAAAAAGTGTGCTATGTGTATGTGAGAATGTGCAGCTGTCATAGAGGTAGCTGAGGACAGGTTATAGATAACTAATGCTTATACATATAGTTTGTAGGTTGGCTTATTAGAGAAAGGGGAGGTCACTGTGTGAGCCACAGATAACAATTCTTCCTGCCTAGATGTGCAGAAATAAGTAAAGTTTTGACTTTTCTAATTCTATTTGGGAGTTAATGCCTATATGGATTTGTTCTCGTGAGACCTGACTTTCTATTCAATATGACGTGTTTGCAATGCATGACATTTACATTAGCTCATACTATGTGGTTATAATTGTGTTTTTTTTTTAATTTTCCTTTTTTTCGAAAATTTTCCTTTTATGTGGAATGTGTTTCATGTGAGGTAAGAGTCAAAGAAAATGCTGATTTTCCTCATCGTTCTCCATTTTATTCTGCACTTGATAAATCCGTTTATTCTGCAAGCCTCTCCTCCTAATAAGCACTGTGGCTTTCCCTTGCCTTCTACTCCAGTACTAATATATTTTTATTGCTGCAATTACTGCCTTCACCTCCTGTCAACTTATGCTTTCTAATGGGTCAGCTTGGTGTCCTAAATATAATTTGTAATTAAATGTAAGAACTAGAGGGAAGAGTATCTTCATCTATCAGAGATGCCCTGAGGAATTATTATAATTACAGGTTACAAATATGGCCTTCAAATTTAGATATATTGTGAAAATGCAAGCTATGTGTACAAATATTTCATTTTAAAGCATAATTATGCAGCACACAAACATCATGTTTTACAGAAAATGCACATCACATTTTCTATCAATCCTTATCTCCAAATTAGTTTACAGTTAGTGTAGTTTGGTTTGGCTTCGGTTTTTATTTGGGGAGGGGGGGCACACAATCATGAGAACACACTTATTCCATGCATATAGTGTCCCTGATGACCTTAAAATACATAACTCATCTAGTTTTAATTGAAGGACCATAGGCTGCTATAGGTGCCAGATTGGAATAGTGTAGTGGGATAACTGAAGACATCTAGTGGAAAGGACTGGCAGCAGGAATGTGTGATCCAGGGAGCTGCATAGGAAGATACCAAAGATATAAATCTGGCCTAAGGTGCCCTGTTAAAAACATTGTGGCAGTGTTAAAAGCTGCGTTAAGCAGCTATAAATGGTAGTAGCAGGCATTAGCCACTATTTACCATTTATAGCCACTTATAACTGCTATTTAGCCATTTATAGCTGCTATTTAGTATTTATAATTGCTAATTGCAGCTTTTAGCATTGGGGGTTAGGGTTAGGAGGTGGGGGTCCTTAGTGTTAGGTGTGTGTGTGTGTGTGTGTGTGTGTGTGTGTGTGTGTGTGTGTGTGTGTGTGTGTGTGTGTGTGTGTGTGTGTGTGTGTGTGTGTGTGTGTGTGTGTGTGTGTGTGTGTGTGTGTGTGTAAGGTGGGAACTGTAGGGGTTAAGGTTAGGCACCACAGGTGGCATATAGTTAAGAACCAGGGGGCTTTAGGTTAGGAACAGGGGGGTGTTAGGGTTAGGTACTGGGGATGTTAAGGTTAGGCAACACTGTGGGGGAAAGAGGGCTGTTAGGCACCACCAGGGGGGTCTTAGGGTTAGCCATCGGTAGAGGGAAAGTTCTGTGTGAGAGTAGGGAGAGGTTAGGTCACATTAAAATATCAGTACAGATTACTGATATTTTACTATTGGAATTAAGTAGTAGAATATCCATACCGACATATTTACCAATATTCTGCTAGCGGATGTTTTTACCGGGTGACTTTTTTACATGTATGCAGAAAATATAACTGTATCTTGTGAGAACCAGAATAGAGCAGAAAGTCTTATTTTCTATATTACATTCTGGACATTGCCAAAGTGTTCTTATAGTATTTCCATTCTGGCCTCAGAGATGTAAAGGTTATAAAGTTCCCACTATGATGTAGAGTAAATCCTATCTATTATTACAGCACAATAAAGGCAAAGGCACAGAGGTGATTGCCTTGCTAGCAACACAATTGCTGGAATAGAATCACCCGAATGTGCTTAGATTACAGCGAATCTCAACAGCAAACGGGTCAATATTTCTTCATCAAAAGCTGATTCACTGTCAGCTGCGTTTCAGCCAATAATAATGCGAGCTTATTCCCAATTCCAACATAATTCCATTCACTGGCAGGGAAGTTCACTGCAATGTAAATACATGCAGGTGATTTCCTGGTGGTGGTCTTGTCACTAGAGAATTAATCTCATGTTCCATGGCCGTAAAGCATCATACAGAGATTCGATTTTTGATATATCAAACAAATGTTCATAATTCATTGGACCAACTGTACAATGTTTGTACATGTTTTGTACAGGCATCTCAAGCACTCTACATTTGTTATATCTCAAGTGAATATCTGTCTGCCAGGTCAGATTTTTCTTAAATGATTGTGTTGATCACACCCACAGCAGTTGCCTCTTGCTCCTCCTCCTTCCTTCTGTCTACACAGGCTAAATACATGGTGCTCAGCCAAGCATGCATGACTGAGTGTAGGTATCAGTGGCGTAGCTAAGGAGCTGTGGGCCCCGATGCAAGTTTGACAATGGGGCCCCCCAAACACTCTATATGTAACAATTGATACAGCGCTCTAAAACCTGCCAGTGGCAACTACAGTGTCAGAGGTGCAAGAAGGGAATGGGGAGCAGTTTGTTAATGATTACCACTATTCAAAGTATCTATAGAAGTGATTATTATGAGCACAGGACCAATAGAGAGCTAATACTGAAGTTGAGGGAGGGCCTTTGGGGCCCCTCTGGCCCAAGGGCCCCGATGCGGTCGCAACCTCTGCACCCCCTATTGCTACGCCCCTGGTAGGTATGTTGTACCTCTCCAGAGGTCCATGGCAGTGTCCGCTCCACTCAAGATTAGATTAGTGCCATTCTGTGGCAGGAGTGGCAACTCTGAAAAAAGCCACGCAGGTGGGGGTTTTGTGCTGCAGAAACGCAACAGACAAACCCGGGCATGGTAGAGATTGATGTTTGAAGGTTGCTTCCCACAACTCTATAAAGCTTTCTGGTATCAGAACCAGAATGAACAGGCACTAAGAAAATATTTATGACATGATACTTACAGGGACACCATGCTTATCCCTA
The DNA here is from genome assembly GCF_040937935.1 of Hyperolius riggenbachi. Taxonomy (NCBI): domain Eukaryota; kingdom Metazoa; phylum Chordata; class Amphibia; order Anura; family Hyperoliidae; genus Hyperolius; species Hyperolius riggenbachi. The sequence goes on from NC_090646.1 coordinate 222,627,717, forward strand.
CTAAGAGTCAGCTAAAGGGCCACATGGGTTTTATTCACAATTAATGCATGCAATAAGTTCACATTCATAAATCACAGATTAGCACTTTACTCATAGCATAGAAAATGCAATGACATTGAGCACTTTTCACATACCAGTGAACAATGAAGATAAAACATAAGTGAAACTGAGACACTGTAAAGTTATATCCACAAACTTCCTGAACAGCAGAATTCTGCCCTTTTTAGTAAAAACAGTTAAGTCACCACATGATATTCTTTAATAGCAAATTTAAATAAAAGCCATTGCCTGCTTCTTTTTAAACATGATGTCCAGGCAAAAACATAACTCTTTCAGCAGAGAGTAATTATGACTAAAGCAATTGGTGTGCTGGAGTTTATAACTAAAAGTGACTCATGCATATATACTTTCCACATAAGTCCCCTGAAACAATTATTCATAGATGTCATTTAAAAAAGCTGTAAACTTGACTTTGTCAGGAGTGGGGGGGAGGTTTATCCACTTACAAGTCTGCCCAACATGTCAATCAAGGCACAGTATTGGGAATACACTCACATCCCTCATCATTTTGTCGAGCAGGCATCCCATTCCTGTAATATATTATTACACCTTGAGCCACTGTGATGCTCAGGGTATTTTGCTTTGAAAATGCTTTTTGCTTGGCTGTTGTAATGACTACCTGTCTCTAATAACTTCTAAATCGCTGACCCAGAATATATATACACAAATCACACATTTTTACTCACATTGAATGGAGTGGATGCGTGCTGGTTGTGTTTGTGTGACTCTGATGAAAACAGTTAAGACCAACTGCCAGGAAAATAGCATTTTTAAAAGGTGCCAACAATATGGCAGTTTCCATATTCCTCTGAGTTTAGGTTGTCTTTCAAGTATTGTCATTTTAAAATGCAGTTAATTAAAATTCTAGTTGCTCATACTTTTTCAGCAGTTACTCTGTAGAATACTACACAATTGCTTAATGCAGGGGCTTGAAATTCTGGCACGGATAGTCTCCCTGACCTGCTGATAATGATGGGAGTTTAGATGGCTTAAATTCATACACTTTTTGTTGTCATTTTATGCTTATGTTTTAATAAGCACATTTTCAGCTATCATAAGTGAGATGTATTTTATTAGAATATTGAAATTATGTATTCTCCGCATAGCTGCTGAATTATTTACAGCAATTCTCCATTTAAGACAAAGGATTTATTACACAAATGGTTACATTGATCAGATGCCATATGGGTTTATATTTTGGTGGCATTAGGCATGCACAATCACAACAACAAACATATCCAAAAGTCTGGCAATCAGCAGAAGACCTGTGAGAGTGTGAAATAAAGGCCAGGTCGTGTGTGCATGGCGTATCACCTTTGTATGAAGATAGTTATACTTCTAAATATGGACTCTTGCTGAAATTCCAGAGCTTTTTCATTCTGCATGCTATTTCTTTGTTATCAGTACTGCCAATATTCCAGTGAAAGAACAGATCCAAACTAATCATAAGACTTTAATGATTGATTACAAATTGTTATGGCAGCCTTTCAGTGCTACACCCGCCAAGATTCAAGATGTTTTCATCCTTATAAGGATCACATAGTACCCTACAAACAACATGTTCAATTTGTCCACTCACATTTTCTCACACTTATTTAATTAAGATTTGTGCTACAGGTCCCGAAGATTTTACCTCTATAGTTATCTCAGTTCTTACACTAATAAACGTAAAACTTTAGCCAATGAGAAAATGTTCCTTCCCAAATGTTTATCCATGTTTTAAACAGTAAAATCATTTCCCATTAATTTATAAATAATACTGTTTTAAAAACACATGATAAACAAACCAGGTTAATAGAATTGAATATACAACCACATTTTGAAAATCATGTTTTCATCAACACAAACCACCAGCAGCTCAAGTGTTTACCTGTGACAGAAAGAAAACAAATCCATGAACAGACAGTGATGATTTTGGCTGACACACCGCCTGCAGTTTATGACAGTTTGCATACTTTTTGCTTGCCTGATCAGCATGCAGTGTCCTATGAAGAGAGAAGGGGAAGGAGACACGGAGGCTTCCCACAGTACACAAGAACGAAGCAAATGGCTAGTCATGCTGATTGCTTGGCATGTCTATTAGTCAGATGTAGAAAACAGGTGATATCTGTACAGACATTAAACTGATGGCTGAGATAATCAAAGACAGTTTTTTTGCCAGTCAAAAGTTTGAGTCACCTTTATGGTCCAGATAAACAGAGAGTTAGAAAGCTAAAGAGCTTAGAAGTGAAGTAAAGATATCAGTCTTCCAATATGTTATTTCTCTTCTAATCCCAGTGCAGTGCTAGTACCAGAAATTAATCTGTTTTACCAACTTTGTTTCTACGAAAGCTACCAAATGGAATTCTTCATGGGGTTCCAGGGCCCCTGAAGGCAGCGTTGTGCTTTCCTTTAGAAACCTGACGCAAGCAGGACTTGGTTACCCTCTACTCTTCTACCTGCATGCAGTGTCAGGTCCCTTTCACATAAGCAACTGAGTGTTTTTTGTTCTGATGGATGTACCATTTACAACCTATCTCTTGCCATCATAAAAAAAGATTGCCCCATTCCATTCTATTGCAATCTCCAAGACTTCACAACTGTTTTAATCACGCATAACAAGCTAGGAGGTAGGAAATCATTGCAAGCAGCTACATAGGGGTGGCCAGCCCATCTTAAACACTGCTTAAATACCTACAGTCATCAGTTTTTAGGTGTTCAGAAGCTCAAACTATGTAGTACTTTTGGTCTTGTCCTTAAACCCTTAACCCTCCCTCAACTACACGGTATATTAGGATAAATCTATTAGCTTCTTAGTGTTTAGAAACATTGAATAATAAGTCAGTTTAGTACCAGCCCTATGTGCAGAAAGAAGAGCAACCGTCAGTCAATAGCACCAATCAACAGTGAAGTTTGGATTAAGATACTGAGGCTGCCTATGAAGACTGCTGTAGCAGAATGATGTAATGCCAGTCCAATGAGAACCTTGCACAACAATGAAAACATTACTTGCAAGTTGGTCACTTTTTGGCACTGCTTGGACTACTGCATGATTTTTATCTGTCTCTTAAATACACAATTTTGCTGATTAATTTCCAGCAGTAATTATGATAATCTTCTCAATTTATGTACAGTTTGACAGTGTTATGTGCTAATGAGAACTTCAAAAAGTTGCTTAAAAGAGAAGTCTTTTTTCACGCAGGTGACCATCCATAATGATATGACTAATGTAATTTATTAATCCCTTTACAGCAGCAAGAAGTTTACTGAAGAAGCCTGATGGAGTAAAGGTACGTTTAGAAAGCTGAATATACTCTAATGATTTGTGAGGCATTTCTCCAATCTCCAGCACAGCTCTCACATCCTCCAGCAGTGTGAAGGCCTCAAGTTTCCCAGTACTCCAGTACAGGCACAGTATGCCATGTATGCCATTCATGCAGCATGCCTTCTGAGATTTCTGACATGTCTGTATCTTGATATTTCAGGTCCCTGGGAGGGAGAGTATGGGGAGATATAAAGTGACTGGCTCTTATAAGTGGTGTTTTTTTTTTCTCTTTCCATTCACTAAATGGGAGGTAGGAGGAATAATGAATAAAGAGGCTGGGTTCAGACAGTACGCTCTACCCGTTTTCCCGATTCTGGGGACCTGGCGGCCAGGCTTCTCCTCGCGGCTATTAGCCCCATCTTGGTGATCACCATGCCCCCCTATGATTGTACCTGTGATCCGCCTCCTCTTTGGCTGCCGGGGTCCCAATGTCCCCGCTCTGATTCTGAGGACCCGGCAGCCAGGCTTCTCCCTGCAGAAATCATCCCCCTTCTGGGATCGCCATATCCCCCCAATGGTCCCCCCCCGCCCCGTGTTTATCAGCCTCCTCTTCAGCCGCCTGGATCCCCATGTCCCCGGCAGAGGAGTGGCGATATTCTGGCATATTTTGGTGAGTTATGACTTAAGAATTGGAGGCCCAAAATTCTTGAAAAAATGTACCACTTTTGACTCATAATTCCAGTCAGAAATGCACCGGCAGGGAGGTTAACTACCTCTGTGGCTTTATACAAAACATGCACTCTTGGTGGGCCTTGAGGACAGGGTTGGGGAACACTGTTTTACCACACAGAGATGTGAATTTGTCTATACAGTTCTATGGGTAGTGAGTTCACATGCAGTCTCATTGCACACAGAAATATGCTTAGTCTTGGTTCAGCAATTTCACTGTCTAGGGAACAATAAGTGAGGAGAAATCTCCCCAGTGGGATACTGAAATATAAGCCAGACAAAGGTTAAACTAAAGAAAGAAAGGGGTGTAACTTTTATGCTGCAGCTTTTCTTTTAATATATATTTTCCTCGCTTTCAAGATTTCCTGTGTTTAGAAGGTATAATTATGCAGCTAACTACTGCTAGCCAATCACAACTGTCAGCTAACTTTGACAAACCGTCAATGCTTAATGTTGGTTATAAAATCAAATGGTTAAGAGCAGTGTGAGGAGGTGTATCTTTCAAGAATGTTTGGCCATCAAATAAGAATGTGAATTTATGACTTTGGCATATACAGTGTATATACAGTGTGTATATATATATATATATATATATATATATATATATATATATACAGTATATATATTAATACATCTGGTTATTGGGTATTTGTAATATAATCGGTAAGTAGTGGATTAATTGATCCTTACAGCATAGTAACAGTGCATTTGCTTCAGTTTTCTGCACAGGATCACAGGTGAGAATACGATTTCCTTATGCTAAATAAAGACATGGCAATCTCATAATAAAATCTCTAGCAATGCAGTATAAAGTTGAAATGAACTGATTATAATTAAATGGCTTGTTTAGGTAGGACCAGCTCACACTGGAAGTTTTGTCGAGCTATTATTCACTGCACCAGCCCCAAACTACCACTGGGTGGAGTTCTCAGTTTAAATAGTGCCTGTTCACACCAACACAATGCAGTGCACAAAGACCAGCTGACAGCATTTTGACACAATGGATATTGCCATGTTCAGTAAGGCTACGTTTCCACTGTAGCGTGACATTTTTGCCTGCAAAAAATCGTGTAAGATTTTTCTGCTTGGTGAAAATTTGCATGGAAATCTTTACGCGTTTTTATTCAAATTAGTTAAATAAACATAATCTGACTAGTAACAGCTTAGTCATGACTGCTGACAACATCCTGTAACTATGGATTTAATGCGAATTTCCACGCAATTAATGCGAAAATTCATATTGCTATGCGTTGCCTATCCAAAGCATTGTACGCGAATCGTACGCGATTTCCGAAAAATGCAGGACCTCAGATTTTTCATGCCTACGAATGCATACAAAAATTCACATTGAATGGAAACAGCCCCATTCACTAACATTAATTGCCAAATCAATGCAAATTTTCTGAGAGAAGAATCTGACACAAAACGCACAAGTGGAAACTTAACCTTACAATCAATGAGGCTGCAGCAAACAGTATCACAGCCTGACCAAGAGGATAGATGAGTACATTGCTCAGCACTGCTTCTAGTGTGAAAGAGGATTTACATTATATTGATGTGATGAAGTTCTGCATTCTTTGTTTTGTTACCTACCAATGATTAAAAATATTGGTAGTATGCAAAATAAATCTTGTGTGGTTTGAAGACAGCATTTGAGCCTTAGTAGGCTAAAGCAAAGATGCTATCCAATGTTTTGCTCCATTTTTATCCTTGCTTAATTGTGAGACTGCATGTGATGGACATTCATACCCGTGTGCTTGTGCATGGATATCAGAGAATGTTCACACTTGACTGGATTTGTGGAACATCAGCTAACTTGGTTCCTGCCCTTGTTTGAGGTACCCAACTATTACAAAGCCTGTTATTGTGCCTACATATGTGACTTTTCGCCAGTAATATGCTCTACTTAAAATTCCAAATCCCAATCTTTTTTTTCTCCTTTTGTATTTTTTATATTTTTTGCCCCTTTCTTGACTGTTGACTGTAGAGAAAGACGTCAAGCTCAAGTGTTCAGGTGATGGTGAGGACACTTGCTGAATGCTTACTGTTAGAACTCTAAAGTAGAACTATTGTGCTTGAGCTGTTAATCTGGTATAGCTCTACTTTTCTGAATAATATAGTGTTATCTGTTAAGTAGTTTCATATTTTATGCAAGTAGCAATCAATTAACTGTTATCAAGGTTGGATTTAAACTTTTTTGATCTCTAGTCTGCCTTTTCTGTGGCTCACCTTCTAGATGCAACAGCCCCCTCCTATTCCACATCTTCCATGTGCAATATGTACAGCAAGCCCTCTCTAAGTCCTCTTCTAAGTGGTGCTCCCCATTTGCAGTTTTTCTTTTCCATTTGCAGTGTCCTCTTCCATTTCTAGCAACCCCCCTTTATTTTCCAGCCACTCCCTTAGGCAGCAGCTGTCCGAAGCCCAGACCTTTGTGGCCTTCCTCTTAATACAGCCCTGACTGTAATAATGAAAGATTAATATTTTCCTCCTGTATTTAACATTAATAGATTTTACCAGAAGGCAAAATTCTAGGCTTATAAATCAGGTTCAGAGATTAATTATTCTCATTAACTTTTAGTTTACTTAAACCTTTTTCATTTTAAGCAATTATTTTAAAATTGAGCATGTCTCCGGAGTTTGATAGACCCAGCTGAGCATGCTAAGTTACTCTGCAGAATGGGAGTAAACCAAAACAAAAATGCAAGTGAAACTCAAAAAATTAGAATACCGTGCATAAGTCCATTTAATTCAATAATTCAACTTAAAAGGTGAAACTAATACTGTATATGAAATAAACTCATTACATGCAAAGCAAGATATTTTAACCACTTGAGGACCAGAGGTTTATACCCCCCCTAGTAACCAGGCCATTTTTTACAATTCGCCTCTTCACAACTTTAATGGTTTATTGCTCAGTCATACAACTTAGCACCCAAATGAATTTTACCTCCTCTTCGTCTCACAAATAGAGCTTTTTTTTTTTTTTTTTAGTTTTTATTAAATTAATCAAAAAAGACCTAATTTTTATAAAATAAAAAAATACATACATACAGATAAGTTAATTGGCGTCCCCCTTAATTGGCCCTATACTAAGATGCATACACTACATGATACATACATAGGCATATGCTTATGTTAGGGTTTACCCAAACACTATTGTCTCAAAGACATGCCCTATAGGTACAAAAAAAGTAGTATACACTTTATTATAAAGGTTTCTAGTTAAAAAAAAGAGTAGACACCGCAATGTATTGGTGTGCCTTAAGTGAATACCCTATATAGGGAGCTGCAACCATCAACCATGGGGGTCCTGGCTGATCCCCCTCCACTTGTAACTGATAACAAAGTGGGGTGTAGCTATCCCATAGATAGGTTGCTCAATTCACTTAAAGGGACGTATGGGACCAGAGTGTGACTGTCCAAAGTCATATATCAAATTCTAACTGCAGAAAGAAATGAGATCCCACACGACTCCAAAAATGTGAGAGGCAATGATAAGATGAACTAAAAAAACGTGCATGGTGCTGTACATAGACCTTAATATGATCACATTTCACCTAAAGCCCCCTCTGAGGGACAGTTAAGCGACAAGCCTAAACTCTGTACAGCGCTGCCATCTTATGCAGCGCTATACAGAGTATAGGCTTGTATATAAACATTTACATACAATTTTTTTTGAAAAAAAAACAGCCTGCCAGCCCTGGTCAACCACTGGCAGGCTGCTCGCTGTGCCCCACAGTGTTTACTGATGGGAGCTTGCGCTGTGCCCCGCAATGTTTTATGATGGGAGCTTGCGCTTGTGCAAGCACAAGCTCCCGTCAAATCGCGCCTCTCGCGAGATGGGGCCATATGGCAGTGAGACGGAACAACAGAGCCACTCTGAGTGGTTAAACCTGTATTAGTTATTTTATTTTGATGATTATGGCTTACAGCTTATGAAAACCCCAAAATCAAAGTCTCAGAACCATTGGAATATTATAAAAATGTTAAATATTCTAAGCTTAGAGTGTCAGACTCTAATCAGCTAATTAATCCAAAACACCTGCAAAGGATTCCTATTCTATATATTTGTTTCATATTTTAAATTGAATTACTGAAACAAATGGACTTTTGCACAATATTCTAATTTCTCGAGTTTCGCCTGTATACAAGACCCTTTGGTACACCAATCTGTGAGCTTTTTACCTCCTTGAGAGATTTCTGGTAGTAGTAGAAACTTAATTTGCTGTGTGACCTGATACATTTGTCATACAACTGCCAAGATTGCTAATAGTAAGAGCCACTACACCACTAGACAACTTTAATGTTTTAGAAAGGGTCAATGTTATATCTATAGCTGGACATGCACAAAGTGTTTAACATTAATGATCAATACAAACATGAAAAAGAATGAACAGGAGCAAAATGAATTTCCCCTTAAAAATATGGCTCTTAAATATTACGTTTTTTTTTTTTTTTTTTTTATTGATCATCTGCCAGAAAAGTGTAATGCAATTGGTGTAGTCAATGGACATGGCTGATGTTTATTGAATTTGTGTTGCTTCAATTTTTTGTTCATTATGATGTTCCAAATTTGGCCAACATTAGGATGGTTAATGGGACGTTGTCAGTAAGCAAAATACATGTGGGATTAAGCTCCAGTCTTGCAGTTTTACTTGCAGTAAAATTGCAGCGATCGCAATTTATTGTGATTTTAATGCAAGTCAGTGGGAGAGTTTTTTTAAAAATGCTCAGAAAGCTCTGATGGTCAGAAAAGCCCCCAGGCAGCGCTCATAGTGTGTCTACACAGCCTAAAGGTTATGTCACACTGAGAGATTTTCATACACGGTGAGTCAAAAAAGGCACACATTGCAGTAGGTGTGATATAGTTGTGAGCAAGTGCACTGAATAAGACTGGAAGTAACTACAGCTGGAGAATAGTTACAGTTACAAATCTCTTTGGCCTCAATTCACTAAGCTTAACTCCTTTCTTTAATAACTCTTCTGAGCTTTTTTACAGTTATCACCATGGTGATATAATTGTGATAACTGTAAAACAGCCCAGAAGAGTTATTAAAGACAGAAGTTAAGCTTAGTGAATTGAGGCCATAGTCCTAAAGTCTACCTACATGGGAGATATAGAAGAAATTTGCTACAGCTCTCTTTCATGAGTGAAATGTAGCTAGCTGCATAGTTGCTATTGCAGCTGTGGCTATTATACATTTCTACCAATAACAAGTTATAAATAATAGTAAAAAAAAATAAAAGTATGCTGCAAGTATTTGCAACCCCTGCCAGTGTCATTTTAAATAATACTGAGGATTGGAAAATGTAAGTAAAATAGTAGCTGTGCAATGTGAAATACAGTACTTACTTGGTTTTTACTATCGGTCTCTTACCTGCAGTATACTCAAAATAAATCGATACTGTAATCTTTTCCTATACTATTTGTAAACTAGCTACACTGTATGCTATGAACATTCTCCCCACAGCTTCTACTGGTCTAACTGGTCCTATGGATAAAATACAAAAAACACAAAATTATGCAGCAGGAATTGGAAAACGTGTCTAATTCAGCCCTGAAGCCCAGACACTTCTGTTTGGCTGAGAAAATACTGCAGATAATAGGACAAGGCAGAAAAGTTGCATTTTTTTTGTTTTGTTTTGCAGCTTGATGAAGCATATTCAACCCTTTAACTGAAAATAAAAATATGAGACTCCTAAAATGTTCTATTGAACAGTAGTGCTGCATATATACTGTATATTATTATCTCACAAGTTTATTTTCAGTTTAAGTTTGCTTTAACTATAAGTTTATTAATACTTTAAAGTGAAATTGCAACCTTTGTCCTTCCATGAAAGACAACATGCATCTTGTTATTTTTTGGGGGGAGGAAGAAATAATGAGCACAAGAGCCCTTGCCTCTATCCTCATCCCCCTCTCTCACTTACTTATCCTCCTGAGTACAACGTCATATTTGCCGCAATGTAGAACTGGCACACATGTAAGATAAGGAACAGAGCGTTACTGGCACATCTGCAGTCAATTTTCACAGCGCATTCTTGTAGGACTTTAAATTATTGTGTGGCTGCTGACATCTTCCTGGCATTTTCAGTTATTTTACCAGTATCTCAGATGCTGGGAACTATTGCAACTATTGTGTCTGTGTGGTACATGCAAATATGTCTCTAATCATTCAATTAAATGAGGAAAAAATGCAAAACCAGAATGCTCACTACATGTGCAAAATATTTCCTCGATACATACGTTATAACCACAGTTCCTCTTAGACTGATACAAAAACTTACCACAGTCTAACTCCATGTTCTTGTATTACAACCAAATTCTGACAGTAACACAATTTAACTTGAAGTGGAATGTTTAGGCACTTTTTGGAAAGTGTTAGTTTGCTGTATGTTTTACTCTTAAATATAATACTGACTGTTCCTTGCATCTCTTATATTGATATTGTGCAGTAAAGAGTGTGTACATTGCTGTTTTCACTTAAATGCCCCTGTTAAGGGTGATGGGAGGAAAAGGGGGGGGGGGTGTTGCTCCCTAAAGGAAATGTTTGCTTTCACTTTCACTGGTGCTTTAACAATCGTGATGAATCTAGAAGATGACTGGTTGCTTTGGACAACACCACCTCTTTTTCTTGCTTTGGACTTTGGTACTTTTCCATGTTAGAAAATAAGTGCTTTTGTGTGATCCTACAACTGCTTGGTCTTTCTTGTGTATACTTAAGGATGTTTTTTATTTCTATTTTCTGAATATCCACAGATAAACAACAAAACCAACGTAATAACAAGCCCTAAAGATCCCAATCCACCTCTGGTACAGCTGGCTTTTTTCCTTCCCCCTCCCCCCACATATTTTACATTTTTTGTTTTTGTAAATTCTACATTTGGTTCGCTTTTGAAGCATTAAACTGTTGCATTTCTGTTGTGATTTTGTGGGAAAGTGCCTTGTGTAGCTGTCTGTTCTTCCAGTAACTAACTTCTGATGAGCATTAGAACTAGTCAAGCAAACATACATGCATGCATGGTTTCAGCGTGACTAGATTGTGCTTTTGTGTTGCCACTAGCTCTCCTTTTGCTGGACACATCTTGATGTATTAAAAGAATATGTAAACTTATAAATATGTTATATCCCCAATGTGTACTATGATTAATAATGCAGTTGCTATAAATAACGGTATTTGTGAATTTCCCTGCTCCTTTTACCTGCCAAGTTGTCCACCACCATGTTTCTCAGTTGCAGGGCCGGGCCGAGGCATAGGCTGGAGAGGCTCCAGCCTCAGGGCGCAGTGTAGGAGGGGACACACAATTCATTCACCTGTCATTCCTAATTGTGTTTGAAGCAGAAAGAAATAAGAAAAGGGGATACATGGCAGTGACTGCAAGCCATATAACTAGAGATTAAGGTGTTGGGGAGGTTGTGGGCCCTGTGGCGCTTCTTAGTCTAATAGCAATCAGTGTGTGATGGCTGGGGTGGCAGGGATGGAGGGGAGTACTTTGGTGTCTCAGCCTTGGGTGCTGGAGGACCTTGTCCCAGCTCTGCTCAGTTGTACTCACATACATGCATCTGTTACCTTCACAATACCCTAATAAATGCTCTCTGTAATCGGTTCCCTGGTGGGTGCTTTAAAGGCACAAGGAGAGGCAGAGGAATCTATTGACACAAGAAGGTAGCAGGGTCACTATACTGTTATTTAGAGTGTGTAGTGTTGAGTAGAAAATTAAATAAAGTGGGCATGAGTTAATCAAAGCTATCAGCTGCCATTGAGTCAACCAGCTGCTGTGTAAATTGATCACTGATCAGCTCCTAGTTAATTGATCTGGCATTTGTAGATCTGCTTTGATTTGCTTGTGAGAGGTTGGTGGGAATTACTGGTGTACAGGGACTCCAGGAGCCCAATTTAATGTAGTATTTAAGTAATTTGGTACAATTTGTCATCAGAAAATTGAGTACTCACACAACAGGTTGTCCAGATGTGCATCCAACAATTGGGCTCGGAAATACCGTCCACACTTGGCTTTTGATCCTGTGGTTGCACCCCAGGACATTGAAAATATGTCTAAGCAGAAAACATAACACAAATGACCTCAACCAATCCCTCTTACCAATCAAGCCCCCCCCCTCAATAGGGCTGATAACTGGAGCAGGTAGGAAGGTAGGAGGTACTGAATGAAAATAATACAATTAAAAGCTGTTTAAAAACAAAGTGTTGGCTTACCTTCAAAGATACATGAGTAAAGACACAAAGGCCCATATGCAATTAACTTCTTCTCCTGAGTTTTCTGCTAGGTGATATTTTCACACTGTTCAATAAAATGTTCTTTAAACCACCAGCAAGCAAGAAAATACTCAAAATAATTTTGACAGTACCTTTTCACCTTCTTTTTGCAGTTTTTTTTTCAATTGCAAATTGCTGAAAATTTACTTTAAATAGAAGATGAAAAATGATGTCCTAGGAGAAAACTGAGGAGAAAAATGTAATTGCATATGAGCCAAAAAGTCTATTCAAAAAAGCACATAAAAAGTATGTATCCTCCATAGATGCTCCAGAGGCTTCCCACGCTGTCCTCTGCTGCTGTCCGGGACTCTCCTTAACATCAGGGCTGTACTCTTCTTCTGGCAAAAGCATGACCATCCTTGCGCAGTAGCATGGAGCTGCCCATGCACAAGTGGCTCCAGTTTACTGAGGTGCAGCCCTACTCCCGCTGCCCGAGGTTCCTACCCTTGTCAGTAATCTTCGGGGGGGGGGTCCACGCTGTGCAATGGGTGACCAGAGGATAGCATGGGAAACCTTTAAAAGATCTAGAGGCTTAGGTACGTATTTCTTTTTGTACCCATGGTTTGCCCCAGGTACACTTTGAGTCTTAAGTGCCTTTTTGAATGAACATTTTGAACCTTCAATCTTTAAAAGTAAGCCAACACTTACTTTTTAATCTGTTTTAATTTAATTTGGGTTTGCAAGAGGTAGTCAACCATGAGGTTCTCACATCTCTACACGGTGAAAAAAATCAGTAACACATTATAACTGCATTATTGATCAGGGACAGTTTTGGAGTTGAATTAGCTTATTTGCAAGTACATTTATTCTTTAAGGATGCACATAACAGAAACTTTTGCATCAAGTGGGGCTGACAAAAGTATTGCTAGGCAACTACAAAATGACCTTATTCAGATTTTGTATTTTTGCTTTCGGATATGCAATGGGATGTTACAACATTGACGTGAACATGAATAACTCCTATAATATGGAAAAAGTAACGTCTTAGGCTGTGTTTACAGTAGTGCATTGTGGTGCAGCATAACAGCTGGTTTCTAACAGGCTTGCTGCACTGCAATGCACCACCTATGCGTTGTTCACAGTGCGGCAAGTGCATTGCGGTGTAATGGTGTGTGGAATCCCAATGCACTGATTTTCAGGGCTTTACTGCAAAACGTACATGTTAACAGTGACAGTGAAGCATAATTTTCATTGACTGTATGCGACTCAACATGCAGATAACGTGCAGCACCAATTACCTGTTACATTGCATTCCTACTGTTACAGGAGATGCCCACTGTGAACCTATCCTTATGGTGGTACAGGTTACACAAATATTTTTTTTTATCAATTTTATTAAGTACACATGTCTACTTGCCACAATTTTATTGCACATTACTATAAGCCGTAAAGCTCACTTTAGATGTACAGAAGGAAGTTGATTTAGATGGTCTTGTTGTTTCTGTGGTTACCTTCTGGGTCAATTCGCCTTGCACTGACTTGATAGCTTTCTATCAAGCCTATCTAGAGTAGGCCTTTCTGCTTTCTTACACTAATCCTGAATAAGGTCTTTGCATGCTGCTCTGGTAGGTAACAGGGCTTATGTTGTTTCTACCCAGGGACAATTTACCAGGTCATTCATTGACAGCACTTCACCTTTATCTATTGCTGCCATCAGCATTCCAGCATAGGATTTCTATCTTTCTGTGCTACTGTACTTACCCACAGGTGCTGTTTTTCTCTCTGTTCTCACTCAGGAGCCCCAATCTACTGTTATCCACAATCCAGCGGATGGAAATAAGGTATTCGGATAGAATCAACTCCATCTTGCTTTCCAACTTGCATTCTTCATCCGAAAACACTGTGAACAAGTCTTTTACTCATTGTCCACGAAAGAAATTCCCTAAACATGGATCTTTTGCTTAGATGCATATTTAGTGAATGCCTCCCATACATACATACCTATGTATCTCTTGAACATCATGGAGAAGGATGCACTCAGATCATTCAGTGTGCTCTTTCTCCTGTAAATAAGACGAACTACACATTGGAGAAACTAATTTTACCCATAGTTCAGAAACATTGTTTTAGCTGCCATTTCACCTGTTTCTACATTGTATCTTTTCTAAACTTCGTTCAGTGTATTTTGCATGAACATCAATCGTTTTGTTCAATTTTTACTTTTACATACAAAGTAAGCATATTTTCTTTTATATGAAAAAAAACCAAAACCTTTGGATAAGGATAATGGTGATAAAACGAAACTCAGTAAAAACAGCTGAATAAACAAATGAAGTACAGCACATGAAATATCTCACTTGCCATGAGATTTGTTGTTGTGTCCAGCCAATATTGTGATTCTAACAGCTCTAGAGAACCCAGCCAACAGCATGACTTGACTTCCCTTGGGCATTCCAGCAAACACAGGCATGTCAGAGGACATGCTGAGTGAGCTGTGAAGATCAGCAGCATAATGGTGAGTCATAATTGTGGTCTCCTATACTGTACGGTAGCTCACAATGTTAGACTGACTACACAGTGTTGCTCCTTTTCCTGTCTATCCTGAGAGCTGCTGTCCAATGTATTACAGGAGGTGGAGTCAGGTGGGGTCTTTAGGCCCCTTTTACACTTGCCCACTACATTGCCCCATGTTACGCTTCCCCACCACATCCCTGCTGAAAAGGTTGTGCAAGACTATAGAGGCTTGCACACGTACCGTTATGTGACGCAGTGCATTGAAAGTATCAAAACTGCCGCATTACAGAAGCATAGTCTGCTTTACGTTGCCGCAGTATCTGTGCCTACCACACAGATCATGCAGCAATGCAATCAATGGGCGACGCAGCAAGTGTGAAAACGGAAGTGCAGTGTGATGTGGAGTACATATGGGGACTGATGGGAATGTCAATGACATACTTCCTGCTCTGCAGGGAGTACGTCACTAGCCGGGGACGGCACGATGCATATGACCCTGTTACTAATATGAAGGCTGAAATTCTGGGGTGAGATGTGGTCATTGCACTGCTAATGTAGGTGTAAAATCGGCCTCAATTAATCTACGTACGGATCCAATTGTCGATGTCGTAATTTAGCATTATTACTCATTTATGTCCCATTGTCGTGCTGTCTAGTGGGAAATTATTTGTTGAACTTCTTCCCAGTGGTAAAAACAATTAACATTGAATTCCAGAGAATAAATGTTTTTGTCGTTTTGGATAGTATGTAAAGGAGCTATTATCTGTTTTTTGTATTTTTATTGTCTTTATGTGCCCCCATTTGCTATAATTTACATTGTATCCAGTGTAGACAGCTGTGACATAGACAAGAACAAATTAAAACAATGTTTATAGAGTAGTTAGTATCTCTTACTCGTTTGTACTGTTGTGCTTCTTTTCCTGTTCCTAGGATTACAGTTACAGGTCTACATGTTAAAGCCAAAATCTCCTCAGCTCAAAGCACGTACATTCAAATATAGCGCAGCAACATTATGGCACAGGGTGATGCCGCTGTTTAAATCCTGGTTGAGGGCTTAACTCCTGGTCGCTTCTCCATGCTTCGGTCTACAATAGTTTCCAAGTTAGTTGCGAATCTTAGAAAATAAAAGTGAGTGAGGTACATTCTCTCACACATTTTAGCCCTCTATTCTGGTATTCCCCAGAGAATTAGGAGTTCACAAATGTTGGCCTCTAGCCCCTGAACAATTACAGTCCGTATGGTCATTAGGAGGTGCTTTGCAAAAAGGATGGTGGAAAATCCTCCCAATCATGTGCTAATGTTAAGGGCATGGGGATCTTCCCCACCTATAAGGCTTGGAGTTTGGGTAATAGTATGGCAGGGGCAATGCAGACCTTTTACCTATTCACAACCAGTGAAAAGCTTAAAAAAAAAATGCTAAAAAAATATTTTAACTAAAAAAACACAATAAAGACCTAACGTTTCAATGAAGGTCTCTCATTATAATCCAGTTGTTGTAATCCGCTCCCAATCATTGTAATTGTCTAGGATCTTTGCAAAGTCTTCGTCTTTCACATATCAACAGCACAAAAGGACTATTCTGAACCCCTACTGGTCTTAAGAGCATTAGTGTCCCACAAGGTTCAAAACATTATGGGTTACTTTGCTAAAGTAGGGTGTAAGACCTCACCACCACCACCCCTTTCCTTTTTATCTTGGAAACACCTTTGTCCAAATAATAAAAGACATGAGACTCTTCCATAAGAAGAGATGGTAATAATAGAATAGGGATGAAAAAGGGACCTCCAGATATCCACCACTTCTCAGGGTAATCACTTGCAACATACTCCTGCGGATACCCCTAAAGTTCATTGCAATTTGGTGATTATAGATTGTTCTGGGACTCTGTGTTCGACACAGTACAGAAAACAAGACTGCCAATATTTAATCTCGTTTAAATTTTTGTTGAGCTTTGGGGTTCAGTGGACAAGTTCGAACAAACATGAATTATTGTAGATTTGATTATCTCTAGAGAATGTTATGATAGGATAAATGTCAGCTGATTAGACTCATGGGCCCATATGCAAGTCACTTTTTCACCTGAGGTTTCTCCTAGGTGATATTTGTACAACATATCAATAAAATGTCTTTTAAACCACCAGCAAGCAAGAAAGCAATCAAAATTCATTTATAGTACTTTTTCACCTAGTTCTTTGGTACTTTTTCAATTATAAAGGGCTGAAAAGTTATTTTATTATTTTTTTAATAATCTCCTAGGAGAAAACTCAGGAGAAAAAGTTAATTGCATATGGGCCATGGACCCTTATGCAATTATTTTCCTGTTTTTTTTTCACCCAGCAGATACTTTTTCAGCTTGTCTAAAAATAACTTTTCAGCCTTTAGCATTTTAAGATAAGTAGATAAAAAGTACTGTCAAACTTATTTTGAGAATTGTTTTGCTTGCTGGGGGGTTGAAAATGTATTTATTGATAAACTGTGCAAATTTCTATGTGAGAAAACTCAGCAAAAGTTCTCTAAATATGGGCCATGGTTCCCACATGTGGCAATTTTTTGGGACAATTTAGATCATTTTGAGTAATGCTAGAGATCCCACTCGCAGTATCCAATCTTTTTGAACTCCAGTCCTCAATTGATGCTGCTGCCTGCCCTGTTTACTGTATATTTACATACATGGTAGGATGATAAATGGTTATGTCATGGGCAAGAAGTAGTAAAAAACATGTACTGGGTTCATTTGAAATGTATGTAATCACTGACATAAGTCAGCTGCATCAACCTGCCATGTATTTTATCCATGTGTATAAATATAGGTGGACCCAGCTGGATTACATTAGATATGCTGTGCGCATTTAGGCAGCGCATATTGTGTGCGATCAGCAAGAACATCAGAAGTGCATAGAGAGCACTTCTGACATTCAGACTATGCACGCTGTGCAGCAGTGCAATGCACTATCTCACTGTTGCACGCATTTCTGCAAAAGCGCATTGCTGATCCCATTTACTGTAATGAATGGGATCAGCAGCGCACGGCAAAGTGGATGGCATGGCGCGGATGGCATACAATCAGGTGCGCTTGCATCCCGAACGCATGGCTATACACGTTGCCTAATGTGAACAAGGCCTAAAGTGCAAGACTTCAAGGAGGATGGCAGTGCCTCTTCAGCTTTCATAGAAGACTGCAAACAAGCTAACATGTCACCAATGAGAATCCTACCTGAGAAGGTTTTTCATTGGTTTTCTAAACTGATTCTAAACTGACCAATGGAAGTCCTCCTCAGGGAGGATTCCTATTGGCTAATACTCAAGACCAGTGGGCAGCCCTGGAGGGAGGCGCTTCAGAGGCGCTTTTGCAGTGTAGCTGGAGAGGTGGCAGAAGAAGGAGCAGCGTGCTGCAATTTCTTCCGGCGGCAGCGGACTACAAAAAATAAGTAGGAAGTCGGAAATGACTATAGCTATTTAAAATACAGGCATCTGGGTTCTTCTTGCCTAATGAAGCCAGCAGGACATAGACGATAGAGGCTTTTCACCTGTGCAGTGCAGCTATGCATTTGCACTGCATTATGGCATTATTAAATATGGAAGCCTCCACTACCCTTCTCATCTCGGACTCCCTTTAAACATGTATTTCTGAATTCTTATACATAAAGTTAAAAATGTCACGGTGTTCCTGATTTAACTGCAGATCACAAAATCCTTCTGTTACAGTGATCAGATGAAGTCTGGCTGAAATTTTAAATAGACAAAATATAAGGCTGCCCCCTGGGAATAGAAGCAAACATCAGAACTGCTGTGGTGAACAGAGCGGAGGTTTTTTTGACAGCTTATATGAATATTTTGTGAGGAAGTTGCTGACAAATGTGAGTTAGCAATGCAATACTGCAACGTCTCTGGCAAGACAATTATCAACAGCATCAAAGATGGTGCGAGTACCTGAAATGCAGGTACGGATATAGTAGGGAGGTGCAGTAAACATCATATCAATTACAACAAATCACATGTTCTTTCTACTAATGTGTCAGAATACCAGTGCTCAATGATATCGTCTCTCTAAAGAAGCCAGCACTTAATCATACTGTTCATCAATGCTTTACTGTAGGCAGATATTTTTTTCTAATCATAACTAATTTGCTGCATGAAGCAAGTGCAAGTCGTCACTTGACAAATATCTCACAGTGTAATCTCATGATGGACTGGTTGTCTGGAGCTGCTTCAGCAAAGCCAGCTTTCTAATCATCAAATATAGAGCAGGTTTTGCTAACTGTATCAGTAAAGAAAATAATTATAAAATACCAGTAAAAAGGCCTGCCCATTAAAAAACGGGGGAGCTAGTCTACTTTAGGGGACCCACCGTAAATCCCCATAGAGAATTGGAGCTGTGCTGAAAACGGAACAAATTTCCGCTTTCAGCTCTTTTAAACCCCCACAAGCTATATATCTTTGGAAAGGTTAGAATCTGCTCTAACGAATTATGCTACTTTCGGTGAGCAAAAGGTGCAACTCACCATGTAGGAAGCGCCGGAACGGCCGCGATCGCGGCTCCGTCGGCCATCTTACTTCTGTGCTGCTCATATTTTTCTCCCTCCTCATTGGAGGGATTGTTAGCTGGGGGCGTGCCAGAAACTGCTCTCCCTTCTCCCCGGACAAGACCAACGCAGAACTAGCTACTGACGTTTTTGTTTTGTTTGTTTTTTTCTCTGGCACGCCCCCAGCTAACAATCCCTCCAATGAGGAGGGAGAACAATATGAGCCAGCACAGATGTAAGATGGCCGACGGAGCTGCGATTGCGGCCTTTCGGCGCCTCGTTCACGGTGAGTTTCAGTTTCTTCTCACCGAAAGTGGCATCATTCGTTAGAGCAGATTCTGAGCTTTCCATACATGTATAACTTGTGGGGGTTTAAAAGAGCTGAAAGCGGAAATTTGTTCCGTTTTCAGCACAGCTCCAATTCTCTATAGTGATTTACGGTGGGTCCCCTAAAGTAGACTAGCTCCAAAACGAGCGCTAGGCCACAGCCGCTAGCCCCCTGTAACGCGCGCACAGACTCGTCCTGCTTGCCCGTCCCCCACCACTGTCCGAAGTATTTGCACACAGGGAGATGTTGCTTGCTTGGCAGTTGGAAAAGCTGTTATTTCCCACAATGCAATGAGGTTTACAGACAGCAAACTGTCAGGTCTGGAAGCATGGACACAGGAGGACACAGAGATACAGGGGTTTTATTATATAGGATGTATCCTATTCAAATGACAGATAATGAATCTATAGCAGCATGGGGAGGAAACCCTCTACCAACAGTTATAAGAAATGGCTAACTGCTCACGGAAGTAAGCAAAATTGTGTGATAATGCTGCTTTAGTGTAATAATCTTCCATCCCTTACTGATACTGAATGTAAATATTAAAGGAAATGTATGATACGTTTTATTTTTGGCTTACTGAATATATATTAGTCTCAGACTTGGATATGCATCTTCAGAACACATTGACAAATGCAAACTCAAACATTAGAATATTGTGCAAAAGCCAATTTATTTCATTAATTCAGCTTAAAAGATGAAACTAATATATGAAATACTCTCAATAAATGCAAAGTTAGATATGCCCAGCCTTTATTTGTTATCATTTGGATGATTATGGCTTACAGCCTATGAGAACCCTAAAATCTCAGATCATTAGACTATTGTGATCAATGTTCAATATTCTAGGCTCGAAGTGTCAGACTCTAATCAGCTAATTAATCCAAAACACCTGCAAAGGGTTCCTATTTTGTGTATTAGTTTCACCTTTTAATTTTAATTACTGAAATAAATGGACTTTTGCACTATTATACACTGGGGATAGTGGTCAATGCAATGCTAATAATGTTTCTGCTGGTTTATGCCAAATTTGTATGGACATCTATGCAGTTTGATTTGATTTGCATACATTTCCATAGAACTGAATTATTTGCATCTCATTGAGCATACTCCTTGCTGTAAATTAAAAACCTAGGAAGGTATGTCTGAAATTGTACCTCCTGCTTGTGTAGCTGTCTCCTGGGATAGCATTGAGCCAATGACATCAATAGATTCATAAGGATTATGGAAAGTCCTGTCCACCTGATCTTAGCAAGACAGAATATTTTATATATTTTTGTCTGTTTTCTGGGTATAGCAGTCCACGGATTGAAATAGAACAGTATTTGTATCATTGTAAAATGGGCAGTCCGTTTACCGTATTATTGTTATTAACAAATGGAGGCAGTGGAGGAGGAGGGCTGCATACATCTGTCTTATATTACTATGTCCAGTAACGTACGGTGTTTTTGTGTGTTGTTTTGCATACTGTTCACTCTTGATATGGTTTTAACTGTTGTGTTTTGGATTTGTGACTGGATTGGTGTCATGTAACTAAGGAACTGCTATAAAGTAACTTTAGTATAAGGCTTTTTAGCTCCTTTGGTCTTCTTCACTAGAGATAAACTACATTGTTGCAGAACATTAGGTTTGTAGTAAATAGTGTCTTTTTAACTTTTCCTATTTTAGTGAAATTTGTAGTTCTAAAAGAATTTCACCTTTCTCTTAAATGGAACCTGAAGTGAAGGGAATATGGAGGCTGCCATTTTCATTCCAATATAAACAATGCTACTTGCTTGGCTGTCATGCTGAGTATTTCTCTTTAGATGTTTTTGAGTCACATATCTGCAACAAGCATGCAGCCAGTGGAGTCAGACCAGACTCAAATCATCTGATTTGCATGCTCATTATTCTGGGCTAGTGAATTAGAAGTAGAGCATCAGCACAGAAGTTTGGCATCTGGCATTGTTTATTACAGAATGAAAATGGCAGCCCCGCTACTCCCTTCACTTTAGGTTCCCCTTTAACAATTCTCCATCCTGATCAACTAATAACCTCCCCACCAAGCAACTAATAACCCTTGCCCCCAGTAACTAGTAACTCCTTCCCCCCACAACAAATAATCCGCCCTATCCCCAATGACTAATAACCCCCCTGTGGCCAAGAATGGCGCCTGCTAAATAGCGGGTGCCGGGGCAGCCCCCTTTGTGAACTGCAGGTACAAGTAGCGGCCGCAGTTGCCATAGTGGACGGCACCGGTGCCCACTATTTAGCGGGCGCCCATTTTTGACAATGCTATCATTAACTGCTCAGACAGTTCACATACATTTTTCTGCCATTTATGCAAGTAATGCCCCTTATACTAGCAACATGCATGTTGTGTCTGTAACACAAGCTGTGCTATTTGACCAACGCACATTGTGTTACTTGCATAAACGCTGGTACAATTTACCTGAGCTGAGAGCACACGTACGTTTCACCACACTTTCTTGAATTAGATTTTTGGTGTCAGCATTGTGTCTGTCTACAAGTATTTTAAAGATCTGCTTTGAAAAGGGTACTATTTTTTATGATTTGTGCTTTGGTGCACAATTAGTATTCACGTGCATGTTACTAAATTCCTGATGATCATATTGTCAACATTTCCATAACATGTAAAGTTTGTTTCATGGCTGTATCAGTGATGTGATACTACAGTGTATGGGGGCTGTACAGTATATCATACATTTACTGCATGCGATATAATATGATAAACCGTGATATAATGCAGTATATGTCATGAGTGCTTTTTGTTGCCATGTGAATAATGAAAAGAGTTGTTTAGTTTTTGGTCTTGTTGTTTTCTTTCATCGTATTGTATTGCTTTAAACTAAAGCTTACAATTTGTTTTTCATCTTTCATCCCCGCCCATAAAGTGTTTTTTTTTATTATTATTATTATTTTTAACTGTAAAAAAAACGAATATTGAAGGTATAACATGTTGCTGTATTGAGTTCAACAATTGCTGTTTTGGGTAGTATTTATTTATATTGTCCTTTCTTTTTGCCATACACCATCAGCAGTTGGCTGATGGTGTAATGGTTAAGGGCTCTGCCTCTGACACAGGAGACCAGGGTTCGAATCTCGGCTCTGCCTGTTCAGTAAGCCAGCACTAATTCAGTAGGAGACCTTTGGCAAGTCTCCCTTACACTGCTACTGCCAATAGAGCGCACCCTAGTGGCTGCTGCTCTGCTCTGGCGCTTTGAGTCCGCAAGGAGAAAAGCGCAATATAAATGTTATTTGTCTTGTCTTGTCTAGTTTACAGTAAAGAAAGGCTGCTTTGCCGAAATGTCTTAGAAATGAAAGAAACATGAAACAAAGGAATATGTATAACAAGAGCTATTGAAGAATGAATGCTGTTCTAACACTATTTGATAGAAAGAGGCATGTCTGAGCAATATTCAGGCTATGTAGGATTTAAGAAATGAGCAGCAAGAATGGAGGAATCCTGTCACTGTGTATACAGTCTGATGCAATGAGGATACATTACACTGTGTTAGGGATGACGGGCAGCTCTCTGATTCTTTGTGAAAACATATAGGACATCTGCCAGTGAATGGCCAGCGGTGTGGAACATGATCTCTGCTGGGTACCGACTACTCTCTGTGAACCTGAGATAAACTCATTTCCCACCCTTGAAACTGAGCTTAGTTTCTTATTTGGGCTGTACTCTTCACTACCTTTATACAGTGTGTGCAGGAGCAGTTTCTTTGCCACATCACTTTTATTTCCAATAGACCATTAAGGAAACATATACTTGAGGTTTATTTTATGTAGCGTACATCTCTCTTTGGGGACGACAATGATGTAACTCTGGCATCTCAATTAGTGTTCAGCCCAATCATATTCCAACCCATAAGGACATAAAGTGTAATATATTCATGGAAACAGTGTAGCTGAGAACATATCACTTTTATTTCGGTGTCTTTTTTTTAGAAAAGTAAAAAACAAAATACTCTACCAATCAACCTGTTACTCTGTATGTAATCATTGCTGGCTTACAGCTCAGGAAGATAAGTTGGGTTGAGGTTTTGTATCTCTCCAAGCAATATTTCAAGTCTCTTCTTTGGTGTTCTTGTACACATAAGGTTTGACAAACATGCATAATCTTTCATAGATAGTAGGAGGGACAGGATGAATTCCTAATATTATTTTATCGTGGATTAAGAAAACATGATTTGCTGGAAGATTCTACAGTGAATTCACAGCCTGTCAGCTGCTCATGTTCACCGGCCAGGTGGTTGCCGGGTAACGCCACCACCTGTCAAACAAGACACACACCGCATTACCAAAGGCTACCATTCGGCTGCATGCAATTTCAGCGGAATGCGCCTGTGGCTGGCAGCTGGGAGGCTTACCTTCCCAACAAACATGCAGGAAAAGAGGTCTAAATTGGGCCCCCCATGTTGTAAGAAGGGGTGTGTCTGGAACCGGTGATGTCAGAAACTTGTATACATTATGCAAATGAGCTTGGTGTATAGTATGTAATGTAAATAGGAGAAGGGACTGCAGTTAAAAACAGCTTGAAATGTTGCATTGTAATGCAGGGTCACAAGAAACTCTGAAAAGGACACTGCAGCAGCATGATGCCTGGCTGTAGCAGATCTGTATCAATGGCAAAGACAGTTAAATGAGACCAAAAGTTGCAGAGGTCTTCTATTGATTGGTCATTGTCTGCCGCATTTCTGCTGAATTAACTGTTCTCAATGAGGAGTATGTTTAGTTCATTAAACAAAATGATTTCCAGTGAAGTTTACAGCACAATAATGTTAATAAATATCCACACAGAATGTCTGCTCATCTTTCTGTAAATTATACATCTGTAAGTGGATGTTTTAGGTTATGTGCATCGGCTTGGCTAGTCCATTGGCTGACACCCAAGGCAGCATCCTGTGAATTTGAGGTTCATTGCATTATTGCTCAGGTTTCAAACTACAAACATGATTGCTTTAAGCAGTGTTACTGCACATTTCCCTTCTAACAAAGATCAGAGCAGACAAATGTGGATTGGAAAATGGCAAATCATCTGTGAGAGACGTTTCCTCTACCCTCCTTTATTACATGCCCAATTGTGATGGATACTGCATCTCTGAAACTATTCCATGTCTGTAGTCAAACACATACACTTCAGTGTTCGTGAAGCTGTGTCAGTTGATGTCGATGATCTATTTAAACATTTTCATTTTGCAGCTTTACAGGTAAATGTTGTTTCAGTCACATGTCCAGGTCTGGATTGTCTGTTTCAGCTTATGATTGGTTGTTTCCTGTATCATTGTTAGGTTTCTGTATTCCAGTGCAGGCATAGTGACAGCAGGCACACACTAGAGGCTGGTCATTAGCATCTTGCTGTAGTCTTGACAGTCTGGCCCTTCCTAGAGACTCTGTCTTCCCATGGTGTGTCTTTAGTATTAGGCTTGGCGGTAACACTGTTTCCAGTTCAGTGAACTTTCTTGACTTCATCGCTTGTTTGCTTCTCTGCAGGAGTCAACAGAGAGCTCAAATACCACCATTGAGGATGAAGATGTAAAAGGTAAGCTATAAATAGATGTTATGAAAGCTACCATAGAAAAGAGTGGCTTTTGTATTATGGTAAAGGTAATCTGAAGCCAGAAATGCATTAGTAAGGATGTGACTGGTTGCCGCCCGCAGCACCCTTGTGCTCTTGGAGCTTACAGCTAAAGTTAATATTAAGGAGAAAAGTCTTGCAAACCTTTTCTCACGATCTTAAATGCATTACCTTCAGAATTACTAAAAAGCATGTGTGAATGAATCCCTTTATCAGGGATAATCTATAGTTCTGATTCAATTTCGAATTGATTAATCTGCTTATTTATGTAAATAAGCAAAATGACTCCAGGCCTGCTGTGAGTGATTGTAATTCTACGAAGTTATATTTGCATTGCAGTTCTAATAACACACCAGCTCTGTTGTACTAATGTAATTTAATGTTTAATTATAATTTAATATTCTTAAATGGCCTTTATCTTTTAACTATGATTTTGCAAATGAAGGTAGTTTTTGTCTTGTTTCTGTGATATTGTTGGTGCTCTTTAGTGAGTAGAGCACTTTGACTCAGCAAACTAACATTAACTCACTGTTCCTTTGCTAGTATGTGTATTTCTGAGCACAGAAATACTGTGGAGTAATCTCATTGCTCATTTCATAGTCTGCTGTTCTGATCAGATGTCTGTGTCTTTTTCCAGCTTTTCTGAGTCCATTTTTACTTTTTAATACTCAAAACGATATTCTACTCATGAGTGGAAGTATCGCCTTCTAATCACCCCTGCCCTCCGATATATCACCATGTATATTACATAAGAAAACAACTATCCATGCTGCCTTCCCTGTAATCTAAGGTGCCTAGATAAAGGCACTTGTCTGCATCATGATTCAGTGGCAGAGTCTATCCAGGGCATGCTTTGTGGCATTATTGCACAGTATCACCTAGGGCCATGTCTATGCGTAATTGGGTATGTGCATGCTTTAGGACCCGGGAATGGCATAACAACATACAGGGCTGTGGAGTCATGATGAGATGATAGTCATCATAAATAACATATATACAGTAATAGCCGTGCTTAGTCCACAAACATGAACTAAACCAATCAAAAAACAAGTTATTTGTGCTGCTGCAATAAAGTAGTCACTGTATTTTTTAAGTCAGATATACAGAACTGATAGTGACTGTACATCTGATTTGTACACGGGATTCTTTTATATATAATAAATAACATCTCTGCTGTAAGAATAAAGCCAGTTGTGTCACTAGTAGGGATAGTCAATGAGATGCAAATAATTCTGCATTGATGCAAGTTTATGCAAATTGTGTATGAAAATATATTCATTCACTTTGCTTATGAAATCAATTAATTTGATATGTGGTTAAATGTGCGGTTGGTGACCATAAATTACGGTAAGTTACACAGTAGGACTAATACTCTACATATGCACTCCCCAAAGAACTGTCGTGAATCCACTGAGAATGTTGTGTACATTGAACGCAGTGTTGTCTTTCACTCGTAAACTTGGTTTATATTGTACATTATAAATGTGTAATAGAGGAAGAATCCCCTCATTCTCCTGCAGATTACACATCACTCTTAGATGTACCCACAGTTAGATTGCCCTGGGCCCAATCTTGGTTCCTGTCTGCACCCTTTGCATGTACTCTTACTAGTTTTGATTTCTAGTTAACAGCTACTCTACCATCATATCCTAAGTTTAGTTAAACTGCAACACTGGTATAAGTAAAAAACACAGAGGTACTCTAGTGCTTAAAAGTTATAATGTCCCAACACTGGAACCCCATATCAGCTGTGTTTTGGTGCATAGGTCTGCCCCCTTGACAAAATGGCCCTGGCCTTCTCTGTATCAGATATAGAAAAGGTAGAGGCCTTTTTCTGCAAGGTGGAGGGCTACACACTAAAACCTGGCTGATATTGGGCTCCGGAGTTATTATACAGACAACACAAAAGAGAACAAGAAGTTCCCTAAAAAAACGCACCACTCAGTACATATTCACAAATATATATCATCTTTATTGAGCACAACTAGAAGTAAAAACACTTAAAACCATTAGTGCGGAGGCACTCTATGATAAAATGCTGATATAATATATATAAATCTTGACACAATGCCTACAAAACAGGATACACTGTAGATACCATATGCAAAAATATATGAAGACTGTACATAAAAAAATAATAAATAACAGTTGGAAACCCCTGTGTAGATAACCAGCTACATGTGCACAAAGGTAAAAAGTGCATACATAAGTGCATAGAGGATGGATCAGAAAATTATAAAGACCATCCACAATGTGAAGTACAAGCAGTGAACTACATGGAGCAAGATAAAGTGCATAGATGTGTAAGGTTACCCAGGAAGAAGCTAGAAGGAGGAAGGCAAAGGATCGGTGTGCCTGGGCTAGTGTGGGGCACACCGATCCTTTGCCTTCCTCCACGATACCCTGGTAAGCTTCTAGCTTCTTCCTGGGTAACCTTACCCATCTATGCACTTTATCACAGGCCCAATGAGAACTACAGTGCAGTGTTGAATGGCTGCAATCTAGAGATGGGTTGTCCCTTTACATCTCTTTGGGGGAATCCTCACTTATGTGATTTTTTTTGGCTAACCTGACCCTGGAGGCTGGCCACAACTTTTTATCAAGCAACTTAGAGACATAGCACTTGAAGGTGAGATATTACCCTTTAATGAACTAAAGAAGCACTGAACATTTCCTAATCTTATGCTTTCTCGTTAATTGCAGATGAGACATGCCTTTCAGATCCAGTTCAATGATTAATTTAATCTGGTTTCTGATGTTGCCTCCACCTGGGCCTAAATAATTTATATCATAAATGGGCATTAGACATACCTGACCTGTGGAGAAAGAATGGAGACTTGCTTTGGTGATTTTACCCAGGCCCTGATCTCTTCTATTGACCAACACATTGAATTTTAAACTTCATAAAATCTACTACTTTTCTTTCCTTCATTTACATCAAAAGTCATCGGATAAACCAGATAACTGCCTTAACTATGGGGTTGGGATCCTTTGATTGTATGATCCCATGAAGTGATTTGGTTATTTTCAAAATTACAGCTGTTTTGGACTGAATTACAGAGCACATCAAAAGTCATCAGGATTGATGTTTGCTTAAATCCCAAATCTTTTATTTTATTGGTTATCGATTGTGGGATTTGGTGAATATCTTCTCGGATGCAGTAAATACTGCAAATATTGACACATTTCACACAAAAGAGATGGCTTTAAAATGGATGCAGCCTGCTACATTATCTTACACCATCCAGGCTGAACTGGACCTCAGTGTGACTAATTTTCTTCCATTTCATACTTGCCTTTATGAAAAGAAATAGCTCGCAGAAATTCCTAAAACTTTGGTCTTCATGGTTGGATCACTTTCAAATTAGTAATACATGATTAACTAGTCACTAGGAAGACAGCTAAATAGTCTCATCAGTCCTGGACAAACTGCATTTTAGTAAGATGTGGCAGATGGATGATACCTTGAGCAGCACAAGACTTTATAAGCAATAACTTTAGAAATAACTTAGGCTCTCGATGCTTAAAGCGTACCTGAAATGAAAAAAAAAAGTTAGATGCTTACCTATCAGAGGGAAGCCAATGTATATTCCAGAGGCTTCCCCGATCTTCTTAGGCCCCTCTGTTCCCCCCATGGACGAGCTTGGCTGCACTGCACAGGTGCAAAGAATGGCTCAGGCCTGTGCAGTAGCATGGAGCTGCTTGTGTGTGGCTTTTTCCTCCGTGCATGAGCAGCTTTGTGCAGCTGCACGGGTGTGGACTATACTGACAAGTGCGTAGTTCGTCCCCACATGTACATGGAGGGGAGAGAGACCGTGAAGAATACCAGGGTCCCAGTGAGCAGAAGAGTGGTAGAGATGGATTTGGGCAGCCTCTGGATCAACTAGAGACTTCCCTCTATAGTGGTGAGTATCTAATTTTCTTTCTTTTTTTTAAGATTTACCTTAACGGATAGCAAAATGGTGGCCAGATTGGCTTTTTTTATGAAAAATGTTAACTGTTTTGTTGATGAATATGGTCACCAGGTGCGAGGAAAGGTTTGGGCTTAAAGGTTGAGTTGATGTTAATCTCTTGTAGTTATTGTGACATTATCTAATAAAAAGTACCTGTGATAAAAGGGTAAAAATAGAGATGCAGGGCTGGCCACAAAAACTCTTGGCAGCAAAGGAAGGAAATGGGCACAATCAAGTGATGTGCACTGGGGAAGTAACGCCCACTCTCCTGGCAGTTTCCTGTTGCAGAAGTAATCAGAAGGCCAACTTTTCCAAAGGGAATGTTTTTAGATGGCCTTTGTCAAATATTGAGTGATGACATAATCTACTATTTACCTTTACTACAATCTAGGGCTTTAATAAGCCAGCCCTAATGGGCCCTACTGCCTATACTTAGTCCTTTTCACAACAGGAACTCAAAGCTGAATTTTCCAGTTTATGGAGCTGGCCAAGAACTGTCGGATTATGCCTTGCTGATCTTATTGCCCTCTGCTAAGCACAGCCAGCTTTAGAAAGCTCCCAAGACATTTACAAATCGAAACATTCCTGCTATGAGCACATTATGGCTTGCTGATAGAGTTTTCCTTTTGACTTCTATGAGACAATTTTTTAATACAGCTAAGTAGTGCAGACCAATGAGTTCATTTTCACATTGTTTTAATTTACATAGCAAGCCTGCTGTTCTCTCTCTGCGCCTCTGAAGACATTATAACCAACAGCTTTTTCCTCTACAGAGCTATGCAATTTAAAGCTATTTGTGGAAATGTGTTAAGACAGAAAAACACATGTTAAAAGCATTTGACCTGTATGTATTTTAAAACATTTAGGTACACTACATTATTTTATTATACTTACTGTGAAGTGGAAAAGAGTCTGTTGAAATTACCAAGCTACAGAGGCAATTACTTTGAAACTATATATTTTTAAAGTAAAACTGTAAGCTGCATACTTATAAAACCACTGCAATAAAAAAAAAATAGGTGCAAGGCATTAACGATAGTAGAACATCTGTCTTTTTAACAATATTCTATTATCTTCTACTATGTGTAGTAGAATATCAGTATTGTTACTCATATTCTATTATCGTTCTGATATCCCCTTCCCACACTAACCTTCCCTGCATCTATGCCTAACACAAACCTACCCCCCACCTACTCCTAAGACATAACCTACCCCCTGCTTACACTAACACTTACCTTCCCCATACCTACTCTTAACACTACCCTCCCTCCTACCTAGACCTAACACTAACCACCTGTTGCGTGCACCTAACACCAATACCGCCACTATTAGTAAAGTTATCAGTAAAGTTAATGTAATCAAAGCGACATGCCCAAATTCAATAGCCTGTGCCTTCAATAATCTGTAACCGGTAAAGTAAAGGACCACTTGACACTGGAAGCATCTCCAAACATTGTACCAACACTGCTGACACACCTCTCCCACTTCACAAGCCGGCGAGTGCATAGGTAGTTTTGAACAGTGCTCACCATGTGAGGGGCACAGACACAGCGTGAAGGCAGCTGGTAAGTTTAGGATCACTACTGCACTATCCATACACTCCACTTTCGGCTCCATGATTGTTCTGCCCATCATGTGGGGGGAGGCTGCCTACAGGGAGCACATCTAGCTATGGGGGAGGGGGGCTTCCTTGAACTGATCACACATCTTGCAATGGGGAGGGGGCTGCCTTGAACTGACGGCACATCTAACTATGGGGATGGGGGCTGCCTTTAACTGGGGGCACATTTACCTATGGGGAGGAGTGCTGCTTTGAATTGGGAGAACATCTGGTTATGGTTAAGGGGGTTCCCTTGTACTAGGGGCACATCTGCCTATGGGGATAGGGCTGCCTTTAACTTGGGGAACATCTGGCTAGCTATGGGGAGGGGGTCTGCCTAGTACTGAGCTCCCATCTGGCTATTTATACTGTGGAGGGGACTTCTATGTGAGTCAATCATTTTTTTTCCTGGTTTCTGAGGGAAAAGTGGGTACCTCAACTTATATGCCAGTATATATTATTATTTATTTATAAAGCGCCAACATATTCCATGGCGCTGTACAATATAAGAAAACAAACAAGGGATACATAATGATACAGACAGTGATATACATCAAATATGAACACTGGTACAAAATACAGCACAGGTGATTACAGTAGCAAATTTAACATGACTAAAATGTATAAATGTATAACAGAGTGCAAGCAATTAAAATAACATTCCATGACACAAAAGGGTGAGAGCCCTGCCCTTGCGAGCTTACAATCTAAAGGAATGGGGTGGAAACGAGAGGTGGGGGAAGTATACAGTATATGTACAGGCAGTGCGTGATTAGGTTATTTAGTGAGGAGTAAAAGTACATGCAAAGTTGAAGGGTGCATGGCCTAAGCTAGAGAATATGCTTGTCGGAAAAGGTGGGTTTTGAAGGAGCGTTTAAAGATTTCAAAGGTGGCAGAGTGGCAGATGTGCTGTGGAAGGGCATTCCAGAGGAGGGGTGAGGCACGTCAGAAGTCTTGTACACGTGAATGTGAGGAGGTAATTGTAGAAGAGGATAAAAGAAGCTCGTGAGCAGATCTGAGATTGCGGTTGGGTTGATATCTGGAAACTAGTGAGGAGATGTACAGGGGAGAGAGATTGTGGAGAGCTTTGTAGGTTAGGGTTAAGAGTTTGAACTGGATCCTTTGGTTGATTGGTAGCCAGTGAAGAGCTCGACAGAGAGGAGCAGCAAAGGAAGAGTGAGAGCAGAGATGAATGATTCGAGCAGCAGAGTTCAGTACAGATTACAGTGGTGCTATTCGGTTAGTTGGAAGTCCACAAAGCAGGATATTTATTTATTGTATTTATAGAAGCCAACAAAATTATGCAGCGCTGGACATTAGTTTGTTACAGACAATATTTAGGGGTGACATACAGCAAAATGACAATACAGGAATTCAAGAAAACCAGATCACGCAGCACAATATGAGTACAAGGTAATGCTTAGTCACTGGATGGAGCATGGGAGATTAGACAAGTTAGGTTCACTAAAATACATAGCATGGGTTCACAGTAATGGAGGTGCATGATCAGGTAGGACACAAAAGGAGGAGGACCCTGCCCAAATGCTTACAATCTAGAGGGAGAGGTAAGGACACGAAAGGTAGGGGACCAGAGTTCAGCTGTGGGTTTAGAGCACTTGTGAGGGATAGTAGGCCAGAGTGAAAAGGTGAGTTTTGAGGGCCTTCTTGAAGTTGTTGAAGGGGGGGCTGCCCTAATGGGTGGAGGTAGGGAGTTCCATAGTGTTGGAGCAGCTCTTGAGAAGTCCTGGAGGCGTGCATGGGACTGGGTGATGCAGGGGGCGGTCAGGCGAAGTTCATTGGAAGAGAGGAGCGAGAGGCTAGGTGTGTACCTCTGAGTAAGATCAGAAATGTAGGTTGGACAGGTTTTGTGGACAGATTTGTAGGTCATACACAGTAAGACCAGACAGAAGGGCATTGCAGTAGTCAAGGCAGGAAATTATGAGGGCATGGATGAGGAGTTTGGTGGTGGCAGAGATCAGGAAAGGGCGAATCTTACAGATGTTACGAAGGTGGAAGTTGCTGGACTTTGTGACATTTGGATGTGGGGAGTGAAGGAGAGTGCGGAGTCCAGGGTGACACCCAGACAGCGGGCATGAGAGGTAGGGTGAATGGTAGTGTGGTTAACAGTGACATGCACATCTGAGAGGTTCATGGATGGCCGGGGTGGGAAGATCATAAATTCTGTTTTGTCTAGATTTAGTTTCAGGAACCTAGCAGACATCCAGGAGGAGATGGCTGATAGGCAGGAGGAGACCTTGTCCATGGTAGTGGTGGATATGTCAGGGGTGTGGAGGTAGATCTGGGTGTCATTTGCATACAGATGATAGTTAAAACCCATGGAGGAGATAACCTTGCCAATAGAGGATTTGTATAGGGAGAACAGTAGGGGGCCAAGGACCGAGCCTTGGGGGACTCCCACCGAGAGGCGGTTGGGGGTGGACGAGGACTCATTGAAGGAGGTCGTGAAGGAGCGTTTGGAGAGGTAGGATGAAAGTATATTGCAATAGTCCAAACAAGATATAATAAGCGCATGTACTAACATTTTGGTTGTGTCATGAGAGAGAAAAGGACGGATACGTGCTATGTTTTTGAGTTGGAGGTGACAGGAGCTGATTAGGGAGTTAATGTGAGAAATAAATGAGAGAGAAGAATCAAATATTACCCCTAAGCACCGGTAGTTTATTTTGTTGTATACGTCTTGTGTACAAAATAGAAAACTTACTGTAAATAAATCTGCTAGATCAAATTCCCAGCTCTAAGTTTAAAAATGGAATAGAAAGATAAGGGGTTGGGTAACTTTTATTATTTTTTTATTTATTAATGCTGTGGCTTTCTTATGATAGGACTTCCTAATACATCCTGCATAGAAGAAACTATGCCCCCAGTCCCCCAAACATTAACCCCCTTTCTCATTCCTAATCCACCTGATCTGTGCGTAACCCAAGAAATACTAAGTGTTCAGGTACTCACCTTCTGTCATATTTAATACCCAGCATTGTGGCTATGTAATTGCCAAATGCTGTCACCAAAATAAAGCATATAAATAGCACTACTAATTTTAAAATTCTAACCATTCCCCGAATTTGTTGAACAATAAACAAAAGGTTTTGACTGATGGTCTAATTTAGTATGTGTAGTTTGCTTGTCTTGAGTGACTATAGATGTCGTGGCTGGATAGCGTACTGGTTAAGGGTCAGTACCTATTCATTAAGGACTTTAAGGCAAGACTTCTTAACACTGCAAGGTGGCCTCTTGAGTGATTAGTAGTGGCTGCAGCTCTTGAGCGCTTTGAGTCCGCCAGGAGAAAAGCGCTATATAAATGTTTGGATTATTATTATTATTATGTGACATTGCTATGTTATCACCATTATTTTACCATTATCTCTGTTTCATTATTGGACTGTCTTTTTAATGTGACATTTGTATTATTTCTGGAGGGAATGAGTGCAGGATCGCTTCAACTGCTTATTAATACCAATTATTTATTGTTTTCAATCCATTAGTAGTGGGAAACAGCATCAAATGAAAGTGGATTAAAATTCACAAAATACAATTATGTACCATAAGAGATCAAAATCGAAAAGATAAAAGGTAACAAAAAAAAGGTCAAATACAAAAATAAATAGAGGACCCCACCCCCTAAATAACAAATACATAAGAAAAAAAATGAATAATTGTAGAGTTATAGTAAACTAAGAATGGGATTTTTTGGATGGAATGTATTGTAGTGTATTACAAGTGTTTGTACAATGATGGCTGGAATTTACATAAACTACATTACAAAAAAGTACCAATATTCTAATAAGAAACATCATTCCTGTTTTAATAATGTTAACAATGTAGTGCAAATAAAATATTTAAAATAACAGGTTTCAAAATCACTGTTATGTAGGTATCAAGTTGTAAAAGCATACCCTAAAAGCAGGGGATTTGCCCCTGGGCACGTGCCATGTAAAAAAATGGGTGCCGTGTGCAGTAAAGTGGTTGTGGTCACGGGTGGGACCAAATGTTCATGAACTTAGCAGCCATGTAACCTAGTCTGCGTTCACAGAGGTGCGTTGTGGCATAACGGCTGGTTTTGCAATGACCACGTATAGCGACACTCTCAGTGTGGCAGGTGTGTTCCCACATAGAAATATTATAAATAAGCAGCATTTTACCTGGCTTATGTGTTGGCCTGGATGCTGTATTCGGCTGACCTGGTGGTGATACTGTGCTGTCTGGTCTGGCAGTCATGTGTGCTGAGTTGACTGGTGGTGAAGCTGGGCTGACTGGCATTGAAGCTGGGCTGGCAGGCAGTGATGATGGGCTGGCAGGCAGTGATGCTGGGCTGGCAGACAGTGATGCTGGGCTGGCTAGCAGTGATGTTGGCTGGCTGTGATGCCGGGCTGGCTGGCAGTTATGCTGGGCTGGCTGGTGGTGATGATGGCCTGGCTGGTGGTGTTGATAGTCTGGCTGGTGATGATTCTGGGCTGGCTGGTGGTAATGCTGAGCTGGCTGGCCTGGCTTTTGGTGATGCTGGTTTGGCTGGTATTGATGCTGGGCTGGCTGATGGTGATGCTGGCCTGGTAGTGTGGTGATGCTGGGCTTGTTGGCTGGTGGTGATGATGGGCTGGCAAGCCTGGTTGGTGGTGATGCTGGGCTAGCTAGGCTTTGGGGGATGCTGGGCTTGTTGGTGTTGATGTTGATTTGGCTGGGCTGGCTGGTGGTAAAAGAAAAGGTAAATACAGAAATAAATAGAGGACCCCCACCCCCTTAATAACAAGTAGATAAGAAATACATTGTAGAGTAATAGAAATCCAAGAATGGGATTTTTTTTGGATGGCATATATTGTACTAAAGTGTTTGTTCAATGATAGCTGATAAATGGGCTGGCTGGTGGTGATACTGGGCTGGCTAATATTGATGCTGGCCTGACTGGTTGGGGGTAATGCTGTTCTGGTCGGATGTGATAGTGGCTGGCCTTGCTGGTGATGATGCTGGGCTGGCTGGTAGTGGTCATGCTTGGCTGGCTGGCATGCTGGGCTTGCTGGCCTGGCTGGTAGCGCATAGTGCACAGTAATCATTACCCAGCGTGCAGGGGGTGGGAGCGTGCATAAGACAGGCGTGCAGGGGGTGGAAGCGAGCATAAGACAGGCATGCAGGGGACAGATCTACAGATACATTACACTGCTCGACAGCAGACATCACATGGGGCCAGGCAGCCAATGAGGGAAAATTAAGGCTCACTCCTCTCTCACTGGCTGTCAGACACCATTGGCCTCAATTCACTAAGCATCATCAAACACTTTATCAAATGTTTGATAATTTACTTCATGGGTAAAATCTAATTTTGAATTCACTAAGGTGTTATAGATTTATTGAACGTTTTATCGATAAAACATTCGATAAATTTATAGCACCTTAGTGAATTCAAAATAAAATTTTACCCATGAGGTAAATTATCAAACGTTTGATAAAGTGTTTGATAAAACTTAGTGAATTGAGGCCATTAATGTGATGGGGATAAATCATTCCTCATTTATCTTCTCATCACAGCACAGCTTTGTGCTGCCACTATGCTGTATGGTTTTATTCTCATCTGCTAAGCTAGAATGAGCTTCTTTCTACTGCAAAAGAATGGTACAGGGTATGTACATATGAATCAATATAAATGAAGCTTTAACATTTGTGGACTGCACTACTGAAATATTTGAACTTTCCTGGCTTTACAGGTC
This sequence comes from Hyperolius riggenbachi, assembly GCF_040937935.1. NCBI lineage: Eukaryota > Metazoa > Chordata > Amphibia > Anura > Hyperoliidae > Hyperolius > Hyperolius riggenbachi. The sequence goes on from NC_090646.1 coordinate 222,664,185, forward strand.
CTACTATTGCTCTATAGTAATTATATGAGATATGGCATTACTGTTATTTTGGAATGTTTTGACCTAAGTGCCTTGCACAAGCAGTGTTTGCATTGTGTCTAAAATCCAGATTTTACACACATTGGGCTCGATTCACAAAGCGGTGCTAACCCAGTTAGAGACTTTAGGCATGATAACCATTGCACCACGCTGGTGAAAAGCCAGTTTAGGTGTGATAAGTTTAGGTGTGATAAGTTTAGGCATGATAAGTTTAGATAAGTTTAGATTGCTTGCAAAGTCCCGCACGCAAAGCAGCACCATTAAACTTTATGCAAAGTACACCAGAGTTTGCTAGCGCAAAACTTTTGATCAGCTGTGCACTGCGGTGCTAACCCAGTTGGCGCTTAAACTTATCACGCCTAAACTTATCACGCCTAACCTTATCATGCCTAAACTTATCACACCTAAACTTATCATGCCTAAACTGAGTTTAGGCATGATAAAGGGCTTTTCACCAGCGTGCTAACTGTTAGCACCGCTTTGTGAATCAGGCCCATAGTTTGCATAATGCCCAGTAAAATGTTTGTTTTTAGTTTTGTGCATGTTAATTTTACCGATATTTTGTGAACATATTCCATTCCCCTTTAAATGCTTATGAGAGGATAACTCAACTAGTTAAACTTTTTTTTTTGTCAAACCTTTGCACCTGGAAATTAGTTTAACACAGGGCCAGATTTCCATAAGGCACTGTAGGCTCATTCTTACAGGCGCTTTATGGGAGAGAGGCGGCTCGCTGAATGTCCCCTGTGCAGAAGTCAGAACGCAATATTTCTCACCCTCGCTCTCAGCGCAATGCCGGTCACCCCTGCAGTCAGCAGCCACACAGAGTGTCCACGGAGGCCACTGTGCTCATTCATGCTGCACGCAGGACTGCACTTCAGTAGCGTGCAGCGTAGGCATCTGGGCAACTTATTTGCTTATAGGCTCCTAAGCTATAAATCCGGCCCTGGTTTAACACTAAATATTTTGTATAATACATACTAACATACTGTACAGTAATATACTGTATACAATTGTGTAATGTGTTAAAGGGAAAAGCAAGGGCATCTGAACAGAACATTCACTCAGCTTGCTTGTTTGCATTATCTTGCACCTTGTGCTTTGTTTCATGTCTTTATTTTGTATTTCATATCATTTGTTCTTTATTTTCTTTCTCATTCTTGCATGCCCCAAGTACAGCCTACACAGTGGAGGGTAGCAGGAGGAGCTCCTATTCAGCTCATCAGCATTCCCACTGTTGCTCCTCCTCTTCTCTGTCTTCTGTTCCTTCCTCTTCATCATCTTGCTGGTCGCCATCATTAGACTGCCCCAGTGGCCGCACCTGCTGCCAGTACCTGCTGAAGATTCTGGTTTCTCTGTACATCTTTATTTTTGTTTGTTCATATGTTGTATTTCTTTCCATCAATTCAGCAGCAAAGTGCACAGAAAACTCAAACTTAAAGAGTCATTCGAATGAATCTGAGCCTTTTCAGTCCACCTTTTCAACTGTGCAGTGTAAGTTAAGAAGACAGGCTTCCAGGTTGCACTGTGGGATGTATGATGACATATGTCCCATATTGTAATAATGCAGGCTCATGTGGTAACTTCACTGGAGATCAGTTTAGGCCTAAAACTTAAAAAAAAATATTCAAAAGGTAAATGCACTTTTGATTTAAAGCAAATCTGTGACCCCCCCCCCCCCCCCAAAAGAAAACTTAGATACTTACCTAAGGGAGGGCCCCCCCTCTTCTTCCTCTTCTTCGCAGCTGCGCTCCTGTCCCTATATGAGCACAGCTGCCCCAGGCAGGCACAAGTATGGCCTGCACAGCAGCACAATGCCACTTGTGCACGGAGGAAAAAGCCATGCACAAGCAGTTCCATGCAACTGCGCAGGCACGGACCTTACTTGTGCCCGTGCAGTGCAACCGTGCTCATACAAGAACATATTCGACAAAGCTTATCAAATATGATCAGAGGGTCCCAGCACTGAAACTGCAAGGTCAAGAAGATTTCATTTTTTTTATTTTATTCATGTACCCCTTAAATCACACACAAACTGCCTCCTTCTTAATAATGGTAATATAATGCATTACTGGTTTTCTACCCAGAGGAATTCTGAGATTATCATTATTACTATTATTATTATTAATTTATAAAGCGCTAACCTATTATGTGGCGCTGTACAAAGTAAGCATGAAACACGGGGTACATAATAACACCAAATAAAGATACTGGTACAAAATACAGAATTGGTAATTACAGTGACAAATATAACATGATAAATATAATGTATAACAAATTGAAAGACACAAAATGGATAACAAATTCAAAGACACAAAAGTGTGAGAGAACCCTTCCCTTGTGAGCTCACAATCTAAAGGAACGGAGGGCAAGAGGAGGGGTAGTATACAATATGGATATCTAATGGCGGTCTCTTGCTTAAAAACACTTCCTGTTTACAGCAGCCTCTCTATCCTGTACAGCGCAGTGCCCATCCTGCAGCCCTATGACAAAAAGGCGGGTAGTCTGGCAAAGTAAAAGTCATGGTCACATGGGACTGCATATGGCCACCCACCACAAACCAAATAATAAGTAATATACACTATATCTATTTATAAGAGTGGTGAGTGGTAAAAATAGTCTGATACATTTTATTGTTTTGGTTAAATAACAATAAAGTAACTTTAAAATAACCTGAAAAATAAAATAGTACATATTAACCACCATAATCAAACCAGCTATGTCATTAGACCCGAGCATAATCTCCTCAGTTGAAAATAATTCCCACACAGTGGGTGACATATCCCAGGTTACAGCCTGTTCACTCACCATGAATGATATTACCTTCAATATAGATGGATGTCTGTGACAATTGGGTGGGGGGTCGATCTTGGCTGCTGGGAAGAACTGGCTGACAAAGTCCACACAACAGTTTATAAACAATGCTACTCTAGTGGTTATCTGTTTTTAACCTATTCAGATGGGCAAAATCAATAATGCATTATAGCTGTGTTAATGATCTGGGAGCAATTTGGAGATTATTTAATGCACTAATAAGTACAAATAGAATTGAATAAGTAGTCAAGCTTAGTAGACACTCCACTTCAGGTGTTTCAGTGTTGCTGGATAAAGGGGCGAAGAGCCAGTCCAGTGTTTGCTCTGTGACAACACGCATATCCGAATGTCCTGTATTTTCAGCTTTACTGTGCAGAGTAGATGTCATAATTTTGTCCCACTGGAGCAGAACAACAAAGGCTTCTAACACACGCTCTATGGCAGAGTGAGCTGGTGCCACATGTGCTTTCCAAGGGAGGTTAAAACTGCCACCATTCAGCTCAGAATCATTGTGCAGGGTTAATCTTCAGGAATGTTTCATTATGGGCACTTATTTTCTGATGTCACATACACTATAGCTCCAGCAATAGCTCCAGTGCGTGGAGAGCAGTTATAGAAAAGTCATGTTTGAATCATCTAGGCAGCTTTGATGCAAATGCATGCAGTCATTGAATGTAAAGTAGGTTCCCTGGATGGGAAAAAGCTCAAAATCAGTAAATTGTGTTATTGAAAATGTGTCTGCAAATCATTTATATTCAGATATTTTTCTTTGAAAAATATTGCTGAACCTGCTGCTATACACATATGTGCTAAAGCATGACTTTCTGACTACTGTTAAAAGATTTGCTCACAGATCAGGGTTCAGTGCTAAAGCAAACTCCTACTGTATGTGTAGCAGACTGGGGACCGCGCACTTTCTTTTTTGTTCGTTTTTTTTTTTTACATTTGAAGCTTTAGGCCTCTTTCACAGTGTGACGTTAAAGTCGCACGTTACAACAACATTTAATGCAGAATAACTCACTGTTAATGAAAAATCAATGCCCCATTCACAGTGCACACGTTGCGTTGGTTACTAACGTTGCACGTTAAGTGAAAGTGCTGCATGCTGTGCGTTATACACATTATTAGCTGTGTTGGACTGTTTGCACATGCTCAGTAATGACTTGGAAACATACTTTTCATTGCCTTTATGCTCTAATGTATGCGGCCGTAATGGGGCAGTAAGTTGCGTTGCGACTTTTTTGGGGGCATTCCATATTAATTTGCATTGCGACTTTAATGTTGCATCAAACCGCAATGTCCTACTGTGAAAGAGGCCTTATTCAAACAGATTAGTTAGCAACATTTTAGACACGCTGCTTTATTTTCTCCTCTGCCTCTCTCTTCCTCCCACATCTCTTACCTCTGTTTTTCATTCTCTGCCACCTTTGTCTCTGTCTCCTGCTTCAGTTCATCTGTCTATTCTCCCTAGCTTCTCCCTCTCTCTTTCTCTTCAAGCCACCTCTGTAATTGTCTTATTTTCACCCGTATTTTTCTGTCATCTTCCTCTTCCCCTTCCCGTCTGTACTGTGTTGTCTTCTTTCCTCCTTCTCTTGCTGCACATCATAAACCTCTGAATCATCCTTTTCATATTCCACCTGTGTCCCTAAGGCATCATAAAAATGCCTGTGATTTTGGTTTACAGATATAATCCTCTCTTGTGAATCACATTTGAGTTCTGTTCATTACTGTTTTTTGCCTGTAAATACTTCAAAGGAGACATCTATTTGGGAAATTATATTGATATTGCTAACCTTCTCCTAAAATGTATCTTGCTGTCCCTCTGACTTAAAGAGAAACTCCGACCAAGAATTGCATTTTATCCCAATCAGTAGCTGACACCCCCTTTTACATGAGAAATCTATTCCTTTCACAAACAGACCATCAGGGGGCGCTGTATGACTGATGTTGTGGTGTAACCCCTCCCACAAGAAACTCTGAGGACCATGCTACTCCTGGCAATTTCCGGTCTGTGAACCTTGTTGCATTGTGGGAAATAGCTGTTTACAGCTGTTTCCAACTGGCAAAAAAGCATGCAGCAGCTACATCACCTGCCAACAGTAAAAATTCCAGCATGTGATAAATGTCAGAATGTAAATCAGGGATTTAAAGGATTTTACAATGGGCAAACACTGACTTAATCATTTATACATAATTATTGTAAAAATGAAGCACTTTTTTATTACATTATTTTCACTGGAGTTCCTCTTTAAAATATATGTATGGTTTTTCAAAGTGTTCTCCATTTTCTTACACTTGTTGGCATAAGGTAAACATGGCATATTCAAGGTGAAAAAAACAAACATTCCTAAAAGCTATCTGCGTCCCCTAATCACTGTTATGTGACCACTGCTATGCTTCTGTCTACGTTCTTTCCCAGATATATATAGTGTGTCTGGACCCCTTAAACAACTTCCAATTTGCTTTTGTCTGTTCCACCAAGCCCAGGACATAATAAGTTACCTAATTACACACCCATCAGGAGATAGCCCACTCTTAAAAAACAAGTGCACTTGATGTGTGTACACACAGCCAATTATGATTCAGCTTGTGTCACTTGCCAGGATCAAACTTGACTGACACTGTGGGGTTCCCGTTAATAAGCAGCAGCTGAGCAATGCAGTGACTTCTGCTTGTGAGGTAAAAATGGGAACAATGGACTCAGACGCACACTGTTGCTTAACCACTTCACCACTGAGGGGTTTTACCCCCTGAGCACCAGAGCAATTTTCACCTTTCAGCGCTCCTTCCATTCATTCGTCTATAACTTTATCATTACTTATCGCAATGAAATGAACTATATCTTGTTTTTTCCGCCACCAATTAGGCTTTCTTTAGGTGGGACATTATGCCAAGAATAATTTTTTTCTAAATGTGTTTTAATGGGAAAATAGGAAAAATGTGGGGAAAAAAATAATTATTTTTCAGTTTTCGGCCATTATAGTTTTTAAATAATGCATGCTACTGTAATTAAAACCCATGAAATTTATTTGCCCTTTTGTCCCGGTTATAAAACCATTTAAATTATGTCCCTATCACAATGTTTGGCGCCAATATTTTATTTGGAAATAAAGGTGCATTTTTTTCAGTTTTGCGTCCATCCCTAATTACAAGCCCATCGTTTATAAAGTAACAGTGTTATACCCTCTTGACATAAATATTTAAAAAGTTCAGTCCCTAAGGTAACTATTTATGTATTTTTTTAATTGTAAATTTTTGAATTTTTTTTTAATTACAAAAAAAAAAAAAATGGGGAGTGTGGGAGGTAATGAGTTAATTTTTTGTGTAAAAGTCATTTATTTGTATGTGAAAAATGTGTAGGGTGTAGTTTACTATTTGGCCACAAGATGGCCACAGTAACTTTTTGTTTTAATGCGACCTCCAAGCGTCCTTCCGGAAGCTTGGAGGAAGTATAAGGAGGCTGGACACGTGAGTTTTTTCTCACAATGATCGCGCTGCCCATAGGAGAGCAGCGGTTCATTGTGGGGCTTAGATCAACGAACGGGAATGGATTTTCCCGTTCATTGATCTCCGGGCGAGCGGGCGGCGGCGTGTTTACTAGCGGCGGGCGGCGTGTTTACGAGCTGGGGCGCGGACAGCGTCGGGAACGCGGAAAGTACGGATTTCTCCGTCCCTGGGGGTTAAAGGATGGAAAAAGGGACGGAGAAATCCGTACGGGCAGGGGTAAAGTGGTTAAAGATCTGGCATGCCAATTCATTAAAACAACTTTGCCAAATACCTGTACTAATACTAGAGCCTCAGGTGAGACAGCCCAGGCTGGCTGTCTCAGTTGAGAACACTGTACTTTAGATGTGGATATTGGAGGTTGTTGCTTTGATTTTATCCTTTCAGAAGCTGTGCAAGCAGAAATCAGGGTTACACAGCAGAAAACGGGAACACTATTTGGACAATATGGCAATTTTAAGGTTAATGGAGAAGAATTATGAAGAGTAAAATATAATATTCATAAGGAATTTATCACTGGCAGGAGCTGTACTTTTTCAGCACAGGGCTTTTGGTCAACATTACACTTGCGGAGTTTGAATGGGGCCTTAAAGTGTATCTGCGATGTGTTATACTTACCTGGGGCTTCCTCCAGCCCCATGAACTGTGAGGGCTCCCTAGCTGGCCTCTCCATTCACTTGTTATCCCCCATTTATCTAGCCAGTCGTGTGCACCTTTACGCATGCGTGGCCCTGCCCCGCTGCTTTGCCATTCTTGGGAGCGTTTTGTTGCACAGGTGCAGAATGCTCCCAGCCGCAAGGGCACAACGGTGGTTCGGCTGAGCCACGCATGTGCAGAAGAGCACGGCCGCCCAGATACTGGGGGATAGCAAAAGAATGAAGAGGGAGCATACGCACCTTATGGTGCTGGAGGAAGCCCCAGGTGTTTATAAATACACCCATCATTCTCAACTCAGATTTCCTACAGGACAACTGGAGCAAGAGGGATATGGAGGCTGCCATATATTGCCATATTTATTTACTTTTAGGCTGCTTACACACCAAGACGTTACAGGCGCACGTTAGTGCGCCTGTAACGCTCCCCCAACGCACAGCAATGTAACACAAGTGGGCTGTTCACACAGCCCACGTTGCGTTACATGTAACGCTGCACGTTCTGTGCAAAGTGCAGCATGCTACGGCGTTGGAGCGGCTATAGCCGCGTTAGACTGTTTGCACATGCGCAGTGGGAGGCGGAGAGGAGGCGGGGAGAGCCAGCTACAGTAGCCGCGCACATGGCTACTTAATATTCACTGCACTGGCGGGCGCTGATTGGCCGGCGGGACCACGTGATGCGGAGTGTCTCGCTCTGCATCACGTGGTCCCGCTGGCCAATCAGCGCCACTCTGGGAGACATTATAGGACTCGAGCCGCCTAACGCGGCTCACTCTACCGTCGGCTCTTGCAGCACCATACGTTGTGTTAGGTGCACGTTATGCGACCTTAACGTGGCACCTAATGCAACGTCTTGGTGTGCAAGAAGCCTTAAGCAATACCAGTTTCCTGGCTATCCTGCTAATCCTACCTCTAATACTTTTAGCCATAGACCCTGAACAAGCATATGCAGATCAGGCATTTCTGAGATAATTGTCAGATCTGACAAGATTAGCTGCATATTGCTCCAAATAGATCAGCAGGGCAACTGGTATTGTTTAAAATGAACTAAATATGACAACTTCCATATTCTTCTCACTACAGTTGTCCTTTAAGCCTGTATGGGTAGGAGGGGAACCATAGGTAAGCAAAGCAACATAACATTATTAAAATAAAAGTTATGTTTCAATAACATTTATTATTTGCGCTAACCAACATGATTGCTTTTATGGTGCCCATACATAGTACAATTTTTTCATTTTTTTTCCTATTAGATAAATTATCGATTATCCTGTTAGATTAAATTATCCTGTTAGATAAATTATCGATTATCCTGTTAGATCAAAAAAATTGCATAGTTGTTTTCGAGGTTCCATACACGAACGTTCGATTAGGCTGAAAATCCAGGGACAAAGATCAAATATGCCGAAAAATCAAATTGAGAAATGAGATTGAGACAAAAAATAAAGTATTCCATCCAATGGTTTATTCGATAGGAAGTGACTTTTTTCAACTGGATTCTCTTTTTTTCAGCTCGAGCTCTATTTTACCTCAGTTAACACAGACGGCAGTTGTTGATCAAAGCATCTATTGAGCTGTGTTTTTCCTGTGAGTGGTTCAATGTATTCATTGTGAAGTTAATATTACCTCAGATAAATATATAGGTGTGTTTTACCTCACAGTGTTTTTTTTGTTTGTTTTTTTTTGTTTGTTTTTGTGCTTAGGGAGTTTTTACCACAGAGCAATTACAAATGGCTCTATTAACTATCAGGAAGAAGGCCAAAATTGCATTGTATCTATGGACTTTCCTTGATGAGGACAAACCGAAAAGGAAATGGTGCAAACATTGCCTATTAAATAAAGAGAAATATTCCAATGTGACAATGTTAAGAGAATTAAGGGAGAATAATCCAGAGGATTTCCATAATTATCTACCGATGGATAATGCAACTTTTTACAACACAACAATGATTAGAACAAAAAAATAAACATTAAATCTTCAATCATGTTATTTTTAACAATAAAAATAAAGATAAAAAAAACTTTGAAACATTTTTAACAATGTAAAGAAAACCTGTAATGAGAAAAACCTCCCCTGGGGAATACTCACCTGGGGTGGGGGGAGCCTCCGGATACTACTGAGGCTTCCCCTGTCCTCCTCGTCCCACGGCTGCGGCGATAAAGCTCCCCGAACAGCGGGGATGTAAATATTTACCTTCCTGGCTCCAGCACAGGCGCAGTATCGGCTTTCCGCTCGGAGATAGGCGGAAATAGCCGATTGCTGTAGGGCCTCACTACTGCACAGGTGCAAGTCTCCTGCGCCTGCACAGTAGAGCGGACCCGACAGAGATCGGCTATTTTGTGGATTGATGCAAGAGCATCCCCGCTAGAGCCAGGAAAGGTAAATCAGTGCTTATTAGCGCTTATCAGGCTTGTCGAGGGAGGACACTTCGGGGGAGCCAGCGCTGGACTGCCTGCAGCTGCAGGGGAGGGGGAAGCATCATTGGGACCCTGAGGCTTCCCCCTCCTGAGGTGTGTACCTCCCAGGGGAACTTTTTTTTGTTACAGAGTCTCTTTAAATCTAAAAGATCTTTTCAGACAATTTAACATACACGATACAATTAAACACACAATCATCAAATTTTTTCCAGCATGTCCGATCAGATTTTTTTTATTGTACCGTGTATGGGCATCATTAGAGTTTACCTTGTTTACTTTGGGTTTTATTTCATTAACTGGACATTTCCTCTATTTTACCATGCGTGAGCATGAGATAAATATTCTTTTTGCCAGATTGTGATTTTAGCATCCATTTTCTTTCCACTGACACTTAGTAAATAAGCCATTTTCAAATAAAATAATAATTCATGTTAAAGAATAGGGTAGTAGCAGCAAGATCTATTATGCTTTGGATATGTAATCAATAGTAAAAACATTAATTTAGACAGCAGCAGTAGAGAACTGTAATAGATTGTACTTATCGCTCTGCAATGCTCACAGCATTCATTATGCTATGCACAGTTTATGTATCTTTTCCTGTCAGCAGAGTGTTTTTCATCATCCTACATCACACTTAACTATTTATTAGGGGTGCATATTTCCATGCAACAGGCACACTTGTTTTCTCCTTGAATGTGGCAATATTTTTATGACATAGTTCAGAACTTAGGGCTGGTTCACACGGGCGTCTGCTGAGCTTTCGCTTGACATTGCGTTCAAACGCCAGCGTTTAAACGCCAGTGTTTAAAAGCTAGCTTTTGAAGGCTTTTGGGAAGTGTTCAAGGCTAGCAGTTCTGGTCTCTGCTATTCAGGATCTACCACCAGGCTTTCATGAAAGCCTGCAAAAGCCAGCTCTAAATGCTCCCATTCACTTGCATGGGATGGCAGTAGATCCCAAAAAAACGCGTCTGAAACGCCGCGTTAAACGCCACAAAAACGCCCGTCTGAACCAGCCCTTAATTAAATAAATACTTAAATAATTACAGCTTAAATAGAACCCGAGGTGTGTTTAAAGAATGTTATCTGCATACAGAGGCTGGATCTGCCTATACAGCCCAGCCTCTGTTGCTATCCCAAACCCCCCTAAGGTCCCCCTGCACTCTACAATCCCTCATAAATCACAGCTGTGTTGTGAGGCTGTGTTTACATCTGTAGTGTCAGTCTCAGCTGCTCCCCCGCCTCCTGCATAGCTCCGGTCCCTGCCCCGTCCCTTCCCTACAATCAGCAGGGAGGGAAGGGATGCAGGCGGGGACTGGAGTTCTGCAGGAGGCGGGGAGAGCAGCAGACTGACACTATAGAGATAAACACAGCCAGCTCTGACAAGCTGTTTGTCAGCAGCATGGCTGTGATTTATGGAGGGATTGCAGAGTGCAGGGGGACCTTAGTGGGGTTTGGGATAGCAACAGAGGCTGGGCTGTATAGGCAGATCCAGCCTCTGTATGCAGATAATATTCTTCAAACCCACCTCGGGTTCTCTTTAATATTCATATTCAGTTCCTCAACTGATAAACTTCACTGCTAACTGAAGTCTATATTTACGACCCGTAGGGGATTAGACAGCAGTTTGAACTTTTTCTACTGAATAATGTGTGGATGGCTACGTTCACAGTGGGCGTTGCTTTCCCTGTGAAAACAGGAAGGCAACGGAATGGAAAAATTACACTGTGCGTATTGGCGTGTGTTGTGTCACATACAGTGAAGCATAGAGTCAGTGTAAATTATGCTTCACTGTTCCTGCTAAGATGGGCCGTTGCATGCAGTGCATTGGGATGCCGCATGCCATTAGATCGCTCAGCACCGGACATATGGTGAACCTTGCATATGTTTTATATTACAATGGGAGGTTCCACATTAGTGCATCCGTTACATCACACTGCAGCGCCACACTGTGAGGGGCTTACATGTGGTGTATTTGTGATATATGTTCTGATTATGGGGGCTTTTATTTCTTTTATAAACTATTTTTTGATTTCTTTACTTACTTTTTCCATTTGAACTACTGTCACTAGCGGCATACATTGTCCTTTGGTGTCTCTTTCATAAATATGCTTCCAGATGGGGCATTTGCACTATTCCTGCTATATCTACATAATGTCTATGGCAAGCAGCACATAATATGTAATATTCACTTCTCTTGGGCATACAGCGGAATCCTAAAACGTTTATTTCTAGACCTATAGTGTTAGCAGCCTAGAAGTCTAGAAGTATGTGTTTCCTAAGTATATGCATATAAGCAGGGGCGTAGCAATAGGGGGTGCAGAGGTAGCCACCGCATCGGGGCCCTTGGACCAAAGGGGCCCAGAAGGGCCCTCCCTCAACTACAGTATTAGCTCTCTATTGGTCCTGTGCTTATGATAATCACTTCTATAGATACTTTGAATAGTTGTAATCATTAACAGACAGCTCCCCATCCCCTTCTTGCTCCTCTGACACTGTAGTTGCCATTGGCAGGTTTTGGTACGCCGTATCAATTGTTATGTATAGAGTGCTTGGGGGGCCCCATTGTAAAACTTGCATCGGGGCCCACAGCTCCTTAGCTACGCCACTGCATATAAGTCATATGAAACGACGTTGTACACATAAACACATTTGTCATCCTTTCTATGTAATACAACAGCATCTGATTATTCTCTACTCCTTGGGTGACTAGTGCTATCACTGCCTCTATATCACTCTCTGATATTAGTACATAGATATGTTCCCTGAGCAATTCTATCTCTATATTGGTGATATTCTTTTTTACATTTGCAGCCATTGCAGGGCAGCTAGAGCATAACTGTGATAGGCTAATTAACATGTTTACAAAGGTAGATCAGATAGAAAATACCCAGTGGTCGTGGTGCAGTGCATTGTGTACATGCAGTATACAGTATACAGTGCATGACTAATCCAGTAGAGGTAAGCATTGTACACTTTGCTGAGATCACTTATTTTTGCCATCCAGTTACATAACCTTTGTTATTTTTCAGCTCGGAAGCAGGAAATCATTAAAGTTACAGAGCAGCTCATTGAAGCTATTAATAATGGAGATTTTGAGGCCTATACGTAAGTGATATAATGCATGAAATCTCCCTGATACACTGTATTAACTCTGGATGTCATTTCAATAGTGGGGGAATTATTATATAAATAATTAACATACCAGAAAAAAATAAGTGAATGGTTTGGGCACATGCTACTATCTAATGAATAGTTGATGTAATTAAGCAAATTAGCATAAGCCCAACTAACAAACAAATTTTAAGACTATACTGCTAAAGATAGAAATATTCCTTATCCTTTTTAGTGTTTTTATCTTTGCTGGTATTTTCAGTTCTATCCTTCTGTTTCCACTGCCTAATCTGTACCGTCTGAGATGGTTGTTTATGAACAGTTACTGACAACATCTGATGAAGAAAGTCTGTAACCATGAAACACATCAGTCTTCCCTTTTCTATATTACTTACTATACATTGATAGCACCAGTATGTCTTTATTGGCTTTTATCCCTTTGAGTATTCTTTTATCATATACTTGTACCAGTACAATTTTTTTCATGTTTTATTAACTTGTTTTAGACCCACAACCATCATCCTTGCACTGTACTATTTTAAAGTGAACCTGAGCCAAAGCTCGGACCAAAGAGGAAATATTTGCAGGAGAAAAGGGAAGCTTTTTGATCCTGTAGAGGCTTCCTGGGATTTTTTATTCACTCCTGCCACCACTTGCCGAGACCCTTTAGAAGATCCGTCCCTCACTCTTCTGGAGCGCAGCCCCAATCAGATTTCCAATAAGCCCTTGTTGGAAATCTTTGGGGGGGTCTACAAGTGCCAAAAGGAGACCAGAGGACAGCTTGGGAAGGCTCTACAAGATCCAGAGGCTTTCCTCTTCTTAGGTGTTATTTTCATTTTTGATCTGAGTGCCACTGGAACCCTCCAGCCTACATAAAAGCAAAGCTGAAGCTTAATAGTTAATCATTTTCAAAAACATTACTGACTGATTACTTATTCATAACTTCTGTTTTGGCATGACTATAAGAATCTCATCTATAGTATGCAGTAAGTACAGTTTCTGTTGTGAAAACTTATATTTTGTTAAAGATGTAGCTTTACCATAAGAATTAAACTTAATCTATTTAAAGACTTCAATTTGAGATTTTTAATTTGTCCAATCAATGGTTTATTTTCAGGAAGATCTGTGATCCAGGCCTTACATCATTTGAACCAGAAGCTTTAGGAAACCTTGTGGAAGGCATGGATTTCCATCGGTTTTATTTTGAGAATGGTAGGATTTAATAATCACTGCTTTTCTATACATACTGTACTTTGTGTAACAAAAAGCTGCTAAACGGAACCCTCGTTTTACATAATGGCAGCATGCTGGTTGGAAACGGATGTGTTCTTTAATTGGCACTTCATTTAAAATGTTTCTCATGTTTAAAAAGTATATTTAAAATAAGATAAATACTGGAAATAAAATGTAACAAGCAGATTTTTTTCAGCCATCTATGACAAATAATTTAAGCATATAGGCATGGTGTGGACAATAAACGTATGATATAATGAATTGTATGTGTAGTACAGGTAAGAAAAAAAAATATTAGAAGCACAGATATGAGTCTGATATTGTTTCCAGTGCAGGAAGAGTTAAGAAACTTCAGTTGTTATCTATGCAAAAGAGCTTTACTGAGCTCTGCGACCAAACAAGCCATGGGCAGCACTGTCTTTTGAAGCTCTTATCTCAACTGTCTCTCATTGTTTCTTGTTTGTTTATGGTTTTCCTGCAGAGTAAAGTTGAAAAGTTCATAAGCTTTGCTCTGTAAAATAATTTAGAATGCTGGGCTTTTTTTAGCGCTTTGGTGGTTGCCGGCGATCAGAATAGCACTGCTGCTAATGTATCCCTATGGATACATTCACACTGCAGCGTTTGCCATAACGATCCATTGAAAGCTTCGGGGGGCGATTGCGCTGTGATTTTTGTTTTATTGAACTGAGATCACAAGCGCAAATCGCAAGATTTAACCTGCAGAATCGGCGGGGAACCGCCAAATGTGAACCAGCCAGTAACTTGTAAACTGCCCATATTAGAGAATGATGCAAAGCTATAAAAAAAAGGTATATAACTGAAAATGAAAAATATGAGACTATTTTCTTTGCTACTAATGTTCTATTAATTATCTGTACTACACATAGAATTCATTATATCATTTGTTTTTTCGCTTCAGTGTCACTTTAAAGGTCAACTTACCTGAGAGAGATATGGAGGCTGCCATATTTATTATTTTTTAAACTGTGCACATTGCCTGGCTGTTCTGCTCATCCTCTATCGCTAATACTTTTATTCATAGACCCTGAACAAGCATGCAGATCAGATGTTTGACTTAAGGTTGATCACATGTGCTGCATACTTGTTTCAAGTGTGTGATTCAGACACTACAGATGTGTGAAAGATCAGCAGGATGCCAGGCAACTTGTATTGTTTTAAAGGAAATAAATATGCCAGCCTCTCTATCCCTCACAGCTCAGTTATCCTTTAAAGTACAATGTCAGTAGATTCTGTTGTACAATACACTCTCTTGTTCTGGCCCCATCTTGGATTATGACTGAAACACACAAATAACATTTTTTCATGTAACTGATACTAAAGTAGTCCTTCAAAAATCGTCAAGATAGTATTCTGCTTGAAAATAATGGTCTGGAGGGAGGATACTTTCTCGGTGTGTATGTTACTTCCATGTGGGTAAAAGTATGCTGGCAGTTAGCATTTAGAGACACTGGTGAAAGATTGCAGAAGAAAAGAAATCCAGAGCAAAATGGTGCCCCTCGGCCTTGCACTGTGGAGGAGAAAAGTCCAGCAAATATGCTTTTTATGACTTGGTCACCAATGCCTAATTACAGGTTGGAGTTCACTCACTAAACCCTGAAACTAAACTAAGACTGTTTGCATAATGCATTTTATACTAGCAACTAGTGTTGTGTACATAACGCGAGTTGCGCCTTGTGTGCAGCGCATGCTACATAACTTGCGTAAATACCGCAAGCAACAGTATTAAAAAGGTGTTATCTCTGTCATGATTGTGGCTGAGAGTCACCAGGTACTTCTGTAACTGTTAATCTTCATCATCTATCATACACCACAGTCTGTAGAGTTCACTCAAAATGGTACAAAAACATGCAGTAAACAGCAGTTCTGAGGAAAGAAATGACTTAATAATAATCAAGTTGTGAGAAGAATGGCCATACCAGTTCAAGCTGACAGAATTATTATTGATTTATAAAGTGCTAACATATTCTGTGGCGCTGTACAAAGTAAGATAACTAACATGAGTACATAATGATACAGACAATGATAGACATCAAATATGGACCCTGGTACAAAATACAGAAATGGGGATTACAATGACAAATGAAACATAATGAATAAAATGTATAACAGAGTGCAAGCAAAAGATGAGTAACATTCCAAGACACAAAAGGGTGAGAGAGCCCTTGCCCTTGCGGGCTTACAAGGAGAATGGCTATATTGTCAGGTACCCACTGATGTAATTAGCTGATGACCCAGCGTTACCCGGGTATGTACTTGGCTGGTGTTGGATCCGCCCGCTTTTTCTGACCCTAACACACAATTACTCAGTTATTCAATGACCTAGTGTGTGAGTTTGCGGTCTTTGGCATTAATAATTTGCATTAAAATGAAACAAATCTGATTGGCTGTGGCTCAACCCCCTTTTCTGAATTTGAACCCCAGTCAAGCTATGACCAACTTTACCAGGGTTGAGGCTTGTGCCGTTAACAGTGCAAGAATGACCGCAATTAAATATTACCCTTGAAAATCGATAGGTGAATTTTGATTGGCTTTTGTAGTCTCCGACTCTCCACCCACATTTCAGAATATTAATCCCAGTCACCCAGTGACCAACTTTGCAAAGTTTGAGAACCCTGCCATAAACAGTGTAAGAATGGCTGCAGTTTACATTTTCCCAGTGAAATTTGTATTTGTCCCCACACCCTGATGACCCGGCGTTGCCCGGGTATGTATTTGGTTGGTGTTGGCTGCACCCACTTTTTCTAACTCTAGCACACAGTTACTCAATGAACAAGTTTGTGAGCTTTGTGGCCTTTGGAATCAATAATTTGCATTGAAATGAAACAAATCTGATTTGCTGTTTGTGGCTCCACCCCCTTTTCTGAATTTGAACCCAAGTCACCCAATGACCAACTGTACCAGGTTTGAGGCTTGTGCCATTAACAGTGCAAGAATGGCAGCAATTAAATATTTCCCTTGAAAATCAATAGGTTATTTTTGATTAGCTTTTGTAGGCTCCACCCACTTTTCTGAATATTAATCCCAGTCACCCAGTAACCAACTGAGCAAAATTTGAAAACTCTTCCATAAACAGTGTAAGAATGGCTGCAGTTTACATTTTCCCAGTGAAATTTGTATTTGTCTCCACCCCCTTTTTGGTTATGGAGATAAAAAGTATCCTGTATGTTATTCCAGGTAATGTACTACGTGTGTGCCAAATTTAATTCAAATCTGTTCAGCCTCTGTTGCGTGATTGAGTAACAAACATCCACACTTTTGCATTTATAATATTAGTGAGATTGCTACGGAACTTTCTTTTTCCTTCACTGTGCTAGCTTTGAAATTGTAACGGTGTATTTTATATAGAAAACATTAAGCGCCATACAGCTTTATACCATTCTAAGATGCATGCTGTCAGCTGTCAAAGGACAAAAACACTTGACCTTGTTACACCTGTCTAGATGCTCATATATCATACGCAGCATTCATGGATGACCTAACCTTCAAAATTCTTCCTTTCACTGCACACTGGGTCAGGCATCTCTAGTAAACGTTAAGCCATTTGTAACTGAAATCTTTTACTACAGACAACAAAAAAAGTCTGCATACTTGTATTAGTGTCTTTTTTTCTTCATTTTACTATATTCTGTTTCTTCTTTTAGCTTTATCCAAGAGCAACAAGCCAATCCATACTATTCTTCTGAATCCTCATGTCCACTTGATCGGGGAAGATGCTGCCTGCATAGCCTATATCCGCCTGACACAGTATATGGATTCCATAGGATTGCCAAAGACAATGCAGTCAGAAGAGACCCGGGTGTGGCACCGCCGGGATGGAAAGTGGCAGAACGTACATTTTCATCGCTCTGGGTCTCCAACAATACCCAAGTAAGTAATAGTAAGCAGTTAGCAGCTTGGCAATTGAAATCACCTGAAAATTTGGGTGGCCCACTAAAGGCCGATAGTAGAACATCAGTATTAAATACTGACATCTTACTATGGCCAAACCTAACCCTACTCTCAGACAGAACCCTCCCCCCATCGCCTAACCCTTAAACCCCCATCTCTCTCACACACATCTACGCACACTACCTACCTAATGCCTAAACATAAATTCCCTCCCCCGCCCCCGGACCTGCCCAATACCTAAACTCCCCCCAATCCACTGCATACACTACCTGCCCAATGCCTAAAGCTATCCCCTTCCCCTACCCCCTTCCCCACGTAAGCATAGCATCAGTTCAAAGTTCCAGCTAGCATGACAGCACATACATTCTTAGAATAGCAAGTTGTGGGAGCTATCAAGGGGGGCATTCAATATGAGGCAGTTCCAAACATTCAGTGTGAACAGAACTGAGCAAATCTCTGGATTCCAGTTAAACACAGCGGGTAAGCCGTAATTGGCTTTTATCTCACCACTGCCCGGATGATGCTCCAGTATTGCAGGTATCACACACGTTTCTGTCCAGCTTCGTCCAGAGTATTAACCTCCTCAAAACAAGTAAGCCATATTGATTAGTAAACTGGAAAGGATCCGCAAGCCAGACCAAATCGATGAAAAAAGGCTGGTATATTTATTGAAAAATTCCACAAACAGTGCAATAAAATCACAGGATCAACTGACACGTATCGGGCCTACAATCTGCCCTTTGTCAAAGTTAGTCATTAGCAATGAGCTGTTAAGAGACACCCGTGATTAGCCCGCATCTCACAATAGGCACCCAGCGGGTATCAACTGGACTATGGAGGTCAGACACACCATCACGCTCAAGCTCTGCCCACCTACGCATTTCACCCAATCAGGGCTTCATCAAGGTGTGGCCAAGTGTTTAAAGCAATTCTCATGTATGCTGATCTGGGCTGGTCACATGGTCATTCATGCAGAGTGTATAAGGAAGCGCACCGGCGTCATCTCGCTTACTGGCAATTTTGCTATTCATCATTTGTATCTCTTTCTCAACACCATATATAATATTCAATGTGACTGATTTAAGGCACAATTTTAACCCTTATAACTTTACAGCAATAACTCAGTTTATAACTTAAAGAGACTCTGTAACAAAATTGTGAGCCTTATTTCTTCTATAAGTTCCTATGCCTGTTCTAATGTGGTCTGTCTTACTGCAGCATTTTCTAGTTGCACTGTCTCTGTAATAAATCTTATCTCCTTTCCTCTGTCATGTTTGTCAGGCTGATGCTGGAATGTGTGGAATGTGCAGCACTGCTTGTCATTGGCAGAAGCTTACACACCCTCTCCAAGCTCTGCATGAGTCACACAGTAAGCTAGTTCTCAGCCTATCATACTCTGGTTAGAAGCCAGTCTTCTGTTTGTAAACACTGCCTAAAACTGTTAATTACAAGCCAAGATTGCAGCAGGGAGTGGCAGAAACAGCACAGAGGGGTCCAGGATAACATAAGGAAGAGAATGGTATGCTTTTTATTGTAAGAATTTTAGAGTACAGATTCTCTTTAAGCAATATAATCGCATGTTGATTTGCTGTACCCTTTCTCTGTAAATCAGCAGCTACTTCTACTTGATGCATACTGACACCCGAGAATGCTCCAAGAGGCTGAGATCCATTTACAAACATTTTATGTAACTTTTAAATTGATTCTAATTCTGAAAAGAGAAAGATCTATCCTAAAGGAACCTGGCTGTGAAAAATGAGATCCTGTATCATTACTGTTTGCATAAACTGACATGGATGTTATATCCATGACTGACACGGCCGGATGGAGGAACCCCTGCTACCAATACAATTTGGTGCAGGCAACTGTACTCATTCATCGGACTGTGCCCACCCATACACTCCACCTCACTGGCAGTCAATGCTTCTCAATCTCTTAGACCCCCAACCAGAAAAAAGGGGATGGGAAGGGGTGTGATGGGAAATGGGGGGGGGGGGAGGGAGACCTAACCGCTAACATTAAAACAGAGTAAACCTGGGGCAGCTAGCCATAAAATGCATATTTTCTAAAGAACAGCAAAAAATTGGCAGTTCTCCTAATCAAGTTGCAACTGAAATGACTACCAAAAGAGGTGTGTAGTGCCTCAATGAGGTGGAAGAGTCTAAAACTGAACAATCTGTGTGCAAACTGTTTTTGGAAGCTAATGACCTCCATTCACTGCATCTGTTTTAATGCAAGTTGTGTACTCTGGCCCTGTGTTAGGCTGTGAACATCTTTGCAGTTGGTCAATTCGGGTGCAGCCTGCACTTGGAAGCTCTGCCATCTCCTCCTGTTGTACAAAAATTTAAGTCTTCTCATGGCTAGCTGCATTCACGTGTATCAGTTTGCATTCAATTCATCTACCTTAGGGTTTAGTGCATAGTTTGTATCTGTTTTTAATTCAAGATGTGTATTTAAGTCTCTGGGGTGGCGCTGCACACCTCTGTTGATAGTCATTTCAGTTGCTGCCTAATTGGGAGTGCTGCCAATTTTTCTCTGTTCTCTAGAAAATATTGTATGGACAATCAGATCACAACAATCATACTGCATGAACAACTAGTTCACAGAAAACATACTACATGGACAATCAGATCACAGCTTACAAATTGCATGGACAATCTGGTAACAGCAACAATTTTGGACAGCTAAATCACAGCAAACCTATTGCATGGACAGTCAGATCCCATCAAACATATTGCATGGACAATCAGGTAACAGCAAAAATATTGCCTGGACAATCAAATTACAGCAAACATACTGCACGGACAATCAGATCACAGCAAACATACTGCATGGGCAATCAGGTAACAGCAAAAGTATTGCATAGATAATCAGGGGCGTAACAATAGACCCTGCAAGGGATGCAGCCGCAGGGGGGCCCAGACTACTTGTCAGCTGACGAACAAAACATCCTGGCTGCGTGTCCGCTATCAGCTGACATATCAAAAACATCCAGCCTAAGTGTCAGCTGACTACCCCATCAGCTGACACTACCTCTGTCGCCGCCTAAAACCATACTGCGGCCGAGAGGAGCAAAACACCCGCCCACCACTATGCGCACGCTGATCCTCCACGTGGGCGTCACCAGCAGACGATGGCTGCCGACACCTGGGAGTGGAGGATGCGGCTCGATTTTCGCCTGGAACGGCCACATCGCAGGAACCTCCAGGTGAGTTCCTAACAGAAAGTGGAGGATATCTAGAGATAGGAGTGACGGAGCGGTGGAAAGGACTCTACCAGATCTGGCTAGCCACCTGGCAAATTGATTGATTAATCATAATGATTTAATCTGCCAGGAAAATCGACAAGTGTATGAGCACTTTTACAGCTGTGTAAACCAATCCCAGCTCCTGTCTGCATTCCTTTATTTCAGGAGCTGCTGTAAATTCCATCCATTTGATATCTGGCATTCCATTTCATTCCCTTGCAGGGCATGCAGGAACAGCAGGCACCGATTCTTTATCTGATGTCTTCATGTCAAATGTTCTGCATTAACTTGGTTATTTAGTCTGTCAATTATCTCTTTTTTTTTTCTTCACAGCTGACCATAAGCCTTGCAAGCCTTTTACTCTGAACACTCAAGACAACTGGATGGTATCTCTAAGACAAGCTGCGTCCTTCCTTTGTGTTCTCTTCACAGATGTTTATTCGAGCACAGAATGTCTTTATGTGTAATGCTTTTATGCAGTCTTTATTTCATACTCTCATCTCAGCCACATGTTAAGATCTGATAAAAGACAATTTCCCATTACACAGAAGACAATATGACATTTCCTTTCTAAGTCTACTATTTTGATATGTCTAATTTTGCCAAGTTCAATCTATATTCATTCAGATGTAAACTTTTATATTTTTATGTTTTACTAGTTGAGTTTGTTATTGGTGATAGATTACCCAGGTACAAAGGATTCATTGATGAGATATATTTAGAATATAGGTTACTAACTTAGGCCTATCCCAACTGAAGCATCTAACCCCTTTTTCAGTTTTGGATAGAGTTTGGAAGAGTTAAAGCCTTTGACAGGTTCTTCTTGTTGTCTGTGTCCATTAGGGAGATGTTCTTCTCCTCTTCTGCTAGCCAGATGTCCAGTTCTCTAAAGTAGGACCTTTATATATTCTTATGAGAAACTCCCAAGATGCCAGTAATGGTTGCACAACACTCTTGTGGATTCTCCATAGGGAGGTACCAGGAACTCACACTGAAGGTCTTGTTATTACTCAGGCGGGAAACTCCTCCCCACTGGCTCTCAGACATCAACAGAGACTTTACAGAGGTTTTACCTCACCATCACTGTATTTGGAGTGCAGATGAGTAATTCCATTTCAATATGCAGTATGCTGACTATAGATAATAATGTGTAACTGCTGTATTATGTTAGGTTGTAGGCATTTTATATTTGCAAAGAATATCTAATTATTATGGTTCATTATGAATGGGTGATAGGTGGTTTTGATAATAGAAAAAGAAAACTCAGATACGTTTTAAATCAGGGTAATTTAGTTATTTTCACAAACTCTGTATTTTTGTGTTTTAGTCCTGAATTGAAATCTAGATATCGTGTATTGTATGTGTATGAACGTTTAACGGTCCGGTGACATTTTGAATACCAAGGTGTGTTGGAATGCTAAGAAATCTCTTTCTTGCTTTAGCTCTACAGAAACAGTGTCTTTATACTGACGTAACTTTTTTATCACAAGACATTTCCAGTTCCATTGTGCGGCATCCTGTAGGAAAGAAGCGTTAGCATGAGTAGAAAGGCTTGTATACACCATCCTGCCTGATTAAAGGGCCACCAAAGCTTAACCTGAGTTGTTTAACACAAAGATACCAGTCATCACTTTCACAAGTTGTTATCTCTATAGTTTCGTTTTCATGAAACCAATGGTATCACCGCCAGATCTAGAAACGGAATGGGTTACTTTTCCAAACATAGCCATTCATTCCACTCCTGCATACTGTTGTTTTAAGCTTTTTGCACACTGTCGAAGCCATGTATGCAGATTATGCCATCTGTGGTGCAGGGCCCAGGAAGCACCACAACATGATAACCAAGAAACCTAAGGTAAAACCACAAAGAACCATAAAGCTCTGTGATAAAACACTGGAAAATACAGCAAAGCCCTTTTAAAACATACAATATTTATGAGGTAGTGCTTACAACATGAATTCAAAGAAGGAATTTATTTCTGTTTTTAGAGTAGTGTGGATGACAGACACATTTCTCCTTTGTCCCTCTTCTTTCACCACAGTCGGCCATGCAACCACAACTACCAGATTATAGCAAAGATAAGACCACCTTCTACAGAGCTGTTTCTGATTTTTTTTCTTCTCACTGTCAGTGAAGGATATAGAAAACTATAGCATTTGTAGATATTGGATGCAGCATCACAACCTCGGTACATAACTTAGCTACTGTGGGATGGGCCAGTGAGTGCTTACTTCAACAGAAAGTGCTTACTTCAACAGTGCTAAGGACACCTTGCGTTGTACTATAATTTGTACATCTGACAGAAGCCATTTCCTGTTGCTCTCTTTTTCGGGCTAGGGGCAGGTGGGCTGCAATGTCCTTACTCTGGATTATTCAGGCTTTGTGTATCATAATAGCTGCCCCCATACACCATTTTATAACTATATTTTGTTATATAGTGCCATCAGGAAATGTTTTCTGTAAATGTCATTCATGGTTCTTTAAGTAAGATCAGCTGTATTTAGGCATATTGGTCCTTTAAAGGTCTTGAATGAAATCATTGTGATCTTTATTTCCATGGAGTATATTCTATAGCAGTATAAGTATATTCATAGAGCCACATATGCAGTAGCTTTCATTGTTCGGTCTGCCTTCTCTGTGGGCTGTTGGCTTCAATACTAAGTGTGCATGACAGAATGAATCCATTGCCCTGACAAGTCTCTCAGAATTCCTCTTACCCCACTTTTGTGAAATATCAAAACAATTCTTTACAACTAAATGTTATTGCGTAGTGGATGTTAACTGAGTAATGCTAGTATGTGAATAAGAAGTTCATTTTCTACAATATATAAGCAAATGGAATGTGTTGAGCCATTTAAACCTGCCAATTATATCCTGTGAAAATAAAATGAATTTATTTTTGTCTCCTATATATCTTTATTCTAGAAGTGATTCCGTCCTTAGTATCTAGTTATTATGTATTAATGTAAAGTCTTGATTTGCTTCATATTTTTATTGTTTTCATTTAAATATAGCATGGAAAGCTGACATAGTACTGTAGACCAAACCTGTCTTCCACGCAACCATGTGAAGATAAAAGCATCAACTGCACCATGGTGGTTTCATTTTTGTCATCATTTGAGATCTCGCAATATATCAATATATACACCATGTACATATTTCTTGCCATAAAATAATTGCTATATATACATAAAAAATAAAAATAAATTTGTGTTTTATGTTGCAATTGTTCTCTCTTTATTTTGTCTGTTTGCAGTGTGGCCATTTTAGTTTAGTACAGAGTAGATGTGTGAGAGCACAGATAGCAGCACTGAATGGTTGTACTGTAGCATCCCTTCTATAGTATTAGTACATTAATGCGGAGGTGTGCATATTAGCTGAATTCTCTGCTTCATCTGGAACAGTTCAGACATCCGGACATGCATGGTCTCCAGAATTTATTTATCAAACCTCCTGGTACAAGACAAGCCAGCAGCATGTCAAGCCAGCAGGGCACACGTAGGAAGAATCATCTGGATACAAAAGCTCAGTGTAAATCTTGCCTCCTTTCCCCTTAAGATTAGAGACAATTATTGTTGCCAATTTCAGGGGGTTATAGCGAGGCGGTGGGAGGAAGAGATGGGGGGCGGGGCACAGCGGTATGTCACGAAGCAGGGAACATGCCTCTGTGTCCCATCTGCCACACTGCCTCGAGTTCTCTTTAAAACCGAAGGTATTTGATATGACTCAGCTTTAAGTCTGCAACTGAGGTTTCCCATGAGGCATCACTCCTGAACATGCAAATTATCTTTTTTTGCCCCTGAAGCCAGGCTCACATCCAAAACCGCTGGTGTATAGCAAGCCTATAGCTTATAAAATTCTGTAGAGCCACATCAACCCGACGTGCCTGTTTCTGACTTTTGGGTCTCATCAGTGCATGGCAGGAATTGATATGGCTCTATAGGATATGGCTTAAGCCAGTACAACAGAGTACCAAAGTAGCTTATGTTGACCAGAGCCACTAGGAAAGTATCGGGGACTAAAAGAGACCCTGTAGCCTGTGTACTTCCACTATGGCAGCTGTTTACATCTCAACTTTCAATGACAGCTATTAACTGTATGAAAACTATGAATGGTGCAAGATTCAACAATAAGCATTAGCAAAGTGAGCTCGTATTATCATATAACACAGGTGTTGATTGCTATGTGTACACCTTTTATTTCTGATGATTACTATGAAGCTCGTGTGAACCTGTTGATGATCAAGGCTGTCTTAAAGAGGTACTCCAGAGATACGGCCTATTCAAATTACAAATCCTGTGAGTTACTGTATATTCCATCGTAATATTAGATTTACTTGCTAAACAATATGACTCCAGTTTTGGCTCCCTAGTCCCTCTAACCAACATTAATCACCTTAAATTCCCTCAAAACTGTACAGCAACAATTAATGATTTACCTACTACGGGCTGGTTCAGACGGACATCCGGCATCTCGTTCCTAATGCCTTTCTGCAAACTTGCAGAAAAGCATTTGTCAGCTTTCGGTGGTGCTTCCTGGTGTGCGTTTTTTTTTTCATCCCCGTAGGGAGACACAGAAGTGTGGCAGTAAACGATACTGGAAGTAACACATTGCTTTCAGGATAGGTTAAACTCTGGACAAACGATGGTGTAAATTGGGATCAAAACACTGCGTTTGCACAAACGACGGTTAGCATTCATACGGGCAGCTGTCCATTCATCTGAATGGACAGCATTTAAACAATGCTGAGTGCTGAGGCCATCTTCTGTGTGAACCAGCCCTTATATAGCACCATGACTGCTGAGCTGCCGCATACATCTTATGCCGTAGATTTTAGTACACACTTTTATCCTTTGAGCTGACACCTTGTGGTTACTTAATGATTTTGCTTTTCCTTATCCTAAACTCCAACTGAACCACAATTCCTTATCATTATTATGTGTACATCACCAGAATACAATATTATAATGAGAGAAAGAAGTCAGGTTTACCTCATGCTCTCACTGTCACCCAGGCAGAGACAGGCAATACTGTAATGTGGGCTTGGTAACAGGGAAGGGATATTTGTGTCTATGTAACTTATTTGTATCAGAAGCTGATAGATTTTGGACTCTTATTCAATTACCATTGAATAAAAGCAGCCAGGGTCATTTCTAAAGTATCATTTAATTGATCTAGAAATGACAACTGGATGTTCACTCAGACAGTTTATATGGTCCCACTCTGACCATCTCCTATTAGAGTGGAGTAGATATATGTTTATGGTGACAATATATGGCCTTGTAGAAAAATGAACTCTGATATTACACAGGTAAATGGTGGGTATAGTCCAATCAGCAGAGCGTTATACAGGCAATAGAAGATTATTTTTTCATATCTTATGTGGCTGCCGGCAGACTGAACAAAGTATTCTTAAATCCAGTGTATGCAGTGATTTGCTCTAAATCCAGCCACTGAATTAAAACACCTCTAAAGTGATAGGCATATGGTGTCTGCCATATTTTTTCCTTTAAACAATACCAGTTGCCTTGCAGTCCTGCTGATTTTTCTGGCTTCAGAATTGTCTGAATCACACACTTTAAACACACATGCAAGTCAGACTGCAGTCAGAAACATCTCATCTGCATGCTTGTTCAGAGTCTATGGCTAAGAGTATTAGAAACAGAGGCAGTGGCGGCTCCAGCTTCAGATTTTTGGGGGGGCTCAAAGGGGGCACGAGGGCTGGCAGGCCGGGCTTGGGGGGGGGAATTTGCCGCGGCGAAAAATTGGGCGTGGTCATTATGTCATGTGGGCGGGGCTAACTGTAATGTAGTTGTACCAGCTAACGTAGTTACATGAAAAAAAAATGAAGTAAACGCACATAATGACAGGTAGCCTTTCACCAGTAAATGCACATAAGAATAAGCTTTTCAGCAGTTAATGCACGTAATGACAGACAGCGTTTCCCCATTAAATGCACATAAGAGACAGCTTTTCACCAGTTAATGCACATAATGACAGACTGCGTTTCTGCAGTAAATGCACATAAAGGGACAGCTTTTCACCAGTTAATGCACGTAATGACAGACTGCGTTTCCGCAGTAAATGCACATAAGAGCCTGCTTTTCACCAGTTAATGCATGTAATGACAGACAGTTTCCCCATTAAATGCACATAAGAGACAGCTTTTCCCCAGTTAATTCACATAATGACAGACTGCGTTTCCGCAGTAAATGCACATAAGGGACAGCTTTTCACCAGTTAATGCACATAATGACATAGTTACATAGTTATTTTGGTTGAAAAAAGACATACGTCCATCGAGTTCAACCAGTACAAAGTAAAACTCCAGCCCGTCCCCCACAGACCCCTGTTGATCCAGAGGAAGGCGAAAAAAAACCCCACAAGGCATGGTCCAATTAGCCCCAAAAGGGAAAAATTCCTTCCTGACTCCAGATGGCAATCAGATAAAATCCCTGGATCAACATCATTAGGCATAACCTAGTAATTGTAGCCATGGATGTCTTTCAACGCAAGGAAAGCATCTAAGCCCTCTTTAAATGCAGGTATAGAGTTTGCCATAATGACTTCCTGTGGCAATGCATTCCACATCTTAATCACTCTTACTGTAAAGAACCCTTTCCTAAATAAATGGCTAAAACGTTTTTCCTCCATGCGCAGATCATGTCCTCTAGTCCTTTGAGAAGGCCTAGGGACAAAAAGCTCATCCGCCAAGCTATTATATTGCCCTCTGATGTATTTATACATGTTAATTAGATCCCCTCTAAGGCGTCTTTTCTCTAGACTAAATAAACCCAGTTTATCTAACCTTTCTTGGTAAGCGAGACCTTCCATCCCACGTATCAACTTTGTAGCTCGTCTCTGCACCTGCTCTAAAACTGCAATATCTTTTTTGTAATGTGGTGCCCAGAACTGAATTCCATATTCCAGATGTGGCCTTACTAGAGAGTTAAACAGGGGCAATATTATGCTAGCCTGCGTTTCCGCAGTAAATGCACATAAGGGACAACTTTTCACCAGTTCATGCACATAATGACAGACTGCATTTCCCCAGTAAATGCACATAAGAGACAACTTTTCACTAGTAAATGCACATAATGACAGACAGACAGTGTCCCCAGCATAGGTAGCCAGGTGTATAGATGTCCCCAGTATATGTAGCCAGGCGTATAGCTGTCCCCAGTATATGTAGTCAGGCTAGTAGTGGTGGGCTGGGGGCCCCAGGGCACCTCAAGCCTGACTGGTGGTGGGCTGGAGGCCTCATGCCTGCGTGGCTGGTGGGCTGGGGTCCCAGGGCAGCTCAGGCCTGGCTAATGGTGGTGGACTGGGGGCCCCAGGGCAGCTCAGTCCTGGCTGGTGGTGGTGGGCTGGGGGCTCCAGGGCAGCTCAGGCCTGGCTGGTGGTGGTGGGATGGGTGGAAGGGCTCAGGCCTGGCTGGTGGTGGTGGGCTGGGGGCCCCAGGGCAGCTCAGGCCTGGCTGGTGGTGGTGGGCTGGGGGCCCCAGGGCAGCTCAGGCCTGGCTGGTGGTGGTGGGCTGGGTGGAAGGGCTCAGGCCTGGCTGGTGGTGGTAGGCTGGGGCCCCCCCCAGGGCAGCTTAGGCCTGGCTGGTGGTGGTGGGCTGGGGGCCCCATGGCAGCTCAGGCCTGGCTGGTGCCAACATCACATGTAAAAAACATCATTAAAGTTGGCTGGCTTGGCTGCCCACCCACCTTGAGTCCTCCTCCTGCTGCTGCTGAGCGGCTGTCAATGGCTGGCTGTCCTCGTCCTCGGACATAGTGTGCCGCGTGCTGTCCGTGAGTGAGTCACTCACTAGTAGTGAGTGACGCAGTCTGGTCTGGTGTGGCTGGCGGCTGCAAAGTCCCCCGGTGCTGCCTGCTGCTGTTTAACTGCTAGCCGTCATACGAAAAGCGACAGCAAGCCTCTCTGAAGCTGGGCGGGCAGGCGGGCGGGTCAG
This sequence comes from Hyperolius riggenbachi, assembly GCF_040937935.1. Lineage (NCBI taxonomy): Eukaryota > Metazoa > Chordata > Amphibia > Anura > Hyperoliidae > Hyperolius > Hyperolius riggenbachi. The sequence continues at coordinate 222,693,068 of NC_090646.1, forward strand.
GCAGGCGACTGAGGCGAGGCAAGCGCATTGCACACTGTGTACGTGTAACGTGACGGACGTCTTCACCGTCACGTGACACACAAATGTAACCGCTAGGAACGTTCCCTTGCGGGCCGCTCTACACTGTGCCTGGCTGCGTGCGTCTTTATTATCTGGGGCGGTGTTACGTCTTATCTGACAGCCAGCAGGCCAGCCCCCATCCAATCCTCCTTCTCTTCTTCTGAAAATACGCAAGTACAGACTTGCGGTGGCCACAGCCAACGGGGGGGCTTTAAGAGGGGCTAACAAGTTGCCAGCTGGGGCTGAAGCCTGGGCAAGCCCCAGTGTAGCGCCGCCACTGAACAGAGGCCAGGCATGAGAGCCATTAAATCTGTTTAACCACTTGCCGACCGCTCACTCATACCGCGCGTCGGCAAAGTGGCAGCTGCAGAACCAGCAACGCAGTTTTGCGTCGCCGGCTGCAGGCTAATTAATCAGGAAGCAGCCGCTCGCGTGAGCGGCTGCTTCCTGTCAATTCACGGCGGGGGGCTCCGTGAATAGCCTGCGGGCCGCCGATCGCGGCTCGCAGGCTAAATGTAAACACAAGCGGAAATAATCCGCTTTGTTTACATTGTACGCCGCTGCTGCGCAGCAGCGCCGTAAGGCAGATCGGCGATCCCCGGCCAATCAGCGGGGATCGCCGCCATGTTACAGGGGACAGCCTGTCACTGGCTGCACAGGACGGATAGCGTCCTGTGCAGCCCAGATTGACAGGGGGGACAGGGATGAGAGGGAGGGGGGGAATTTTGCCGCGGAGGGGGGCTTTGAGGTGCCCCCCCCCCCCCCCCCCCGCAACACCCAGACAGGCAGGAGCGATCAGACCCCCCCAGCACATCATCCCCCTAGTGGGGAAAAAAGGGGGGCGATCTGGTCACTCTGCCTGCACCCTGATCTGTGCTGGGGGCTGCACAGCCCACCCAGCACAGATCAGCTAAAACAGCGCTGGTCCTTAAGGGGGGGTAAAGGGTGTGTCCTCAAGTGGTTAAAAGGAAATAAATATGTCAGCATCCATCTTCTTCTCATTTCAGGTGTGCTTTGACATTACTGTACTCATTGCTTGCTGAGATCCTGTGCTCACTCTGGAAGGCTCTATTCCCATAGAACACTCTATGATTAGCTCACCTTTTATAGACTGGTTAGATCTTTTCACATACCATTTCCCATGGTGCCCAGAGAAGCAGATGCCGGCTGTAATGCAGAAACACTGCTTCTGGCTGTTTACATGTAGCACTGTCTGTCAGGACTTAAGCGCTGCACTGCTTATCCACTCTGTGTAGCTGAGGCTCCAAAGAGGGATTGCTGAATACAGTTTCAAATCCATCTTTTAACCACTTGATGACCCAGCCTTTACCCCCCCTCCCCCTTAAGGACCAGCGCTGTATTTGCTGATCTGCGCCGGGTGGGCTCTACAGCCCCCAGCACAGATCAAACACCAGGCAGAGCGACTAGATCTCCCCCCTTTTTTCCCCACTAGGGATGTGCTTGGGGGGTCTGATCGCTCCTGCCGGCGTGCAGGGGGGGGGGGCACCTCAAAGCCCCCTCCACCGCAGGATTCCCCCCTCTCCTCCCTCCCTTCCCCGGAGGTCCGAGGCTGCACAGGAACGGATCTGTCCTGTGCAGCCTCTAACAGGCTCCTGCCTGTCATGTGACAGCGATCCCCGGACGCTGATTGGCCGGGGATCGCTGATCCAATACAACGCTGCTACTGTTATTTCCGCTTGTGTTTACATTTAGCCTGCGAGCCGCGATCGGCGGCCCGCAGGCTATTCATGGAGCCCCCCGCCGTGAATTGACAGGAAGCAGCCGCTCGCGCGAGCGGCTGCTTCCTGATTAACCACTTTACCCCCGCGCGGACGGATTTCTCTGGCCCTTTTTCCATCCTTTCACCCCCAGGGACAGAGAAATCCGTACTTTGCGCACTCCCGCCGCTGTCCGCGCTCCGGCTCGTAAACACGCCGCCCGCCGCTAGTAAACACGCCGCCGCCCGCTCGCCCAGAGATCAACGAACGGGAAAATCCATTCCCGTTCGTTGATCTAAGCCCCGCAATGATCTGCTGCCGCTCGGCTGAGCAGCGCGATCATTGTGAAAAAATAACAAAGTCCCAGCCTCTTTCTACTTCCTGCAAGCGTCCGGAAGGAGGCTTGCAGGTCGCATGAAACAAATTGGTAATGTTGCCATCTTGTGGCCAAATAGTAAAACTACACCCTAACCATTTTTTACACACAAATAAACTTGTTTTACACAAAAAATTAACTCCTTACCTCCCACACTCCCCAATTTTTTTTTTTTTTGTAATTAATAAAAAAATAAAAAATGTACAATTTAAAAAAAATACATATAGTTACCTTAGGGACTGAACTTTTTAAATATTTATGTCAAGAGGGTATAACACTGTTACTTTATAAACTATGGGCTTGTAATTAGGGATGGACGCAAAACTGAAAAAAATGCACCTTTATTTCCAACTAAAATATTGGCGGCAAACATTGTGATAGGGACATAATTTAAACGGTTTTATAACGGGGATAAATAGGCATATACATTTAATGGGTTTTAATTACAGTAGCATGCATTATTTAAAAACTATAAAGGCCGAAAACTGAAAAATAATAAATTTTTCCCACATTTTTTCCTATTTTCCCATTAAAACAAATTTAGAATAAAATTATTCTTGGCATAATGTCCCACCTAAAGAAAGCCTAATTGGTGGCGAAAAAAACAAGATATAGTTCATTTCATTGCGATAAGTAATGATAAAATTATAGACGAATGAATGGAAGGAGCGCTGAAAGGTGAAAATTGCTCTGGTGGTCAGGGGGTAAAACCCCTCAGTTGGGAAGTGGTTAATTAGCCTGCAGCCGGCGACGCAGAACTGCGTCGCTGGTCCTGCAGCTGCCACTTTGCCGACGCGCGGTATGAGTGCGCAGTCGGCAAGTGGTTAATATTAGAGCCAAAAAAGTTGCAGCACCTTTCAGAGTTGCCTCTAATAACAAGACACTGAATCATTGCAGTGAAGCTCATGCCTTGGATATGGGAGGGTCCTGTTTACCGACTGAGATGTTACACATGAAAATATCTCAAAATGTAATGTAGAGAATATGCAGTGCTATCAAAACACTGTCAGACACTAAAGAGTTTTCTCTGTAGGTTTCCTCTGGGCTTTCTGGTTTTCTCTCATGTGCATGGTAAAGACTAGATTGTGAGTCCCTCAGAGGCACAGTTAATGACAACACTTTATCTATGTTGTGAAGCATTTTGGAAGATGGCAGTGCTCTTTACATACAAAATGATAAAAAATAATGGAAGTCTATGGGACTGTGTGACAAAACGCTTGTGAGAACATGTTAGATTTTTTTCAGCGTTTGTCAGGCATTAATATAAAAATAAACCATTCATTCCCCTGGAGCTTGACAGTCGTAAGAAATTTAAAAAAATGCCATGAAATGCTTGGGTCAAATGTCAAGAAAATGCTACACATTAAATGAATATACATGAAATTAAAGAGAAACTGTATCCAATGATTGAACTTCATCCCAATCAGTAGCTGATACCCCATTTCCCATGAGAAATCTTTACCTTTTCTTGAATAAATCATCAGGAGGACCGGTATGGCTGATATTGTGGTGAAACCCCTCCCACAGAGTGATGTCAGAACCTAGGCCCTGATAGTTTTCTGCCTGTGAGGATTGTTGCATTGTGGGAAATAACAGCTGCTTCCAACTGCCAAGCAACCAGTATCTCCCTCTGTGCATATGTATGTATATCTCTCTGGAATTTCTCATGTCTGCCGGTAGTAAAGATGATTACGTGCAGGCTGATTGTGGTTCAAACAATATAAACAATTTCAATGGTGATTGTCTATTATTTCTTGATCTCTTTTCTATTTTTAACTTCTCATTTTGCAATGTATTGATTATATTAATGTATTTTGTCCCCCTTTTCTTCGAAGTTCCTCTAATAAGTAATAAGGAGTAAGTAGAAACCCTCAGAATACCTCAGCTGCATACTTGCTCCATGTGTGTTAGAAAATAGCCATAGCAGCCTCCACATTTCTCTCATTACAGATGTACAGTAAGGTTAGTATGTCTTTAACCCGCCTGTAAGATGGAGGAATAATAATCTTATGTTCTGTGATGATGATACTTGCTGCCATAAAAATCCTTTTTTTTTCTTTTTTTTCAGTTTTCTTACAAATATTACAATTAGGTATAATGGAGTCATTTTCCAAGGATTAGAAGATTTTTCTTTTAAAGCTAAAATCTATTAGGTGAAAACCATTTTTGTGACATAATGAAATATTAATATATAGCAGTGTTCTGCAGAGATAGGGCCTATGCTGAGAATGTCACCGTGACAGCATACAAGAGCAGCTCCACTAGACTGGAGATGCTATTTTTAGCCCAATAAAAGTAATTAAGGATTCCTATGTATTAGCCAGCTTCAATCAGGAGCAGGCTACAGTTGCTTCCTTTGTGTGTAGCAGAGAACAGTCTGCTATGCCTTTCTTACGTTCAGGCTGTGGTCACTGAGGGGTTTTCTCTGACATGGATTTTGCTAAAACCAGTGTAGTGACCTTAAAGAGGAACTCCAGTGAAAATAATGAAATAAAAAAAGTGCTTAATTTTTAAAATAATTATGTATAAATGATTTAGTCAGTGTTTGTTTATTGTAAAATCTTTTAAATCCCTGATTTACATTCTGACATTTAGTACATGGGGTCGTTTTACTGTTGGAAGGTGATGTAGCTGCTGCATGTTTTTTTTTGGCAGTTGTAAACAGCTATTTCCCACAATGCAGCAAGGTTCACAGACAGAAAACTGCCAAGAGTACGTACTCAGAATTTCTTTGTGGGAGGGGTTTCACCACAATATCAGCCATACAGCGCCCCCTGATGGTCTGTTTGTGAAAAGGAATAGATTTCTCATGTAAAAGGGGGTATCAGCTACTGATTGGGAAAAAGTTCAATTCTTGGTCGGAGTTTCCCTTTAACAGCATTGATGCCTATCAATCTTCCTCCTCCATACATAATCCAGACACTGTACCATCCTATGCATATCATAACGTGCTTCCTAATGCTCTTTTTTATCCACTCAAGTCACCTTTTCCTATTCCTGTATATAGGACTTCTCACTTTCCTCTCCCTTATTGTGAACTCCCTTCCTCAATCTGTTCTGCACTCATCTTCAAATGCAATCTCAAAACCTCTTCACATGTCGACAGCCATTTACTGAACCCCACTATGCCATGGAGAACGATGCATAGGGCCCGATGCACTGAACTGAGGTAAAATTACCGTAGTAAAGCGCACATAACCTCAGCACTGCCTGTTGCTCTAATAAGTTGACTCGTGCTGTCTTCCTGCCATTGGTACCAGTTATTTTCTTATGTTGCAAGCATGTTTTTAATTCCACCCGTACTCTCTCCCTGCAGCTTGCAGATATTTGTAAAGAAACCAGTGATGGGTCTGGGAAAGGTGGTGGTGGTTGTTCAAAATCAATTCAGCATGGAGTACATCTTGGTTGCATAAATGAAGCGAAGCGAAGCTCAGAATACATACTGGCATAAGCTTTCTAATAGACTAACAATCTTTCACAAACAGCAATAATTAGTCACATTCCATTGTAGGTGGGTTGCGGGAGAATGACACACTGATCATTGTATCATACGATTGACACAAGATCTTTAAATCATACCAGAAACATTCCAACCTCCAGTTAATTGGCTTTTGGTCATTTTGACGTTTACTACCGTGGCATCAGATTAATTGTACTCATTTTCGGTGGAAAGTTGGTTCTAATCTGACTGGGTGGAGCCAGACTGGAATTGGTTGCAGTTCGATAACCTTGAGTGAGAGCTCAACTCACTTCTTAAAACACTTGATCGTTAGACTGAATTTCCCTGGAATATCTCTAAAGGAGAACTACCAGTAAGTATATGTATAGCCTTCTCTCTGAAATATTGGTTCTAAATGAATGAGGATTTTACATTGCAAGAACCTCACAGATTCTTACAGTGGCAGTGGTAGGGTGGGGGTTTGAGACATGCAATGCCATTTTAGCTGTACCATTTCATACAAAGCGCACAGTAGAGATATCACATTTTACAGAGGTGCTATGAGAGATTCTTGGGGGTGGGAAGGAACTTACAATCAAAATTACTTCCTTCTTTGTAAGTATAGCATGTGGCTGCAACATAAACTCTCTACTAGATGTATCCTGCCAGGTATCTGTTAGCCATCTACTCTTCATACCTTGGCTGACATATAAATCATCCCCTATCCTGGTCTTCCCTGTCAACATTAATACTCACTATTCTAACCTGAAAATTGAAACTATCCTGATCCACACCAACCTTTCCTTCTATCAGTCTGACACTGGTTGGCTCTTTTAACTCTCAGCTACCCTTATGGAACCCTCTCCCCTACCCAACTACCGACCCATTTCTCTCCTCCCCTTCCAAATTACTTCAGCGCCACATCTATACTGACTTAGTATAACACCTCACTGCTAATTTTCCGTTTGATGACCTCCAACCTGGATTCCGCCCCAGCCACTCAACCGAAACTGCCCTACTTAAAGTAATCAATGACATGGCAACTGCTAAATATAAAGGCCTCCACTCTATTCTTATCCTCCTAGGCTTTTAACACAGTGGACCACCCTCTGCTTCTCCAAATCCACTCATCCATGGGCATTCAGGGTCTTGCTCCCTTCTGACTTTCCTCCGACCTCTCAGATAGGACCTTCAGAGTCGCCCACTCCGGCATCACCTCCTCTCCAAGTCCCCTCACTGTTGGAGTTCCCCAAGGCTCAGTCCTTAGACCTCTCCTTTTCTCTATCTGCACATATGGGCCCATATGCAATTAACTTTTTCACCTGAGTTTTCTCCTAGGAGATAATTTTTCAGTTTCAATTTAGAATAACTTTTCTGCACTTTGCTATGTAAAAAGTACCAAAAGTAGGTGAAAAGTACTATCACAATTATTCTGAGTAGTTTTTTTTTTTTTTTTTGCTCATTGGTGGTTTAAAAGACATTTTATTGAGAAGTCTGAAAATATCACCTAGGAGAAAAATCAGGAGAAAAAGTTAATTGCATATGGGCCATGGTCTTGGTTAGCTCATCAGTTCCTTTGGCTTCCAATATTACCTATACACTGACGATACCTAGATCTACATTTCAGCACCTGACTTGGATACCTTAAAGAGAACCCGAGGTGTGTTTAAAGAATGTTATCTGCATACAGAGGCTGGATCTGCCTATACAGCCCAGCCTCTGTTGCTATCCCAAACCCCACTAAGGTCCCCCTGCACTCTGCAATCCCACATAAATCACAGTCATGCTGTGAGGCTGTGTTTACATCTGTAGTGTCAGTCTCAGCTGCTCCCCCGCCTCCTGCATAGCTCCGGTCCCTGCCCCCGTCCCTTCCCTCCAATCAGCAGGGAGGGAAGGGATGCAGGCGGGGACTGGAGTTCTGCAGGAGGCGGGGAGAGCAGCAGACTGACACTATAGAGATAAACACAGCCAGCTCTGACAAGCTGTTTGTCAGCAGCGTGGCTGTGATTTATGAGGGATTGCAGAGTGCAGGGGGACCTTAGGGGGGTTTGGGATAGCAACAGAGGCTGGGCTGTATAGGCAGATCCAGCCTCTGTATGCAGATAATATTCTTCAAACCCACCTCGGGTTCTCTTTAACAACTTGTGACCCTGGCTGTCGAAATGCAATCGCCTCCTTCATGTTCTCCAGTTTTCTAAAACTCAATATGGACAAGAATGAAATGGTAATATTCCCACCTCACAATTCAATGCCCCTGTCTGACATCACTATTTGATAGGACTTCCATAACACCTGCCCCTCAGGCTCACTGCCTAGGTGTAACTCTCTGCTCTGCGGCATCCCTTCCAACTGTTTAGCCCCGTTACATACAATCCATCATGAACTCTGCTGCAGACTCATCCACCTCTCCTCCCGCTTCTCCAGCCCAATCCCCTCTGTCAGTCCCTTCACTGGCTGCTAAAGGATACAATTTAAAATCCTTACTCTCCCCTACAAAGCTCTCCACAACCTAGCTACTTCCTATCTAAATCAACTTATTTCCAGATACCATCCTACACGCAATCTCCGTTCTACTAACAATATCCTCCTGTCTTCTTCCCTGATCACCTCTTTTCACTCCCGCTTACAAGACTTCTCTTGATCCTCTACCCTGCTCTGGAACACTCTCCCTCAACAATTCCGCCACTCACCCACCCTTTTTCTATTTAGGGGCAATCTGAAAACTGACTTCTTCAGGTATGCATACTCTCCTACCTAGGACACTTTGCCCACTGACCACCATTTCTACCACCCATACACAGTTTCCCTTTACCTATTGTTCTATACCTTAAACCTTTAGACTGTAAGGCCTTTTGGCCAGGGCTCTCTTTTCCTTTTGTCTCACAATGCTGTGTAATGGGTGTACATACCTCCCACCCCTGAGGCAAAATATTTAGTTAATTAGTTCACTGCATTAGTTGTTATTCTACATTCTTATCTTGTATTAACTGTTGTATTGTTGTATTTTCTTGTATTAACTTGTTGTGTTAACTGTTGTATTGTTTATTTTGTATTGTTATACCCTGTGTGCTGTTGTACAGTGCCAGATGCTGGCGCTATATAAATCAATATTAATAATTGTGATTGCCTTGCTTATGCTATCTTCACTTTATTAGCATAGTTTGGCACTATGTGGCATATTGAAATGATGGTAAAATTGTGAGCAGCTAGGTTTTACCGGTACTTAAGCCATTGATGTATTATCAAATTGGATGAAAATCGTTGCCGCCAAGTGCATGCCCTCATTCAGGGGAGAAATAGGTCGCTTTGTCTATCGCGCATGATGCAAGATGTCGGGCTGAATTTGGTTGGTCGGGTGCGCGGCGGTACAGCGGCGATTTCCGGAACTATCTCTTTGTCGATTCTGCCCATAATCGTCAGGTGTATGGCTACCTTTAAAATGAATGTAATATAGTAGTTAGGGTGTCTCGTATAATGAGATTGCAACTTCACTTTAACCTGTTTCCGACCGCGTCACGCCGTCTAACGCCAATTGGCGTGAAGTCATGGGGCTGTAATTTGCATGAGATCACGCGCACGCTGCGCGCGCATCTCATGCTCGGAGGGTGGAGCTCCGCCCCCTCTTCAGTCTCCGATCGGCTGTTGTCGCTCGGGAGACTGTTAGAAGACGATCACGCCGTCTATTTACACTGTGCAGCGCTGCGATCAGCAGCAGCGCTGCACTGGGGACAGCTGTGTGACACGGCTGTCCCCCTGGAGGACAAGAGAGCGATCGGCTCTCATAGGCAGAAGCCTATGACAGCCGATCATCGTAATTGGCCGGCTGTGGGAAGGGAGGGAGGCAGGGAAGGGTTCTAAAGGGACAGATTAAAAAAAACCAAAAAACACGAACAATAATATTAAAAAAAAATAAACATGGGGGGGGGCGATCAGACCCCACCAACAGAGAGCTCTGTTGGTGGGTAGAAAAGAGGGGGGGGGGGTCACTTGTATGCTGTGTTGTGCAGCCCTGCAGCTTGGCCTTAAAGCTGCAGTGGCCAATTTTACTAAAAATGGCCTGGTCACTTGGGGGGTTTAGCCCTGCAGTCCTCAAGAGGTTAAGTACTGTAATAAAGGACTTATAGGAATACTGTAGTGAAAGGTATTTAGAGGCTGCCATATTGATTTCCTTTTAACCACTTGAGGACCGTGCCACTTTTTTTCCATTCAGACCACTGCAGCTTTCACGGTTTATTGCTCGCTCATACAACCTACCACCTAAATGAATTTTGGCTCCTTTTCTTGTCACTAATAAAGCTTTCTTTTGGTGCTATTTGATTGCTCCTGCGATTTTTACTTTTTATTATATTCATCAAAAAAGACATGAATTTTGGCAAAAAAATGATTTTTTTTAACTTTCTGTGCTGACATTTTTCAAATAAAGTAAAATTTCTGTATACATGCAGCGCGAAAAATGTGGACAAACATGTTTTTGATAAAAAAAAAAACCATTCAGTGTATATTTATTGGTTTGGGTAAAAGTTATAGCGTTTACAAACTATGGTGCAAAAAGTGAATTTTCCCATTTTCAAGCATCTATGACTTTTCTGACCACCTGACATGTTTCATGAGGGGCTAGAATTCCAGGATAGTATAAATACCGCCCAAATGACCCCATTTTGGAAAGAAGACATCCCAAAGTATTCACTGAGAGGCATAGTGAGTTCATAGAAGATATTAATTTTTGTCACCAGTAAGCGGAAAATGACACTTTGTGACAAAAAAAAAAAGTTTCCATTTCTTCTAACTTGCGACAAAAAAAAATGAAATCTGCCACGGACTCACCATGCCCCTCTCTGAATACCTTGAAGTGTCTACTTTCCAAAATGGGGTCATTTGTGGGGTGTGTTTACTGTCCTCGAATTTTGGGGGGTGCTAATTTGTAAGCACCCCTCTAAAGCCTAAAGGTGCTCATTGGACTTTGGGCCCCCTAGCGCAGTTAGGCTGAAAAAAAGTGCCACACATGTGGTATTGCCGTACTCAGGAGAAGTAGTATAATGTGTTTTGGGGTGTATTTTTACACATACCGATGCTGGGTGGGAGAAATATCTCTGTAAATGACAATTTTTTAATTTTTTTTACACACAATTGTCCATTTACAGAGAGATTTCTCCCACTCAGCATGGGTATATGTAAAAATACACCCCAAAACACATTGTACTACATCTCCTGAGTACGGCGATACCACATGTGTGGCACTTTTTTGCACCCTAACTGCGCTAAGGGGCCCAAAGTCCAATGAGTACCTTTAGGATTTCACAGGTCATTTTGCGACATTTGGTTTCAAGACTACTCCTCATGGTTTAGGGCCCCTAAAATGCCAGGGCAGTATAGGAACCCCACAAATGACCCCATTTTAGAAAGAAGACACCCCAAGGTATTCCGTTAGGAGTATGGTGAGTTCATAGAAGATTTTATTTTTTGTCACAAGTTAGTGGAAAATGACACTTTGTGAAAAAAAAACAATAAAAATCAATTTCCGCTAACTTGTGACAAAAAATAAAATCTTCTATGAACTCGCCATACTACTAACAGAATACCTTGGGGTGTCTTCTTTCTAAAATGGAGTCATTTGTGGGGTTCCTATACTGTCCTGGCATTTTAGGGGCCCTAAACCGCGAGGAGTAGTCTTGAAATAAAATTTCTCAAAATGACCTGTGAAATCCTAAAGGTACTCATTGGACTTTGGGCCCTTTAGCGCAGTTAGGGTGCAAAAAAGTGCCACACATGTGGTATCGCCGTACTCGGGAGAAGTAGTACAATGTGTTTTGGGGTGTATTTTTACACATACCCATGCTGGGTGGGAGAAATAACTCTGTAAATGGACAATTGTGTGTAGAAAAATCAAAAGATTGTCATTTACAGAGGTATTTCTCCCACCCAGCATGGGTATGTGTACAAATACACCCCAAAACACATTATACTACTTCTCCCGAGTACGGCAATACCACATGTGTGGCACTTTTTTGCACCCTAACTGCACTAAGGGGCCCAAAGTCCAATGAGTACCTTTAGGATTTCACAGGTCATTTTGAGAAATTTTGTTTCAAGACTACTCCTCACGGTTTAGGGCCCCTAAAATGCCAGGGCAGTATAGGAACCCCACAAATGACCCCATTTTAGAAAGAAGACTCCCAAAGGTATTCCGTTAGGAGTATGGTGAGTTCATAGAAGATTTAATTTTTTGTCACAAGTTAGCGGAAAATGACACTTTGTGAAAAAAAAACAATAAAAATATATTTCCGCTAACTTGTGACAAAAAATAAAATCTTCTATGAACTCCCCGTACTACTAACGGAATACCTTGGGGTGTCTTCTTTGTAAAATGGAGTCATTTGTGGGGTTCCTATACTGTCCTGGCATTTTAGGGGCCCTAAACCGTGAGGAGTAGTCTTGAAACAAAATTTCTCAAAATGACCTGTGAAATCCTAAAGGTACTCTTTGGACTTTGGGCCCTTTAGCGCAGTTAGGGTGCAAAAAAGTGCCACACATGTGGAATCGCCGTACTCGGGAGAAGTAGTACAATGTGTTTTGGGGTGTATTTGTACACATACCCATGCTGGGTGGGAGAAATAACTCTGTAAATGGACAATTGTGTGTAAAAAAATCAAAAGATTGTCATTTACAGAGGTATTTCTCCCACCCAGCATGGGTATGTGTAAAAATACACCCCAAAACACATTGTACTACTTCTCCCGAGTACGGCGATACCACATGTGTGGCACTTTTTTGCACCCTAACTGCGCTAAGGGGCCCAGAGTCCAATGAGTACCTTTAGGTTTTACAGGGGTGCTCAAAATTTAGCACCCCGCCCACTTGCCAGGACAGTTAAAAACCCCCACAAATGACCCCATTTTGGAAAGAATACACAACAAGTTATTCCATGAGGGGAATGGTGAGGTCATTAAAAAATTTATTTTTTGTCACAAGTTAACGGAAAATGACACTTTGTTAAAAAAAAAAAAAAAATTCTGCTAACTTGTGACAAAAACTAAAATATTTTATGAACTCACCGTGCACCTCACATAATACTTTAGGGTGTCCTCTTTCCAAAATGGGATCATTTGTGGAGTCTGTCCTGGCATTTTAGGGTCTCTGCAATCATTACATGTATGGCCAGTATTAGGAGTTTCTGCTATACTCCTTATATTGGGTATACAAGTAATGCACTCTGGGCTGAAAGGAAAAATGAACGGCAAACATACCTTGCTCCACATCAATGGCAGATCTTCCTCCACATCAATGGCAGTGATAACCTCAGGAGAGAGACACCCCGTGCCACCCTGCACTCAGGGTGAGCCACCAACTTATGTGACTGGGCCTCAGAACTTTAGTATACAGCCATATGCCTGTAGGATACAGCAATATGCCTGCCAATAGAGATGACTGTGTGTGGCATTAAAGCATCATCATAGGTCCAAATCACATATAAACCGGGGGTGTCCACACTCAAGGGAAATTCAAACATGCCGTCTTATATCGCCAACCCAGGACAGATCAGCAATATCAAGCATGGAAACCGATCCTTCTTCCGACTTTTATGCTTACCCGTTTTTTTGGTTTTCAAGCTCACCTCTCCTCCACCTGGGACAATGTGCGAAAGACCACTGAGTGTGTGCCTACTCCTATGTCTGGAGTTCCCTAGGTTCTAATAGTGTACCAGCTCGTGGTACCTCTCAAAGCACTCCCCTACGCATAGGCCAAGCTGGTCAGGACATTTGGGACAATAAAAACTGGTGTCATTCCTTCTTCCAGTCCTGCTGCAGACACGACGTTTTCTTCGGATGCGTTGACCTGGGGCACACGGAATCTGATAGGCGTAATGCCTACCATGCAGTCGGCTAGTTGCATCTGGGGGGGAGGGGGCCCTGGCACCTCCTGGATACAGGATGTCCAGAATGATCTGTTCCTGAAATTGAAGGAAAGATCCAGTTCTCCCAGCCTTACTGTAGAGAACAAAGCTGTTATAAACTGCCAATTGAATCAGATAAAAAGACACTTTCTTATATCAGCGTCTTGTTTTCCGGGTAATTAAATAGGGCGCTAACCTCTGGTCATTGAAGTCCACCCCTCCCATGTTGACATTATATTCGTGGACGACAAGGGGCTTTTCAATGACCTTAGTTGCCCGTTGAATTTGGACTGTCGTGTCTGTGTGAATGGTGGACAGAAAGTAATCGTCCCTCTTGTCCCTCCATTTCACCGCGAGCAGGTCTTCAGTACGCAAGGCAGCCCTCTGCCCCCGTTCAAGTCTGGTGGTAACAAGCCGTTGGGGGAAGCCCTGGCGACTAGGCCGCGCAGTGCCACAGCATCGGATTCCTTCTAACTTTAAGTGCTGAAAGAGGGCCACACTTGTGTAATAATTGTCCACAAAAAGATGGTACCCCTTCTGGAACAAGGGTGACACCAAGTCCCACACAAACTTTCCACTGCTCCCCAGGTAGTCAGGGCATCCGACCGGCTCCAATTTTGAGTCTTTTCCCTCATAGACCCTAAAACGACATGTATAGCCTGTGGCCCTTTCACAGAGCTTATACAGTTTCACCCCATACCGGGCGCGCTTGCTTGGGATGTACTGTTTGATGCCAAGGCGCCCGGTAAAGCGTAAGAGGGACTCGTCTACGCAGATGTTCTGTTCAGGGATATAAGCATCTGCAAACGTTGATGACAGGTGGTCTATGAGGGGCCGAATTTTGTGGAGCCGGTCATAAGCAGGGTGGCCCTTTTCATGACAGGTTTCGTCGTCGTTGAAGTGCAGGAAGCGCAGGATGGACTCAAATCGTGTCCTGGACATGGCAGCAGGGTACAAGGGAACATGATGTACTAGGTTCGTAGACCAATACGACCGCAATACATTCTGTTTCATTAGTCCCAAGTGAAGGATAAGGGCCAAAAAGATTTTAATGTCGGAGACTTGGACTGGTTTCCACCCGAAAGGCTGGGCATACATGCTCTCCGGGTGCTCGGTGATGAATTGTGTGGCTTTACGGTTGTTCTCAACCACAATTAAGTCCAAGAGAACCTGGGTGATGAACAGCTGCAAAAAGTCTAGGGCCGTTACTAGATGAGCTGTCGCCACCTGGACTCCAGACTGGGCGGTGAAAGGGGGCACTACGGTTGCGGCGGAATCAGGGGATTGCCAATCTGGTTGTGCCAGCACCTCTGGGAGTCTATGGGTACTACGGGCCCGTCTTCTTCTTGGTGGCTGCGACGGGGGTACTACTGCACTTGCCACTGTACCAGTTTCAACTTCCATGCTGACGCTCACCACTTCGCCAGGGTCTACAGAAGTACTGGTACCAAGCCCAGGAGATGCTGCGCTGCTGGTGCCTGCCTCACCAAGAAAACTATCATCAGCGCTAGCACCACCCTGCTGCCCTTGAGGCGGATCCTGCGCCACCTGCGGTCTAACGACATGGGGTCTGGTACGCCTGGCTCTAGCCGGGACCAAAGCCTCGTCATCACTTTCGGTCAGGGAACCACTGCTTTCTACAGGTTCAAATTCGGACCCGGAAGATTCGACGGATGATTCTTCCCAAAAGAACTCATTCGACTGGTCCATGTACCTGTATACCTCCTCATCGGAAAGCCCCCTTCTTGCCATTGTGGATTGCTAAATTTATGGGGTTTTCCTCCGAGACTACCCAGAAAAAAAGAGCACCTACCTAGCAAAAAGGGAGTATTTGAGAGGTATTGGGGTTGGTGGGAAGTGGGGTCTCAGAGGCAATCAAACAATCATGGGACAATCAAATACAATTACAGCACAATCGACTCCAATAACAGCACAAGCAAATCTGATGCACTCGGAAGGTGGTGGTTGGAGGTGGTGGTTGGAGGTGGTGGGGGGGAGGGTGGGGTTGGGTGTGGTGGTGGGGGAGGGGGGGTTGGGTGTGGTGGGGGGGAGGGTGGGGTTGGGTCTGGCGGGAAGTGGGGTCTCAGAGGCAATCAAACAATCACGGGACAATCAAAGCCGATCACGGGACAATCAAATACAATCGCAGCACAATCGAATACAAGCGCAGCACAATCAAATCTGATGAACTCGGAAGGTGATGGGGGGTGGGGGTGGTGGTGGGGTGGGGGTTGGTGGGAAGTGGGGTCTCAGAGGCAATCAAACAATCACGGGACAATCGAAGCAGATCACGGGACAATCAAATACAATCGCAGCACAATCGAATACAAGCGCAGCACAATCAAATCTGATGCACTCGGAAGGTGATGGGGGTGGTGGTGGGGGTTGGTGGGAAGTGGGGTCTCAGAGGCAATCAAACAATCACGGGACAATTGAAGCAGATCACGGGACAATCAAATACAATCGCAGCACAATCGATACAATCACAGCACAAATACAATGCACTTGGATGGTGATTAGGGGGGGGGGGGGGGCTGAGGGCTATTTGAGGGGGTGGGGGGTTGATCAGGAGCCCGCACGGGGCAGACTGAGTCCTGATCTGATGAGAGGCAGACACAGGGGGTTTACTGATCGCAGATCAGTTAGTGATTGCTGGGGAGGACAGATGTAAACAAAGAGCAGGGGATGTAATCAGGAGGGGGGTATGAGGGCAATCGAGGGCCTGGGCAGGTGATCGGTTAGCCCCTGCGGGGCAGTTAGGGTCTGCTCTGATGGGTGGGGGTGCTGAGGGGTGATGGACAGGTGATAGACAGGTGATCAGAGAGAACTGTAGAAGAATGTGTCAGCACACCGCTTTTCTTATTAAATCAAGCTCTTTTTTAATGAGCCATGCATAATATAAAGTGCAAAACCGACAATTGTTTCGGGGGCCTCGCAGGGTCCCCCTTCTTCAAGGCGTAGTTACAACAACATGCATATACAAACCACCATAAATACTAATGTAATCCCCCAACACCCCACCCATAATGATGCTAAACAGTGATGTCATCTCCATTGTTTACAATATAATCTGACCACATAATCCATTATAACCTGTAATCAGAACGTTTCATTGAGAGATAATGTATATCAGTATGCGCTGCATTACTGTACGTTGTTATTCATACCTCTTGGGGATTCCTCCGATCACACCCTGTAAAAAAATAGTGGATAATTGCTGCAGCGTTTAAAAGTACAAGCAGATGCCAGCCGTTACTAACCAGACTGATAGGCTGGTAGTCTTCGTGCACGGCTGCTGGAAGCTCCACCCCTCGCCTGCAATAGGTAGAGGGATCCATGGTGAATGGTATGCGCCGCTCGCTCCGTCAATCTACTTCCGCCAGGCCGTGGCGGAGCTACATGCTCCGCCAATGGTGGGCATATGCGTCATGAGTACATGACGAGGCCAGTCGCGTCCCAATGACGTGCGGCCATCGTCATGCCAACACCGTTCGTGGCCGTCCGGCCCGCCTCCAACGGGTGTGCCATCCCCCGGGGCGTATACTGAGCGGCTTTCAACGCGCATCCTTGTGGCAGACCGCCGTTGCTATGCCAATCACAAGCATGGCCATCAGTGACGTCCCCGGTGGGTGTGTCATCCCACGGGACGTCTCCTGACTGGTCTATGGCATACGGGGGAGACAACAGCATATCGAGGTATGCCAAATGGTATACAGCCGTTGTCATACCCACTATGTAATGGCTATCGGCGACGCCCCCAGTGGGTCATGAATGGCATATGGAAAACGGGAGAGAATATCAATGGCACTCCGCAGTGGGGGTTGCATTGAACATCTCTAAGCGTGCGTGCATGCGTGCATTTGCATATGTCAATAAGAACAAAAACGAAAACAACCACGTCATACTGACATGGGCACATGCCCACATCCCTGGCCAGTGAAGAAAATGTAGTGCTTACCAGTTAACCGTTGTACAAACGCCGCAGCACACTTACCCACCAGGGCGTAATCATGAGAATGATGGACAGTGGAATTATCCCCATAGGCTGAAACAACAATAAAGAGAAAGTATATATTACTGTACATAATTATACAAACATCTCATAATATATTGTTATTAAACATATACGGCAAGACATCAAAGTCAGAGTGTTCACGTGATGAATAAAATCCTATGAATAAAAAAGGGGACAACCACTAAGACAATGGACTCCTAAGGATATGACAATTCGATAATCGTTATTGCTTTCTTACTATCTTTCCTGAATGAAACAAGTCAATGGATTATTCTTGTTGAGGCCTCCAGGCTGCACTGTACCCAATTCATAGATCCAAAAGGCTTCTCTTTGAAGTAATTTAATGTTCCTGTCACCCCCCCTCAATGGTGCCTTTACCTGTTCAATCACCTGTCCCCTGAGTTGGTATGCTCCATGTTTATGTTCAATAAAATGAACGGCCACTGGTTTAGTGTAATCAAGACTCTCTTTTCTCTCATACGCTCTCCATGTGACGTTTATGTCACTTCGGTGTTTTTGGAACCTCACCTTAAAAGGAGAGGTTGTTTTGCCCACATAGGCCAGTCCACATGGACACTTCAACATGTACACACAGAATTCTGTGTTACAGTTGTAATATTCCTTTATTTGGTATTTCTTGCCACTTCTGGGGTGGTAAAATGTGGATCCTGTTGTTATGGAATTGCACACATTGCAATTCGCACACCTATAACACCCTTTCTTGTTGGAAAAAATAAAGTCCTTGTTGTATTTGCTCACAGGATCAGCTTGTACAAGAGAGTTCCTCAAACTGGGGCTCGATCTATATGCAAACAGGGGTTTACTTTTAACTGAAGTCGCAAGGGTATTATCAGCTTGCAAAATATCCAGGTTTTTGATGACTGCTTGTTTAATGCACCCCGAGGCCGCATTATGGGTGTGGACAAAAGGGATGCCCATTTCGGATCTCCTAGTAATTGCTCCACTATGGAGATCTAGTGCTCTTTTCTTGGCTTTTGTCAAAACATGCTTGGGGTAACCCCTCTCTAGGAACCTTCTCTCCATTTCTTCTAGGTGGGTTTCTCTAATGGAGGTGTTACTGCATATTCTGAGTGCCCTCAGAAACTGTGATACAGGTAATCCTTCTTTAAGATGACATGGGTGCGAACTGCTGAAATGCAATATGGTATTCCTATCTGTGGGTTTTCTATATAACGAGGTTTCAAATCTCCCCTTGGTTGATATAACCATGACGTCCAGAAAAGGTATATGTGTAGTGGATATTTCTGGGTTGAAAACAATTCCAGGATGAATGCCATTAAGATATGTAATAAACTCCATGAGTTCATCTGTGGGGCCCTGCCACAGCAGGAAGATGTCATCAATGAATCTTGACCACCAGATGACGTACTTTTTATACAAATCAGAAGTATACACATATCTTTCTTCTATTAGTCCCATAAAGAGATTCGCCAGAGATGGCGCAGCTGAACTTCCCATGGCGGTCCCTTTATGCTGTTGGTACCATTGTCTTTCAAATTTAAAAAAATTTGATGTAAGAATGAGCTCTAGGCCATTCAAAACAAACTCTGACGGTACTTTTCCAATCTCCGATCTTTCAATGAAGAATCTAACGGCATTCAGACCTGCTTCGTTGGGTATTGACGTATAAAGAGCGCTGATGTCCATTGTGCATAATATTGTACTTTCCTTTACCGGGTTTACCACCTGTAGTTTTTTCAAAAAATCGGTGGTATCCTTTAGGTAAGCTGGTAATTGTTGTACCAAAGGCTGTAACAGGCAGTCGATATATTGTGCCAACGGTTGGGTCACTGATTCAGTTCCAGAGACTATGGGTCTAAACTTTAATGGAGAGGTACCCTTATGTATTTTCGGGAGTCCATACATCACGGGCCTTCTTGGATGTTGTATATCCATAAAATCGTACTCGTTCTCGTTGATCCATTCATTATCCAATGCGATCTTTAACAAGACGCTCAACTGGTTTTTTATTCTGGTCGTAGGATCATATGAGATCTTTTTGTATGTGGTCTCATCTTCAAGCATCATAAGCATCCCATCTCGGTATTTAGAGTAGTCCATGACCACAATTGCACCCCCCTTATCTGCGGGCTTAATTATAATGGTGTCGTCATCCTTCAGGGTGGTTATTGCCTCTCTTTCGGCTTTAGTCAAATTTATCGGATTCTTCTGCTTGATTGCCATTTTCTGGCTATCATGTTTCACCATCTTGGTAAAGCTTTCTATACTGTTATACTCACCCGGGGGTACAAATTTGCTTTTAAGTCTAAAGGGACTACTGACTGGTGGAGTTGGAATGATTTTGATTGGTTGTTTGTCAAAGAATTGTTTGATCTTCAACGATCTCTCATACATAAAGGTATCAACCTCTAATTGGAAGTCATTAAATTTTGCTGTGGGACAAAAAGAGAGTCCTTTGGATAATAGGCTTGTCTCATTCGGATGTAATATTCTTTGCGATAGGTTGATTATCGGGCACGGTGTCTCGTTTCCATTGGATGTTTCTTGTTGTCTTTTCCGCTGGCTCCTCCTGGGTCGTCGCTTCCTTCTACCTCGTGAAAAGGGCGGGACGGCCCTGCTCCTGAGTCACTGTCGGTACTCGGATTCTCTGTGAGTACATCACTGTCGGGATTCTTCGGTGTATATTTAGGTCTTGGTCTGGGGCCCCTAGGGCCTCTTGGTCTCGGTTGTTTCGGTCTTTGTGGTCTTGGATAATTGTAACCCCCTTGCTGCGGTGCACCATGCACCCACGGATACACTCTCCTCTCCTTATAGTCAAGACACACTTGTTTATACTTGTCCCTCTTCCTTTGTTGGATAAAGGATCTGTAGTCACAGACTTCCTTGTCCAATTTTGACAGTTCTTTATTAAATCCTTCATCGATTTCCGAAATGATTGTGACCTTAGTTTGTATAGTAGACAACTCCTTCTCAACATCAACGAGGAGTACTCGAATTTCTTGAATGATCATTATCATATAATTGAGGGAATGTTGGGTGGATAGTGCACACCATCTTTCACAAAACTCCGTCTTGTTTCTACTGATGGTAGGCTGAATCGGTATACGAAATCCCTTCGGTATCTTCTTCTCTCGATAGTACTCGGACAGAGTTTCTCCGTGTAACTCTAGATCCACCTTCCTTTTACGGAGCCTCTTAAGTTCCTTGGTTAAATCTTTATTATTTTCATTGCCAAAGCCACCTCCAGGTTGACTCGGAAACAGGATGTCCTGAATGTCATCTGTCGTGTAGTTACACGGTAACTCCTCAGGTTCCATTGTCAGGCAGCTGTCACCTTATTCACAGGAATCCTCTTGCTCGACCTCACTTGGTGAAGCAACTAGATGATAAAAACACTCCGCCGGAATAGCAGACTCAGTCGCAGTCCGCTAGGTGAAATCTGGTTCACCGTATTCATAGGGTGCTGTCGGGTTGAAATAAGGGTGCTCCTTCAGGATTGCCTATAAATCTTGTAGAAAAAAGGGGGGTTCCGAAGGGCACACCATCACTGTTGTAGTCGGGTGCTTGACACAAAGACATAGGCAAATGTCACAAGTAGAACTGTAGAAGAATGTGTCAGCACACCGCTTTTCTTATTAAATCAAGCTCTTTTTTAATGAGCCATGCATAATATAAAGTGCAAAACCGACAATTGTTTCGGGGGCCTCGCAGGGTCCCCCTTCTTCAAGGCGTAGTTACAACAACATGCATATACAAACCACCATAAATACTAATGTAATCCCCCAACACCCCACCCATAATGATGCTAAACAGTGATGTCATCTCCATTGTTTACAATATAATCTGACCACATAATCCATTATAACCTGTAATCAGAACGTTTCATTGAGAGATAATGTATATCAGTATGCGCTGCATTACTGTACGTTGTTATTCATACCTCTTGGGGATTCCTCCGATCACACCCTGTAAAAAAATAGTGGATAATTGCTGCAGCGTTTAAAAGTACAAGCAGATGCCAGCCGTTACTAACCAGACTGATAGGCTGGTAGTCTTCGTGCACGGCTGCTGGAAGCTCCACCCCTCGCCTGCAATAGGTAGAGGGATCCATGGTGAATGGTATGCGCCGCTCGCTCCGTCAATCTACTTCCGCCAGGCCGTGGCGGAGCTACATGCTCCGCCAATGGTGGGCATATGCGTCATGAGTACATGACGAGGCCAGTCGCGTCCCAATGACGTGCGGCCATCGTCATGCCAACACCGTTCGTGGCCGTCCGGCCCGCCTCCAACGGGTGTGCCATCCCCCGGGGCGTATACTGAGCGGCTTTCAACGCGCATCCTTGTGGCAGACCGCCGTTGCTATGCCAATCACAAGCATGGCCATCAGTGACGTCCCCGGTGGGTGTGTCATCCCACGGGACGTCTCCTGACTGGTCTATGGCATACGGGGGAGACAACAGCATATCGAGGTATGCCAAATGGTATACAGCCGTTGTCATACCCACTATGTAATGGCTATCGGCGACGCCCCCAGTGGGTCATGAATGGCATATGGAAAACGGGAGAGAATATCAATGGCACTCCGCAGTGGGGGTTGCATTGAACATCTCTAAGCGTGCGTGCATGCGTGC